>NC_057796.1:204070620-204716113 GCF_018294505.1 Triticum aestivum | reverse complement strand
GATCGAGACGGGGGTCATGTTGATCGGGAGGGGTGTGGCGTACCGCAAAACGGACAAAACGGACCTCCTACGGTCGAAACGGGGGTCCTGTTCGTCGGGAGGGGTGTGGCGTACCGCAAAACGGGACTCCACGGGATACTGTTCATCTCCACCGTCGACCTCCTCCAGCCTCCACGGGCTCCTGTTCATCCAGCCTCCACCGCGCGCTACTCCACCGGCTACTGTTCAACCACCCCTCCACGGTCACCCCTCCACCGTCTACTGTTCATCCAGCCCTCCACACCACGGGGTCCTGTTCAACCACCCCTCCACGGGCACCCCTCCACCGTCTACTGTTCATCCAGCCCTCCACACCACGGGTCCTGTTCATCCAGAGGCAACGCCACCGCTCACTGTTCATCCAACCCCCCCTCCCCCGCAGTGCTCACTGTTCATCCAATCGATCGGCTTCAGTTAGCAGCAGTAGCAAAGGAATCGCTCGATCGGGTTCAGTTAACAGCCATCGATCGATCGCTCAGGTTCAGTAACGCGTAGCCTGCACTGCAATCGCTCGGGTTCAGTTAGAGCCCAACGCCTCGCTTGGGTTCAGTTAGAGCCAACGCATCGCACACACGCGCGTACGTGTACGAGAGAAACGCGCATCGCTCGGCCCCCGACCTCCCACCGTAACCGGGAACTCCCCGAAATTTTCCTCCCCCTCGCTTCTACCACGGTTTTTTTCCGTCATGGACGGCCCAAAGAATGTCATGCAACTGCGTCTCTGGCCCGCCCAGGACGAAAAGCCCATTTTCTGTCATGATTTTTTGTCATAGAAGTAGGAGCCCACCACATCTATGATGATACCGGGTTTTGTCACAATTATCGTCATAGAAGTGTCATATGTATGACAGAAAAAAAAATCGTTCGGCCCAAAATGTCACGGATGTGTCTTTTTTTTTTGTAGTGTCCCAGGATGAGTGCCCCCTCCCACCTCCGCTACTGCCTCTGCTTCCCGCCTCCTCTCCTGCCTCTGTTGGTACCACTCCATGTTTTCCTCCTGCCTCCTCTGCTGCCTCTGCGACATTGATGTGAAATTACTCTCAAAGTGTATCATTCATGTGAAATTGAGCAGTGGAACAGGAATAGTTTGTTCAATTACTCCCCCTGTGAAATTGTGCAGTGGATCAGGAATAGTGTGTAATGATGCAAACTGTGATGATGCAGTACCTGACACTAAACTCAGATGTCGATAATGATGCAAACTGTTTAATTTCGATAATGCTCATTCAAGCCAATAACAAGATTGCAAGATTTGGTATACTGGATAGATGAAACATAGCAGAAGTAAAATGAAACTGACAGATGAGAGGTCAGTTGATTTCAGAGAAGCTGTAGTAATACTAAAGTCGATCTAAATTTGGATTATTTGAAGCAAGATTTGACAAATGATCACAAATAAATTTCAAAAATGCGGGGATGAAATGCTAAACATAAATTTTAGAAACTCTACTACTGCAAGCAATGATTTGAGAATGTGTATAAATAAACTAAAGCACAAAAAATATGTATAGAGATGGCAGGATCTAAGAATGATTTGAGAATGTGTATATATAAACTGAAGTACAAAATGCCAGCATACTTAATTGCTTCAAATAATTACCATTTCATGACTGCATACTTAATTCAGTTCCAAACAAAATGCCTGTACAATCAGACTACATAGTTGCTAGATGCTGGATGGAGTAGGTGTTACAAAATGCCTGTACAATCAGACAACCCCACTTCAAACATCCAATTTTCTCTGTTTTACAAACTGAAAATCAACTTGATATTAATATTGGCCAGTTCCAAATACTCATGTTACTTTTGCTAGTTGCTAGATGCAGTAGGTGTTAAATGGAGATGACCAATAGGTGTTCAGTCTATATCAAAATAAGTTTGTCCTTAACATTACTTTTGCAAGTTGCTAGTTTTGCTCTAACTGAAAAAATGCAAAGAACACAGTAGTACAGCAGGATACCTTGCTCAAGGTCCTAGTTGTGCTACCTGGAGAAAGATCTCTGAAATCATTCATGGTCTATAGAACAAGGAAATGAGTAGATAGAGAAAGGAAAAAAGAAAGGGAAAGGGAAAAGGAAAAGAAAGGATAGGAGTATGTGATGTGTCATGTGTCATGTGTATGTCTTGTCTCATGTGTTCAATGAGAAAGGATAGGAAAAGAAAGGATAGGAGTATTTGGATTTATTTGATATTTTTGGATTATTTGGATTTATTTGTATTTATTGATGAAAATGCGCAGCACAAACGAATACTGGAATAATGCCCTAAATTGGTAACTAAATTACAGTAACAATAAGTTCAGTTTTCAACTAATTCTGCCATAAATTCAGTTTTCAACACTCTACACTAAATATTCAGCTTACAAGATTCTACACTAGATATACAGTGTTATCCTAGTTACATTTTGATTTTTGCGGGCAATTCGATGGATGGCTCGCTCACCTATTGGAAGTTTGGAACACAGGGAACAACTTCTATATGATCATAAATGATTCGATGGATGGCTTGCTCACCTATTGGAACACAGGGAACAACTTCTATATGATCATAAATGATTCGATGGATGGCTCGATCACCTATTTGGAACACAGGGAACAAATTCCATGGATGGCTTGCTCACCACTTCATATAGTAGGAGAGCTTAAATGATTCCTATTTGCACTACTGTACAGAAAATTCAGTTATGAACCTATCCAAATACAGTGCCAGTTAGTAAATGCAAATTTGTAAAGATTTGTGTCATTGTGCAAACTAAGTGCTAAGTGGGGGGCATGAACCTTGTCTTCTTTTCTCCATGAGTTTCCCTAGTCTTCACCTTGACAAGTGGAGGGGCATCAAGTTTATTTTTAGTAAACAATGCCCAAGTTTATTTTCAGTAAATGTAGAGCTATTGCTACAGGAACAACCATTAGAAGAAGAAATGTAGAGCTATTTTCAGTAAATGATCTATTTTGTTACTAGGAGTAGTCCTTTTCTGAATAACTGTGAGCAAAAATAGGAGCAGAGCAAAAAATGGGAGTAGTGCAACCTAAGAAATCTCATCTTTGTTATCAACTTGTGTACTGCAGAACCTAAGAAATCTGATCTTCTGTTCTAACCACTGAACATACTAACAGCAATTCATTTTGAAGATTTACACTGAATCTTGTGTACTGTAGAATCTAATCTTTGTTACACTGATGATTTTGTAAAATTCAGTTAAGTATAGTCAGCAGCACTACTTCATATAGCAGCAGTATCTACAACAAAATTCAGAATTTGCAATTGTTCATAACTTAAATGATTCCTGGATGCACTAGTAATCATTTTGTTTAAAACATACGAACTCCGCAGCATAAATTATTACAGCAGATTGACAAAACAGAGAGACCATAGTACATAACAGAAATTAAAAAACTCGGTTTTAAATTCTGAAATACTCCATGGAGTAGCAGCTTGATCCAGCAGGAGCATTCAACATTCAGAGATGGAGCACCTTCAAGCTGGAGCAGGGGTGGAGCGGCGTCCTCCATGGCGTCGGGGGCACGGAGCAAAGCAGGGGTGGAGCGGCGTCCTCCATGGCGTCGGCATCCCGGCGCGCGAGCGAGCTGCGTGTTGGATCTGGGAGGGAGAGAGGATGGGGTGAGGAAGAGTGGACAGACTTACCGGAGCCTCGCTGGAGCCGGAGTACGCCGTAGAAGCTAACAGAGGAAGAAAATGGATTTTTAGGGTGAAAGGGGGCTGCAGGAGGCAGGCGAGCGGGAGGGAGTGGCGGAGGAGGCAGCGGCGGCGGCGGAGGATGCGCGGGAGACCAGGGTAGTTGCGCGCCGGAGCTGAACAGGGGAGCTCAGGCGGAGCTGTGTGGCTGTGCCAGGAGCGTGGGCAGACGACTGGAGAAGACGAGGAGCGCGGGTTATGTTGGGAGTTTGGGGAGGACTTTTTTGCAAAAATGCCATGGTGACAACTTTTGTCGGACGGAGGGAGTACCTTGCAAATTATGAGAGAAAAGGCATTAGAATGACTCCAAAAAGCATTATTATGGATAAAAACATTATAAATAACAGTAAGAAAACATGATGCAAAATGGACGTATCACCAGACAACAGATTACATACACAAGGCATCAAAGGTAGCCACTAGTGAAAATAAACGCACCAGCAAAATTATATACAGGACCAACAACACTTCAACATAATTCAAGAAAGGTTAGTCCTGCCCAAGAGCTGCAGTGCAAGCAGCCGAGCAAGCTGATAAGACTGCATTTGTTTGACACTTACATCCTCCAACTCTAGCTGCATAGCACCAATGGACACACTGGACTTCTCGTTGATCTTCCATAGAGATTGGATTTGCAGTAGGAGTTGAGCTGAGCCACATCTTTCTGCTTGAAGTTGAGACTGATGAAGTCGAACAGATTCAGGTGGCAACATCATCGAGCTTGTGTCACTCCTATTAGGGAGTAACTTCAACACTACATCAAGACATGACTTTGGGGTTTATTTCCCTATCTCCAAGATGTGTTTCCTTCTTCCCTGCCATATAAGTTAGAGGGACAAGCAATGGGTTCGTCTCACTATCATTGTGGTTGTTCTTCGTGGCATCAAAGATATCACTCTGAAAGAGAAACAAGCAGGCAGATAATAGGTTTTGCATGTATAAGCATAAGTGTTCTCAATTCATCCCATTTCTTATTGGCAAATAAAGATACACTTTAAAATATCATTAATATCATATGGCATTGTTCATAGTTAAGACATGGCAGGAAATGGCATTGCGCGGGAGTGGCCAGCTTAACCACACCACTGGATTACAAATCAAGGACACAAGCATACATGCAGTGCTAAAGAACGTATAAGCATCAATGGCCAGTGTACTGTCAATTTATCCCATTTCAGATTAGCAAATAAAGAGACACAATTTAAATAACAATAACATAATGTGGCATTGCTCATAGTTAAGACATAGCAGGATATGACATTATGTTGGAGTGGGCAGTTTCACCACACCATTTGAATACACATCAAGAACACAAGCATGCATGCACTCTAAAGAAGATCACTTGCTCTGTTTAGTTAATTTACATGGTATGAATAAGGAACTTGGTTGTACAACTAAAAACTGAAATTGAGAAGGATAAAATTATGTTTAGGAACTTCTTCATAATAAACTTTAAACATGCAATTTGATGCAAATGCAAAAAATAAACAATGCAGCCATGCCTATCCAAATATACACAACAAATTTTGAAGGCTCGAGAAGGATAAACTTATGTTAGTAGTGAAGACCGATTGTATAAATCCCTTGTCCATGCTGATGGAGGGGCAATTCAAGAAGTTTATCACATAATCTTCTTCATAAGCACCGCCTTTATTCTACATTTTGCTAAGCGTAAATATAGATTTGATAATATAGGAACAAACTGAGAATATTTAAGCTAAGATGCAGAGTGATGCTACATAATCAACTATCCATAAATGTAAGTACAATGATACAGGCAAAAGGTACTAATAAGAGCAATGCTGAGCTAAACTTCTTTAGTAGCATATTGGTTTTATTCAACATTTTGGTAAGAGTGAATATAGATCTGATAATGTGTAGAAAATGGAGGGAAAGGAGAAATAAGCTGTAGAGTGATGGTACATGAGTAACTAGTTGTCAATATAAGTACAATGATAAAGGACGATAGGCACTTACAAGAACAATGCAGACCTAAACTTCTTCATAAGCATTGGGTTTATTCTACATTAATGTAAGCATTAATACAGATCTGATAATTTGGAGAGAATAGTGGATAAGAAAGCTATCGTGCACATAGATGTCACATAATCAACCAGGTATGAATGTAAGTACAACGAAACAGGACAACAGGTACTGACAAGAGCAAAGTAGTGAGCATCATAGTTGCGACACCGTCTCATCCATTTCAAACTGTCATTCTTCTTCGAGCAGGTTTCCTGCAAAAGAGATCGGTAAGGCACATGCAGAAATGTAGGACTACAAATTGTCATGTGTTATCATAGATAGTACCTCATCCTGGGCACGAGACGAGTGCATAACAAGGTTGTTACATTCAATGTATTGTAAATTTATCTTATGAGACTTCACCGAAATTTCGTTTATAGACTTGCCATCAAAGTGTGTTTTCCTCAGGTAATATCGATACTGCTGCAACGCGTCCTTGAAAAGCGCAAGCAAGCTTTGCTTGTCATGACTATCCAAATTGACCCTCACATATTTAGAAGAACGTAATGTAAATCATTGGTGTGTTCAATCAGTAGAAAACAAGACAATAATACCCATGAATAATACCACATACACGTAAGTGGGACATGAAGATGTGAAAATGGTGTTTGTCTTCACTATAATCTTCCCATGATGGGAAGATACGCAAGTGGTTCCTAACAACATTGAAAGCATTTTCTTATAAACTAAGAATAACTGGAATGGGGTTCCAAACTATAGGAATGTGTGTTCTCTGAAGTTGGAATAGGTCTTTGGCCTATGGATTTGGTGTACTTTTTGTTGGACTGGGTTTTTCCTATGGTACGGTTGGTGCTATGGCAACTGAAATCGGGATACCTTTTGCTGGAGCGTGGTTCCTGCATGGTGCGGCTAGTGGTATGACCAGTGGAGTATGGTTACAGTCTGCTAGAGTCGGGCCTAGGTTTTGTGGCACCAGTTCTATCGCCAATATAAGTGTGGTGCTATCTGATTTCTCTAGCACCACCACCTTTTTCAAAGACTTTATTTGTACTCCTTGAGGTTCTGCAATCTCCCTCTTCCTTTTGGATTTTTTATACACAAGAACAACATTTGAATGGAAAACATGTTATGATGAAAGATGGAATAGGTATTGATAATAGAGAGCATGGCATCAATGGCGGACCAGAACTTTTGTGGAGCCTCGGCAAGTTGAGCCTCAGTGTATAATCTGGGAATAAAAAAATGGATATTAGGATACACAACATATATAGCACCAAACTTTAGAACCACAAATTCACATTAATAATGAAGTGAAAATATGAACATAATAGTCACACAAAATGTAATTTTAAAGTGAACTAATATACTTTAACATATGCTCTTCTCACATTGTCTTGAACAATAGGAGGATACTCACAAATTTGATTCCTCTTTCCTGGATCATGCTCAGTCAGTTGAATTAAATTCCTTGTCAAGCACTTGAGCCATGATCAAAACCTCATCCCCTTTTAATAGTATTGGATTTCCTTTGGACTCAATGTGAACTTGGATCACTTAACCAAAAATGTATAGTCTTGAAGCTTTTCCAGTCCATGTCCTTGTTATTTTGAAGGGGTCCACATCCTCACATTCTTTTCATGCCAATGTTGAACTTTTCTGAAATATACTAGGTGAAAGTGTTAGTCCAACAACATGTATGTTGGCATGAATTACCAAAACCACTAAGGGAGCAATCTGCTTTGAGGTTACTTCCCGATAGCACGTTATTTAGAGCCATATAGCTAGGCTTTGATGCTTCGTTTATTTCGCCAGACCATGTTTCAGAGCACCTGATTTCAAAAAAATTCGAAGATGTGTCCGCTTGCGGTGCATCGGTATTATGTAGATGAACATGTCTTCGCTCTCAAGCCAGATTTGATGCATCGGATGGTATAAGCATGTCTCCTCAATTTTCTGCATCAAGAGGGTTAGAGGATTATATTTAGACTTCAAATTTTTACCTTGGGTACTGTTGTGGGCAAATACTTCATGAAACTCTTTAGAAGCCAAGAATGCACCCTTCTCCGGTAGGATTTCCTGCACCGTATTAGTGTGACAAACTGCATAGGAAAGAATTACTCGAGATGTGCTAGGCTTCACTTCTGGTTCATCATGATTTCTAATACTAGACTCCTTAAATAAGATATCTAGTGACTCATAATAACCGTCATCCTCATATTGAGGGTGACATTCCTGCACGTAAACGGCATTAGCATCGTATTCATCTAAACTAGAGTAATCATAATCATCAGGATTATTATAAATAACATCTTTGTCAGCAAAGATAAGACCCCAACATTGATATTCCCATGAACGAGTGTCAACATAAAAGATCTCATTATTTTTGTGTGAAAAATTACTAACAAAGGTGGAAGGTATGGATCAATCTGTTCCTCCTCTTCCTCCTCGTCGTACACTTCCTTCTCTGCACACATTTGTTCGTGTTGGATATTTTTCCCTTTGTAGACCTTGTCTATTCCAGCCTTTGGAGCTATAAATTTTGCAAACATCAACAGTTGTTGGAGTGGTGCAGCCATGTTTCTTTTGATGTGGAGCTTTGTCAACACAATTCTTCTTGTGTATCCTTCTAGGAGATTTTTTTTCATTTTGTCCTACACCAACCTGTTTCCTACATGGGGAGGTCTACAATTTGTAGCTACATCACAACAAGTTTGTATGGATGCCATCGATACTTCCATTTGCTTGGTGTAATGCTCCCATCCTTCATTCGGTACTTACAATGCTCGGTATAATTTTTGACAATCTGCAAGATTGTGTCAGGATCAAGATGGAATCTTTCACTCGGGCTTTTGATATCTTTATACTTGGAGTAACTTTTAATACAATCATATTCAAGCTCTAGTGCTTCATCGCCTCCTATATCTAATTCCGACTGCTCAGCATTCTCATCAATTTCATTTAATAGTTTCCAACATTGTTTAACCATTTAAGCCATAAAATCTCCGTTGGTAGTAAGATCTAATATCCTTTTACATTCATTATCTAGTCATCCACAAAAGAAATGTATCAGCAGCACTGAACGAAATTTATGATGAGGAAGAATACGTAGTAGAGAGTGGTGCCTTTGATAAGCCTTAACAAGACTTTCACCTGGTTTTGGTTGATGTTTACAATCATGCACCTTACTCCATAAGTCTTCCATTCCGAATAGAAGCGACCCAAGAATGCGCTAGACAATTTTTCCCAAGTGTCAAAAGTACCTGCAGGGTGAGTTACTAGCCAATTTGGTGCTTTAGTACACAATGAATGAACAAAAATCTTCAGTTTCATTTGTTTTTAATTTAAACATCTCGCATAACTCTTCAAATTGCTGCAAATGCTCATACGGATCCTCCGTATCATCACGTTTGAATTGCTTACTGTTCAACATACCGAGATATCCTTTCCGTTTGTATTTCATCTTCCTACATGGGTTAGTCTTGCAAGGAATCAATAGATGTATCCAAAATGACAAGAGTGAAGAATGTAATCATGTATTGTCAAAGGATATGTTTTCAGTTGTCTTGTTCCTTAGGCACACCTAAGGTCTAGATACTTGGTCCAATTTTGTTTGCTTAAAGTATGAGTTTTGAGATCAAACTTGTGGAATGATGTATATCCGAGTACCTACAAGGGGTTACCCACAAAAACAGAGTACCTACAAGGGGTTAGATGAAATACAAGGGAGAAAAGTATCCAAGATATGGTATAGTCATCATGAGAGAACTATCAAGGAATAGTCATTCAAGCTCATGCCCTTGCATGCCTCCAAGTGAGTTTCTAGTTCACACTGTAAGCATCAATGACATTCAACTCACTTCTTATGTGGCAAAATATTTTCTCATCAAGAGGTTTAGTGAAGATATCCGCCAATTGTTTGTCGGTAGGAACATGCTTGAGGTCAATGTCACCTTTAGCAACATGGTCTCAAAGAAATGATGAAGAACCTCAATATGCTCAGTTCGAGAATGTTGTACAAGATTGTGCGCAATCTTAATATCACTCTCATTGTCACAAAGCAATGAAACATGTTTCACATGTATCCCATAATCTTTGAGAGTTTGTGTCATCCATAGTAATTGCGCACAACAAGATCCGACTGCAATGTATTCTACTTTAATTTGGAGGTGGATAGAGATACCTGATACGTCTCCAACGTATCTATATTTTTTATTGTTCGATGCTATTAAAGTATCAATCTTGGATGTTTTACACTCATTTACTAGCAACTTTATATTATTTTTTGGGACTAACCTATTGACATAGTGCCCAGTGCCAGTTGTTGTTTTCTGCTTATTTTTTAGTTTGCAGAATATCAATACCAAACGAAATCCAAATGCCACAAAACTTTTTAGAGATATTATTCTCGACAGAAGACACCCAAGGAGCCAAAGAAGTGCACGGGAGGAGGCCCGTGGGGCCCACTAGGCACCAGCATGTGCCAGAAGGCCCAGGCGCGCCCTGGTGGGTAGTGGGCACCACGGGAAGCTTCTCCACTGCCATTCACCTCTATATACTCTAAAAGCACAGGGGGTCGAGAGAAAACAGTTTTCGCCGCCGCAATTCCAGAACCACGAGATCTAATCTAAAGGCCTTTTCTGGCACTCTGCCTGAGGGGTCAACGATCATGGAGGGGTTCTTCATCATCCTTGTTTCCCCTCCGATGATGCGTGAGTAGTTTACCATAGACATACAGGTCTGTGGCTAGTAGCTAGATGGCTTCTTCTCTCTTTTTGATCTTTAATACAATGTTCCCCTCGATGTTCTTGGAGATCTATTTGATGTAATGATTTTTGAGGTGTGTTTGTTGGGATCCGATGAATTGTGGGTTTATGATGAGTTCTATCCATGAATATTATTTGAGTCTTTGCTAAAATCTTTTATGCATGATTGTTATAGCCTCGTATTTCTTCTCCGAAATTTTGGTTTGGTATCACCAACTAGAATGATTTTTCTTGCCATGGGAAGAGGTGCTTTGTGATGGGTTCGATCTTGTCGTGCTCAATCTCAATGACAGAAAGAGACATGGCATGCATATCTCGTTGCTATTAAGGATAAAAATATGGGGTCTATTCCTACATGAACAGATCTTGTCTACATCATGTCATCGTTCTTATTGCATTACTCCGTTTTTTCATGAACTTAATACACTAGATGCATGCTGGATAGCGGTCGATGTGTGGAGTAATAGTAGTAGATGCAGAATCGTTTCAGTCTACTAATATTGGACGTGATGCCTATATACATGATCATTGCCATCGTCATGATTATTCGCTTTTCTATCTATCGCCCAACAATAATTTGTTTACCCACCATATGTTATTTTCTCGAGAGAAGCCTCTAGTAAAAACTACGACCCCTGGGTCTATTTTTCTATCA
Organism: Triticum aestivum; assembly: GCF_018294505.1. Lineage (NCBI taxonomy): Eukaryota > Viridiplantae > Streptophyta > Magnoliopsida > Poales > Poaceae > Triticum > Triticum aestivum. The sequence goes on along the minus strand of NC_057796.1, from coordinate 204,704,974 downwards.
TATAAAACCAAAAATACCTTGCTGCATTTTTCCTTTATTAATTTTATTTCTTGTTTTAGTTAGATCTATTTATCAAATCTCATACAATTCAATCTATCTCAATACCGAGGAGGGATTGACAACCCCTCTTACGCATTGGGTTGCAAGTTTTTGTTGTTTGTGTGCAGGTGCTGTTTACATTGTGTTGCTTGGTTCACCTACTGGATTGATAACCTTGGTTTCATAACTAAGGGAAATACTTACCGTTGTTGTGCTGCATCATCCTCCCCTCTTTGGGGAAATACCAACGCATATACAAGCAATCAGGAAGAATTTCTGGCACCATTGCCGGGGAGGATCAAGTCAAGGTGATCTCCCATCAACTTGCCAATTTCTGGCGCCGTTGCCGGGGAGATATCATCAAGATATATCAAGTACCCAATCACAAATCTCATCTCCTTGCAATTACTTTATTTTCCATTTGCCTCTCATTTTCATCTCCCCCACTTCTAAAACGTTTTTGCAAAAATAGAAAAATATTTTCCGTTTGCCTTTTCTTTAGCCTGTTTATTTATTTGCTTGTTTTGCCTTTATGACTCGAAAAACAGAAAAGAAACAAGAAATTAAATATGGATCCTCATCCACTTGCTAATCTTTTTAAGAGATCCAATTATGATGAACCAATTGCTAGAGATTTGAGTGCACTATATTATCTTTATGAAGTTTTGCTTGAAGATCCTGAATATGGAAATTGTAATGAAGTGTTAAACGGAATTTTTTATAAAGTGATTCATGATAGCTCCTTCAATGAAAAGCATGATTGCAATGATGTTATTATAAATTCTATTAATGTTAACTGTGCTAATAATGTGCAAAATCCAAAGGTTGGGGATGATAATTTTGTTATGTCTACTACTTGTTGCAATGATCATCATTGGGGTGATAATGTTTCTTATGATCTTGAAAGTTTATTTAAGCCAAATTATGAATATGATATTGATAATAATGTCTGCAATAATATCGAAAGTGGGTTTGGAAGAGCATCAATTTTAGGTAAAAATAATCCCACATTTTTGGAGAGTGTTCAATCTTATGAAATTTTTGATGAAAGTGGGTTTGGAGAGGTCATGACTTTAGTTAATGTTAATCCCACTATCTTGGAAGATTATAAAATTGTTATGCATGTGGGTCATGAAGAGGAAATTTTATATGATAGCTATATTATTTAATTTGATTATGATCCTACATATAATTATTATGAGTGAGGAAAATATGGTTGTAGAAATTTTCATGTTATTAAATTTCCTCTTGTTATGTTGAGATTGTCAATGTTTTATTCCTCTCCTTTGCATATGCTAGATATTTCTTGTCTTGATAATTTGTTTGATTATAAAATTTCTATGCATAGGAAGTATGCTAGACTTAAATGTGTTTGTCACATGTTTTGTGATGCTCTCTTTGTGTTTCAATTATTATCTCTCATGTGAGCATCGATAAAATCTCAAGCCTATCTTAATGGCTATACAGAAAGAGCTTGTTGGGAGAAAACCCAATGGTTTTATTTTCTATTTTTCTATAAATACACAATTATGCCTCTGTTATGATTGTGTTTTTTATGTTTTAATTAGTGTTTGTGCCAAGTAATGCCTTTAGGATGGCTTGGGTGAGGTTGGAGAACAGAAACTTTGACGTCCAGTAGCAGAATTGTTAAAAATAACCGGAGAGACGACAAATTCTGATTTTTTACACAAGATTTATATACGAATTTCCTCTATTTTCCTAGTTTTTTTCAGAATTTTTGGAGTTACAGAAGTATGAGGTTAATTCGGTTCTCTACAGACTGTTCTATTTTTTGACAGATTCTGTTTTCGTTGCATTGTGTGCTGATTTTGATGAATCTATGGTGTGTATCGGGGGTATAAGCCATGGTAAAGTTAGAATACGGTAGGTATAATGCAATAATAAAATATGAATAGGTTGCAGCAGCACTTATAGTAGTGAATTATTTTCTTATACTAACGGATCTCACGAAGGTTTTTATTAAGTTTTATGTGATTGAAGTTTTCAAGTTCTGGGTGAGATCACGATGGATGAAGTAATAAGGAGTGAAAAGAGCCTAAGCTTGGGGATGCCAATGGCACCCCAAGGTAATTCAAGGAGAACCAAGCAACTAAGCTTGGGGATGCCCCGGAAGGCATCACCTCTTTCTTCTAACGGCCATCACTAATTTTACTTGGAGCTATATTTTTATTCGTCACATATCATGAGTTTTTTCTTGGAGCATCTTGTATTATATGAGTCTTTGCTTGTTTTGCTTTTTAGTTTTCCATAATCATCCTTGCTAGACACACCTATTTGACAAAGCCATAATGATGTGTAACATCCCAAATTTTCAATTTGGAATGTTATACATAGGTCATCATATGCATATCATATTTTATTTGCATTTTGGTTTTGATCCTAGAAATTCTAAGCAACTCAACGACCCACGGAGAGAGTTGGGGATTTCATTCATTTACATATTTGAATTTTTTCAAATATTGAAAAGAGGATAATTTTGGTTTTAATTTTTTTTCTCTCCAAAATATTTCCAATATTAAAAATAAAAGAGAGGAAATAATATGACTTCTCCAAAATAAAAGAAATATTGGAGGAAAATATTAAAATCAAATAATAATAATAATTTTATTTATTTATTTTATTTGGATTTTTATTGCTATTTTATTTGAATTAGGAAAATATGCATTTTTCAAAATTGCATTTTTAGGCCAAGAAAATGTTCACTGTGTTCTAAATATTTTATTTAGACGGTGAAAATTGCTTTTGGCATTTTTAGAATTTTTTTATTTATTTATATATGATTTTTTCGGCGGATTTTTTTTTAAAAGCCGCGTCGCCCGACTGGGCCAACGGCCCAGCCGAGCGGGCCAAAGCCCCACGCGCCGCCGCCTCCCGCACCGGCTCGGGACCGGTCTCCCGCGCCGCCGCCGTGTTCGAGCAGGACACGCCTCCTGAGGCCGGCCCCTCCCCAAGTCAACTGCCCCCGACCCCCTTTATAACCCCCCGCCGCCACCGCCCCTCCCCACCTCGCCTCGCCAGCCGCCGCCGCAAGCCGCAGCTGCAGCGCCTGCTCCGCCACCGCGCCGCTCGCTGCTTCGCTTCGCCCGCCAGCCGTCGCGTCGCGCCCCACCCCACAGCCCCACGCCCATGCTGCCTGCGCGCCGGAGTCGCCGCCGCTTTTTTGGTTTTAGGTCTAAGACCGCCCGGTTTTTAGTAACCCTAGATTGGTTTTTTTATTTTATTTTATTTAGATCGGTTCGGTTCGGTTTTCTTCGGTTTAGGTTACTCTGCGAACGTTCGCTCGTTCATTCGTTTTAACGAACGAATTCGCCCGTTCGTCTCTGTTAGCGGGCGTTCGTCCGATAGCTTTTTCTTTTTCCGTTTATTTTTTTGGCCAGGGACCTATCCATGATTATTTTTATTGCAGATTAGCCCCTGATTTTCAAACCCTCGCAACTTTTTAACCGGTTGTCCAAATCCAGTGAAACCAACGCCAAATTCTTCGTCTCGAGCCCGTGTTTTCGGTTAAGCAACTTAAACATGATTTTGACAATTTAAAATTTGGTTTCAAGCAGATTTGAATTCAAATTTCTTTTGATCGTAGTTTCAGTTCCGTAGCTCCGATTTGATTGATTCTTTTTGCAAATTGAAGCTATTCAGTTGAACTTTCAGACTGGATGTTCTTATTTGAGTTTTACCCTTGCATCTATGCTTGAGTGCTTATGTATGCTATTGTTTGCTTGCGATAGAATATCCGGAGTGCGAAGCGTGCTACTACGAGTCTCTAGGGTTTGCGGATCGTCAGCAAGGCAAGTAACACATTGATCATACCCCTTTATTACCCAGTTTTATGCATTAGTTACAATCCTCAAACACTGCATGATTAGGATGTGATTAACATGTGGGTATTGGGAAGTAGATGTTGAGGTAGAACCTATTGCCCTTTTATTATCAAACCCTTGGGAGTTACTTCTACGTTATGCTCATGTTGCTATGATATGCTCGTAGACGTGGATTGCGTTGAGTGTATCCATGACAGATGTGAGATTATTAATTAATGGTTAACTTAAAATGGCTACTTAAATACACATCTGGATGGATTGGTTGCGGGCACCTGGGGATATACCAGTGTTGTCCTTTGTTTCGCCACCCAGGCTCAAAGGGATCATAAGATTATTCATGCGAGAAACTTCCGTGTGCAGGCACAAGCTATTATGGGCTCTAGCATAGTTGAGTATGTTGCATGACCTCTTTCAGTGGTAGGCTAGCAGATGTAGGGGATGTAGGTTGGTACTGTCTACCCAGAGTAAAGAGTTAATGCTTCTGAAAGACTGTGTCTCGGTCATCCGTTTCTCAAACACCATGTTGTGCGAGAAATCCAACGGAGGAGATGGAGTATTGTGGGGAAAAGTGCGCAAACCTCTGCAGAGTGTACAAACTAATCATGGTTAGCCGTTTCCCCGGTTATGGACATCTTGAGTATCTGGTTCTTGGATTATCATGTTGATCTCATCACTCTAAATTAATTTGTTGGGTTGTTAATTACTGTTTAATTGGGATTGAGATGGGGTTACCATTCTCAATGTTTCAACTACCATAATAGTTAAATAAAATATATTCCTTTGTTGTAGGAAAAAATTGGCTTTTCGCAAAACAATATAACCGTAAAGCCTCCACCAGCCATATATGCATGTAGTGATAGCATTTACTTATTCATTTGCTCTACTGTGTTATATTGCCAGCATATTCCATGTGCTGGCCCGTTTCGGGCTACAACATATCATGTTGCAGACTTTTCAAATGAAGAGTAAAGGTGCGCTAGGTCGTTGTCGTGCAGTCAGCTATGCCATTGGAGTTGATGGACTCACTTTATCTTCCAAGTCTTCCGTTGTTATCTTATTTAGATGGCCTTAAGCCATATTATTGTAATGAGTTCTCTTTTGAGACGTTCAATGTAATAAGTGTGTGATTGCACTCTGTTATAAATCCTTCAAGTACTGTGTGTGTCAGCATTACCGATCTAGGGATGACACTTAAGCACAGAGATTCGACCATTTGAGGTTGGATCGCTACAAGATGGTATCAGAGCACACGCTGATTGTAGGACACGACCACTAAGAAAAGCCATAGGTCACTCTTCTCTACTCATTTCTGACTCCTCTCCATTTTCCACTCTATAGGATGGCGGACTCAAGGAACAAGTTTGCACAACCGGATGAAGATACCCCTTTTGGGGGACACTTGAAGGAAGTCACTAGGTACCAGAACATCAGAATACCAAGCTTCACCGGGACCTACACCGCCACTTTACCAGAAGAGGAGCATTGGATGATTCAAGTTCAAGTTCCAGGAAGGACATTCACGCCAATTACTGAGCCCATAGAGTTTTCCTTTGATGCACCAACCTGGAGTCTAGGTAAGAGCATGGAAGCCAACATCGCCATGGGACGCATCGACGAAGTTTATCACAAGGACCTTAAGGACACCATCTACCAGATATGTGGGCGCCGAGATGAGCAATGGGAGATGATCAGCACCGGGAGGGACAGGTCCATTGCAGCTTTCATCCAGGAGTTAAACCAGCACATTCATCGATGGGAGAACTAGATGTGCGCAAGCATGGTAGATTTGAAGAAGGTGATGACCAGGAACATGGAGCTTGAAGAGGAACTCAAGTCTACACACGACGACTACAAGGAGGAAATCGCAATACTAGTGGAGAAGAATGACGACCTGACGAGGAAGCTAGGAGTATTCATGGGAGACCCTGCGCCAGGAGGATATGAGAACCATGCCGATGACATCCGTTCGGAAGACTACATCATCATCGACGACACCGACACCGACCCCGACAGTAGTGATGATGACTATGAAGACGAAGCTGGAGCGGATACCATGGAGTCTTCCATCGATCAAAATTTCTAGTAGACCACCATATTGTTAGTAGTATTCCCCCATGTGTATAGTAGTAGTCTGAGCACTTCTGTAACGATAGTTAGATCAATTGTATGCCCTTGCTTGAATTGATTTGGTGTGATATGAATGTGTTTGTCTCATGTGCATATGGGTAGTGCTTTCTCACTAGACCTCACTCTATTCTAATCTCTTCCCTCTAAACCCATCAGATGCCTCCGAGACATGACCCCGGATTTGTCTTCCCACCGGAGCTCACTCAGTTGATCCAACAGCAGAATGCCTTGATGCAGCTACTAGTCCAGAACCAAGGCAACAACAACAACAATCCACCACCACCACCTCCAGTTCACAACTTAGCCCGTTTTCTGAGGTTGCAACCGCCGGTGTTTTCCAGTAGCACCGAGCCGATAGTTGCTGATGACTGGCTACGTAGGATTGGAAGGGAGTTGACCCCGTAGGTTGCACAGATGCTGAGAAGGTGCATTTTGCCGCACATCATTTGGATGGACCCGCAGCCTCATGGTGGGAGAATTACACAACCACTTTCCTTATAGCCAATGTCACTTGGGAGCAGTTTCAGCAAGCATTCCGCACTGCTCACGTCTCAACTGGAGCTATGAGCATGAAGAAGCATCAGTTTCGCAACTTACACCAGGGAAACCGTACTGTGGGGCAGTACATGGATGAGTTCAGTAAGTTAGCTCACTACGCCCCAGATGATGTGGCCACAGATGTCGCGAAGCAGGAGAAGTTTATGGAAGGGCTGAATGATGAGATGAGTATGCTGTTAATGGTGGCAACATTTAACAACTACCAGGAGTTGGTAGACAAGGCTCTTATGATTGAAGGGAAGCAGCAGCAGATTGAGATCCGCAAAAGGAAGTATGGACAAGGGAAGTACAATTCAGGAGCTCAGCAGAAGCCTCGTTTTACCCCGAACTCATAACCATGGAGGCCACACCCACAATGGAGGAAGTTCGCATAACCACAGTGGCCCCAAGAATGGAAATGGGAATGGAGCAGGTAGTAATCAGAACCGTTCTAACCCAGCCACACCCGCCAAGAAGGACCAAAGTCACATTACTTGTTTCAAGTGCGGGACGACTGGACACTATGCCAATGAGTGTTCTGAAGCAAAGAATGGTAATGGCAATGGAAGCTCTGGGAAGAAGCCCAACCCTTTCAACAGGGGACAAGTGAACCACGTGAACGTGGAGGAGGTTGAAGAGCAGCCAGATGCAGTTATCGGTAAGTTTTTGGTTAAGTCATTTACCGCTCTCGTTCTTTTCGATACTGGTGCATCGCATTCATACATATCAAGGGGATTTGTGGACAAGTTTAAGTTACCCACCTTAGCCCTTAGGTCACCCATGCTAGTAAGCTCACCAGGAGCAGAGTATATGGCCAGCCGATGGTGCGATCGGTTACCCTTAACCATTGGTAGCCATGTTTTCCCCTCAGACCTAATAATTTTGGAGTCACAAGGATTGGATGTGATACTAGGAATGGATTGGCTATCGAAGTATGGTGGAAACATTGACTGTGCTAGTAGATCAATTCTGCTCACCACCCCGGCGGGAAAAAGGATTAAGTATGTACCCAGGCACGCGCCAAAGAGAACCCAAGTAAATTCCCTCTCAGAAGTTGTTCGGGGGGGAAGTGCCTGAAGTGCAGGATTATCCGGATGTATTTCCAGAGGAGCTACCAGGCATGCCGCCGGATCGAGACATTGAGTTTTTGATAGAGCTGTTGCCAGGCACCGGACCGATATCGAAGAGACCATACCGGATGCCCGCAAATGATCTGGAGGAGATTAAGAAGCAGATTAAGAAGCAGATTAAGGAGTTATTGGAGAAGGGTTACATTCAACGAAGTTCGTCACCATGGGGAGCCCTAGTGCTCTTGGTTGAGAAGAAGGATGGGTCATTGAGAATGGTTGTTGATTATCGTGCATTGAACAAAGTGACGATCAAGAACAAGTACCCACTGCCGATGATCAATGATTTGTTTGACCAGCTGCAAGGAGCTAAAGTATTCTCCAAGATCGATCTACGATCAGGATACCACCAGCTGAAGATCCGAGAATAGGATATACCCAGGACAGCCTTCACCACAAGGTATGAGCTATATGAGTACACGATTATGTCATTTGGATTGACTAATTCCCCTACCTATTTCATGAGTATGATGAATAAGATGTTCATGGAGTTCTTGGATAAGTTTGTTGTGGTGTTCATTGATGATATTTTGGTGTACTCGAAGAATGAAGAGGAGCAGAAGGAGCATTTGCGTTTAGTTCTCGAGAAGCTCAGGGAACATCATTTGTATGCCAAGTTCAGCAAGTGTGAGTTTTGGTTGAAGGCAGTTGGATTTCTTGGACATGTTATATCAGGACAAGGTATAGCCGTGGATCCTACCAAGGTTAAGTCAGTCACTGATTGGCTATCACCCACCTCAGTTGGAGAGATCCTCAGTTTTCTTGGACTTGCGGGATATTATCGGAGATTCATTGAGAATTTTTCCACGATTGCGAAGCCCATGACGGAGTTGTTTAAGAAGGACATCAAGTTCAAATGGACAGATGAATGTGAGGAAAGTTTTCAGGAGCTGAAGAAACGATTAGTTACAACCCAGTGTTGATTCTTCCGGATATACGCAAAGATTTCCAAGTGTATTGCGACGCTTCCCACTTAGGACTTGGAGGTGTACTTATGCAGGACGGAAGAGTTGTTTCATATGCCTCACGACAGCTTTGACCACATGAGTTGAATTATGCCACGCATGATTTGGAGTTAGCAGCTGTAGTTCATGCACTCAAAACTTGGAAACATTTTCTTATTGGAAACCATTGTGATATGTACACGGATCACAAGAGTTTGAAGTACATTTTCACACAGAAGGAGCTGAATCTCAGGCAAAGGAGATGGTTAGAGCTTATAAAGGATTATGATATGAAGTTGCACTATCATCCAGGCAAGGCCAATGTCGTAGCAGACGCCTTGAGCCGGAAGAGTTATGCCAATACCCTCGTAAGCGGAGGCTTACCAAAGGAGTTAGTCGAAGATCTCAGGGAGCTACGTTTGGAGATAGTCCTTAGAGGCTTTGTCGTAGAAATGGAGGTTCAATCAACATTATTGGCAAAGATTCAAGAAGCTCAGAAGGATGATAAAGAGATTGCCGGGATAAAGGAGAAGATGAGAAAAGGAAAAGCCAAAGGTTTTCGTGAGGATGAGCACGGCACCTTATGGTTTGTGGACCGTGTTTATGTACCCAATAATGCAGAGACCAGGAAGTTAATACTACAGGAAGCTCATGACTCGCCATACTCGATACACCCCGGAAACACCAAGATGTATTTGGATTTGAAGGAGCATTTCTGGTGGACTGGTATGAAGAAGGATATTGCTGAGTATGTCGCCGTATGTGATGTATGTCAGAGAGTGAAGGCAGAACATCAAAAGCCAGCAGGATTACTGCAGCCTATGCCGATACCAGAATGGAAGTGGGACAAGCTTGGCATGGATTTTATCACCGGATTACCCAGGACCCGATCGGGATATGATTATATCTGGGTAGTAGTGGATCATTTGACCAAAGTGGCTCACTTTATCCTAGTGAAGACCACCTATACAAGTGCAAAGTTGGCCAAGATATATATGACCAGGATCGTATGTCTGCGTGAAGTTCCGAGGACTATTGTATCTGACAGAGGGACTCAGTTTACTTCAAAGTTTTGGCACCAGCTGCACCAGACTTTGGGGACCAGACTAGAGTTTAGTATAGCCTTTCATCCGCAGACAGATGGACATACCGAGAGAGTCAATCAGATTCTGGAGGACATGTTGAGAGCTTGTGTGCTAGATTATGGATCTAGTTGGAATGATAATTTGCCCTACGCAGAGTTCTCATACAACAACAGTTATCAAGCCAGTTTGATGATGGCCCCTTTCGGAGCTTTGTATGGAAGGAGGTGCAGGACACCGTTGATGTGGGATGAAGTTGGAGACTGTCAATTGTTTGGACCAGATTTGATCAAAGAGTCCGAAGAGAAGGTTAAGTTGATTCGAGATAGACTGAAGGTAGCTCAGTCCAGGCAGAAAAGTTATGCAGACTCAAAGCGCAAGGAGGTAGTCTATGAAATCGGAGACAGAGCATATCTTCGTGTGGCACCTCTGCGAGGAGTTAAACGTTTTGGAGTTGAGGGAAAGTTATCCCCGAGATTTGTAGGACCATACCGAGTTTTGGAACGTATGGGAGAAGTGGCCTACAAGTTGGAGTTACCCGAAGGACTGTCCGTAGTTCATGATGTGTTTCACGTTTCCCAGTTGAAGAAGTGCCATCCTGAGATGGCCGATATTCCTCTGAGAGATACAGTACCCCTGGAAGCAATTCAGTTGGATAGTGATCTGACTTATGAGGAGAAACCTGTAGATATTCTCGAGTTTGCCAGCCGAGTTACCCGCAGCAAGGTTATCAACTTTTGCAATGTTCAGTGGAGCCACCATACCGAGGATGAAGCCACCTGGGAGCGAGAGGAAGACCTACGAAAGACCACCCACACCTACTTTCTAGCCAACCCGAATCTCGAGGACGAGATTCATCTTAAGGGGGGTAGGTTTGTAACATCCCAAATTTTCAATTTGGAATGTTATACATAGGTCATCATATGCATATCATATTTTATTTGCATTTTGGTTTTGATCCTAGAAATTCTAAGCAACTCAATGACCCACAGAGAGAGATGGGGATTTCATTCATTTTCATATTTGAATTTTTTTTCAAATATTGAAAAGAGGATCATTTTGGTTTTAATTATTTTTCTCTCCAAAATATTCCCAATATTAAAAATAAAAGAGAGGAGATAATACAAGAAATATTGGAGGAGAAATGTTAAAATCAAATAAATTATTTTATTTGGATTTTATTGCTATTTTATTTGAATTAGGAAAAATATGCATTTTTCAAAATTGCATTTTTAGGCCAAGAAAATGTTAACTATGTTCTAAATAATTTATTTAGACGGTGAAAATTGTTTTTGGCATTTTTTATTTTTTATATATTTATTTAGGATATTTTCCCGGCGGAATTTTTTTTTTAAAGCCGCGTCGCCCGACCGGGCCAACGGCCCAGCCGAGCGGGCCACAGCCCAGCGCGCCGCCACCTCCCGCACCGGCTCGGGACTGGACTCCCGCGCCGCCGCCACCGTGTCCGAGCGGGACACGCCTCCCGAGGCCAACCCCCTCCCAAGTCAACCGCCCCGACCCTCCCTTTATAACCCCCCCGCCACCGCCCGTCCCCACCTCGCCTCGCCAGCCGCCGCTGCAAGCAGCAGCAGCAGCGCCCGCTCCGCCGCCGCGCCGCGCCCCACCCTGCAGCCCCGCGCCCGCGCCGCGTCACGCCGCTGCCCGCCGAATTTCTCGCCACCGGTTTTTTTGTTGTTTTAGGTATAAAACCGCCCGGTTTTAATTAACTCTAGATTGGTTTTTTTAATTTTATTTAGATCTGTTCGGTTTTCTTCGGTTTAGGTTACTCTTCGTTCGTTCGTTCGTTTTAACGAACGAATTTGCCCGTTCGCCTCTGTTAGCGGGCATTCGTCTGATAGAATATTCTTTTTCCGTGTATTTTTTTGGCCAGGGACCTATCCGCGATTATTTTTATCGCAGATTATCCCTTGATCTTCAAACCCTCGCAACTTTATAACCGGTTCTCCAAATCCAGTGAAACCAATGCCAAAATCTTCGTCTCGAGCTCCTCTTTCCGGTTAAACAATTTAAACATGATTTTGACAATTTAAAATTTGGTTTCAAGCAAATTTGAATTCGAATTTCTTTTGATCGTAGTTTCAGTTCCGTAGCTCCGATTTGATCGATTCTTTTTGCAAATTGAAGCTCTTCAGTTGAACTTTCAGATTGGATCTTCTTATTTGAGTTTTACCCTTGCATCTATGCTTGAGTGCTTATGTATGCTATTTATTTGTTTGCGATAGAATTTCTGGAGTGCGAAGCGTGCTACTACGAGTCTCTAGGGTTTGCGGATCGTCAACAAGGCAAGTAACACATTAATCATACCCCTTTATTACACAGTTTTATGCATTAGTTACAATCCTCAGACACTCATGATTAGGATGTGATTAACATGTGGGTATTGGGAAGTAGATGATGAGGTACAACCTATTGCCCTTTTATTATCAAACCCTTGGGAGTTAATTCTACGTTATGCTCATGTTGCTATGCTATGCTCGTAGACGTGCATTGGGTTGAGTGTATCCATGACAGATGAGAGATTATTAATTAATGGTTAACTTAAGGTGGCTACTTAAATACACATCTGGGTGGATTGGTTGTGGGCACCTGGGGATATACCACTGTTGTCCTTTGGTTTGCCACCCAGGCTCAAAGGGATCATAAGATTATTCATGCTAGATACTTCCGTGTGCAGCCACAAGCTATTATGGGCTCTAGGATAGTTGAGTATGTTGCATGACCTCTTTCAGTGGTAGGCTAGCAGATGTAGGGGATGTAGGTTGGTACTGTCTAGCATAATGATGAGCATGAATATTACAAGTACAACACTACTCATAGCATAACATGACCCTTATCATCAACATTAAGTACCATGCAAGAACACATCAATAACATAACCGAGTAAACACTTAACCAACTAACAACAAGGAACAAAGCATATTAACGATACTCGGTAACCGACGTTAGTCATGCATCGAAGAATATGACCAACCCAACATGTACTACTATCAAGCATGACCAATATGAAAGTAATACTAGCAAGTAATTCATGATAATAGAGTGCAAGAAAACAAAGCATGACGGTAACCACCGATCCATAAGCATAACCGGAATAACGACAGTAGTAGCAAAACAAGCATACAGTTATTAAAGATTCAAGTTGAAAACCAATGCTACTGCATGGCTATCATGCAAATGGTGGTTGTGGCTTGCCTGGGGATGAAGAAAACACCGGGAAGTTGTGGGAAAACATCGCAGAAAGATTTGGCTGGTTAAGAACAAGGGAAAAAAGGTCATTTTCACAGTGCCAAACCATAGTCAAAATGATACCAAAAGTTCGGGCTCGAAGAGACAAAGATGTGGGCGTTGGTATCACCTCAATTTGAGTTGGGAGTAAAAAGATATGATAGTTTTTCTGCCAGGGACCTATGTGTAATGAAATCATCACAAACAAGCCCGCGGCGGGAAAAACAGAAAGCGCCTTCTAAGGAAATACGTTTTTCGGAACAGAAAGCGTATTTTGGCTCGAAGAAGAAGCAGAATGCGCTTTCGGTTAGCGAAGGCGTACTCCCTGGAGTACGTCTCCACTTATCCATGTGGCAGTGGGGGCCCGTGGCGCTGTGCGGCTGACAAGTGGGGCCCGCCTTAGCCATCTCTTTCTCTCTTTCTTCTCGCCTGGCTTCTTCCTCGCGCCCGACAGTGGATGGAGGAGAGGCGGGGTTGGCTCGGCCGGCGTGTGGCCTGGCCGGCTCCGGCCGTCTCCGGCCATGGGGATGGCGCCGGTGAGCGAGGCTTGGCCCACCGCGCCCATCTAGAGGGGAATCAGGCGCCGGGGAGGGACAGAACGGTGGCGCCGCGCGGCAAGCAGAGGAGGCAGCGGCCGATCTTGAGGACGACGACCACAACTACTCCGGTGACTAGTTGAGGGGAGGGGGAGGCTTGGCGGGTTGTTGGGAGGCCTCTGGTGGTGGTGGACGGAAGAGAGGGGCTCGGCTTCGAGCTAATTTAACGGCGAGGAGCGGCGGCCATGGAGGCAGAGGGAGGCGAGGAGAGGTTCTCCGGCCTTGGGGTGGGATTATATAGGCAGGGGAGGGGTGTGCCACGCTGTCATCGCCGCGGACGCATGCCGGCACCGCGGACGCGTGTGCAGGCGCATGAGCTCGGAGGCAGGCGACGCGGGAGGCACAGGGGAGAGCTCATGGGGAGAAGGAGGCCAAAGGAGCGCAGGGAGGAAGAAGACGGCGAGCTCTGAGCCAAACCGCCACTGTTCGCTCATGGGCGCGCGGCGGCTTGCATCGGTCAGGAAGCGGATGGAGGGGGAGAGGGGTCAAGGGGAACAGCGACGACGAGAGGAAGACACTGGACATGGTCACGCGCGCGGAGGCGACGAGAGGAGGAGGGGCCCGAGCAAGAAGCCATCCTAGGCGCGGCCAACGGCAGCAGAGCGCGCGCGCAGGCTTGCCATTAACGCGGTCACCGCGTGCACTGGCATGTAGCGGGGGAAATGAGCTGCAGCGTGTTGTCTAGTGGTAAGTTCTTCCAGAGTAGGTCTCAACTACGGTGGTAGATCGATGAAAACTGCTATGGTTAAATGGTAATCACCCTCTGAAGTTTACTGCAGTAAACTTGGGTGAGAACTGCTGATCAACAGGAAAGGGATTGGAGCCAGAGAGTTTGTCTGCGAGGTTTAGGGTAAGAAGGACCTTCATTCTGGTAACTTTGAGAAGATTTGGACCAGTAATGAATATAGTTGCTTCACAACTGCATTTTTGGTCCATAAATAAGATTTGGATGATGCACTCACATGGAGCATCAACTTGAGCTCAAATTTGGCAAGGCTTAGTGATTTGGTCATAGTAAGAAGCTTTAACAATTTCATACCAATTGGATTCACCAAATGGTACTTCCTTCACAGCTATCTTCACTGACCAGAATCTTGCAAGAATTTTGGAGAAACATTGGCTAAGTGAAATGGTGCTAAATTTGGTGGAGAGAAGTTATTTGGGTAGGAGAACAATCTGGTAATTTATCAGGATTTTTAAAGCAATATAAAATGCACTTGCTTCACAACCTGAAAATATTGCCAGAATCAAAGATTTGGTCCTGTGCTCACATAGATCAAGGGATGTAGCTGAAATTTGGAGGAGGCTAATTATATGATCACATGTAGAGGCATGCAAAATTTCAACTCATTTGGATGCTCCTATCTAGTACTTCCTTCATAGTGGCTTCTGTTTGACAGAAACTTTGAAAAATCACTGAGGAAGATTGGCTAGGCAAATAAAGTTGAATTTTGGCATGTGGCAATGATTTGGACATAAAAGAATGCCCAACAAGTTTGGTAGGAAACAAGATTAGATAGGTGGCACTTCCTTCACAAAGTGCCACTCTGGACAGAATGGAAGAATAATTATTGGGGAATTATTCTTGGGCTAGGACATGAAATATTTTGGGCATATTTGAGCAACATATGACCCAAAGGAATTATGAGAATTATTTGGGAATTTATGGATGGGCAGAAATATAGGTTGCTTCACAACCTAGGGCAGACAGGGTTATTCCTTTAATAGAAAAAAGGAATTTTCCCTAGAAAAAGAAATTAGGGTTTGGTCAAGCAGTGGAGTGACATGATCTTGGAAAGGTTTTGAGAATGATGAGCCACTTGGGAGGGGGAATGAAGATGATTTCCCAGGTGGCAAGGCCACAGAACCACTCCAAAAAGAAAAACAAAGCAAAAACCAATAAAATTATAAGAAAAAGAAAAGGGCCAAAAACCAGGCTGTTACAAACCTTACCCCCTTAAAGAAATCTCGTCCTCGAGATTTGGTTGCTCAGGGAACAAGTATGACTTTAGGACACCGTTTCCAACTCGGGTATCCTTTTTCCTTTAGTTATTGTTCCCCCAAGAATTTCAGATGATTAACTTACCTTGCTCTAGGGTGGCTTGCTTCACCTTTCCCCAAATTCTGACGGGTCTTTTCTCATATACCACTTCCTTTTTACTGACGTTGATTCTCCATACATGTGGTGATATCCAGTGGATCCGAGCATAAATTTTCTTTTGGTCATGAAAGCCTTTTTACTCTTGTCATGGGGTTGCTTCAAACAAATGCAGGCTTTCTGGTTTCAATAAATGCTGAGAATTAATCATGGCCATCTTCTGACGGAATCTGACTGCTCATAAGTGGTACTGATTTATTTTTGATTCATTCCTTTGGCTCGAGCATGAGATATGTACCAAAGATTCGACTGCCTTTTGTCGTGAGCAATATAACGGGGCATGGAGTTATAGCTGAGTCATACCTCAAATATTTACATCTTGAGATTGTCCTGACAGGTATGCTGGTGGGAAGATACTTTTCATGACAGGCTGTCCGGGTACTAGGTTACACAAGTGGATATACCTGGTCTGAGCTGATTGTTCGATTTTTGATTTGCCCATGTTGTCGGTATACCCAGATGTGGTAATAAGTTGTGTGATGCTTTATACTGTTGCTGATGTCAAACTGCTGAGGTTGCAAAAGAATCTGGACTTGACATAACAGATTTGGATATTCCGCACTAACCATTTTTTTAAGCAGGTCGGCAGGATATGAAGTCCTTGTAGAGCAGAGTAATCCACTGAGGGTATGCCTTTGTGGCTCCATATGTAATCTGGCCACTAACTGACTTGGTCATCCGGACCCTGATGGTGATGCAAAAATCATCATACCGTTGCTATCAGTCTCATCCTTTTGATGGTCATGATTTTCTGTGTCAGGATATCTTACTGAAATAGGTTGGGCACATATATCCTTGATTCTTCGTATGACCATGGTCGTGGCTAGTGCAATATTTTTGTCATTACTCCTGGTGCTTGGGTTCCGCATGTATATGACATATACTCGGGGCTTGTAGCTATACAGATCTCTTTGTTGAGGCCAACCATACAAGAGTTCATGAGATCTCCTTGTCGGTGCGGGAGTATGGGCCTTGGTGGCCACTGTCAAGACTGTTGATTCTGTGATGTCTTATCCAGATCTTGTAGATCCTTGTATTACATAAGATGTGTATCTCTGCTTATCTTCATTTGCATGATTCATGAGGCTGTGGGATCCGCACTTTCCTTGGGTATATCTGTTAGATCCTTGCCGTACCTCGTATGGGTGACTGATATGATTGGGGATGCATGCTCACCATATGTGTAAGAATCATATGCACCCGAACACTTGATTCTTGAGGTAGGCATATGTTTTGACTGATTTGTGCTTCTGACCAAAATTATTGCTGATCTGACTCTTGAGATGCACTGCCATATATTGCCAACTCGCCGCATAATCTCTGAGGGTGGTGCAATACTGTGGTACTGACGCGGACTAATTGGCTTACAAGAGAAGCCATCCGAGTAGTTTGTTGAGGAGGACTTGTTAAGTTCTGCTCAAATCTTTTGTCTCGGTATCGTGCAGAAGAAGGCTTTATAGCTTATACACGAAGCTTGGTCTGATTATTGTGCTGGAGAAGCCTGAGTTCCGTACTTGAGAAGCTTCTCCTCGGGTTTACTGGTTGAGAAAAATTCATTTCCGTCTGTCAGAAGCTTTTACTGAGATATCTTGCTGAAAAAGACCGGGTATCTTGGACCGGAAATTGTTCACATATCATGCTGAGGAAATTTGAGGAGCCTTGCATCATAAATTTCTTCCGATAGCGTGTGGAAGAAGACTGAGTTTCTTACATCCAAAGCTTCATACTAATATGCAGACTAAAATCTACACACACGCCCATAATATTCGGTGGCTGATTATTTGCATGAAGAAATTTGTTTGACTATCTTCCTTGAGCATATCTCATTCTGACTTTATTTCGGATGATAACATATTTCAAGCATCATGCATTGCTGAGCCAAATTTTTTTATATGATCCATACCTTTGACTAAAAATATAATATTGCTCTTGTACCTGACTTGTCTTGCTGCTGACATGATCATTACTGTTGTGAGGATTTTGTACTGATGTAGACTTGAGTTATCTGTACTGATGTGAGGAGTGCACACTAATGCAAAATTGATCGTCAGCCTCAAAATCAAATATTCCCCATTTCACTGCAGTCGGCTGAGAATTCCATTCTGTTTAGCTGAGTTTCCAAATATTTGAACTCCTTATTACTCCTTCAAGTCCGGTGTCAGTTGATGAGCAACTCTTTATAGGGAAAAAAATAATGTAACACCGGGGCCCAAAAAGAAAGAAGCAAAAGAAAACTCAACTTAAACAAAAGCACACAACAACAATCAATTCACGCACAATCAATGTCACATATTACTGCTAATCACACAATATGCATGCCTACTTAAGCACACAAATCTCGCGGGGTCTCCGGTTCTACGATCTAGCATGCTGTGACGGTGTGCACGCGGACGAATAAATGTGTGGAAGAATTGATGTAAACAGCGCTACACCAAGTGCTAGCTTATCCAGGCAGCAACCTGGACTAGCTCGGAGGCGAGGACGCACTCGGTAATCATGTAGTGGAACACGAAGGTCGCAACCACATTATTATCAAGCGGACGGAAAAAGATGCATACTCGTCCAAGAAATAGGATAGCTGGGAAAAACTGAGGCTGCTGACATTGCCCTTTCTTGATGACTAAGATCATTAAGGGTTGCCAACATGAAAAAATGAAAGAGCGATTTGGGATACAAGCATGTCCATCACCGAAATGATAGACGGGGCTGAAAGGAGGATATCGGTGAGATACCTGAGCACCATTTTTGCAAACGGTGTCGGGATCACTTGGCATCACTCTGCTGGGACAGAAATGACACCAAACACCGAAGAACGAGCAGGAAAAGAAAACTGGAGAAATGCAAAGGCTGAGCTGTAGTGGATCCGAACCGATGCCAGCTACACTCACCAGATAAACCGTTAGCAACAACTACTAAGGCTATATGCATGCTATGCAACAAACAAATGCAGCAACCAAATGCAATAAACAAGACGGACTTTAAACTACCGATTTCTACCGGTTTCTACCGCTTGCGCTGACTAGGGCGTCCTACAGCCAGACCTGCTCTGATACCAAGCGCTGTGGCACCCCGGCTCAGAGAAACAGGAACGCCCCATATTCCAGCCCAGAGATCGAGGAGAAGTCCTCTGGAATACGACACTGCTTAGCATAGAACAAACCAGCTTTCTATTATTACACGAATATGAATACAAGGTCTTCGATATTACAATGAATAACATTGGCACGACGACACTACGCCATCCTCAGTTGCTCTATGCAAGCAACAAAACAACTCGAAGCAGCGGAAAAACTTCTAGCAGCGGAACAACGACGACGGTGGTGAACTCCACTCTGCAGGGACTCTGGCTGGAACGCTTATCCTCGCTCGCACGAACGGAAACCACGACAAGCAAGCAATAAAATTCGGCATGACCTGCAAACTGGCATGACACACCAGGTCAGTACATTGAATGTACTTGCAAGCTCACAATAACCAGAAGCATTCAAGATAGACAACATCATGGCAATTGCAGGTTAAGCAGGAATTATCATGAGATCATCAGGATGACATGGCATGAACAACATGAACATAATAGAACAATATGAGCATGGCATGAACAACATGAACATAATACCGCTAGAACAATATGAGCATGGCATGAACATATAAATCTGACGATACTAGCATGCAACAAGATGACACTATATGCACCACTTATTCTGCTCGGGTTATCTCGTAACCATCACATGCAGCACTTACCAACCTCGGACATCACACGATCATCTCAGGATCAAATCAAGTCTGGTATAAACAATACCGTAGTAATCATTAAATGACCACAAGGAGCTTGATCTTTACCCATGATTCTCGCACAAGATCACGAATATACAACATCTTGGTATCCTCGATACCACGGTGATCATTCACGGATCACAAATGGAACCACTCTGGGTTCAATGGGCTACCTCGTAACCAAACGGTGATCTTTCCGGCGATCACAACCCTAACCAACACCTGGTTTCAAACGGTGATCTTTCCGGCGATCGCAACCAACTTATCTCATCATCGAACCAGGGTTGTCATTAATCAAGTTATTATTAATACTGTTGACCGATAGTATGACCAACTACGAACTGGGCCCTTATCCACGGGCGCAGCTATCGATAGATTTAATATACACTCTGCAGAGGTTAGTACACTGTACCCACACCACGGGAACCCATGGCCTCACACTCCCATTCGGGTGGACCAACGGCGTTCCGACAAAACCGATCTACTGCCATGACACTCTCCCGGCCACTCCAACTCACTCCCCACTGGGCTAGTCCTGGGTGGCCCCGTGTCTACCAAAGACACCAACGGCCACCGTCGTGGCGAAAACAATAAACCGTCCCAAACACGGACATGTGCACATAACAACAACAACGGGCACACAAGGCTTATGTCCGCCTACCTGATCAGGGTAGCGCACGCCCATAACCTTCCCTCGTTGGAGGCACCGGCGAGAGGCATGACAATAGACCCGGTTAGGACCTTCCCAGAAAGGTAAGCGTGGTTGCACTGGTCAGCTCGATATGGTGGCACCATGACTCAGCCAACAGTTGTTCAAGTTCAATTTAATCTGGTTAAACTTGAATGCAATATGCTGAGCCATGATAAAATAACATGATGCAATTAGAAAGCATGAGCATGATAACAACATAAGCATGAGAGTACAGCATAACTATCCACCATATCAACAATGATTCATGTCCAACTGAGCATGGCATAATGATGAGCATGAATATTACAAGTACAATACTACTCATAGCATAACATGACCCTTATCATCAACATTAAGTACCATGCAAGAACACATCAATAACATAACCGAGTAAACACTTAACCAACTAACAACAAGGAACGAAGCATATTAACGATACTCGGTAATTGACGTTAGTCATGCACCGAAGAACATGACCAACCCAACATGTACTACTATCAAGCATGACCAATATGAAAGTAATACTAGCAAGTAATTCATGATAATAGAGTGCAAGAAAACAAAGCATGACGGTAACCACCGATCCATAAGCATAACCGGAATAACAACAGTAGTAGCAAAACAAGCATACAATTATTAAAGATTCAAGTTGAAAAGCAATGCTACTGCATGGCTATCATGCAAATGGTGGTTGTGGCTTGCCTGGGGATGAAGAAAACACCGGGAAGCTGTGTGGAAACATCGCAGAAAGATTCGCCGAAAACACTTCTCTCTCGAAAGGGGGTGTTAAGGGCAAGGGTAAAAAGGTCATTTTCGCAGTGCCAAACCATAGTGAAAATGATACCAAAAGTTCAGGCTCGAAGAGCCGAAGGTGTGGGCGTTGGAATCACCTCATTTGGAGTTGGGAGTAAAAAGATATGATAGTTTTTCTGCCAGGGACCTATCTGTAATGAAATCATCACAAACAAGCCCCCAGCGGGAAAAACAGAAAGCACCTTCTAAGGAAATACGTTTTCCGGAATAGAGAGCGTATTTTGGCTCGAAGAAGAAGAAGCAGAATGAGCTTTCGGTTAGCGAAGGCATACTCCCTGGAGTACGTCTCCACTTATCCAGCGTGGCAGTGGGGGCCCGTGGTGCTGTGCGGCTGACGAGTGGGGCCTGCCTTATCCATCTCTTTCTCTCTCTCTTCTCGCCTGGCTTCTTCCTCGCGCCCGACAGAGGACGGAGGAGAGGCGGGGCTGGCTCGGCCGGCGTCTGGCCTGGCCGGCTCTGGCCGTCTCCGGCCGTGGGGATGGCGCCGGTGAGCGAGGCTTGGCCCACCACGCCCATCCAGAGGGGAATCAGGCACCGGGGAGGGACAAAACGGCGGCACCGCGCGGCAACAGCAAGCAGAGGAGGCGGCGGCCGATCTTGAAGACGACAACCACAGCTACTCCGGCGACTAGTTGAGGGGAGGGGAGGCTTGGCGGGTTGTTGGGAGGCCTCTGGTGGTGGTGGACGGAAGAGAGGGGCTCGGCTTCGAGCTAATTTAGCCGGCGAGGAGCGGCGGCCATGGAGGCAGAGGGAGGCGAGGAGAGGTTCTCCGGCTCGGGTGACTGGTCGGGGAGGTAGCTAGGAGGGAGGGAAGAATCTTGGTGAGGTCCAGAGGCCTCGGGGTGGGCTTATATAGGCAGGGGAGGGGTGTGCCGCGCCGTCGTCGCCGCGGACGCGTGTGCACGCGCATGAGCTCGGAGGCAGGCGACGAGGGAGACACAGGGGAGAGCTCACGGGGAGAAGGAGGCCAAAGGAGCGCAGGGAGGAAGAAGACGGCGAGCTTCGAGCCAAACCGCCACTATTCGCCCGTGGGCGTGCGGCGGCTTGCGTCGGTGAGGAAGCGGATGGAGGGGGAGAGGGGTCCGGGGGGACGGCGACGACGAGAGGGAGACAATGGACATGGTCACGCGCGCGGAGGTGACGAGAGGAGGAGGGGCCCGAGGAAGAAGCCATCCTAGGCGCGGCCAACGGCAGCAGAGCGCGCACGCATGCTTGCCATTAACGCGGTCACCGCGTGTACTGGCATGTAGTGGGGGAAATGAGCTGGAGCATGTTGTCTAGTGGTAAGTTCTTCCAGAGTAGGTCTCAACTACGGTGGTAGATCGATGAAAACTGCTATGGTTAAATGGTAATCACCCTCTGAAGTTTACTGCAGTAAACTTGGGTGAGAACTGCTGATCAACAGGAAAGGGATTGGAGCCAGAGAGTTTGTCTGCGAGGTTTAGGGTAAGAAGGACCTTCATCCTAGTAACTTTGAGAAGATTTGGACCAGTAATGAATATAGTTGCTTCACAACTGCATTTTTGGTCCAGAAATAAGATTTGGATGATGCACTCACATGGAGCATCAACTTGAGCTCAAATTTGGCAAGGCTTAGTGATTTGGTCATAGTGAGAAGCTGTAACAATTTCATATCAATTGGATTCACCAAAATGGTACTTCCTTCACAGTTATCTTCACTGACCAGAATCTTGCAAGAATTTTGGAGAAACATTGGCTAAGTGAAATGGTGCCAAATTTGGTGGAGAGAAGTTATTTGGGTAGGAGAACAATCTGGTAATTTATCAGGATTTTTAAAGCAATATAAAATGCACTTGCTTCACAACCTGAAAATATTGCCAGAATCAAAGATTTGGTCCTGTGCTCACATAGATCAAGGGATGTAGCTGAAATTTGGAGGAGGCTAATTATATGAGCACATGTAGAGGTGTGCAAAATTTCAACTCATTTGGATGCTCCTAGCTAGTACTTCCTTCACAGTGGCTTCTGTTTGACAGAAACTTTGAAAAATCACTGAGGAAGATTGGCTAGGCAAATAAAGTTGAATTTTGGCATGTGGCAATTATTTGGACATAAAAGAATGCCCAACAAGTTTGGGAGCAAACAAGATTGGATATGTGGCACTTCCTTCACAAAGTGCCACTCTGGACAGAATGGAAGAATAATTATTGGGGAATTATTCTTGGGCTAGGACAGGAAATATTTTGGGCATATTTGAGCAACATATGACCCAAAGGAATTATGAGAATTATTTGGGAATTTATGGATGGACAGAAATATAGGTTGCTTCACAACCTAGGGCAGACAGGGTTATTCCTTTAATAGAAAAAAGGAATTTTCCCTAGAAAAAGAAATTAGGGTTTGGTCAAGCAGTGGAGTGACATGATCTTGGCAAGGTTTTGAGAATGATGAGCCACTTGGGAGGGGGAATGAAGATGATTTCCCAGGTGGCAAGGCCACCGAACCACTCCAAAAAGAAAAACAGAGCAAAATCCAATAAAATTAAAAGAAAAAGAAAAGGGCCAAAAACCAGGCTGTTACAAGAGTGTACAAGCAAATCATGGTTAGCCGTGTCCCCGGTTATGGACATCTTGAGTATCTGGTTCTTGGATTATCATGTTGATCTCATCACTCTAAATTAATTTTTTGGGTTGTTAATTACTGTTTAATTGGGATTGAGATGAGGTTACCATTCTCAATGTTTCAACTACCATGATAGTTAAATAAAATATATTCCTTTGTTGTATGGAAAAATTGGCTTTTCGCAAAACAATATAACCATAGAGCCTCCACCAGCCATATATGCATGTAGTGATAGCATTTACTTGTTCATTTGCTCTACTGTGTTATATTGCCAGCATATTCCATGTGCTGACCCATTTCGGGCTGCAACATATCATGTTGCAGACTTTTCAGACGAAGAGTAAGGTGCGCTAGGTCGTTGTCGTGCACTCAGCTATGCCGTTGGAGTTGATGGACTCACTTTATCTTCCAAGTCTTCCGTTGTTATCTTATTTAGATGGCCTTAAGCCATATTATTGTAATGAGTTCTCTTTTGAGACATTCGATGTAATAAGTGTGTGATTGCACTTTGCTATAAATCCTTCAAGTATTGTGTGTGTCAGCATTACCGATCTAGGGATGACACTTAAGCACAGAGATTCGACCGTTTGAGGTTGGATCGCTACATGATGCTATGATTTGTTAGAATTGCTCCAGGTGCTTCACTTAAATATTTTGAGTTAGGAATTGCTCTAGTGCTTAAATTATATCTTTTTGAGCATGGTGGTGCTTTAATTTTGAAGAAATATGCTCTCATGCTTCACTTAGATTATTTTGAGAGTTAGTAAATTTTTGTCGGGACCCCGATCCTAAGTCACACCGATCTAGCATGTAACACATCATATCACTTTGCGGCCTCACGCACGGTATTCCCACGGGTGCCACCTTACCTGGCCCAGGACCATTTGCACCTTTTGGCTCACGTATATGATAGTGTCGCTAGCATCCATATGACAAAGAACCCGGGCCGACATGACTAGTTGTAAACCCAAAGTGGCACTAACTTACAGGGACAGGCATACATGACCCAGCAACGAACGTGTCGGTCATCAGCGAGTGAATCCGGGCTGTAGCAGCTGGGCTAACAGGACTCCGGAGAATCTGGGCTGTAGCAGGCTAACAGGACTCCGGTAGATACCGCGTGACATTTCCCCGAAGGGACAGACACAGGAACGAAGAAGGACACATGCCGGTCAGCCTAAGTGTTCCGGAGCAGTAGCAAGCTACCATGGCCCAGTGGAAGCACTAGGAGACATTTCCCGGTAAGAGAGGCTACCAAGGATAAACAACTAGGTTGTCGGATCCCACACATAGCAATACACATTACACGTACGCATAACATGCAAGTATGTGATGTACAACATGGCATCACAACATAACTCAACAACTCATATAGATAAAGGCCCAGAAGAGCCACATAGCATTTATTATAAAACAGGGGTCACATGACCCATCATTCAGAGCATACAAGTAATGGAAGCATAACATGTCTGAGTACAGACAACTACAAATGAAAAAGGCTGAGAAGCCTAACTATCTACAAGACCCTCCCAAGGGTACAAGACCATAGCTGAGGTAACAAGCTACTTGTCGAAGTCCATGAGGAACTACTAGTGAGACCGAGGTGTCATCTGCAAAACATAAATAAGGCAAACGTGAGTGCAAAGGTACTTAGCAAGACTTACATCAGATCCTATCATACATGCATTAGTATCAAGAAGGCAATGTGGGGTTTAGTTGCAGCAAGCCAGCTTTGACTCGGGGTCTATCCTGTTCTACGACTACGAGTAACTTCTTTGAGGTAAGAAAGCGCACACGAGTCCACTAATCACCACATCAATACACTACTATGGATTCATTCCCGTCTCCCTACGAGAAGGCCATCCATAGCCCTCACACTTGTCTTGAGAATTTTAGAGTATCCACTTCAAATTGTCTATGTACCACGTAAGCATCCAAGAAGTCCATAACCATGGACCCGTCTATTCGAATAGATCATGTTAACCCTGCAGAGGTGTACTTCTTCACACACGCTCTCGCCACTTACCGCCATGTACACGTCATGTATCTCGGCAACCTTCAAGCGGAAGCCTGGCGAGGGTGTCGGCCACGACCTGACTAACCACACAAGACTCTAGTCCAGGTTTATCGCCTATTCGGGTTCCATCCGCAAGGAGATCCGGCCGGGGTTTCACTCACGGACCCAAACGATGTGTGCAGGGTTCCCAAGCCCACCTCGCCGGATGGATCTACGCTTGGTACACCGTGCCACGGTGCCTAGTATATCCCAAGTCCACCCTGCCGGGTGCCACTCGGTAGAAAAATAGCACTACCTACAAACACTAGAAACTAGTTGCAACTGCTGGACAGAGATCAAGGTGGTTAATAAGTCAAGAGAGCTTGGAGCGCCCGGAGCCCAATGTGTGGTAGTAGCTAGTCATTGGACAACTTACACAGAACTCAGTTCTTAAGGACGGTCCCAATGAGACAACCCACCATGTACTCCTACATGGCCTCTCACCGCTACCTTTACCAAATCGTGTTCACACACTTAACTCTCAGCATCAGAACATATCATAACACTCCAATCCATTTCCAATGAATCAGACCTGACATAACTCTAAACAATAGCAGGCATGGCATGGTAGGAACACAACAGGGCTCATTCAACTCCTACACATGCTAGTGGGTTTCAACTATTTACTATGGCAATGACAGGTCATGCAGAGGAATGGGTTCAACTACCGCAGCATAAAGTAGCAGTTGAATCGTTGTTGTCCTAATGCAATAAAAGAGAGCA
This sequence comes from Triticum aestivum, assembly GCF_018294505.1. Lineage (NCBI taxonomy): Eukaryota > Viridiplantae > Streptophyta > Magnoliopsida > Poales > Poaceae > Triticum > Triticum aestivum. The sequence goes on along the minus strand of NC_057796.1, from coordinate 204,678,636 downwards.
GGAGCGAGAGAGTGGGATTGTATCGAAATGAACAAGGGGGTTTGCTTGCCTGGTAGATCAACAGGGAGGCACTGCTCCTTGGACAGGTACTCTGGAGCACTCTCCGGAGCAGGACCTATCGAGAAGGACGGTGTCGACAATCAAAACACAAGCATATGCAACAATATGATGCATGAACATGGCATGAAGATGTGATGTGGTTTGTGCTAATGCATCTAGCATTCTATTTGAATGAACTGCAACTCCAAATTAAACATTTATAAAGGCCATTCATATGTTTTCACCTATACAGCAGGTTTAGGTTGGTTTGTCATGCATGAAACTGGTATAGATGGATAGATTGAATTTTTCTGATAATTTTTCATATATAAATTATTTCAATTTGAGCTATGGTTGAATTTCTGTGAATTTTTGAAGTTTTGGCTATTTTCTGGGATTTCCAAAATTGTTTAAACCCAGAAAGTCAATTACTGCGTCATGCTTGCATCAGCAGGTCAACAACGCTGACCAGGTCAGAACTGACTCGTGGGTACCACACGTCAGTGACACAACGTTTAAGCAGGGGGTTAATTAGCCTAACTAAAAATTAGTGGGCGCCGGGGCCCATCTGTCATTGACCCAGAGGGGGTCAAATCTGGTCAGCGGGGGGGGGGGGGGGGGGTCAAACCCGCCGAGGTTTAGCCGCCGGCGAGGCCCGAGATGCTGGAGGTGCTCGGAAAACCTCCACGGGGCTCGGATCGATGCGCTGAGGGCATCTCTAGGACGCTGGCGATGCGCCGCGTCGTATGGTGGTGGTCTCCGGGCCTGGGATGGCCGGAAACGCCGACGTCGAGCACCGCAGCGGCGGCCGAAGCTCGGGTCCACTCGAGTTTGTGGCTACAGCGCTGGAAATGACGGGAAAACAAAGGGGAAATGGTCAGGGCCTCACAGCGATCTCGATGGCGTCGTCAGCGAGCTCGGGGGAGGCCGGACGGCGACATGGCGTTGCCGGTGATTTCTGAGGCCGAGGGTTGAAGACGATGGTGATGGCGGCTTCACAGGGCGTCCGGCGACGCACGGTTTGACGGAGAGGACGAGGACAACGGCACGGAGCTCTTGGACTCGTCGGAGAGGTGAGGCCATGGCGGTGGGCGCGGCAACAGCGAGCGGCGGCGACGGGCGTGTTCAGTCCAGCGAGAGAGAGAGCAGAGGAGGCAGGGAACGGGGATGAGAGTGAGAGGGGTCTAGGGTGCGCCGTGGCGACGTCCAGAGAGACCGGGGCGTCAAGGGGGAGGGCAGGCAGGCAGGTGGCGTGGCGCCCATGCGCGCGGGCGGCGGGCGTGTGCCCCTCGTCCTTCTGTTGTCGCCAGGAGGACGATGACTAGCGGTTGGGCCAGTGGGCCGCACAGTGCTGGGCCGACTGGAGACGCTAGGCAAGTTACTCCTTTTTATTTCTTTCTGTTTTTTTTTCTGTAATTTGTTTCTGATTTAGTGAAAACACTAAATCAATTTATTTTCTTCTAATAATTTTTGTAGGGACTAGTTGGATTATTCCAAAGCCCCTCACCAATTAACAAAATTATTGGAGCAATAAAGTATTTATAGTATTTATTTGCTCCAATTCAAATACAATATGTGTTAATTCAACAATCCAAAATTTCATGCAAAAATGTGCATCACCTCTGGTTGCTGTTTCCAGCATTTTCCAAAAATGATGAACATTTTTGAAGGCCATTTGGGTTCACTGAAAAATAATTTTAGTTGAACCTATTTGAAAATTTCATTGATGCTAGGGTTTGAACATCCCCCAATTCAAGTTCATTTGAATTTTAAACATGATGCAAACAACAGTAGCTAGCCTAGAGCATACCAGAACTAGGGATGTGACAATTTTGAAAAACAATATGCTCTCATGCTTCACTTAGATTATTTTGAGAGTTGAATTTTCTTGAAGAAATATTTATCTCTTTTATCTCACTTAAATTTATTTGACATCTTGAAAAGTGGCAATGGTGATATATGAAATTAGTCCCAAAGTGATAGATATTCAAGAGGGATAATAAAAACTATCATGAAGATCATTGGATATTAAAACTTGATTCCTTTCAATAGTTTTGCGATATGAGATTGTAATATGTGAGTCGCGTTGGTGAGTAATTATGCTTAGTAAGAATATTGGTGTTAAGGTTTGTGATTCTCTATGCAAGCATGAAAGTCAACAGTTACGCGTTGGGTTGCAAGTATTTGTTATTTGTGTGCAAGTACCGTTTACATAGTGTTGCTTGGTTCTCCTACTGGATTGATAACCTTGGTTTCATAACTAAGGCAAATACTTACCGTTGTTGTGCTGCATCATCCTCTCCTGTTGGGGGAAATACCAACGCAGATACAAGCAATCAGTCACCGTACATCATGCCCCTCGACTTCGATCCGATCACCATCGCCTAAAACTTCTTGGCGGGTATGTACCGAGTCGACATGAATTCCCACTAGATGGCTGTCGTCAGAGAAGACCCGAACAAGTTGGTTCTCGTGAACTTCCACACCTCCCATGAGATTATCCTTCCGAGGTTTGATTATATAGGGTTTTACCGTCACGGTAGTAGTCATCTAGATTACCATGTCAGTTGAATGAACCTTGTTGTGTAGAAGATTGTAATCTGCCAAGTGCCCACACGATATGCAGATTACGTAGACTTCAAGTTAATTGCCTTGTTCGACTGCGGACTCGCCTATCTTTCTGCCGGTGCCTTCTTTAGGTGGAGACAACTCACCTCACAGTGGCACGTCAAAGCTGATACACACTTCTGTGATGCTATTGAACACAATGGCATCATCTACGTGATCGAAAAAGCAGATGGCATGACGTATTGCTGGGATAGCGCGTGTAAGTTGTTTTCATCTGATTTTAATGATAACGCCATAACACTGTTGTAAGTTTTGTGACGATTGGCATGTCCCTGTTTGAGCAGAATTTGAGGAGAACTATGGCAATGTATTAGAGACACCATAAATCAGCTATATTTGGAATGAGTTAAATCATGCGATTGACCATATCATTACAACCAATTTGTACCCTTGAATAATCAAACGGTTAGGAAGATAGAGATATTCTCCTAACTTTGTAGTAATCTATATACTACTAAATATGAGTGTGTATCAATATGCATGTTAGTTTCCTCATTTTCATGATGTAGAAACATGCTTCACATTGTTGGTTTCATCTAACCATATATACATTAGGGAAGTAAATGTGCATATGGAGAACTCTATATTTGGAAGTAGTGAAATCCTATAATGCTTACCATGTGTACATACCTATATTCTCCCTTCAGCAATCAATGGCTAGAATACTATCCTCGCAAGAATTTTGCCCATGGGACATGAGTATATAACAATGCATGGTGTGTTAGTTTCCTTGAAGAATTTATTTGTGAGGACAAAACATGATTACATAACATGCATGGCATGGTAGTTTCGTGTGAAGAATCGATTGCGAGATAACAAGAGTATAACCATGCATGGCACTTCGATATTTTCAACCCCAGTATACATTTCCCTATATTTTCCTCTCAGTTCCAACAGGGACAGATCAGTGTAATTGGGTTGTTGCATCGAAAGGCTGGAGTCCTGGTGTCTTTGAATCACTGGTGGCTGAAGCGGGGCTGCAAATTATGATGGTGTTGGATCATCCCTCTTGGAATGACTTGTTGTCTTTGCTGCTTGTTCTGGATGGGTAGTTCTCTCTTTTGTTATGCAGACTCCTTGTCATTTGGTCATCCTCGTCTATGTCACTCTTACTATGTAATAGTTGCCTCTCTTTAGAATGTCATTCTCGTCTGGACCATGAGAGTGTGGGCACTGCAGATGGGTGCGTTTTGGGGTGTAGCAAGACTTCTTATGAACTATCATGTCTTGTTGTTTATGTCAGTAGTAGTCACTAGTCAGTGTTTGAATGTTGTATATATCATTGTTTCGAACTATTTATTGTCTCAAACTACTGGTGGGATAAATGAGGGCATCACCATTCTCCAGTGTTCAGTGTATATATCCTTTTTTCAAGGTATAACTTGAGCTCAGTGTCTTTTCAATGATGTACACTTGTTTGGGCCAATGTGAGGTGTCGTTGAATATGGTCCAAGTAGTAACGCAATGCCAAACAGGCCAATTATGAACTCTCAGGCCGGGCGCTCAAAAAAAGAATGAAAAGGTACTCTTAGGCCGACATGTGGGCGCCACCAGTGTTTTCGTGCGCTTGCACGCCGAGAGGTATTGGCGCGTGTTCGAAATTCATGCTACCTTTTTATCCCCAATATCCCGCCCCTCCCCCACCTCTAGAATCTCGATTCCTACTCTAGTTCCCCCTCCTATACTTCCTGTACTCAAGCGCACTATCATGTCATCGGTCAACGCGGATCTCCGAGCAGGAGATCCTGAGGTCCATCCTGCCTTCGGGCGCTGTGTGCTGTCGCTCAACAGTGGCATGGCGGCGCTTGACGACTAGTTTGCCGACAAAGTGCTAATGGTAACCATCAACGGCGACCGGCCTCCCATATCGCCGGACGACCTTGTCAAAGCTCTTGGCATTGTGCATGGCATCCAAATAAGTGACTTGCTCGTCGAAGTATTTCCGCCACCGGCTGATTTCTTCGTCAAGTTCCGGACAACTTTCGACTGCAATCGTGTGTTCGAATCTTCTCGGCGTTTGTTCTGCGATGGCGCGCTGGTGAGCTTTGATCGGTGGCACCCAGGATGGGGCTCGGTGCCCTCTGATCTTGAGTTTTTAAAAAATCTTATCTTCACGGCATGCCTCGATGTGCTTGGAATAGCAAGTCCATGAATGAGCTTATCAATGACCTAGGAGGTGAGCTCGTAAGTATGTTTGTTCCTCCAGACAGCTGGGCTCTGGCCGTTATGGCATGGATGAAGAAGACGTCCACCATACCGAAGGTGATTGGTGTTGAGATACTGGTGCAGGAACCATGGTTGTACTATTTGTCGCCATCAAGGTCGTCGCGGACCACGTTGGTGATGTACCTGTATGGAGTGTTCGTGCATGTCGAAGAAGTGGTCAAGTCGAAGTCCGCGGGTGCCAGGGTCCATCGACGACGTCCATTACAGGAGTCAACTTTAGACTTTCCCCGTGTTTCTCGGAACGATGGATGGCACAGGGTCTACTCCATCGCGCGGCGGAGGCCAATGCTTCTTTGGGAGAAGAGGCAGTGTTGGCTGCCTAGATGTGCTCTAATTTGAGGTAACAACTGAATCTTCTCAGATACTAGTTAAATCGCCAGTACATTTCATTGTGACCTATTCTGTTTTGTCCCTGAACTTTTTTTAGAAAGGGGTGTACGTCAACTTAATGTGTTAGCAGAATGAACTTGTTGCGTTGTCTGTCTGTTTTCTTTGCACGACATTCAAGATATTTCCCCGTCATTGATAAAGACGATGAATGGTTATGTACGAGTTTGTTGGTTTCAACATAGCCCTACCCATAAAGATCCACTACTCCACCCTGATTGTGCCGCCTACGTGAAATTTTTGTATGCAAGTTCAATGTGCTATGATGTTGTATATGATTGTGTCAACTATATAAGTTTCTACTGAGCATTAGCAATGCATATGGCTGAAAGATGTATTCGCGAGAATTGACCAATGGGCCTCTCTCTCTCTCACACACACACAATTGGGACCCGTTGAATTATTTCTTCGCTCATGACAGCTTTTAATTAGGATCCACTGTACTCTAACTTCTTTCTTAAGTCATAATTTGAGCTCAGTGACTTCAAAATGTTGTACACGAGCCTTGTTTGGGCCTTTCCAGGCGTCATTGAATGTGGGCTGAGTAGCTATGTAAAGTTGTATTGTACTGCATACGCCTTTTTCGCTGAACATCAGCAATGCAACTCGGCCGAGAATTGTACACAAAATCCTAAAATAAGCGCAGCCTAGCCTATGTTTCTTCTAGTAAAATGCACAACTCAGCTCATATTTTATATAACAAGATTACCAAGCCCAACTTAAGTTTTTTTAATAATATTCCTATCTCAATATTAATATTTTATACAAAATGCAAAGTCCAAACCATCATTATTTTTTCACCCATCCCAGAAAATGAGTCCATTTCTACTAAAATCAAATGGGTTGTAAATTATAAGAAATAATAAATGGGCTTCATGTACGCAATTTTTTTCACCCAGCCCATTAAATAGGTGTATTCAAATAAATAATCAAATGCATTGTAAATTATCATAAATAGTAAATCGGGTATTATTATTTTTATCCAGCCCAGGAAATAGATTGTTTTTTGAGTCAAAGCCCAGGAAATAGATGTATTGGCAAACAAAATGAAATGGGTTGTAAAACCTAAATAAATGGGCTGCATTCCGCCATAGCTTTCGAAGCTGACTTTGTTGGCCCACTAGGAAGAAGCATGCGCAAGGTGTTGTCCATTTAGTGAACAAACGATTTAATGGTCTAAAACAAAAAATTCAACAAATTATTCTGACATCTGTAGCCGTTGGATTGACATGCAACGACGATCCTACTTCTTCAATCTCTGATCTAGTTGCTCTTGCTCTAGCTGCCAAAACCATCGCCGGCTGGAGCGCCTGCATCTGCCTCCCGTGGTCGGCTATGTTGTCGTGCAGGCCTCGCCGCCCCACCCTACTCCCAATGTTATTCTGCGGTGATGGCAGCCTCACCCCACAGCCGAACCAGTCCCTCATACTCCCCTCCTCCAGGGACTCCAGTGCCCCTTCTTCCATGACTCCAGATTGTTCCGATCTTAGTCCTCACCGTCGTCCACCGCCGTGGTCTGCTCGACGATGCGTGGTCAACAACAAGAGCCAACATGGAGTATGTTGAGAGGCTGGCAGCTGGGAACCACCAGCTACATCTTCGTACGCAAGCTCGTGCCTCCTTATTATACGGGAATAAACGATTCCTCCCCCTGACAGGTTGGACCCACCAGCTACAATCTTCGCACGCAAGGAAGTTCCTTCTTATTACGCAAAAAAAGTTTCCTCCCCATGACAGCTGGGACCCACGAGGTACATCTTCTCACGGAATGAAGTGCCTCCTTATTACGTGCAAGAAAAACGATTCCTCCCTCTTGTAGCTCGGACCCACTTGATTCGGAGGCTGACTTGTGGGCCTACTAAGTTGACACATACACATGGCTTTGTTAACCTAGTCCACAAATGATTCTAGCAGTAGTGACCGTTGGATTAACATCCAATGGCCGCGTTGCTTCTTCAATCTCTAATCTTCTTGCTCTAGCCGCTGAAACCAGCGCCGACGGGACCGCGTGCTCCTGCCACCCGTGGCCACCTATGCTGCCACTGCTGGCCATCCCATCCCTCTACTCACCCGCACCTCCTATTATTCTCTGACGATGGCAGCCTCACACCACAGCTAAAGCAGTCAACCCTCGTACTCCCCTTCGCGTGGGCATGCATCCGCTGCCGTGTCTTCCCCGGCTCCATGCCATTCCCTTCCTAGGCCTTGCCATCGTCCACCGTCTTGGTGCTCTCGGCACGGCATGGTCAACGTGGTTAACGAATGACAGCCATCGGAAGACGACTATACGTGGTGACGCTGACAGCTAGACCCACCGGCTACATCTTCGGATGCAAGGAAGTGCCTCCATATTAGGCGCAAAAAACGATCCCTACCCTGACAGCTAGGACCAAGCAGCTATATCTTCGCACGCAAGGAAGTGCCTCCTTATCCTCCCTGACAGCTGGGCCCCACCCGGTCGAAGCATATGCAACGTTGTCTTTCTGGTCGCGAACATGTACGTACATACTGGTCGATCGGTCTCTCTACAATGATGAACCATGGTAGAGCAAGCAGCAGCACGTGTCGTAGTAAAGCCCTCGACGTAGCAGGTCACGCAGTCCTGTCTAAACTTGTACACATACATACAACCACAAGGCAAACAATATGACCACGTATGTACATATGGGCGGGGTCTCGGATGCGTACTCGCGCATATGTACGGCCAGGGCTCATGCACATAAAGAGGCAATGGACGGCAGCAACAGCGTCCTATTCATCGGCAGCCAACCGGCTGGGTCAGAATGGAGAAACATCGTCGTGTTCATCGGGAGGCAACGAAATGCGTCTTGTTCATCGGAAGCCAACCGGCTTGGACGGAATAGCCAAAACAGGGTCTGGCGTACCGCAAAACAAAGGAAAGAGCCTTCTGTTCGACCGCCTATGGTCGAAACAGGATCCTATTCATCAGGAGCGGTCTGGCATACCGCAAAACTGAGGAAACAGACTTATGTTCGAGCGCCTATGGTTGAAACGGGGTCCTGTTGATCGGGAGGGGTGTGGCGTACCGCAAAATGGAGGAAACAGACTTCTGTTGGAGCGCCTACGGTCGAAACAGGGTCCTGTTCATCGGGAGGGGTGTGGCGTACTACAAAACGGGACTCTACAAGCTACTATTCATCCACAGTCTACTGCCTCGCTCCAGCCTCCATGGGCTACTGTTCATCCACCATCGACATCCTCCAGCCTCCATCGGCTACTGTTCATCCAGCCTCCACGAGGTACTGTACATACACCCCAACTGGCTGGGGTGTGGTGGCCTCCTCGGGGTCATGTTCATCCAATGGCAATGGCCTACTACCACGGGGTCCTATTCTTCTAACCCCCATCGGGAACTGTTCATCCATAGTCAACCAATCGGCTCGACTCACCATGTCTCTATTCGTTCTACATACCGCGCACATAGTAGCAATGGTCACGGTTCATCGAGAGGCAACCCAACACTGGCTGGCAAGCTACGTCTCGCACAGGGGCTCGATCAGCTTCGGTAAGCAGCAGCAGCGATTGATCGATCAGCTTCAGTTAGCAGCAGTAGCGCAGGAATCGCTCGGGTTCAGTCCGCAGCGAATGAACCGCTCGGGTTTATTTAATAGCCAAGGGATCAATCGCTCGGGGTTCAGTAACATAGCTAGTGCGATCGCTCGGGTTCAGTTAGCCAACGCCTCGCACACACGCGTGTACGAGAGAGAAACGCACAAACCACAGTGCATCGCTCGGCCCCGACCACCCACCGTAACCGGGAACTCCCCGATATTTTCCTCACCCTCGCTTCTACCATGATTTTTTCTGTCATGGACGGCCCAAAGAATGTCATGCAGGTGTGTCTCCGGTCCACCAAGGACGAGAAGCCCATTTTCTGTCATGAGTTTTTGTCATAGAAGTAGGAGCCCACCACATCTACGATGATACGTGTTTTTGTCACAATCATCGTCATAGAAGTGTCATAAGCATGGCAAAATTTTTTTCATTCGGGCCATAATGTCACGGATGTGTCTTTTTTTGTAGTGAACCCTGGTTCATCATTCTTGATTTGGTGCTTATTTAGTTCTTTTTTGATGTAATTCTTGAACATATGTACCTGTGAATCAAATATTGCATTGGTTGTAACCTGATGGATATGAATGAACTTATAGCCTACTTTAAAATTGAATTTTGGTACAATTTTAAATAGCAGCAATTAAATTAGGGTGAAAATACACTCTGCAGGTCATTACGGCGCACACGGTTTGTAAAGCACAACGTGTGTTATATACATCATAACCCGACACAGTTCATGGGGAGGAAACATGTGTAACCATGCACACAGTTGCCGTTTGTAAAGCGTGTGTGATGTCAGACAATATCACAGACGGTGCGAGCAAACTAAATGCTTGTGATAGTCGCCTTATCGTACATGCTTTACAATCATGAATTGTTTCTATGTGGCGGGCATTGTAAATGTCGCACCACAAAATATCGACTGCAATGGTAATGCGAGCACAAACGAGTAGCAAAGATGGAGCATTTGGGATATTCAAGATATCACAAACAGTTGTCTGAAGACACGCATTTGGGATACATGCCAGCAACGCATACACTTATTTATGCAAAACGTATGCATTGCTACTCCCTATCCCCGACGGTTTCTGGGTCGTGTGGGAAGGACCCCCCCTATCGCACACACTGGCTAGGTGGCGGCTTAAAATGCCGTCACAGAAAGGGGTTAAAAACCGCTTGTATAGCAGCTCGCTGTACCAGTGTTCTATCGATGCTCTCCCCATTGACATTTTGATGGGCTCCCCTTTATAAAAGTTGTTCAGGTGGACGATCTGCCTCGGTTTCCATGCAACACAGGTACTCATACGAGTGCACATGCCTATATGGAACACCATCTTTTGTGCTGTCTTCGCAGAAATGCCTCCTGTTGATTACTTCTTTCTACATGTTCCTTCCTTTCCATTTCCATACGTGATTTCTTCCCTTTTCAGACCATTTCCTATGGAAACACATCAAAGAGAGGATTTGTGGAATCCTTTGCATTCATTAGTCATTAGTAGTCATATCAAAGCGAATATCTCTTTTTAAACGAAATATCTCGGTTTAAACTAAGGTAGATGAGTGTAAAAATATCACTCATCGGCGCGTTTTAAAGAAACCGAAGAAAACACTTTGTAAGGCATAATGAGAACTTGGTAAGGTGATGAGTGGAGCAATGAACACATAATCAGAGGCAAAAAGGAAAGAATTATCTCATTTGGTGGAGTACCTTCTATAGCTTGAAGAAATTCACCAGATGTAGTGTTCGTGAGTTAACTAGCTACACACTGGGGACTGAAATACACAATTTTCACCTTTTTGCCTCAGCCGTGAGGAAGAGGAATAGAATAACTTGCCTAAAAATAATCATGGGTAATGGGTGGAAGGTAACAATCAACTGAACTCACTGATTAAATCTTATCTCAATGACTTGGTTTCTTCATAGGTTCATGGTACAGATCCGACGGTATTGGAGAAAGTTCACAGGCGAGTAGCAGACCAGATGAACGATGCCCTCTTGGCTCCATACACAACTGAGGATGACAAAAAGGTTGTCCAGAGCATAGCTGACCTCAAGGCACCAGGACCGGACGGTCTCCATGCCATCTTCTTCAAAAAAACACCGGTACCTTTTTGGTGAGGACATCTCTCAGGAGGTGTTGTTCGCTATAAATTGAGGTAATATATCGGAAGAACGGATGACACGATCATGGTTTTGATCCCTAAAACTGAATCTCCTGGATTAATTACTTAGTAGCACCCCATTAGCTTGTGTAATGTGATATATAAGATCATCTCAAAAGTGTTGGCTGCTGAAAGTGCAACTATCCCTGGGTGGTTTTGGTAATTACTAACAACATATAGCTCATTGAACTAATTCTATTTCAAGATGATCATTTCAGAAAATTCAATGATTGTCATCGCGTGGATTAGGAATGTGGACCCCTCAAAATGCTAAGGACACATATTGGCTCAAGCTCAAGGCTCTACATTTTCATTTTAGTGATCCAAGATCACATTGAGTCCATAGGAAAAGCCAATACTATTAAAAGGGGATGAGGTGTTGCTTAATGGCTTGCTTGCTCAAAATGCTCAGTGATATGCTCCAAAAGCCCTCAACCAATTTCTCATATCCACATTTGTCCCAAACCAAAAGTCAAACTTGGCCCTACCGATTTGATCTATCTGGCACCACCGAGTTCACTTGTCATAGCCACTGCCAGAAACCCTAGTCACTTCGGTCTCACCGATAGGGATCTCGGTCTCACTGAGATGGGATTGCAAACTCTTTGTTTCCCTTCGTAACGTTTTGGTCTAACCGAGATGAGCGATCGGTCCCACCGAGTTCGCAATGCAAACTCTCTGTTTCCCTTTTGTAACATTTCGGTCTCACCGAAATGAGTGAATCGGTCCCACCAAGTTTGACTGACCAACTCTCTGTTTTCCTATTACAGAAATTGGTCCTACCGAGTTTATGTGATCGGTCTCATCGAGATTACGTTATGCCCTAACCCTAATGAAATCGGTCCCACCGAAAAGCCTAACGTTCACATTTTGAACTGAATCGGTCTGACCGAGTTTCATGATTCGGTCCCACCGAGTTTGGTGAATTGTGTGTAATGGTTAGATTTTGTGTGGAGGCTATATATACCCCTCCACCCTTTCTTCATTCGTGAGGAGAGCCATCAGAACGTGCCTACACTTCCAGCATACTTTTTATGAGAGAGAACCACCTACTCATGTGTTGAGACCAAGATATTCCATTCCAACCACAAGAATCTTGATCTCTAGCCTTCCCCAAGTTGCTTTCCACTCAAATCATCTTTCCACCAAATCCAAATATGTGAGAGAGAGTTGAGTGTTGGGGAGACTATCATTTGAAGCACAAGAGCAAGGAGTTCATCATCAACACACCATCTATTACCTTCTGGAGAGTGGTGTCTCCTAGATTGGTTAGGTGTCACTTGGGAGCCTCCGTCAAGATTGTGGAGTTGAACCAAGGAGTTTGTACGGGCAAGGAGATCGCCTACTTCGTGAAGATCTACCCGAGTGAGGCAAGTCCTTCATGGGCGATGGCCATGGTGGGATAGACAAGGTTGCTTCTTCGTGGACCCTTCATGGGTGGAGCCCTCCATGGACTCGTGCAATCGTTACCCTTCATGGGTTGAAGTCTCCATTAATGTGGATGTATGATAGCACCACCTACCGGAACCACGTAAAAAATCTCCGCGTCTACATTGCGTTTGCTCCCTCCAATCTCCTCCCTTTACCTTCATATGCAAATGTTTTACATTCCACTGCCATACTCTTAGACTTGCAAGTGTAGGTTGATTTCTTGACTTGTGCTAAGTTGCTAAAATCTGCCAAGACTTAAAATTGGGAAAAGGCTAGATTTTTATTTGGTCAAGTAGTCTAATCACCCCCCTCTATACATACTTTTGATCCTACAAGTGGTATCAGAGTTTGGTCTCCATTTTCCTTGATTTCCATAGCTTTTGGTGATCATAGCCTTGGTTTCACAACCTAGGAGAGTATGGCGTCTAGCGAGGGAAATTACCACCGTAGAGGTCCTTACTTTGATGGTACAAATTTTGGTAGTTGGAAGCATAAGACGAAAATGCATATTCTTGGACATAACCCCGCCGTTTGGGCTATTGTGTGTATTGGCGTGCAAGGTGAATTCTTTGATGGGAGAGAACCGAACCATGAAGCTACCGCGGAAGAGTTGAAGATGCTGCAATACAATGCTCAAGCTTGTGATATCCTCTTCAATGGATTGTGCCCCAAAGAATTCAACAAAATCAGTCGTCTTGAGAATGCAAAGGAAATTTGGGACACTTTGATTGATATGCACGAGGGTACCGACTCCGTCAAGGAATCCAAATTGGATGTGCTACAAAGTCAACTTGACAAGTTCAAAATGAAGGATGCTAACGGTGTCGCTGAAATGTACTCTAGGCTTGCTCTCGTCACAAATGAGATTGCCGGCTTAGGAAGTGAAGAGATGACCGATAGATTCATCATCAAGAAGATCCTAAGAGCCTTGGATGGAAAATATGATACCGTGTGCACATTGATCCAAATGATGCCCAATTACAAAGATCTCAAGCCAACGGAAGTCATTGGAAGAATTGTTGCTCATGAGATGTCACTCAAGGATAAGGAAGAGCTTCACAACAAGTCAAGTGGTGCTTACAAAGCTTCATGTGATGCCCCTACGTCATCAAGTGAGAAACAAACCTTCAATGAGGAATTGAGTCTAATGGTGAAGAACTTCAACAAGTTCTACAAGAGTAGAAGCAAGGAAAGAAGTTCCAAGTCAAGGTCCTACAATGACAAAAGATCTTCGAGTCGTGAGCGTAATTGCTACAATTGTGGAAGACCCGGACACTACTCCAATGAGTGTACAGCTCCCTACAAAAGAAGAGAAAATTCTCCCAAAAGGAGAAGTAGAAGAGAAGAATCACCACCAAGAGAGAGAAGGAGTAGAGATGATCGTTATGAACGAAGAACCTCTCGGAGAAGCAAGGATTCGGAAAGGAAGGACAAATCATCAAGGAGCTACACAAAACGAAGACATCAAGCTCATGTTGGTGAATGGGTATCCGGCTCCGACTCCGACCATCACTCCGAAAGAAGTTATCACTCCGACTCCGAATATACTCAAGATGAAGGTGTTGCCGGTCTAGCACTCGTGTCAACCAACTCCAATTACATATTTGACTCACCAAATGAAGGAATTGGGAGATGCTTCATGGCCAAAGGCCCAAAGGTATCACACCCCGAGTATGTTGATTTCAATAGTGATGAAGATGACTTGCTAGGTGATGATGATTTACTTGTTGACAACTCTAGTGATGAAAACTATGATGAACTTGCTATTAATCATGCTAATCAAGATAAAACGAATGATGATGATAAGAAGGAGATTGAGCGTCTAACTGAGGAACTAACCACTCTTAAGTTAGCTCATGAAACTACCTTGGAAGATCATTGAGAACTTTTAAAGACTCATGAAAAGTTACGCTTTGAAAAGCTCAACCTTGAGCAAGAGCATGGGTTCTTAAAAGCAATCAATGATGATCTTCACAAGAAAAGTCCTTCTTACATTGCCAAGCATTTACTCTTGTCTACTTACATGCCACAAGTTAAATCTAGCAACAAGAGCAAGAAAGATTCTTCTTCTAGTAGTAACAATAGTCATGTTAAATCCAATGTTGTTGCTTCTAGTAGTTCTCTTGATTCCACTAATGATTCTCTTAGCCAAGTTACACTTGAGCAAGAAAATAGCTTATTGAAGGGAATTATAGAGAAAGGTGTTTACAAGAGCCTTGCCGGGTGTAAGCAATTTGAGGAAATTGTACGCAAGCAAGGAAGGCACCGGAAGAATCAAGGTGTTGGTTTTGAACGAAAGTTCAATGCCAATGGAGTTGAGTGGGAAGAAGATCAATACCCCAAGACGAAGTTTGTTCCTCAACAAGAGAAGTATGATCCTACTTCTTTCCAAGGGACACAAGCTCAAGATGATCTTCCACCACAAGACCACGAGCAAAAGGGCAAGGACAAGCTTCAAGAGGATATTGATGCATTTGAAGAAGCTCCTAAGGTCAAGTGGGTTCCCAAGACTACATCAAGTTCTACTACATCAAGTACAACTACAACTTCAAGGATTCCCATCAAGATGATGTGGATCCCGAAGAAGAAGAACTAGAGAGTTCTTGAGGGTGACTCCGCTAACATACTTCACTCATATCATTTTGGCGAGGACAAGTGCAAACAAGTTCCACATCTTGCACTAGTTCAAGGAGTCACAAACCCTCTTGTTGGTAAGACAAGGGACAAGGTAACCTAATGCTTTCATGGACATCATCTATGTGTACATCACTCTATGTCTATGGATATCCTTGTTTGTTCCTTGTGGGACTAACCCGTGTAGGTATTGAAAGTGCAACTCACTCCAATGGATTGCTCCAAATGATCTACATCAACATTGAGCATCCACATCTTCAACATCTACATGAAGTCATCATCGACAAAACCCAAGGTTAGTTCATCCCTCTTAGGGGGGATATCACATCTAGGGGGAGCTTTACTCTAATCAATTGAGCTAAAGCAACTCTAATGGTGTGAACACAACAATGCTTTATGTAAAAGTGGCAACCCCACTTGTGCTTAAACAATGAGTATGACCTATGATCAAATGTTCTCATTTACTCCTAAGTCAATATACTCATATATAGATGACCTAGTCATCGCCAATTCCTTGATAGATGCTAGAGTGTTTGTGCATGCTTTGTCACATATTTCATTTGCCATTTTATTGTGTGAGCATGTTGATTGCATATTTTACTCATTCGAGGACATCCATTTGTTGCTTTGATTGTTTGGCTTTTTCTCTTTTGCCAAATGGATGGACAAGAATTCCTAAGAACTTCCTCTAGCTATCTATGCTTTTCTCATCTCAAACTCTATTCATGCTACATCACAAAGTTTGATCAAGTCAGATTCGAACCACTCTCTGTGAGGAGCACTCGGAGTCCCCGATTCATCATAGACTTAAACTTCCAAAACCTCTCTATGCATTTCAGTATGACCGATCCATCCACTTCGGTCACACCGAGTTCACTGAGTTGATCTAGGTTTTCAATCTCGGTGCAACTGATTTGAACTTTTCGGTCACACCGAGTTGCAGTAACCGCTTGCGATTCTGCATCTCGGTGCCACCGAGTTGTTCCACTCGGTCACACCGACGGGGTCAGGATATATAAACCCACAGGTGAGATTTTGGAAATTTCTTCAAAACCCTCCATCCCGCGCGTATCATGCTATGCCGCCTCGAGTCTCCGAATCGTCTTCCTGTCGCCAGCGACCTCCCGCCGCTAGTTTCCATCGCCGTCAATGGGATTCTGCCCCGCCGTTGTCACCGTAGCAAACTCCCGCCGAACTAGGGTATGCGTTCGATCTTTTGTGCTAATTCCTTACTCCGATTCTTAGCACAATGCAATGCCATGTTCTTTACCACGTATGAAATCAATCTATCCAGAGAAAACTTCCTTTAGGTTAGGTTTGATTCGAAAATTTAGGGTTAGGTTTCCGCCGAACTCATCTCGGACCGACCGAGTTGTGGAAATCGGTCTCACCGATTTGGCTTAGGCCATAGCACTTGCACTTTTCGGTCTGACTGAAAGCTGCAAATCGGTGCAACCGAATTCAACTCTCTGTGAAACCCTAGAAATCTCGGAGCCACCGAACTGTGACTTAGTCTGACCGATTTCACTAGTTTAGACTCCAAAAGTTGCTTTGGTGTCACCGAGTATAACAAATCGGTAGCTCCGAAATGCTTTCTGTGGAGAACTAAAACTAAGTTTTTGACTCATTTGTTTTGCAAAAATTCTGCACTTTGTGATGCTCATCCACTCCATCTCATCTACATCTATTCACATGGTCTGCTGTCAGTTTGCTTGCTAGAATGTCTGACCAGAGTGATAGCCAGAACAAATCAGAAGAGCAAGTACAAATGAGTGAGGGCACTAGTCCCTCAAGCAGCTATGATGAGGGCAGCAGGAGCACTCCGAGTAATTTGCCCAAGGCAGCCACCAGATCAAGGAAGAAGAGAACCTCAGACTCTAAGGATGAGGACTATGTGGCTGTTGAGGAAGAAGTGAGCTCCAAGAAGAAAGTCTTAAAGAAGGAATATGGTACTGCAGCTGCTACAAAGCCTGGTTTGAACAAGAAGGCACCAGCTAAGAGAGTTCCGATGTCTAAGGCCAGATCTTCCACTCAGGAAACCATGGAGTTCACACTTGAACCTAAGGAGGTTGTTGGTGAGGGTAAGAAGAGGAAAGAGAGGGTCAAGAATACCATTGCCAGATTCATTGGGAGATCCTCCATGTTTAGAGATCCAGAAGAAGAAGATGAAGAGGAAGAGGATGTTGCACCAGCACCCAAGTCCCAAAAGCTTATGGGGGATGCTATTAAGTCTGGAGCTGCTCCTTCAAAGCCCAAGACTGCCCCCAAAGCTACTGCTCAAGCTCGAAAGACTTCTAAGCCCAAGAGAAGCACTAGGAACATTCCAGCTGAGGAGAAGAACAAGGCCCCAGTGCCTGAGATGGAAGAAGAAGAAGATGCCGAAGCCCAAGTACTAAGGAAACTTAAGCCAAAGATTCCAGATCACAATGACACCCATCCAGTGGCAGAGGATATGAGCATCAAGAAGGATGCATGTGTGAGACTTTGGAGACAGTCTGATCCATATGCCGTGAGAAGGAAGACTGCTGTGGACTACAGGTTCCACACCAAAGAACAACAAGATTTCTATGAAACCATACTGTTGGACAAGAAATCTATAGTCTGTGATATGAAGTGGGTTGATTGGGAATCATTGATGAGAATGAAGATTATTTTCCAGGAGTGCATGAAAGCTTCAAAGCTTGTGGAGTTGACAAGTTTGTGGGACAAAAGCTTACCAAATGGAATGATGAGCTCATTATGCAGTTCTATTCTACAACTCATTTCTATCTAGATGGTAGAATTGTTTGGATGTCTGAAGGTACAAGGTACCAGTCAGCTGTTGATGAATGGGCCAAGTTGATAAAAGCCCCTGAAGAGCATGAGGATGATTTGGATGTCTATGCCAAGAAGAAGAAAGACCACAACTCCATGGCAAACATGTACAAGGAGATCCCAGACAAAGCATTGGATACACACAAATTTGGATCTGTACATTACTTGTTGTCTGGTCTAGCTACAATCAGCACTATATTGAGGCATACATTGTTGCCCAAATCTGGAGATCACAAGATGATCAGAGGCCATTCAATCAACTTGCTACAGATATTTGATGTGCCTTACAAATTCAAGGTCATGAGTCTGATTGTTGAAACAATCAAGAGGACGGCTGCTGATCAGAAGAGATCTTGTGGGTATGCTCCACACATTCAGGTGCTCATCAACAACATGGGCACAGGCACTGATTTGTTGGACAAGGAGCACTTACCTTTGAGACCAGAATTTGAAGATAACACAGTTGTGATGAATGAGGATGATCCTACATCTGTGCAAGCACAAGAGAAGAGAGCAAAGGCAAAGGCTGAGAAGGCTGCAAAGATGCCATGTGTTGAGGAGGCATCTCAAGTTTTTCTTAAGTCAAAACAAGATCAGCTAGCTTATCTGATACAAGCAACTTTGAGGATTGAGAAGGGCTTGGCCACCCTGACTCAGAATCAGGAGAGCTTGGAGAGGATCATTGAGAAAAAGTTCTATGATCTTGATCTGAAAGTAGCAGAGATACAGACAGTTGTTGAGCGGCTCCAGGAGGAAGCAGAGGAGAAGAAAGGAAAGGCTACTACAGAAGCTTTTCAGAGAGTGCCCAGAGGTCAGAGATCTGCTGTAGTGCCAGTGCCTAACACTAGAGCAACTAGTTCAGCACCAGCAGCAACAGCTTCAGTGCCACCTCCAGTTGCCACTCCACCAGCTCCAACAACTTCTACTGATGCCTTCGTCCTTGGAGTCCTCTCTACACCACCTCCCGAAGAGCCTAGAGAGACGCATAGCACTATGCATTTTTCAAACCTTTTGGTAACTTGTTGCCAAAGGGGGAGAAATGTATAGATCATAGGCTTTGAGAGAGAGTGTTGCTTCTTTGTATTTCTTGCTATTTGCTTGATACTTTTGTGTGTGCTAGTTTGATACCTTATGTCTCTGTGTAGGATACTTGTATGATCATGTGTTTGATCATATTCTACTTTATGTTTGCTTGCATGATATTATCTTTTATATCCCTATATGATCATTCACTTTGCTTGGTGATGAGTGCATGTGTTAATTCCTATCATTTTGAGCGCTCCACCAAGATGTATGTGACATGGAAGAGTAACCCATGATCCTAATCGATTGTGCATTTGCATTCAAAAGAAAATTTTAAATAATGCACAAATTTAGGGGGAGCTCTTGCTTATCACATACTTCTCAAAGCGACGATGTATTTCAATCTTATTATCATTTGTCGAAGCTTTGATCTATATGTTGTCATCAATTACCAAAAAGGGGGAGATTGAAAGTGCAACTATCCCTGGGTGGTTTTGGTAATTACTAACAACATATAGCTCATTGAACTAATGCTATTTCAAGATGATCATTTCAGAAAGTTCAATGATTGGCATGGCATGGATTAGGAATGTGGACCCCTCAAAATGCTAAGGACACATATTGGCTCAAGCTCAAGGCTCTACATTTTCATTTTAGTGATCCAAGATCACATTGAGTCCATAGGAAAAGCCAATACTATTAAAAGGGGATGAGGTGTTGCTTAATGGCTTGCTTGCTCAAAATGCTTAGTGATATGCTCCAAAAGCCCTCAACCACTTTCTCATATCCACATATGTCCCAAACCAAGAGTCAAACTCGGCCCTACCGATTTGATCTATCCGGCGCCACCGAGTTCACTTGACATAGCCACTGCCAGAAACCCTAGTCACTTCGGTCTCACCGATAGGGATCTCGGTCTCACCGAGATGGGATTGCAAACTCTCTGTTTCCCTTCGTAACGTTTCGGTCCAACCGAGATGAGCGATCGGTCCCACCGAGTTCGCAATGCAAACTCTCTGTTTCCCTTTCGTAACGTTTCGGTCTCACCGAAATGAGCGAATCGGTCCCACCGAGTTTGCCTGACCAACTCTCTGTTTGCCTATTACAGAAATCGGTCCTACCGAGTTTATGTGATCGGTCTCACCGAGATTACGTTATGCCCTAACCCTAATGGAATCGGTCCCACCGAGTTGACATGTCGGTCCCACCGAAAAGCCTAACGTTCACATTTTGAACTAAATCGGTCTGACCGAGTTTCATGATTCGGTCCCACCGAGTTTGGTGAATTGTGTGTAACGGTTAGATTTTGTGTGGAGGCTATATATACCCCTCCACCCACTCTTCATTCGTGGAGAGAGCCATCAGAACGTGCCTACACTTCCAGCATACATTTTCTGAGAGAGAACCACCTACTCATGTGTTCAGACCAAGATATTCCATTCCAACCACAAGAATCTTGATCTCTAGCCTTCCCCAAGTTGCTTTCCACTCAAATCATCTTTCCACCAAATCCAAATCTGTGAGAGAGAGTTGAGTGTTGGGGAGACTATCATTTTAAGCACAAGAGCAAGGAGTTCATCATCAACACACCATCTATTACCTTTTGGAGAGTGGTGTCTCCTAGATTGGTTAGGTGTCACTTGGGAGCCTCCGTCAAGATTGTGGAGTTGAACCAAGGAGTTTGTACGGGCAAGGAGATCGCCTACTTCGTGAAGATCTACCCGATTGAGGCAAGTCCTTCGTGGGCGATGGCCATGGTGGGATACACAAGGTTGCTTCTTCGTGGGTGGAGCCCTCCGTGGACTCGCGCAACTGTTACCCTTCGTGGGTTGATGTCTCCATCAATGTGGATACGATAGCACCACCTATCGGAACCACGGAAAAAATCTCCGCGTCTACATTGCGTTTTCTCCCTCCAAACTCCTCCCTTTACCTTCATATGCAAATGTTTTACATTCCGCTGCTATACTCTTAGACTTGCATGTGTAGGTTGATTGCTTGACTTGTGCTAAGTTGCTAAAATCTGCCAAGACTTAAAATTGGGAAAAGGCTAGATTTTTATTTGGTCAAGTAGTCTAATCACCCCCCCTCTAGACATACTTTCGACCCTTCAGCTGCCCGTCTGAAAATTATTCTTTCAGAGATTATTTCGCCATATCAGAGTGCTTTTGTCCCAGGTAGACTCATCATAGATAATGTGCTTGTCTCTTATGAGTGTGTGCATAAAATAAAAAATAAAAAGGAAGGTCGGATGGTTTTTGTGTGCTGTGAAACAAGATGTGCATAAGGCCTATGATAGGGCTGAATGGGTTTTCTTAAGGAATATGATGATCAAGCTAGGTTTGCATGAGCAATGCATCAACTTAATTATGAATTGTGTGAGCTCTATTAAGTACACAATCAGATATAGTTCTCAGGAAACAGAAGTTGTACACCTACGAGAGGTATTTCTGCACATTCTACCTCTTTTTACTGTGTGCGAAAGGATTATCAATCCTATTGATGCATGAAGAAGTTGCAGGTATTGATGGTATTAGAGTGTGCAGAAATGCGCCATCGGTGTCACACCTATTTTTCACCGATGATCCTTTAATTCTCGGGATGGCGGATTTGTTAAATGTAGCTTCCTGATGGCTCTATATACTACGCATTTTTACAACTCATATGCTGCATGTTCTCTTCAGATATCATGTCCCATTGAACCAAATATATGTCCATTATGCATAATTACCGGTTTTCACACTTATCATTGTGAGCATTGCGCATTCATGTATTTATTTATTTTTAATAGTTTTCCTTTTTCTTGTGTTTATAGGTGTACTGGAGCAACCAACGACCAATCACGATAAAAGGAGAAAGGATGGGTTCAATACGGAGTCAGCCAGGTGTCGGACTAAGCCATTTCGAAGGTCGGAAAAGTCATTAGTTTCCAAGTGCTCCAAATCAATATCTATGAGTAGAAACGGATCAGCATCGTTCATACGAATCCAACAAGCCCAAGAACGTCAAATTCCGAGTTCGTATGAAGAAATGGCGGCCGTTTTATAGGAGGATTCCAGACCAAATGACGACATTTCGAACGATCGCACGCGGTCGTTTGACATGCACACAACTCCGAAAGTTGCCCTTTGAAACGGTATTCTTCACTGATTTTGTCCCCAATTGTTCCCACGGGATCCTTGGCTCAAAATGAAGGGACTGGCAGAAGATAAAGCTCATCTTGAGCCGTTGGATGACCACATCAATGGAGGAGATAGCGGAGGCCTTCATATAAGCACCATCAACCCTAGCCTCTGCTTCAAGAATCATTCATTCATCCATGCAACTATCATCCATCTCCATTGCTGCTCCAAGACCACCTCCATCGAGAAGAGAAGGGCCAAGCCAAGAGGAAGAACAAGGGGAGCCTCCAACGCGAGTACCGGCCTTCGGGCCGGTGCGTTCTTCATCACCGGCGCCGCCACCATCACCATCTCCACTGCGGCCGCTGCTGCCATCACCATCACCACTCCTCTCTTCAAGTGGCTCCATGCCGGCTTTTAACTTGCTCTCTCCCTCTATGATGTTTTAGTAGTTGTGTTAGTTCTTGATGAATTGGATGAACCCTTGCATGATTCGTACTTTGTTGAATAAGCTATCCAATATTCTCTTTATATGTGTTGCATTGATTGTCGTATGGTATGGTGATGACTCTGATTCCCTTGAGAACGTTTACTACTCAAGCACTGTTTCACGTAGTTTGGTCCCTTTATTTTATGTCTTCTATTTCCTATTTGTAGTTTAGTAAACACTTTATCTATTACTTGTGTTCCTAGCAACTTACTAAAGTAGGTTATTTTCAAACCATGGTTTGGGTGCGTACGTAGCTCGTTAAGTGACAGCGTAGCTGCGGGGTTTGTGGTGCCTTCCTATTCGCTCCCTATGGGTTCGACACTCTATTTATCACGAAAGTGCTACAACAACCCTGTGCACTTGCAGGTCATCAAGCATTCTCTGGCGCCGTTGCTGGGCAGCATAGGCTTGGTTATTACTTACCCGCTCGCATATTGTTTATTTATATTTGTTAATATTTAATTAAAAATATCATAAAAATATTTTTCTTTGAGATGTGTTCTAGAGGAACTCGTATGGCTGCAATGAAACAAATCGAAGATAGAAGAACAATTTATGCTCAACACCGACATTCACCTAAAGGTATTGAAGTGGGTGAAACATTGAAGGCATTGGATATTATTGCTAAAGCTAGTTTCAGCATTCCAGTTTTTTTGTGTACATATTTTTCACAAAATATTATCTTCATGTGTTGGGTTTTTCTTCTATACTTTTTGTTTGGATGACATAATCAGTTTCAGATAACAAAACAAAGGCAAGAGGAAGCAGGTAAGGGAGGCAGCAGAGGGTCATTATTCTATATAAGTGGAAGAAGATGAAGGCGGTGGTATCCGAGGTAAATTTCACATGTTCAGCTACTTGCTTACAACGATTCACTGCTTTATTACTCCAATTTTGTGCCCCAACTGATTAATAATGTGTTAGTGCTTATTAGTACTGCATAACCTAACGCCAATATAGAAAATTATTAGTTTTCTCCAAAATAGAATAATTCATTATAGTCAACAATTGGTTTTCCTGATGCGTACTCTTTTCGTTGAATGATTTTTTCTCCGATGTTGTTGAGAATGTATATGGATAGATTAAACAAAGCATCTATAACCAGAGAGGAACATACATTCTTTTATCCAGCATCAGGGGCGATCGCCCACCTGAACGATTATAGCGATCAATATTCTGGACATTACAAGCCGGGCCAAAGTGGGCCATTTGGAGGTACATAAAACATAGGAAGGCCCGAGAGGAGTGGGCACACAAGGACCTACACCATTGTACAAGGGGAGCACAATCTAGGTGAGGCGAGGCCTGAAGGACCCATGTCCGCAGGTGGTCGAGCAGCATGCCTAAGAGAAACACAAGTTACCACTACTATTAACAAAGGACACAAAGCCAGATATTTATGGATTTTTCTTGACTGTAATGACTTAATTTTCTCTTGAAATGGAGAATCTTATTTATGTCTCTTGTAATGGCCAGTAATGAGATATATAAGTTTTTCCACTTCAGTTCAGATTTACAATATAGCAAATAACTTTCCTATATGTTGTTTGGGGTATCGCTTTAGAAATTATTGCATGATGCCCTTAAGCCCTTTGTTATAGCTTTTCATATATTAGTTCTGGTTCTTAAGTGCGGCATTTCAAGGTTCTCCATTCGAAAACCTCATATGAAGTAGCAACAATTACTAGAGACTAGAGTGATGGAAGATGAAGAAATTGGAAATGGTAGGGATGGAGAAACGTGCCACCTTATCTCACTTTATTCTTTTCTTATGTCACTTTATCCTTTTGCAAGGAGTGAGTGCATGGGAAACGGGAACCACATGCAATCCTGTTTGATACATATTTCTGAATTTAAATAATTGTTTGATCAATGTGTTTGCAATTTTTTGTTCTATGGCAACGCACGGGCACTCTTGACGTGATGCCTATGTACATGATCGTTTTGTTAGATGCAGAATCGTTTTGGTCTACTAATCTTGGACGTGATGCCTATATACATGATCATTGCCTTGGATATCGTCATAATTATTTGTTTTTCTATCAATTGCCCAACAGTAATTTGTTTACCCAGCGTATGCTATTTTCTCGATAGAAGCCTCTAGTGAAAACTATGGGTATATTTTCTATCATATATTAAAATGAAAAATACCTTGCTGCAATTTTCCTTTACTTAATTTATTTTGTATTTTTGTTAGATCTATTTATCAAAACCTATACAATTTAATCTTTCTCTTAACTGTTGAGGGATTGACAACCTCTCTATGCGTTGGGTTGCAAGTATTTGTTGTTTCTGTGCAGGTGTTGTTTACATAGTGTTGCTTGGTTCTCCTACTAGATTGATAACCTTGGTTTCATAACTGAGGAAAATACTTATCTCTACTGTAATGCATCATCCCCTCCTCTTTAGTGAAATCCCAATGCAGTTCACAAGTAGCAGCTCCTCGTTCGCCTCCCTCTGGAAGGGCACTACGTCCCTAGGGTGCATAATTTTGCACTCAAAATCCCATGGGAAGCCGAGGAAATGAAAAACAGGGTGCGTCGTTCTCGGCTCAACCAAGCAACAACGAATTAAAGACTCGCACACCGACAAGGCACTGTAGAAGGCCTAAACAGGAGCAGCATGACTACATGGTTTAAACCATCAAGCGGCAGCTGCGCACCTTTTCAAAGGACCCAGCCGTCAACAACATCAAGCAGATGGACGACCGAGGTAGCAGGCCGCGCACACCAACTTCGTCATCGATGAAGATGAGCTGGTAAATAGCAAGGTGGTGCACACGTGCGATATGGCAGGTTTCGGGCTAATAAACCCAGCAACACCCACCTTGTTTTTACTCCCTTTCTCCTCTTTATCTCCTTTTCACTAAGTTGTATATTTTACAAGTCTCTTTTGCTAAAGCTCGGCATGTATGGCTTGACCATATGAAATAAGGAATAATGTACCCGTCGAGGTCACTACGCATGTACTCATGTTCCTTTCATCTACTGCCTTCAAGCCAAAAGAATACTTTCACGATACAAATGTTATTTATATAAATAACCATGGGCTCAGCTTTTAATCTCATGCCTAACTTACAATTCCTTTACTTTTCATGCCCACCCTGCGGTAACACGCCCTAGGCTAGGAGGGATGGGCGGAACAGCCTCATGTCCCACCACCGTTGTGGTAGGAATGGCGGTCTCTGGCTATTGCGGTGGTGCTAGAGATGCTTGGGGCTAGGCTTTCATCTGGCCCTACCCTTCCTGGAGGACCACGTCCCCTTGACCCTGTTTGGCCGAGGTTTCGGCCTCGGCCGCAAGAACCTGTACCTCGGCCCTTGTAGTGTCGACTGGGGGAGCCAGGTCGGATGATGTTTCCCCTAGCCCTTCAAGACCAGGGGGTCGCGACGTGCTCGGGGGTCCGCTGTCCGCCATGAAGAACGGAGGAAGCCCGTCCTAGGCGTCATCGCCTATGTGAAGGTGTTGTGGACTAACAAGACACATACCATGAGTTTTACTTTATGAACATGCTCTTGAGCTTTACTTCAATCATGTCAACATACCTCTGAGGTGCCGGCTTCTTCCTCTTTGGTTGGAGGAGGTCACCGTCTGACTCGTCGGAGAGTGTGATCTTCTCCGGTGAGGCCCTCTTGTTGGCAGGATCGGCAGAGGACTTGCGCAGCCTTTGGGCTGCGTGTGCTCCTTGGCCTCCTCGGACTCCACTCTCTTTCCCTTGAGGGAAGGCCCTCCTTCCCTCGTGTTCTCCTCCTCGTCGTCCTCGTGGGTGGAGGAGGCGTGGGTCTCCCCGGATCGGGTCACCGAGGTTTCCATGTGAAGCACCACATACGGGCCCTTGATACGTCTCCAATGTATCTACTTTTCCAAACACTTTTGCCCTTGTTTTGGACTCTAACTTGCATGATTTGAATGGAACTAACCCGGACTGACGCTGTTTTCAGCAGAATTGCCATGGTGTTATTTTTGTGCAGAAATAAAAGTTCTCGGAATGACTGAAAATCCACGGAGACACGTTTTGGAAATAATAAAAAATACTAGCGAAAGAATCAGCATCAGGGGGCCCACACCATGTCGACGAGGGTGCAGGGCGTGCCCCCTTGCCTCGTGGGCCCCCTGAGACTCCACCAACCTCAACTCCAACTCCATATATTCACGTTCGGGGAGAAAAAAATAGAGAGAAGGATTCATCGCGTTTTACGATACGGAGCCGCCGCCAAGCCCAAATCTCTCTCGGGAGGGCTGATCTGGAGTCCGTTCGGGGCTCCGGAGAAGGGAATCCATCGCCATCGTCATCATCAACCTTCCTCCATCACCAGTTTCATGATGCTCACCATCGTGCGTGAGTAATTCCATCGTAGGCTTGCTGGACGGTGATGGGTTGGATGAGATTTACCATGTAATCGAGTTAGTTTTGTTAGGGTTTGATCCCTAGTATCCATTATGTTCTGAGATTGATGTTGCTATGACTTTGCTATGCTTAATGCTTGTCACTAGGGCCCGAGTGCCATGAGTTCAGATCTGAACCTATTATGTTTTCATGAATATATGTGAGTTCTTGATCCTATCTTGCAAGTCAATAGTCACCTACTATGTGTTATGATCCGGCAACCTCAAAGTGACAATAATCGGGACCACTCCCGGTGATGATCGTAGTTTGAGGAGTTCATGTATTCATTAAGTGTTAATGCTTTGGTCCGGTACTCTATTAAAAGGAGGCCTTAATATCCCTTAGTTTCCAATAGGACCCCGCTGCCACGGGAGGGTAGGACAAAAGATGGCATGTAAGTTCTTTTCCATAAGCACGTATGACTATATTCGGAATACATGCCTACATTACATTGATGAACCAGAGCTAGTTCTGTGTCACCCTACATTATAACTGTTGCATGAGGAATCGCATCCAACATAATTATCCATCACTGATCCATTGCCTACGAGCTTTTCACATATTGATCTTTGCTTAGTTACTTTTCCGTTGCCACTGTTGCGATTACTACAAAAACTGCTACTGTTACTTTTGCCACCGCTACCCTTACTTCCATATTACTCTACTACTAAATTCTTTGCTGCGGATATTAAGTCTTTCAGGTGTGGTTGAATTGACAACTCAACTGCTAATACTTGAGAATATTCTTTGGCTCCCCTTGTGTCGAATCAATAAATTTGGGTTGAATACTCTACCCTCGAAAACTGTTGCGATCCCCTATACTTGTGGGTTATCAAGACTATTTTCTGGCACCGTTGCCGGGGAGCATAGCTCTATTCTTTGAGTCACTTGGGATTTATATCTACTGATCACTATGAGGAACTTGAAAGATGAAAAAACCAAGATTTATCCCTCAACTACGAGGGGAGGTAAAAATCTGCCATCTAGCTCTGCACTTGATTCACCTTCTGTTATGAGTAAACTTGCAACACCTACTCCTGCTATTGATTCTGACATGTCGCATGTTATTGATGATGCCACTTCTGCTATGCATGATGCTTATGATGAAACTACTTCTATGCTTAATGATACTGTGCCATTAGGTGAATTTCTTGATGAACAACTTGCTAGGGTTAGAGAGAATGAAATTATTGAAACTGATAATATTGATGAAAGTGATGATGAAGATTCTCCCCCTAGATATGAATTGCCTGATGTGCCTGAGGGTTATGTTATGGATGGAGAAATTTCTAGAGACTTTTTTTCTTGCAAAGATAGATATGACCTTAAAAAATTGTTAGCTAAGCTGAAAGAAAAGTCTTCGAATGCCAGAATGAAATATGACCCTGCTTTTGCTACTTCACCTATTTGTATTTCTGATAAGGATTATGATTTCTTTGTCGATCATGAGTTAATTACTTTGGTTGAATCTGATCCTTTTTATGGCTATGAATCTGAAACTGTTGTGGCACATCTTACTAAAGTAAATGATATAGCCACCCTATTCACTCATGAGGAAAAAATTCGTTACTACTATATCCTTAAGCTATTTTCGTTCTCGTTAAAGGGTGATGCTAAAGCATGGTTTAATTCTCTTACTCCTGGTTGTGTGCGTAGTCCCCAGGATATGATTTATTACTTCTCTGCTAAATATTTCCCCGCTCATAAGAAACAAGCTGCCTTAAGGGAAATATATAATTTTGTGCAAATTGAAGAAGAGAGTCTCCCACAAGCTTGGGGGAGGCTTCTCCGATTACTTAATGCTTTGCCTGATCATCCTCTTAAGAAAAATGAAATACTTGATATCTTTTATAATGGACTACTGATGCTTCCAGAGACCACCTAGATAGTTGTGCTAGTTGTGTTTTCAGGGAAAGAACTGTTGAGCAAGCTGAATTGCTATTGAATAATATATTGAGTAATGATAATGATTGGACACTTCCTGAACCAACTCCTAATCCAACTCTGAAGAAAAGGAGTATTCTATTTCTCAGTCCTGAAGATATGCAAGAGGCAAAGAAATCTATGAAAGAAAAGGGTATTAAAGCTGAAGATGTTAAGAATTTACCACCTATTGAAGAAATACATGGTCTTGATAACCCAACGTATGTAGTAAAG
Source organism: Triticum aestivum (assembly GCF_018294505.1). Classification (NCBI taxonomy): domain Eukaryota; kingdom Viridiplantae; phylum Streptophyta; class Magnoliopsida; order Poales; family Poaceae; genus Triticum; species Triticum aestivum. Next base: position 204,649,560 of record NC_057796.1, on the reverse strand, counting down.
GTAAATTCTCTCTATAGATTTGATGAGGGTGATATTCCTCGTAATAAGTCTACTAGCCAATGCTTAGATTAGTTTGATAATTTTATTGTTAAACAAGAGAACTTCAATGCTTATGTTGGTAGACAATTGAAATGTAATGCTTATATGTTTGAACACTTGAGTGATTATATGTCTAGAGTTAAAGGTGAACTTAAACTTATTAGTAAACATGCTTCTATGGTTACCACTCCGGTAGAACAAGTGCTTAAAGCTCAAAATGATTTGCTCAATGAATTAAATAATAAGAAAAATGATAATGATGTTAGAGTTATGACTAGAGGGGGTAAAATGACTCAGGAACCTTTGTATCCTGAGGGCCACCCTAAGAGAGTTGAGCAAGATTCTCAGAGAACTAATGTTGATACACCTAGTCCTTCTAAGAGGAAGAAAAAGAAAAATGATAGGACTTTGCATGCTTCTAGTGAACCTGTTGTTGACCCACCTGAGAATCCAATGATATTTCTATTTCTGATGCTAAAACACAATCTGGTGACGAACATGAACCTAGTGATAATGTTAATGATGATGTTCATGTTGATGCTCAACCTAGCAATGACAATGATGTAGAGATTGAACCTGTTGTTGATCTTGATAACCCACAATCAAGAATCAACGTTATGATAAGAGAGACTTTGTTTCTAGGAAGCACAGTAAAGAAAGAGAACAATGGGTTCAAAAACCCATGCCTTTTCCTCCTAAACCATCTAACAAAAAGGATGATGAGGATTTTGAGCGCTTTCCTGAAATGATTAGACCTATCTTTTTGCGTATGCATTTGACTAATATGCTTAAAATGAATCCTTATGCTAAGTACATGAAAGATATTTTTACAAAAAAAAGAAAGATACCGGAAGCTGAAATTTCCACTGTGCATGCCAATTATACTTTTAAGGGTGGAATACCAAAGAAACTTGGAGATCCGGGAGTACCAACTATACCATGCTCCATTAAAATAAACTATGTTAAAACTGCTTTATGTGATCTTGGAGCCAGTGTTAGTGTTATGCCTCTCTCTTTATACTGTAGACTTGATTTGAATAAGTTAACACCTACTGAAATATCTTTGCAAATGGCCGATAAATCAACTGCTATACCTGTCGGTATTTGTGAGGATGTGCCTGTTGTGGTTGCAAATGTTACTATTTTAACGGACTTTGTTATTCTTGATATTCCCGAGGACGATAGTATGCTGATTATCCTTGGTAGACCCTTTTTGAATACTGGAGGGGCTGTTATTGATTGCAACAAAGGCAATGTAACTTTTCATGTTAATGGTAATGAGCATACGGTACATTTTCCGAGGAAACAACCTCAAGTCCATAGTATCAATTCTATTGGAAAAACTTCAACGGTTATTATTGGAGGTTTTGAATTTCCTCTTCCTACTGTCAAGAAGAAATAGGATATTCTTATTGTTGGGGACATGCATATCCCGGTTGAGGTACCCTAGTGTTATTCGAAAATTCTCCGGTTTCATGCGATTCAGAAAGAGTTTGTTAACAAGACTTGATCAACCTTGTTAGTGGATTCCTTTTGATGAGCATGAGATGGATGAACTTAGAAAGCACAACTCTCTGTACCCTCCTTTTACTTTCTGTTATTTAGATTAAATAAAGGAAAAATAGTATTTTCTGTCTGTTTTCTGAATTATCCTTGTAATAAAAAATACCCCGAAAATAGAAGTTCTCCAAACGTCCCGAAAATGAAATATAATTTTTTTGTAGAATATTTAAGAATATCTGGCACTGAGAACACACCAGGGGGCTCACCATCTGACCACGAGGGCACAGGGCGCGCCCACCCCCCTGGGGCGCACTCCCTGCCTCGTGGGCCCCATGTGGACCCCCTCCACTTATTCCTGCACCCACTCACTTTGTCTTCCTCCAGAAAAAAATCCTCCCATAGCTCAAACCCGTGTTCTAGCTCACCTTGCTGCCATTTTCGATCTCATTGCTCAAAGCTTCATTCACAAAACTATTTTGGGCGATTGTTCTTCGGTATGTGAGTCCTCCAATGGTCCAATTAGTTTTTGTTCTAGTGTTTATTGCAAAAAATTTGCTGCTAAGGTGACCCTGTTCTTGAGCTTGCAGGTCAAATTTATATGGTCCAAAGTAGTTTTAATGCATGATATAGCCTCTAGGCACTTGTGGGAGTAGTTGCTATCGATCTTGTTGAGTTTGGTTCACTTTTATTTTGAGTCACTAAAATTTTAGAAATTTTTCAGAGAAAGAAAAAATGTTTAGGAAAATGTACCAAGGTGGTTCCTCAAGGAAGCAAGGACCAAGGCTCGCGATATGTGAGCCGGATGATGAACCACCGAAGGAAGCTCAAGTGCGGCCTTGTGAATGGCCGTCAGAGGAGTTTATGGTCCAAGCAGGCATCAAGGATGAATTTGACGCGTATGTGCGTAACGCTGATCTTGAGGGCTTCATGTCAGATAAGTGCCCACAATACTACTACCTAACTGATTCTTTGTGAGAAGGTTTAAATTTACATCCTCGTGCAATTCTCATATTGTTTTATTTGATCTTTATGATAAATCATATACATGGACCTAGAAGATTTTAATACTGCTTGTAAACTCCCGCAGTGGGGCAATGTTAGCGAACCTCGCAAATATGAATATAAAGACTTTCTTGCTAGTATCACTGTGGGGGAATTTAGAGAAATCACACAAGCTACCATAGGGAGCATTCATTTTCCTTCCATACATTATTTTGCTCTGTTTATAGGTAGATGCATTAACGGTAAAGATGAGGCTTGTCATATGTGCGTTCTAGATCTTAGTGTCCTCAAGAGTGTGGTATTAGGTGATAAACTACATAACTTGGGGGCCATTGTTGCACGAAGGTTGCATCTTAATGGTACAAGTGGAGATTTGTTTGGTGGAATCTATGCGACTCATGTAGCTAATTATCTTGATGTTCCCATACATGAAAATGATATGGAGTTACCTCCTGCTTATCTAGATTATAATGCTATGGTTCGCCATCAGTTTATTGAGAGGAATGAACAGTTCCTCCAGTACCGACTAATCTTTGACAGACGTCGCACTACCATGTTGCTCTCCCTGCTCCTACTTTCTTTGACTTTCAGGCAAAAAGGAGATATGTTATAACCAGGGAGGAGGCGAATGCGTATGAAAGGAGGACGGAGGCAGCTCGCCTCCAAGCTGCAGCTCGTCAGGCAGTATCCGCTGCATCTCAGTACGACCCCAGTTACAACTTTGGATATCCGCCAGGCCAGCAGTGGCCATAGACCAACTTAGGCCAAAAGCCTAAGCTTGGGGGAGTACGTATTTCTCACCGATATTACATTCATGTTCACACACTCATGCCAGTTGTTGGTGCACATACTTTTTCATTGTACTATCCATGCTAGTTTATTTTATTTTCTAAGCCTTCTTCTTGTGTGTCTGAAAAACCTTAAGAAAAACCAAAAAAATTAGTTGTAGCTTTTATCTAGTTTACTTTCCATACCTGTAGTAGTAGTAATTAAAAGAAAACCCAAAAAGATTTCTCGTTCTTCTTTTGCTTGTTGGGAGCTTTCCCGTGTAAATAGTTTTATTTCTTTTCTTTGGGGTCGAGAGGAGAAGACCATGATGAAAATGTTGACTGGCTCTCATATACATTATTGTTGAATTAAACAAGAGCCCATATTACCTTGTCTTCTCCCTTGTATTAAATGCTTGCAGATTCCAACTTAGTCCAAGCACGTGCACTATTATTATTATCCACACCATTTGGTCGTGCAAGTGAAAGGCAATAATGACGATATATGATGGACTGGTTGAGATGAGAGAAGCTGGTATGAACTCGACCTATCTTGTTTTTGTAAATATGATTAGTTCATCGTTCCTGATTCAACCAATTATGAATGGAACATGTTTGCAATGACAATTAGAGATTATAGTTGCTCATGCCATGCTTAATTAGCTACGAGTTTATAATGGTTTACCTTGCGTGCCAACATGCTATTAAAATGGTTGTGATGTGGTATGATAGGGTGGTATCCTCCTTTGAACGATTTGAGTGGCTTGACTTGGCACATGTTCACGCATGTAGTTGAAACAAAATCAACATAGCCTCCACGATGTTTATGTTCATGGTGATTTATATCCTACTCATGCTTGCACTCATTGTTTATTAATTTTAATGCATGTTCATGACTGTTGTCGCTCTCTAGTTGGTCGCTTCCCAGTCTCTTTGTAGCCTTCACTTGTACTAAGCGGGAATTCTACTTGTGCATCCACTTCCATAAACCTCAAAGTTATTCCATATGAGTCCACCATACCTTGCTATATGCGGTGTTTACCTGCCATTCCAAGTAAATTTGTATGTGCCAAACTCTAAACCTTCAAATGAAATTCTGTTTTGTATGCTCGAATAGCTCATGTATCAACTAGGGTTGTCTATATCTTCCATGCTAGGTGGGTTATTCTCATGATGAGTGGACTCCGCTCATCACTCACGAGTAAAATGGCCGGTAACCGGGATGCCCAGTCCCATGCTCAAATCAAAATAATTGCAAACAAAACTCCCCCAGAATTTTTGTTAGTTGGAGGCACCCGTTGTTTCGGACAAGCCATGGATTGATGTTTGTTGGTGGTGGGGGAGTATAAACTTTACCATTCTCTTTGGGAACCGCCTATAATGTGTGTAGCATGGAAGATATCGAGATCTCTTGGTTTTTATGTTGACAATTAAAGTATGCCACTCAAAATATTATTTATCTCTGTTTCAAAACTCGGGCTCTGGCACCTCTGCAAACCCCTGCTTCCCCCTGCGAAGGGCCTATCTATTCACTTTTATGTTGAGTCATCATCCTCTTATTAAAAAGCACCAGTTGGAGAGCACCGCTGTCATTTGCATGCATTACTATTAATTTACATTGAGTATGACTATGACTGGATCTCTTTTACCATGAATTACAATGTCTAGTCAGTCCTTGATCTTCAGAGGTGCTCTGCATTTATGTTTTGCGGTCTCAAAAAGGGCTAGCGAGATACCATCTTGTTATATCATATGATGATTGTTTTGAGAAAGTGTTGTCATTCGAGAGTTATTATTATTGCTCGCTAGTTGATTATGCCATTGATATGAGTAAACATGAGACCTAAATGTTATTGTGAATATGGTTAGTTCATAATCTTTGCTGAAAACTTGAGTGCTGGCTTTACATATTTGCAACAGCAAGATCAAATAGAGTTTGTAAAAGTTTTTCTCTATCACTTTCAGTTTGTCAACTGAATTGCTTGAGGACAAGCAAATGTTTAAGCTTGGGGGAGTTGATACGTCTCCAACGTATGTACTTTTCCAAACACTTTTGCCCTTGTTTTGGACTCTAACTTGAATGATTTGAATGGAGCTAACCCGGACTGATGTTGTTTTTAGCAGAATTGCCATGGTGTTATTTTTGTGCAGAAATAAAAGTTCTTGGAATGACCTGAAAATTCATGGAGGCACGTTTTGGAAATAATAAAAATACTGGCGAAAGAATCAACATCAGGGGGCCCACACCTTGTCCACGAGGGTGGAGGGAGCACCCACCCCCCTAGGGCGCGCCCCCTGCCTCGTGGGCCCCCTGAGACTCCACCGACCTCAACTCCAACTCAATATATTCACGTTCGGGGAGAAAAAAATGAGAGAGAAGGATTCATCGTGTTTTACGATACGGAGCCGCCGCCAAGCCCTAATCTCTCTCGGGAGGGCTGATCTAGAGTCCATTCAGGGCTCCGGAGAGGGGAATCCGTCGCCATCGTCGTCATCAACCTTCCTCCATCACAAATTTCATGATGCTCACCGCCGTGCATGGTAATTCCATCGTAGGCTTGCTGGACGGTGATGGGTTGGATGAGATTTACCATGTAATCGAGTTAGTTTTGTTAGGGTTTGATCCCTAGTATCCATTATGTTCTGAGATTGATCTTGCTATGACTTTGCTATGCTTAATGCTTGTCACTAGGGCCCGAGTGCCATGAGTTCAGATCTGAACCTATTATGTTTTCATGAATATATGTGAGTTCTTGATCCTATGTTGCAAGTCAATAGTCACCTACTATGTGGTATGGTCCGGCAACCCCGAAGTGACAATAATCGGGACCACTCCCGGTGATGACCTTAGTTTGAGGAGTTCATGTATTCACTAAGTGTTAATGCTTTGGTCGGGTACTCTATTAAAAGGAGGCCTTAATATCCCTTACTTTCCAATAGGACCCCGCTGACACGGGAGGGTAGGACAAAAGATGTCATGCAAGTTCATTTCCATAAGCATGTATGACTATATTCAGAATACATGCCAATATTACATTGATGAACTGGAGCTAGTTCTGTGTCACCCTACGTTATAACTGTTGCATGAGGAATCTCATCCGACATAATTTTCCATCACTGATCCATTGCCTACGAGCTTTTCACATATTGATCTTTGCTTAGTTACTTTTCCGTTGCCACTGTTACGATTACTACAAAAACTGCTACTGTTACTTTTGCCACCGCTACCGTTACTTCCATATTACTTTGCTACTAAATACTTTGCTGCAGATATTAAGTCTTTCAGGTGTTGTTGAATTGACAACTCAACTGCTAATGCTTGAGAATATTATTTGGCTCCCCTTGTGTCGAATCAATAAATTTGGGTTGAATACTCTACCCTCGAAAACTGTTGTGATCCCCTATACTTGTGGGTTACCAGCCCTCAGTTAAGAGGGCTGTGAGTTGTGGAGACCTCTCCTCCTCTGGCAGCGGCACCGGACACAGCATATGTTCTGCCTTGGGGATGCACTTCTGAAAGGGAAGAACCAACAATTCAATTAAGGTTTGCAAGATTGAAAGGAATGCGGAATGTAAAGCTGCATATTAAAATTACCTTGTCGTGGGTGGCTTGAAAGCCGTTCTTCCTCCCCTTTGGGAGAAACTCATTTTGGGGCGGGTTGAATAGTGTCGTCCACATCCCGGATAGGGAGGTGCAGAATAAGTAGTGCACAAGCACCGCGTCCTCGGGCTGGCCCGAAGCTGGAGCGGCAGGATGCGGTGGTGGAGCTTGACGTCAACCACATCCACCAGCTTTATCTTCTTCTTGTTAGTCAGAAACTTGATCTTCTATTGCAGCTCCATCACCTCTCTGGGTTTCCCCTAGTCCATGCCCTTCCTCCTCTAGGAGGCGAGCCTCCTTGGAAGACCACCGTGTCTTCATTGCGTTTTATCATCCCATCTCACTACAAAAAAAGACACATCCGTGACATTTTGGGCCGAACGAAATTTTTTTCTGTCATACTTATGACACTTCTATGACGATAATTGTGACAAAACCCGGTATCATCATAGATGCGGTGGGGTCCTACTTCTATGACAAAAAATCATGACAGAAAATGGGCTTTTCGTCCTAGGCGGGCCGGAGACGCAGCTGCATGACATTCTTTGGGCCGTCCATGATGGAAAAAACCGTGGTAGAAGCGAGGGCGAGGAAAATATTGGGGTGTTCCCGGTTACGGTGGGTGGTCGGGGCCGAGCGATGCGCTTTTCTCTCGTACACGCACGCGCGTGGGTGCAAGGCGTTGGGCTCTAACTGAACCCGAGCGAGGCGTTGGGCTCTAACTGAACCCGAGCGATCGACCGATGACTGTTAACTGAACCCGATCGAGCGATTCCTTCGCTACTGCTGCAAACTGAAGCCGATCGATGCTGCCTCTGGATGAACAGTGAGCGTTGCTGGGGGGTTTGGATTAACAGTTCCCGGTGGGGGTGGATGAACAGTACCCCGTGGTGTTGCCTCTGGATGAACAGGACCCCGATCGATCGAGCCGGTTGGGGCTGGATGAACAGGACCCCGTGGAGGGCTGGATGAACAGGACCACCCCGTGGAGGGCAGGATGAACAGTAGACGGTGGAGGGCTAGATGAACAGTAGCCCGTGGAGGGGTGGTTGAACAGGAGCCCGTGGAGAGGGCTGGTTGAACAGTAGTCATTGGAGTAGCACGCGGTGGAGGCTGGATGAACAGGAGCCCGTGGATGAACAGTCGCAGGTGGAGGCTGGAGGAGGTCGACGCTGGATGAACAGTAGCCCATGGAGGCTGGAGGGGTCGATGGTGGAGATGAACAGTATCCCGTAGAGTCCCGTTTTGCGGTACGCCACACCACTCCCGATCAACAGGACCCCCGTTTCGACCGTAGCGCTCCAACACAAGTCCGTTTCCTCTGTTTTGCGGTACGCCACACCCCTCCCGATCAACAGGACCCCTGTTTCGACCGTAGGAGGTCCGTTTCCTCCGTTTTGCGGTACGCAAGACCCGTCCCGATGAACAGGATCCCGTTTCGAACATGGCCAGTCGAACACAAGGCTGTTTCCTCCGTTCTGCGGTACGCCAGGCCTCGTTTCCATCGGCTGTTCCGTCCAAGCCCTCCCGATGAACACGACGACGCATTCCGTTTTGACCCAGCCGGTTGGCTCCCCATGAACACGACGACGACGCAGTTTCTCCGTTCCGACGCAGCCATGTACAAGAGCCCTGGCCGTTCATATGCGCGAGTAGGCGTTCGAGACCCTGCCCGTATGTACGTACGTGGCCGTATTTTCTTTCTTGCACACTGGCCGCTGTACGTAAGTGTACATCCTACGTGCACGCCTCTACATCGACCAGTATGTACGTACACGTTCGCGACCAGAATGACAACGCTACGTATGCTTCGACCAGGTGGGTCCCGACTGTCAGGCACTTCCTTGCCGGCGAAGATGTAGCTGGTGGGTCCTAGCAGTCAGGGGGCGAATCGTTTTTTTTTGCCAGGACGCACTTCCTTGCGTGCGAAGATGTAGCTAGTAGGTCCCAGCAGTCAGGGGGAAACGTTTTTGTCGCGAAATACAGTTGCCCGTCCGGTGGGTCCCTGCTGTCAGGTGGAGGAATAATTATTTTGCACGTAATAAGGAGGCACTTCCTTGCGGCCGCCGTGGACCCAGCTGTCAGCCTCTCCACGTACAGTACTCTTTAGATGGAAGTCGTTCCTTGACCACGTCGGGCCGAGAGCACCAGGGCGGTGGACGACGGCGAGGCCTAGGAAGGGGACGACGCGGAGCCGGGGAAGACGCGGCAGTGGAAGCCCGCGCGGAGAGGAGTACAAGGGTTCACTAGTTCGGCTGCGATGTGAGGCTGCCGTCGCCACAGGGCCTGGCCAGCGGTGGGAATAGTAGGGGGCGGTGAGGCCTCTGCGGCAGCATAGCCGACCACGGGAGGCAGGAGCATGCGGCACGACCGACGCTGCTTTGGGAGGCTGGAGCAAGAAGACCAGAGGTTGAAGAAGCACTACGGCCGTTGGATGGACATCGTACGGTCACTGGAGCTAGAATCATTCATATTGACTAAGTTGACAAAGCACTCCGTCCCCGTCAACTTAGTAGGCCCACAAATCAGCCTCCCACCAAGGTGGGTCCCAACTAGCAGGGGGAGTATTCATTTTTTTGTGCATAATAAGGAGGCACCTCCGGTGGGTCCGAGCTGACAGCGGGGAGAACATTTTTTTTCGCGACATACGTTGGCCCGTCCGGTGGGTCCCATCAGTCAGGGGGAAACTTTTTTTCACCAAATACGGTGGCCCGTCCAGTGGGTCCCTACTGTCAGGTGGAGGAATAATTATTTTCTGCGTAATAAGGAGGCACTTCCTTGCGGCTGCCATGGACCCAGCTGTCAGCCTCTCCATGTACAGTACTCTTCCGATGGAAGTCGTTCCTTGCCCACGTTGACCACGCCGTGCTGAGAGCACCAGGGCGGTGGACGACTGCGAGGCCTAGGAAGGGGACGATGCGGAGCCGGGGAAGACGCGGTAATGGATGCCCATGCGGAGAGGAGTATGAGGGTTCACTGGTTCGGCTGCGGTGTGAGGCTACCGTCACCGCAGAATAACAGGGGGTGTGGGTGAGTGGAGGGATGCCCTGGCCAGCGGTGGGAGTAGTAGGGGCGGTGAGGCCTGCGCGGCAGCACAGCCGGCCACAGGAGGCAGGAGCATGCGGCACAACCGGCGCTGCTTTGGGAGGCTGGAGCAAGAAGACCAGAGGTTGAAGAAGCACTACGGCTGTTGGATGGACATCGTACGGTCACTGGAGCTAGAATCATTCATATTGACTAAGTTGACAAAGCACTCCATCCCCGTCAACTTAGTAGGCCCACAAATCAGCCTCCCACCAAGGTGGGTCCCAACTAGCAGGGGGAGTATTCATTTTTTTGTGCGTAATAAGGAGGCACCTCCGGTGGGTCCGAGCTGACAGCGGGGAGAACATTTTTTTCGCGAAATACGTTGGCCCGTCCGGTGGGTCCCATCAGTCAGGGGGGAAACGTTTTTTTCACCAAATACAGTGGCCCGTCCAGTGGGTCCCTGCTGTCAGGTGGAGGAATAATTATTTTCCGCGTAATAAGGAGGCACTTACTTGCGGCTGCCGTGGACCCAGCTGTCAGCCTCTCCATGTACAGTACTCTTCCGATGGAAGTCGTTCCTTGACCATGTTGACCACGCCGCGCTGAGAGCACCAGGGCGGTGGACGACGGCGAGGCCTAGGAAGGGGATGACGCGGAGCCGGGGAAGACGCGGTAGTGGATGCCCATGCGGAGAGGAGTATGAGGGTTCACTGGTTCGGCTGCGGTGTGAGGCCGCCGTCACCGCAGAATAACAGGGGGTGTGGGTGAGTGGAGGGATGCCCTAGCCAGCGGTGGGAGTAGTAGGGCGGTGAGACCTGCGCGGCAGCACAGCCGGCCACGGGAGGCAAGAGCAGGCGGCACGACCGGCGCTGCTTTGGGTGGCTGGAGCAAGAAGACCAGAGGTTGAAGAAGCACGACGGTCGTTGGATGGACATCGTACGGTCACTGCAGCTAGAATCGTTTATATTGACTAAGTTGACAAAGCCCTTGGTACACGTCAACTTAGTAGGCCCACATGTTAGCTTCCGAAACGGTGTGCCCCAGATGTTAGGGGGAGGAATCATTTGTTGGGCGGGTGAAGCTAGAATATCCGAGATTGAAGAAGAAGCACGGCATCCGTTGGATGGACATCCAACGACCACTGCTGCTAGAACCGTGTGTTGACTATAAGTTGACAAAGCCTTGCATATGCGTCAACTCTCTTTTTTTAGGGGACACATCAACTTAGTAAGGCCACAAGTGTGTGGCAGAGAACTTATAGCCCATTTGAGATTTGTAAGAATGTGCAGCCAATTTTTGAATTCTAATGGAATTTACTACATCCCATTTACAGTTTGTTAAAAGTACAACCCATTTGAACCAACCATTCAAAACAGAATTCAATAAAATTTCCCACATTTTGATGGGATCCGAAATGTTTTTATCCCGAAATTTCTAGTCAGATTAAATACAATTTCAATATAAATTTATATTACGTAAAAATCAAACGAAACATTGCGCTCGCAACAATTAATGAAATTAAAATTTTCAATATCCAAAAATAATATTTTATAAGGTAATTACGTGTTTGGTGCATTTTTTATAGTTACTGCCCAGTTTTTATAATTACATCTCATTTATTATTTCTTAAAGCCCATTTTCTTGTTAAGCCTAATGCATCCCTCCTAGGAAAGATTTGCAGCCCAGCGGGGCGGAGAATAACAACTTGACCTTGCCTGGGTATTCCTAAAAAAAAGTATAGCTGGGCTAGCCATTTTTAGCTTGAAAAAAAATTAATATCTTGGATGGATATCTGGACTGGGCTAGATGGGCCACAGCCGCCCAGTTAATAGCTGCAGCGATGTTTTCGTTGTTGTTCAGAGGAGAAAAATTAATATCTGGGCTAAACATCGCTCAAGAAAACTCTACAGTGCTCACACCTCAAAAACACAAATACTGCTCGAGCTGCTTGGTCCCAGCTGTCGGCCGCTTCTTGTGCAATTCTCTCGTTTATTGACTACATAGGTTGACAATGGTGTGGGACCGTGATGTCAGGAAACCAGGAGGAAGCAAAAAAATTATAGTTTTATATACTAATAAGGAGGCACTTGCGTACGTGCAGCTATGGCCCTGGTGGGTCCCCACTGTCATCCTCTCCAAGTAAAGTCATCTCCTCATGTCTATTGACCATGTTGACAACGCGAGACAGCGGTGCCACAGCGAGCGCAACAACTCGAAGGACGACAGAGAGGGCCTCGCGGGCCCTACGGATGGTCTGATACAGCGCCCGCTACTCATTCAGGAAGCCAGGATCATAGGGCCACATGTCCGTGACGGCATTGTCGTTCGCTTGTTCACCAGTGCTCGTTGAGGAGACGGAGGTTGCAGCAAAGGTCCTCCTGCGCTGGTAGCTCTTCCGCCAATAGGGCGTCGAAGTGCGGCCGCACCTGCTCTATGGTGAACACGGCATGAACCAGCTTGGACAGTGGCGCCGGCTCCTGGTCGGAAGCTAGGTCCATCGTCCGATTGTCGTCGCTCAGCTCGGCGAGGTAGCTAGCGAGCCAGCATGTCCGGCTGCTGGACCGACCCGCCCAGACCGCCTCCCTCGCCCACGCGCGCTTTCCGCCCGAAACAGTCAGCGCCGCCCACCCCGCTTCTCGATGCATGTGATTGCTCCGCCTTCAAACGACACAAGTGTCGTCCGTCCGTCCTTCTGCCGCCCACAGTAATGATACGCGGTTGCCGAGGCGGCTACTCCGACGCCACACGTCCGTCCCTCCGCCGCCCACCATTGCTATATAAACTGCTGCGCCGGCCATAGCCACAGTCATCTGTATCCGTTCCTATTCTCTTGTCCACACCACTACTGCCCACCATGGCTTCCTCGCGCTCCAGCGCTCTTCGGGACGGGCGGACGACGGACCACAAGGAGATGGCAGCCATTGCTGCCGACTGGCTGGCCGGCAAGTAGCCGGAGGACGACGACGTCCCATTAGAGAACATGCTAGTCGACGATCCAGTGCCAACCCCTTCCTCCGTGCCATCCTAGCCGGTGCATTGCACCATGACCATCGCCGAGGCCCGTGCCCAATATATGGACACGGTGAGGCAGAAGCGTGAGGAGCAGTTCCGGGAGGCGCAGGCCGATGCCGCCTACAACCACCACCTCCTCCAGGAGCACCTGCAGGCGGAGGAGCAGATCGCCACGGAGCGGGCGGAGCAGGAGGCGCTGCTCGACTCGTACCGCTCCACCCACGAGGGCCGCCTCGAGCGCTGGCGGTACTGCATGCGTGTGGCGGAGGCTGCGGCCACCTACAAAGAGGGCGATGAAGCGGGCGAGGCGCTGTTTGGCGAGACCGAGGATGAGCAGAGGACAATGCCGGCTCCGACGAGTCCCCGCTCCGCTGGCGTCGACTAGGCCCTGCTCCATCGAGGCCCCACGACGCCAACAACGAGGCAGAGGACACCACCGGCTTTGCTGAGGCCCCACCCTGCCGGCAACGAGGGGGAGGATTTCCCCCACTCTACCGAGGCGCTGCCCGCCAGCAACGAGACAGAGGACATCGCCGGCTCCGCTAAGGCCCCGCCGCGCTGCCAACAAGGCCGCGCCACACAGAAAACGAGGAAGAGTAGAACACGGTAGGTCGCCGCTGCTCGGGTCCAAGTAAGGCCACCGCTGCTACCCTCCGGTTGCTGGCACTGAGCTGTACATCATGGAGCAATCCTATGATTACAGGATGATTGAAGAGCGCTCTGTGGTTGAGCAAGCTCATGAGATACAGTCATTTGCTAGAGAACTTGAGCACTTCAGTTGTATGCTACAGGAAAAGTTTGTTGCCGGAGGTATCATCACTAAGCTTCATCCTTGGTGGATCTCATTGGCACTCTTGATGTGGAAGAAAAGGCGAGAGCAAAGGACACACGTGCTCGAGGAATTGAGGGAGGATCTAGTGCCAATCTGGTATAGAAGAACTTCCAGCCCCACAAGTTCAAGAACAAGGGCAAGTTTGATGGTAAAGCAAAGATGGGAAGAACAAGGCTGTGCAACACATGAACTTCAAGAAGAAGAATGACAAGAAGAAAGGTGTTTGTCATGTGGGGATCCTGATCATCGGGCTCCTAGTTGCCCTAATCGCTATGACAAGCTAGGCGGGTTGACCACTGATGGTCGGTTAGCTTCTTGGCGGCGACGTGGAGTCGGAGAGCTATGTTGGAGAAGGACGCAACTTCTACTTAACTGCTGGTGCAGTTGGTTGACTGACACGTGGGCCCAACAGGCATCTAGGCCACATGTCAGTTACGCAACTGCACCTGCAGTTAAGTCATGGAAGCTTCTGTTCGGCTCAGCCGGACACAGGTGGGTAGCTTCGGTTAATTAATTATACCTCCAACGTACCCCTTTTTAGTTGAAGAATGTATGAAATGTAATGAAATCCGGCATGTTTATATGAAATCCGACCATGTATGAATGAATTTATTTCGGTTAGTTCGAATTCTTGTATCACTGGCAGTGGATGAACATGCAAAACAATACGTACTAGCATTATTCCCCGGGTGGTCACCTCGTTTGCAGCAGTTTCACATGTACTCCCTCCGGTCCTTTCTAGTCTGCATACAAGTTTTGTCTGCAGTCAAAGTATCTCTACTTTGACCAATCTTATAGAAAAAAGTATGCACTTTCACAATGTGCGAAGTAAAAAGGAACAGAAGGAGTACAAAGAGTTTGAGCAGCTTTTTAGCGTTCCTGTACATTGCAATCAACACACAGCCTGGCAATTCATAGAGAACATTCAAAACAATCGATGATTATGCATCTCAGCGATTCACATGTCAGAGCCAATATTTACTTCACAACTAAAGAATAAAGAAAAAATGGATCGACGCTGCTGACAGCAAAGGGCGTCCCATTCGAAAATATCAAACGCATGTCTTCTTGCTAAAATCAATGAGCAAAATTTGACAAGGTTTTCCCATTCCAAAATATCAAATGCCTACGATTGTGGAATGGGCAGGGTTTGCCATCAGTTCGGACATTGACATGGCACCTCGTGCTAAATAAACCAGCTGTTCTTTTTGTGCAGTTCCACCAAAATCAACCAAATTCGCGCGTAGCTTGTATGATTTCGCCCTTATATGTTGCAATGCCTTGAACTTATCGGCACCTCCTTTCTTGTGGTGGAAATGAATGATTCGATGTATTCATGAACATTTTGTGCAGTTCCCATTGAAATCAAGCTGAGCACCCCTGTTTGCACAAATACAAAAAAGTGATTAGTATAAAGCAAATTGTACTATGAATTGACAGTTTAAACAGGCACCTACATGGTCCATGTAGAGCACACTTTTAGAAAAATGGAACTCACCGGAAAGAATCCTAGAACAACATTGTACTCGCGCATCACAGCAAGAAAATGGAGATTTGTCAGTCCTTCTGAGCTGAAGTTAGTTTGGTCTTGTGGGGGGTAATGTAACCATCCTTCAACTGCTCCTTCTGATGAGAAGATAGACAGGGCTTCTTCATCCTGGCATAATCGGAACTAGTCACTTCACGTACTCCATATTCTTCTTCAGAGGAGGATGATCCTGTTGTGCAAAGACAAGAGGATAACTAAATGCTAGCATCCCTGTTTGCTCGAAAAAAGGAAAGGAAATATTTAAAACAACACAGATGAAGCACTTCTCAAGGACAATACCACTTTTTGATGACAGTATCTAAACAGTAGCACAACACCAATAGAGATGACAAAGCTCAATCATATGGATGAAATCAGTGGGCGAGTACCAACCTTTGTCAGGAGGCTTATTGTGTAGAGCATACAGATGAAGCACTTCTCCGGAACCATCTGTTGCTATCTACTGTGGTGGCCATGCTTACTATATACTCCTCGATTAGATTAATGTTTCCAACATCTTCTTGTGCAGTTCCACTAAAATATATGGTATCTTCAAAGAAGATCCCTGTTTGCACAAGTAGAGATAATTACGTATTACATTAAGAGTGGCATCAAATCAGTGGCAAAACAATTGCTCGTTCCAGCCATAGCAATAAATTAAGATGCAAAACTATATCATTACTTGTGTCATCACAGTTCCAGTGCTTCATTACAGCACCAGGAGTTGATTTTTGTTTTTCTTCCGCTTGTTCTTCCCCTTCATCACTTGGTTCAATAACAGACAAGCTTCGCCTTCAATGTAAGATTTGGCATGTCAATTAGGTTGCACAAGTATAGCACTAAACAATGACATTAATTTTCTGATGAAAGTGGCAAAATACAGGCCAACAGTTGTGAAATATCCTTATCTTACCTCAATGGGATATTGCGGTGCACATACAGATTGGAAGTCTTGTCTCCATTTGTGCAGTTCACTAAAATCAAGCAACATTACCGTACAAGTAGCACAACATATGAAAGCACACTGCAGAATCATGTGAAAGAAGGCTAGTACTGACCTCTCATGACGCGGAATTCAAACAACTCACAAGAAGAAGATCTGAACCAAATTTGCCAACACGGATAGGAAGTAAGATCTCCTCTTGTGCAGTTCCACTAAGATCAAGCAATCAAGCAACGTTGTCGGTGTGACATTTTGGTTGAACTGCACAAAACACTCTTAAAACAAAAGTGTTTTGTGCAGTGCAACAAAAGGTCACAATGGCAACGAGGTGAAGTAGATAACCCTGTTTACACAGAGGTGCAAAGGAAACAACTAGTGGTCAATAACGGTGGATGACACAGAAGCCAACAAAAAGAAGCATCTACCTTATCTAAATGGGAAAGAAAGCAAGACAGTAGCATTTCTCAAATGGTGGCATTGATTAATATTAACAGAGAGATTATATTAACAATAAAATTCGTTAAACATGTAATTTGCTTTTAACTGTGGCATTGCATCAATTTTCCAGCGGCATTATTAGAGGGTGCTTGTTTACAGGGACATTTTGGTGGAGGGACTAAAAAAACTCTGTGTCAGTCCCATCTAAACCAAACAGGAGGGACTTTTAGGGACTAAAAGTGGGCATTTGGGACTAAAGAAAGAAGACCCCGAGGGAGAGTCTTTTTGGGACTTTTTCCAACAGTTGCCCCTGCCACGCATCGCACCTTGTCTCTATTAGTTCATTACTAGGGGTAACATGGTCTTTTAGCATGTCATTTAATAACCTCTAGTCCATGTTTAGTCCCTGGAACCAAGCAGGTAGGGACTAGGGAGTTTTTAACCAAACAGGGCCTTAGATTAACAACAGCTAAAGAGTTGCACGGGACAGTGGACGCACCAGCACCATGTGCATCTACCGATGTACTGGGGTGATGCACAGTCTGTTGCAACAAAGAACAAACAACCAAGGAGCATATTTGTGTTGGTCCCAGTTTTGTTATCTTTAGACACCTTTCCCTATGTGAGCGCAGCAAATCTAGTCCTGCTCAAACTCTACAGCCTTGTCCCCCAAAACAAAAGATCAGTTCGTTACAGATGTGCGTACTGCGTTTGTCATTGTTTTCCCTTTTCGACCAACGTAGGTGCTGGATAGCCAGTCTGTACTAGTACTTTCCCCACTTCCTTTCCTCTGTGAACCACGTCCTAGATTTATGCTATACAACTTTCCCCACTACTTTCCCCCATTCCTGTCCTCTTTGAACCACGTCTTAGATTCATGCGATACAACTTTCCCCACACTTTCCCCCTTCCTTTCCTTTTTGAACCACGTCCTAGATTCATGCTATACAACTTTTCCCACTACTTTCCCCCATTCCTTTCCTTTTTGAAACACGTCCTAGATTCATGGTATACAACTTTCCCCACTACTTTCCTGTTTGATCCAACACCAAGATTCGAGTGCAGAAGCGGAAAAAGCCTACATGCAGCTAGAGCAATGCATGTGGAATAAGTAAATTATACCTTAAGGTTCTTGGGGAGTGGTTTGGTGGGCGACCGGAGGCCGTTCGACCCACACTATGTACGACGGGGAAGAAGAAGGGGTCGGAGGCCCTCCCACGCCACCGCTGGGTGAAAGTGAACAGCTGCAGCGGTAGTGGATTCCCTCCCTCGCCGACGGCGACAGCGTTAAGCCTCCTTCCCTTCCCGGTAGACGGATCCTGCCGGCTCTTTGAACAGCAGTGAGGGGAGAGAGAGGCCAACGAAGTCTTGTTTATATCTGGAGAGGGTGAGAGAGTGTGAAGAGAGCAACTACAAGCAGACCAGCAGTGAGGGGAGCGAGAGAGAGGCCAATGAAGTCTTGTTTAGATCTGGAGAGGGTGAAAGAGTGTGAAGAGAGAAACTACAAGCGCTGAGGCTCCAGCGTGTATATATATACTGGAGAGAGTGTGAAGAGTGCAAACCCTAGAAAACAAGCGCCGAGGCTGCAGCTTATACGTGATGAGGTGATTATACGGTCACTACGAGATCGTATAGCTCCGTATCCATCCATTTTGACCAGTCAAAGAATCCTCCTGGCACGAATTATGCTCAAGTGTAGTTATCGAACCCGAGACCTCAAGTTTGATGAGCGAACAGGCTAACCAGCTACACAACCCTCCCGTTATGTTCAACGAGAGGAAAATAACCTTTTATACATTCCTGCATTCGTGTGACAAGCATGCCATGTTTTTGTGTGTGTGGGAGTCATTGGGATTTAAATCATAATCGTGTCATGTGGCTTTGGTGGTAAGACTATCCACAGTGGTGCAGAAATAATGCAGCCTTAGTCACCTTACCTCTCTCCACGTAGTACGTTGGGTCCCACCAGTCAGAGGGTGAAACAAACAAATTAATAAGAAAAATTAAAAGCGCCAGCGGTGTATCTTACCTCACACATCTCGCTACTGCTCGGGAACACTGTCCAATTGATCCCTCTGTTCGCTCACGTACTATTTTAAGTGAATCCTTATTATAACATGCACACAATTTTGGGCACTTGTATTCGACCTAAGTCAGTGTGCCACCGTATCTCGTACGACTCCCTCCGTCTAGGTGTAATAAGTCACGTTAGAAGGTGCAGCGGGACCAAGGTGCAAGCAGATTGGAGGAGAAGGAGAAACTTGACCGGTCATTCCTCCAATCAAAGCCCTGATTTCTGTCTCTAAATGCAACAATTAATCCAAACAACTAAGAGATGCCGTTTTAGCTACCATGCAGGGCCACGTATTAACTCGCATGCAAGCCGACTTTGATTTCTTGACTGATCAACGCGTAGTTGCGCTCCATGCATTGGGTTTCCGGGGGAGATAACAAGGCAGAGTAAGGAGCGTTTGGTTACATTGCTTAGGCTGGTCATAGTGGTGAGTAACTTGGACTAGTACAACATGCATATGTTACTAGTCTATGTTACTACTACGCGAAGTTTGCCGTCGGAAGCGAGCCGATCTGGCTCTCCTGAGCTAGCAAGGTTTTTCTAGCCCACCCAAGCTAGCTGGCCCACAAAAGCTAACATATTTTAACAGTTCCAAACGCCTAACCTTGCCCGGCTATGCTATAAGCTGTTCTTGCTAAGGATCCAAACGCTCCCTAAGTAACAACGCTCGCTAGCAACGAGGCCAGGAGGGGATTGAGATGCGAAGTTAATGGACGACGCCTAAACATTTTGGGAATATCTGATTTCCGTAGGATGACTTAACACCTAGACGGAGGGAGTACTACTCCTCAGTCCAGGTTTGATGGAATATTCGTCACCTCTTCTCTTCTTGTACGTACTCCATTTGTATCTCACTTCCTGTGGCTTCGCACTCGCACGATTTTCCTATTCTATGAACCTGTGTGTGCGTGTGCGTGTGCGTGTGTGTGTTTAACAGCATGTGTGTGTTAGAGAGAGCGACAGATCGACCTACTCCTACAGAGAGATGGTGTGTAGTGTACGATTTTAGCCGCGAGAGTCGGTGCATCCTCTCGTTTCCGGGCGTCCGGTAGGGACAGGCGGACAGCTGCCACGCCCGCTCCTGACCAGCCTGGCCCACCCAAAGCCCCTCCATCGCCCGCGCGCGCTTCCCGCCCGAAACGGTCAGCGCCGCTCCAAAGAATCGGTGCCGCATTCATGCCCGGGCAGAGCGGACGCGACCTCTCACTGGCGCCTGCGTTGAAGGGAGAAGCGGATTCAAGAGTGATGGTTGCTTCGTCCGTCCAACTTACTGCTGGGTCTATGTGATTTGACGGCTCATTGGTCATTATTACTGAGGTGGTAGGACTGCTGGATGTCCCACGCTTTCGGCGAAAGGAGGTACTACTAGATTACAATTTTCTCCATTCTTACGGCGGAGGAGTGCAAGAGCAGTGAAAACACGCAGGCTCAGTGATTACATGGCCCACCTCACACTATCACCATATTTTCTGGACACCGTGCGACACCTAACTCTTTACATAGTACTCCCTCCGTTCCTAAATATAAGTCTTTGTAGAGATTCCACTAGGTGGACTACATACGGAACAAAATGAATGAATCTACACTTAAAATGCATCTATATACATCCGTATGTGGTTCATGGTGAAATCTCTACAAAGACTTATATTTAGGAACGGAGGAAGTACTTGTATAGTATGTACTGTAATTTATCAGCGAGATAGTACAATGCTATGAAGCTTCCAGCTTCTGTTACATGTATCTTGCGTCCAAGGTTGCCCGTTGCAACATTTCATCAAATACAAAGGAGACTAACATGCATGCTATTGCATCTCAATGATTGACAGATCATAGCAAATATGTACTCCCTCCGTTCCAAAATAAGTGTCTCAACTTTATGCTACATATGGAGCAAAATGAGTGAATCTACACTCTAAAATACGTCTATATACATCAGTGTTTGGAGTATGTACTAGTAGTTCATATTGAAATCTACTAAAGGACATATATATTCCAAACAATATGATAATCTCTCTAACCAAGGTAGTAGGGACGAGGAGTAAACGGAGGGAGTAGTAAAATTTTCTCCTCGTCCTGCGAGCCACCGCGCGCGTGGGCGAGGGAGCGGGCGTAAGGCGTACAATACTACTACTACTCATGCAGTCCCTAGCCATTGAAACAGAGACAACTAAAGAAAAAAATGATCCATGCAGTCCCTAGCCCTTGAACCGTAAACCCTAACCAGGCTTTAATTTGCTGGCAACGTTGGCGCTTCCTAAGAAATGAAGTTTGCAACCCTTTGACCATCGGATCATTTTGTGCAGTTTCACCAAAATTGAGATGAGCATCCCTGTGGCAAAGAAATTGAAGAAGCGTGATTAGAATAAGATTACTGGGACTAGTTGATGAGACATAAACATCACAAATACAGTACAAAGAAGCCAGTAGAGGTATGTGCGGGGCAAAGAAGTAGAGAAATATCCACATGGAGTGATGTGGGCAGCTGGAGCAGTGGTGCAAGCCGGCTGTAAAGGGAATTGTACCTGAGGGATGTCGGGACATAGCTCAACCTAGAGGAGGGCGGCGGGAGGAGGCAACTACCCACGTCGTGGCAGTGAGCAATGGACGAAGGCAACCTCACCGGCTTTGTGAGAGAGAATGGCGGGTACCCCTGATCGGGACATGCCGACAGTGGGTTTTCGCCGTCGGCGACGGCGACCGCATCTACACTAAGCATCCACCCCTTCCCCCGGCAGACGTGATCCGCCGGGATGTTAGAGATGTGGCCACAGTGGTTTTGTGCGAGAGAGTGTGAAAACTGAAGAGAGCAACCCCAGCAAGCAACCGTGTAGGCTCGTCCTGCCTATGTATATAGTGGAACGGTTTCCTTTTCTCTCCATATGAACCTATTTATATTGCGTACGTGCCACAGAAGAAAAAACTTTATTTATAAATGACGCGACACCTACTACTCGTTCTCCTATAAACCTTGTTCTTGGCATCTCCAAACTATTAACCTTGCGATTGGCTCTTCGCCTCTTCGGGAATTCGAGCAATAATGGTACTGCAATATATATCGTTCTGGCTATATGAGACCGAATGAATTGCTGCACGTCCACGTTTCAATATGGACTACATACGGAGCAAAATGAGTGAATCTACACTCTAAAATACGTCTATATACACCAGTGTTTGGAGTATGTACTAGTAGTTCATATTGAAATCTACTAAAGGACATATATTCCAAACATTATGATAATCTCTCTAACCAAGGTAGGGACGAGGAGTAAACGGAGGGAGTACTAGTAAAATTTTCTCCTCGTCCTGCGACCCACCGCGCGCGTGGGCGAGGGAGCGGGCGTAAGGCGTAGTAAGCAAGCTTCACCTCATCCTATGATCCACCGCGCCCGTGGGCGGGGGAGATGGCGTACTAAGCAAGCTTCTCCTCGTTCTGCGAGTTGACGGGACACATCAAAAGTACTCCAGTGTATAGAGCCTTGCCTCTAAGGTAGGCCCCACATGGTTTGCCTCTTTTTGAACATAACGCGTCAAGTCGCAATTTTTTTGTTCACCGTGGTAGACGATCCTCCCTCCATCTAGTGGACAACTAGTACACGTGTCAAATTACCACGTGGGCTGCCTTTTCGTACAGAAATGAGCTCCACCGTGTACCCGCGCGAGTGTGGTTGGGAAAGAGACGGGAGTACGTGCGCCGTGCGTGCACCTCTTCTCTTCGTGCACGTCCCCCACCTACGTGGGTGTGTGTGAGAGATACAAACCTAGACAAATGGCTTGTGCATTCATGAGTGTTTTTTGTTCTGGGGGGGAGGTTGATTTCGTGAATGTATTTGTGGGAATATGTGTCGATGACATCTCAAACAAAATTTTGCATGCAATGTGTGTGAAATGGAGGCCTATCCATATCGTATATAGAGGGTCAAGCGATCCATGAGAAGAGAGGGAGGGGTCATAGATATCGATATAGTCGAAGAGAGGATCAAGTGGGTGGGTGCGAGATCCATGAAGAGAGCCATCGAAATTGTGTGTGTGCAAGCCAAAGATATAGGGCGACTGAAAACTCCCTCCATCTCAACCCGCGCATTGCTATTCCAAAATTACAACGCGCGCGAAAACTCCCACCTCCTATGAAATCCCAACACGTGAAATGCCCGTGATACCCCTGAACCGAAAGAACCGCCTCAAATCGGTGGGGGTACTTTCGTAACTTACCCCACATTTCGGACAAGCGCGTCCCTAAGCCATGGTTCCCCACTCCCATCCCATCTACCCACCCATTCGTACACCGAGGCCGGCAAAACCCACGAAGCCCCACACCCTCCTCCGTCCGCCACCCAGCCGGAGCCTCTTCCCCGACGATGTCGTCCACAGCAACACCTCAACGTCCCTCATCCACCGTACCGGATGAGGATCCGTCGTCGATCTGGTCGTCCCGCCAGTTCAGCCACCCCGTCCTCCACCTCCAAGGAGCTGCCCCGACGTTCCCCTCGTCTTTCGCACGACCTCCATTCCCACACCGCCGTCTTCACCTGCACCACCAGAAGAGCATCATCATCACTGTTTCCTCGGATGAAGCTGCGGCCTAATCGGCGCCACCAAAGAGGTTGTACACTAATCGCCGCATTTTCTTCTTGACTCGATCTCACGATGCTGCCGGCGCTCGGTCCCGAGCGGACACGGTGCGACTTCATCCACGGCGGCGTCGCCGGCCACTTCCTCCACGGCGTCGCTCCCTCGGCGGCGACGTCCACATCAGTAGGAGCTGCTGCTGCTTTAGCTCTCGCTCGCGCTGCTGCTCTGCTCTTGCTCTTGGTCCCCTGCCTGGTCTGCTCTTGCTCATGCTCTTGCTCACGCTGCTGCTCTCGCTCTTGCTCTTGCTTGCGATGCTGCTCCGATTTAGCTACACTTCAGTCAACAGAATCGACTTTTGGGTCAGTCGATTTTCAGGGGGGGGCTCGCTAGAGTTAAGGAAGAACCAGCCGCAGCGGGGAGGGGGGGCTCGCCGGAGAGGTACCCCACTATCTATCTTAGTGTTCATGGTGGGGCGGTGGTGGGGCGGTGGCGTGGGGATCGCCGGAGAAAAAGCTCGGCACGGGGAGGGGGCGTACAGGGATGGCCGGGGCGGCGGCGGACCGGCGGTGGGGAGTGTTTTCGGGGCGGGCGGGGCGGCGCACCGCCGGCCGCGGGCCGCGGGGGGCGGCTGTTTGGCCGGTGGTGGCTGGCGGCTCAGGCGGTGGAGGTTGAAGATGAACTGCAAGCCCTTGATTTCGTATCCAACGGCTGCAAAATCGACTGACCAGAGATGAAAAAGTCAGTCGACTGACGTGTAGCCTCACCTCTAGTGCGTTCAGTTTCGACAGTAAAATTCAGTTTCGATAGCAAAATTCAGTTTCGACAGTTAAGTTCAGTTTCGATAGTTAAATTCAGTTTCGACAGTTAAGTTCAGAGATGAGCGGCTGATGTATACATCTAGCACTTTGTGGTTATGTATTTTACGTCATCGATTGGAGATGCTATTATAAATCCACTCAGGTTAACGTTGTCTCTCTTGTCCTGCTTCAGCCTCGGCGTCGTACAACTCACCGGAGCTGCTCCAACGATGAAACCCTCCATCACAGCGGAGCAGTACCTTGGGCTCCATCTCCAGACGCCTAAGATCTTCTTCCCCTCCTCCGACAGCCAAGTCAGCCAGAGCATCCTCACCGGCCAACCCAATCACGCTGACATGGCTTCGTCAAAGAGGTTGTACACTTCTTGTGGTTTGACTTAATCTCACCATGCTTCTTTGCATCCTGTGATCTTCCAATTCTTGTGAACCAAACACCTAGATTGGTAGAAATCATGTGTTTTTAAATTATCTGTTTTGCACGTGCATTCCTATCCTATTCATGTCTATTTCCTATCCCTGCATTGTTAGAATCCTCAAATTCAAACAAGCCCTTACACAATTACTTCTGTTACAGATATGTGTCAAAGAAAACCTTGTGTGGTTTGTCCTGCTCCTGCGGTGCTGTGTTCCACCCCAGCTCAGCTACTCCAACAACGGAAGGGTTCACCACAGCAGGGATCCGCTCTCCAGACTGTCTTTCGCCGCCTCAGATCTTCTTCCCCACCGCCGACAGCCACGACAACTGCATTACCATCATCAACTGAGCAGATGACCTTGAGGGCTGCACGGGTCCGCAAGAGAGGTTGCACTCTTCCGTGTCTGCTTACGTTATGCATCGCTTAATATGATGACATGCTACTTTATCGTCGTGTTCACCTATTAGACTCCGACTCAGGTCCAAACTTATGTTGAAACTTGAGTCTTTAAATGGTTGTGGGGTACATATTGGGGCATCAATCAGTACTATCTGTCTACTATCAGGTTAATCTCGGGTGTCTACTATGAGTTTCATGTTGGGTGCAAACAAACATTAAAGGAGCCATTATCTGTATTTTTTAACTAAAGCTATTATCTGCCTGCTATCATTGGTTTTGGGTCTATCCACAGTTTGCTACCTTCACTCTGGATTTGTGCATGCACTCCTTACATAATCTCACTATGTTTTATTCCTATGCATGTCTGTTATTGTACACAATGGAACTGAACATGTAGAGAGAAATAGACAAGCCTTGCGTGGCAATAAAATTTCATGCAGACATCGCTCCATGGTGGGCGCAAAGGCAGCCCCCCTCCACCCATTTCGGATCGTAATCAAGAGGAAGATAACTGTTCTGAGGGGAATTCAGAAGTAGAAGACCACTCCTATTTACCCCATGAGGTCTTCGCTCTAACTTGGCATGCTGATGTTGGTAATATCATGCATATGGTGCCTTGCATTGCTTACTGTATACATCAAAGATGTCATCTGCTTAGTTTAGACATGCTTTGTGTCAATGCCATATATTTAGTTTCTTTATCGTATATGTGAATCATGCAATGCCATCTTGTTTAGCCAGGCATCATATATGTGAATTTTGCAATGCCACCCTGGTTAGCCAGTCATCTTATATGTGAATTATATCATGACATCATTTTTTTATTACGTGTTAAATTTGTCAACAATTTTAGTACATTCAATTAATCTTCCTATGCATCAGCCATTCGGCACGGTCATTGAAAAATCTGGAGTGGAAACAAGGTCTTCAGAGCAGACAATGCTATCTGACGAAGTGTATGTCTTGCTGGTTACAGATAGCTCCTCAGAGGAGGATTCAGAGGCAGATGACCAGTCCTATCCCCCCCGAGGTGCATGCTCTAACTTGGCAGGGTTATGTTGCTCATATCGTGCGTATGGTATCTTACATTGCTATGTCATTTGCTTAGTTTAGACATGATTTGTGTGAATGCCACCTGTTTAGTGTCTAATTACCATATATGTGAATTATGCAATGCCATCTTTTTGCAAGACATTATATATGTGAATTATGCAATGCTATCTTGTTGCAAGGCATTATATATGTCAATTATGCAATGCCATGGTGTTTAGCCAAGCATCAAATATGTGAATTATATCATGCCGTCCTTTTTTTGTATTTCTCATTGCTTTTGTTGACAATGTTTGTATATTCAACTGCTCTTCCTATGCATCAGCCATTTGAATTAGTGATGGAGAAATCTGGAGTGAAAAAAGGTCTTCAGA
Source organism: Triticum aestivum (assembly GCF_018294505.1). Classification (NCBI taxonomy): domain Eukaryota; kingdom Viridiplantae; phylum Streptophyta; class Magnoliopsida; order Poales; family Poaceae; genus Triticum; species Triticum aestivum. The sequence goes on along the minus strand of NC_057796.1, from coordinate 204,623,169 downwards.
GCAGACAATGCTACCTGGTGAAGCAGATATGTTGCTAGTTACAGATAGCTCTTCAGAGGAGGATTCAGAGGCAGATGACCAGTCCTATAATCCCCCTGAGGTGTATGCTCAAACTTGGCAGGGTTATATTACTCATATCATGCATATGTTGTATTGCAATGCTTAGTTTTTACATCATATACATGATATTGAATGCCATCTCCTTAGTTGACACATCATATATGCGATTGCTCTCTGCTCACTTCCTTAGTATAAATCATATATTTGAATTATATCATGCCATGATGTTTACATAGAGAGCATGTATCTGAATTATGGCATGCCAACCCATTTTCTAAAGACATAATATAGTTATATCATCTCATCCTGTTCACATAGTCATCATATTTTGAATTATGTCATTCTATCCGTGAATTATATCATGCCATCATGTTTCCATCGATGGCATGTTTGTGATTTATGGCATGCCAACCACTTTAATAGACACATCGTATAGTTATATCATGTCATCCTATTTACACAGTCATCATATTTTGAAGTATGTCATTCTATCCTGTTTAGTTAGCCATCAAACATGTGAAATTGTGTCATGCTATCCTGTTTAATTAGCCATCATATATTTGAAATTATGTCCTGCTATTCTGTTTGGTTAGACAACATAAATGTGAGTTATTTCATGCTCTGTTTTCTTCCCTACTATCCATTGCACCTGTCTATCTTACAATGTCTGTACATTCAATTAATTTTCTTGTTTACCAGCCATTTCAATTGGAGAGGGTGATAGCAGTATCTGTGGGAGTAAAAACACAGTCTTCAGAAAAGATCGTGCTACCTGTCGATGGAGATAGAACCACAGTTGTACTTGCCCAAGAACCAGCCCCACCACACATAACCCAGACTCACGCAGATTGTACCCCTACCCAGTTGGACAGAGAACCTGCTACACCCCTTCTAACCCCAACCCCAGCAGATAGTAACCCAGTTCCCATTGACACAGCACCGTCTCCACCACAAAGCACCGAAACACGAGCAGTTAGTAAGGCAACTGCAGTGCCCAAAGCACGAGGACCACCACTCCGAACCCCAAGTCAACGCTTAAAGCAGAAGAAGAATTGTTCTCAGGTCTAGTTCCGTAGCTATGGTTCATACTACTTTGCTCTTGCATCACTGTATTTACTCATACCAACTAATTTCAAATTTGAAGGATGCAACTGAAACTCCAATGGCACAACAGGTATGTTTTAAACCTGTTTCTTTAACGTGTTTGCTGTTGTAACTTGCTCTATGTTGATTTTAGTCAATTGAATAAACAGTTATGTTCTCGTGCCATGCACATTACAAGTGTTGTTATTGCTGTGTTGTTTCCCACACTTATATTATGTCTATGCTGCTTTGTCTTAAATAGATATGATTCGAACTGTATCTATCTTGATTTGGCAACATGAACTAGAATGATATAGACCATACAGTGACCATACTACATAGATATATATTTGTTTCATGTTGTTATCCTATCCACCTTACTACTGAACTAGTTTACCAAAATGAGTTTCATATACTACATTGTAAACCTGTGATGTGTTTGTTTGTTTCTCCTTTAGAACGCGGATAAAATATTGGAGAAGAGTACCCCGTTATGCAATGGTAAAGGAAGTAATGCAGATCAGGTTCAAGATAGTGAGACATCCCTGTTGTTCTCCAAGAAAGCTGATAAAAACTATATTGAAGACACTGAGACAACCCCAAAGTCCTGTCTTGATGTAGTGTTCGAGTTACTGGCTACTACTGCTGCTACCAGCTCTTTGTACTCGCTGCCTGAATTAGTTCGGCTTCTTGAGTCTCAACTTCAAGTTGAAAGACATCAATCAGATGTTATGCAATAGGAAGCCGAAGGACTGAGGAAGTCCCTGCAGAATTCAGATCCATACTTTCTGGTGCAACAACAAGTGCTGGAGGATTTAAGCGCCAAACAAGAGAAAGTTAATAAGCTTGCTAAGCATCTTGCCAGCATTATGGGTACCCAGGATATTGTTTCTTGAGCTCTTCTGAAGAGGTTTCAGTTCTGGACTTGTTTTGCTGCGGCGTTTATATGCTGCTTTGTTCCCTATATTTGCACTTGTGTCGAACTTTGATGCCCAGTGGATCTAATATGTGTAATAGCCGTGATAGCCTAGCGTAAGTTGCTTGCTTATTTATTTCCGTCGTCTTGTTTATTTGTTTTCTTGTAGTCAGTGCAGTTCTTTTTCCACGGTTTGCTAGTGGCCAGAATAACCTATTTTTTAAAACTAGGCCACATTAACAATGGGCTACATATTTACTGTTGTTAACATGGGCCTCCTACGGGCCGTAGAAACAATGGGCCTTCTACGAGGCGTAGACACAATGGGCCTTCTACGGGCCATATGATCGGTTAGCCAAACATGGGCCAATAACAGACCACATTATGGCCGTAAATGGGCTAGAGTTGAAATTGTCCGTTCATGGGCCGACCATAATGGGCTGTCGTTAATTGGCCGTATTTGATGACGCTATGAAAACGGCCCAACGTATTAATAGGCCACAAACGGGCCGACTGTAACCACGGGCTGTATTTGGCCCACAAGCAGAAAATGACAGTAACGGGCCGAAAGTAAACGAATGCTGGAAATGAGCCCAAGAATAAATGGGCCCTGAGAAGGCCGAAAGATAACATGGGCTGGAAACGTCCCAACGGAATAATGGGCCGTTAATGGGTATAAAGTGATACACTGTTCATTACGGGCCAGTTTTACCACGGGTCGTTAATGGGCCGACGGTTACTAAGGGCCTCATATGGACCAAAAGACGTCATGGGCCATACATGGGCCGGAAGTTAAAATGGGCTGGAATTATATTGGACGGCCCAGATGACGCTACTAGGCCTAATTCGGAGAGGCCATAAACGGGCCCTGGGTTAGCGGGTTGTAAATGGGCTATATGCGAACAGGCTGTTAACAGGCTTGCCTGGGCCGGCCCGCCACCTTTTGACCAAGTCAAACGAGCCGGCCTTTTCATAGGAATGGGCCTCTGTTGGGCCGTGCCACGTGTCGACGTATCATAGGCGCTTTGGGTCCAATGAGTGGATGACATCTGTCCCAACGGTGAGCCGACACGTGTTTCCTCCAGCCAATGATGATTTTACACATGGAAAATCCCCATTGGTCGGGGCTGTTAACGGGTTATCGGATCCAAAACCGGACCCGATAGCTTAACGGTGTTCCGTTACGGTGGATGCCACGTGTCAGTCACCCTTGACGAAAGCACTTCTGTGACACGCGATTTATCGTCATGGAAGTGGACACTTCCATGACGATAATTTTGGTAATGTCATGGAACACTTCTATGACAGCACAGGTATGACTATCTTGATTCTGTCATAAATTTGTCATGGATGTACATGCATGACAGAAAACGTGACCTACTGTGACAAACACGTATCATCATGGAAGTGTATCTTTTTGTAGTGTCTCTACCCCTTTACTTTCCGCGCAAATTGCATGGTGTACAATTTCCGCTGCTCTATCTCTAGATATGCATGTGTAGGAAGTATTGGTTGTATCTTAACTAGTGCCAACATCTACATAAACTTCAAGAAAACTAAAAACCGCACCTTTGGTTGGTTAATTGTCTATTCACCCGCCCTCTAGTCCTATCTTCTTGATTCTACACCAGCTGTAGAAACTCTAGCTTGTAACTGGTCAACACAGAACAACAAGAATAAATGAATCTCCCGAACAATCTCATAATAAGATATTCATCTTAGAAGAAGATGAACTTGCGCACTACAAGGAAGCAATGGTGGCGCCCAGCTCGAAGGAATGGCTTATAGTCATGGACACCAAAATGGAGTTCCTATACAATTAAGTTTAGAACTTGGTTGATTCTCCAAAAGGTATAAAGTTCATACATGACAATTAATTTTGGAACTTGATTGATTCTTTAGAAGGTATGAAGTAAATGAAATGGATGTCAAAACTAGTTTCCTAAGTGGAAAGGATGTATGATTGGTACAACGAGAAAGTTTATCCTTCGAATTCCAAATAAGTGTGCAAGCTTAAAAAAAATTGAAGCAAGAACAAAGGAGCCAAAATCAAAATTTTAATAAAATTTGACTTTATTATAATGATGAAGAAACTTGTGAAGTTTAGTGGGAGCTCTATGGCATTTCTAGTCTTATATGTAAATGACATATTATAGATTGGAAAAAAAATAAATTTTCTAAGACAACGAAATATGAAGAATATGTTTCCAACATAAGTCTGAAGCAAATAAAATTATTGGATATAATGATCTATAGAGATAGATCAGGATGTTTAATTGTGCTAACTTGAATTGAATACATCAACAAGTTTTTGGAGAATATGTTTTCTCTCAAAGTCGCATAACATGATGCTTAGAAGACATCAATGTCTTATGACAGTTGATAAGGATGAACAGATGCGTGGATTAACGAATTCATCATGAATGTTATGATACGTATTAAGCCAAATATTTTGTGTACTAAACGTTAGTAACAGGTACCAAAGTGATCCTGGATTTGATCACTAGATAATTATTAGCAAAATTAAGTACCTTGGAAGGAAAAATGACTTGTCCATAGAGGAGATGAATAAGTTTGTTATAAAAGTTAAACGAAGACCAACTTCATGACTAATAAAAATTATATAGGGGTATTGTTGTTTAGAATAGTCTTCAAGCATAAATATTATTATGAATTCTATAACGTAAGAAGATTATATTAAAGCATTATATGTTTCAAATTTGTCTGAATCAAGAAGTGTCTTTATCCCGAGTGTGATAAAAACCAATAATACTATACAATCAATATAGCTAACCAATAAGGGTCTTGATATTATTGATTTAACCACAGGTGTGTTAAAATCAATGACACTATATTATGAATATAGTTAATCAAGAATTGTCTTGATGTAATTGATTTAACCACAAGTGTAATGGAACCAATAACACTGTATTATGAATATAGTTAATCAAGAGGTATCTTGATATAATTGGTGTCATCCCAGGTGCAATGAAATCAATGACATTATATTATGAATAATAGTGTCATTTGCTCAGGGCAGAAGGAATCAAGGTCCTAACAAAACATACACTACTGACACAAATTTAACATGGTTTTGAATGAATCAAAACTGATGACGAAGGCTCTACCACGAGCAAATTATGGGCAACCCCAGATAGTCATAGGTGTTAAAAAGACTATGCAAACTAGATTATTGACTCTAGTGCAAGTGGGAGACTGTTGAAAATGTGCCCTAGAGGCAATAATACAATGTTATTGTATTTTCATTTTCATAATTAAGAGTTTATATTTCATGCTATAACTACTATGATACTGGAATATGTGATTCAGCGGAAAACTCATATGCGTGTGTGAAATGATAAACGCTAAAGTATAGGTTCCCGGTCTTGCCTCTAAGACTGTCACAAGTGTTGTTGGTGATCATGTTTTTCGGATAATAGGTTATCGTTAAGTGTAACGATAGTCCTAAAACAACATTGAGAGTATGATATTATTTAGAAGAACGATCATATTGAATCGACCCAATCTTGTGTGTTATACTTTGAGATAATATCGTCTAAAATCAATTATAACATGGAGTGTTAGCATGTGTTTTTTAGTTCCATAGACCATGGGAGTATCTTAGTCATTTCCTACAGTACGGTGGACTCTAGGGTTGCTCAAACGTCAGCAGTAACACAACGATCATAACGACAACTTATAGGTTCATCAGAAAGTATGACACGGGACTAGATAGCTCAAGAGTGGGATTTACTCCTCCGACGATGGAGAGATTGAAGGAAATATGCCCTAGAGGCAATAATAAAGTTGTTATTTTATATTTCCTTATTCATGATAAAGATTTATTATTCATGCTGGAATTGTATTGATCGTAAACTTAAATACATGTGTGAATACATAAACAAATACCGAGTCCCTAGTAAGCCCCTACTAGACTAGATCGTTGATCAAAGACGGTTAATGTTTCCTAACCATTGACATTTGTGGTCATTTGATAACGGGATCACACCATTAGTAGAATGATGTGATGGACAAGACCCATCGGTTAGCTTGGCATATGATCGTTCAGTTTGTTGCTATTGCTTTCTTCATGTCAAATACATATTCCTTCGACTATAAGATTATGCAACTCCCAAATACCAGAGGAATTCCTTCTGTGATATCAAATGTCACAACGTAACTGGGTGATCATAAAGATGCTCTATAGGTATCTCCGAAGGTGTTTATTGAGTTGGCATAGATCAAGATTAGGATTTGTCACTCCAAGTATTGGAGAGGTATCTCTGGGCCCTCTCGGTAATACACATCATAAGAAGCCTTGCAAGCAAATGACTAATGAGTTAATTACGAGATGATGTATTATGGAACGAGTAAAGGGACTTGCCGGTAACGAGATTGAACTAGGTATGGAGATACCGATGATCGAATCTCGGTCAAGTAACATACTGACAGACAAAGGGAATTACGTATGTTGTCATAAGGTTCGACCGATAGAGATCTTCGTAGAATATGTAGGAGCCAATATGAGCATCGAGGTTCCACTATTGGTTATTGACCAAAGAGGTGTCTCGGTCATGTCTACATAGTTCTCAAACCCGTAGGGTCCGCACGCTTAACGTTCGTTGACTATATTGTATTAGATGAGTTATGTATGTTGGTGACCAAATGTTGTTCGGAGTCCATGATGAGATCACGGACATGACGAGGACCTCCGGAATGGTCCAGAGGTAAAGATTGATATATGGGATAATAGTGTTTGGTCTTCGGAAAGGTTCCGAAATTCACCAGAAGGGGTTCCAGATGTTTCCCGAAAGGTTTGGGTGCGATGACACTTTATTTGGGCCAAGGGGTAAAGCCCACGAGGTTTTAGGAAGTGCAAAAGGGAGTTTCGTGGAGACCAGAGGCCAGACGCCAGGGACCCTGGCGTCTGGGGCCAGACGCCGGGAACCCTGGCGTATGGCCCGAGAGTCCGAGAAGGACTCTTGCCTTTCCGGCAAAACCGACTTTGAGGAGGCTTTTACACCAAGTTTCGACCCCAGGGCTCAACATATAAATAGAGGGGCAGGGCTATCACCCAAGAAACATCAATATTCACCAAGCCTTGTGTCGGCAACCCCGTCCCCTCTAGTTTATCCTTCGTCATAGTTTTTGTTGTGCTTGGCGAAGCCCTGCGGAGATTGTTCTTCACCAACACCGTCACCACGCCGTCGTGCTGCCGAAACTCATCTACTACTTCGCCTCTCTTGCTGGATCGAGAAGCTGAGGGTGTCATCGAGCTGAACATGTGCTGAACACGGAGGTGCCGCACGTTTAGTACTTGATCGGGACAGATCATGAAGGTGTACGACTACATCAACCGCGTTGATTGATAGGTCTCCAACGTATCTATAATTTTTTTATTGTTCCATGCTATTATATTATCTATTTTGGATGTTTTATATGCATTAATATGCTATTTTATATTATTTTTGGGATTAACTTATTAACCTAGAGTCCAATGCCAGTTTCTGTTTTTCCTTGTTTTTGAGCTTCGCAGAAAAGGAATACTAAACAGAGTCCAAATGGAATAAAACTTCACGATGATTTTTCATGGACCAGAAGACACCCAGGGGACTTGGAGTGCAAGTCAGAAGAGCCACGAGGCAGCGGCAAGGGTGGAGGGCTCGCCCTAGGTGGGGGGAGGGCGCCCCCTACCTTGTGTGCCCCTCGGTGACTCCCTGACCTAGATCTTCCTCCTATATATTCACATATATTCCAAAACCCTCATAAGCATCCACGAAAACACTTTCCCACCACCGCAACCTTCTGTTCCCGTGAGATCCCATCTTGGGGCCTTTTTCGGCATCCCGCGGGAGGGGGATTCGATCACGGAGGGCATCTACATCAATTGTATTGCCCTTCCGATGAAGCGTGAGTAGTTTACCACAGACCTACGGGTCCATAGCTAGTAGCTAGATGGCTTGTTCTCTCTCTTTGATTTTCAATACCATGTTCTCCTCGATGTTCTTGGAGATCTATCCGATGTAATCTTCTTTTGCGGTGTGTTTGTCGAGATCCGATGAATTTGTGGATTTATGATCAGCTTATCTATGAATATTATTTGAATCTTATTTGAATTCTTATATGCATGATTTGATATCTTTGTATTTCTCTTCGAATTATCGGTTTGGTTTGGCCAACTAGATTGGTTTTTCTTGCAATGGGAGAGGTGCTTAGCTTTGGGTTCAATCTTGCGTGATTTCACCCAGTGACAAAGTAGGGGTAACGAGACACGTATTGAATTGTTGCCATCGAGGATAAAAAGATGGGGTTTTCATCATATTGCTTGAGTTTGTTCCTCTACATCATGTCATCCTACTTATGGCATTACTCCGTTCTTTATGAACTTAATACTCTAGATGCATGCTGGATAGCGGTCGATGTGTGGAGTAATAATAGTAGATGCAGGCAGGAGTCGGTCTACTTGACACGGACATGATGCCTATATTGCATAATCATTGCCTTGGATATTGTCATAACTTTGCGCTTTTCTATCAATTGCTCCACAGTAATTTGTTCACCCACCATATTATTTGCCTTCAAGAGAGAAGCCTTTAGTGAAACCTATGGCCCCTGGGTCTATTTTCCATCATATTAGTTTCCAATCTACTATTTTGCAATCTTTTATTTTCAGATCTATAAACCAAAAAACCCAAAAATATTTTATCTTTTGTTCAGTTTCATCTATCTCTATCAGATCTCACCTTTGCAAGTGACCGTGAAGGGATTGAAAACCCCTTTATCGCGTTGGGTGCAAGTGTTTGATTGTTTGTGTAGGTGCATCTATTGGGGACTTGTGTGTTTCTCCTACTGGATTGATACCTTGGTTCTTAAGTGAGGGAAATACTTATCTCTATTGTGCTGCATTGATGTCTGCTAGGACTACGTCGGTATTTCCCCAAAGAGGAAGGGATGATGCAGCACAACAGCGGTAGGTATTTCCCTCAGTGATGAAACCAAGGTTATGGAACCAGTAGGAGAACCAAGAACACAACGTAAACAACACCTGCACACAAATAACAAATACTCGCAACTCGACGTGTAAAAGGGGTTGTCAATCCTTTTCGGGTAACGGCGCCCGAGATAGGCAAACGGACGTGAGAGAGTTGTAGATATTGATAGATCGAGCGCCAAATAAAATAAATTGCAGCAAGGTATTTTTGTATTTTTGGTTTAATAGATCTGAAATTAAAAGCCAAATAAAATAGATCGCAAAGGCAAATAATATGAGAAAGAGACCTGGGGCCGTAGGTTTCAGTAGTGGCTTCTCTCGAGAAAATAGAAAACGGTGGGTGAACAAATTACTGTTGGGCGATTGATAGAACTTCAAATAATCATGACGATATCCAGGCAATGATCATTATATAGGCATCATGTCCAAGATTAGTAGACCGACTCCTGCCTGCATCTACTACTATTACTCCACACATCGACCGCTATCCAGCATGCATCTAGTGTATTAAGTTCATGGAGAAACGGAGTAATGCAATAAGAATGATGACATGATGTAGACAAGATCTATTTATGTAGAAATAGACCCCATCGTTTTATCCTTAGTAGCAACGATACATACGTGTCGGTTTCCCTTCTGTCACTGGGATCAAGCACCGTAAGATCAAACCCACTACAAAGAACCTCTTCCCATTGCAAGATAAATAGATCAAGTTGGCCAAACAAAACCCAAATATCGGAGAAGAAATATGAGGCTATAAGCAATCATGCATATAAGAGATCAAAGAAGACTCGAATAACTTTCATGGATATAAAAAGATAGATCTGATCATAAACTTAAAGTTCATCCGATCCCAACAAACACACCGCAAAAAGAGTTACATCATATGGATCTCCAAGAGACCATTGTATTGATAATCAAAAGAGAGAGAGAGAGAGGAAGCCATCTAGCTACTAACTACGAACCCGTAGGTCTACAAAGAACTACTCACGCATCATCGGAGAGGCACCAACGGAAGTGGTGAACCCCTTCGTGATGGTGTCTAGATTGGACCTGGTGGTTCTGGACTCTGCGGCAGCTGGAATTAATTTTCGTCAACTCCCCTAGGGTTTCTGTATTATTGGGGCATTTATAGAGCAAAGAGTGGGTTCAGGGGGCACCAGAGGTGGGCACAACCCACCAGGGCGCGCCTGGGCCTCGTGGCGCGCCCTGGTGGGTTGTGCTCCCCTCGGAGCACCCCCAGGCGCTTTTCTGGCCCACTGGACGTCTTCTGGTCCAAAAAAATCCACAAAAAGTTTCGCTGCGTTTGGACTCTGTTTGGTATTGATTTCCTGCGATGTAAAAAACATGCAGAAAACAAAAACTGGCACTTGGTACTATGTCAATAGGTTAGTACCAAAAAATTATATAAAATGACTATAAAATGATTATAAAACATCCAAGAATGATAATATAACAGCATGGAACAATAAAAAATTATAGATACGTTGGAGACGTATCATGCGTCACCCTTTCCTCTTCAAGGGAAAAACTAACGCAGGCTCAAGAAGTAGCAGGAAACATTTCTGGCGTCGTTGCCGGGGAGATTTACGCCAAGTCAAGACTAGTCCCATCAACTTGCCAATTTCTGGCGCCGTTGCCGGGGAGATCTACGTCAAGCCTACCAAGTACCCATCATAAAACTCTCATCTCTTGCATTACATTATTCGCCATTTGCCTCTCGTTTTCCTCTCCCCCACTTCTAAAATGATTTTCAAAAAGATTTGCCTTTTTATTCGCCCTTCTTCATTCGTCTTTTCGTTTTCTTTTTGTTTGCTCATGTGTTAGATTGCTTGCTTTATCACGATGACTCAAGAGAATACCAAATTGTGTGGCTTTTGCAATACTAATAATAATGATTTTATTAGTACTCCGATTGCTCCCGCCACTAGTGCGGAATCTTATGAAATTAATGCCGCTTTGCTAAATCTTGTTATGAAAGATCAATTTCCCGGCCTTCCTAGTGAAGATGCCGCATCCCATGTAAATAATTTTGTTGAGTTGTGTGATATGCAAAAGAAGAAAGATGTGGATAATGATATTGTTAAATTGAAGCTATTTCTGTTCTCACTAAGAAATCGTGCTAAAACTTGGTTTTCATCTTTGCCTAAAAATAGTATTGATTCATGGAATAAGTGTAAAGATGCTTTTATTTCCAAGTATTTTCCTCCCGCTAAGATCATCTCCCTTAGGAACGATATTATGAATTTTAAGCAACCTGATCATGAACATGTTGCACAATCTTGGGAGAGGATGAAATTGATGATACGAAATTGCCCTACTCATGGTATAAATTTGTGGATGATCATATAAATTTTTTATGCCGGATTGAATTTTGCTTCTAGAAATCTTTTAGATTCAGCCGCGGGAGGTACTTTTATGGAAATTACTTTAGGATAAGCTACTAAACTCCTAGATAATATTATGGTTAATTATTCTCAATAGCATACCGAAAGATCTTCTACTAGTAAAAAAGTGCATGCGATTGAAGAGATTAATGTTTTGAGTGGAAAGATGGATGAACTTATGAAATTATTTGCTAGCAAGAGTGATCCCATTGATCCTAATGATATGCCTTTGTCTACTTTGATTGAGAATAATAATGAATCTATGGACGTGAATTTTGTTGGTAGGAACAATTTTGGTAATAACGCTTATAGAGGTAATTTTAATCCTAGGTCGTTCCCTCGTAATTCCTCTAATAATTATGGTAATTCCTACAACAATTCTTATGGAAATTATAATAATATGCCCTCTGATCTTGAGAATAGTATTAAATAATTTACGAGTTCACAAAAAAAATTCAATGCTTTGATTGAAGAAAAATTGCTTAAGATTGATGATTTGGCTAGGAACATGGATAGAATTTCTCTTGAGATTGATTCTTTGAAAATTAGATCTATTCCACCAAAGAATGATATTAATGAGTCTCTTAAAGCTATGAGAATTTCCATTGATGATTGTAAAGATAGAACCGCTAAGATGCTTGCTAAGCGAGATTGGTTTGTAAAAGCGTGTTCTTCTAGTTTTTGCGAAAATAATGATGAAGATCTTAAAGAGATTGATGTGAATCCTATTGAATCTTTGTTTTCCAATATAAATCTTGATAAAGGTGGGACTGGAGATGAGTCAGCTTTAGTTAAAAGTCGTCCCAATGATTTGGAGTTTATAGATCTTGATGCAAAAATTGATAAAAGTGGGATTGGAGAGGTCAAAACTTTAAGTAGCGATGAACCCACTCTTTTTTATTTCAAGGAATTTAATTATGATAATTGTTATTTAATATATTGTATTTCCTTGTTGCAATCCATGTTGAATTCTCCTCATGCTTATAGTCAAAATAAAGCTTTTACTAAACATATTGTTGATGCTATGATAAAATCCTTTAAAGAAAAGCTTGAATTGGAAGTTTCTATCCCTGGAAAACTTTATAATGAGTGGGATTCTACTATTAAGATTAAAATCAAAGATTACGAGTGCCATGCTTTGTGTGATTTGGGTGCTAGCGTTTCCACGATTCCAAAAACTTTATGTGATGTGTTAGGTTTCCGTGAATTTGATGATTGTTCTTTAAATTTACATCTTGTGGATTCCACTATTAAGAAACCCATGGGAAGGATTAATGATGTTCTTATTATTTCAATTAGTAATTATGTGCCTGTAGATTTCATTGTTCTTGATATAGATTGCAATCCTACATGTCCTATTATTCTTCGTGGACATTTCCTTAGAACGATTGGTGCAATTATTGATATGAAAGAAGGAAACATTAGATTTCAATTTCATTAAGGAAGGGCATGGAACACTTTCCTAGAAAGAAAATTAAGTTGCCATATGAATCTATTATGAGAGCTACTTATGGATTGCATACCAAAGATGACAATACCTAGATCTACGTTTTTATGCCTAGCTAAGGGCGTTAAACAATTGCGCTTGGTGGGAGGCAACCCATTTATTTTTGTTCTTGCTTTTTTGGTTTTGTTTTTTCAATAAATAATTCATCTAGCCTCTGGTTAGATGTGTTTTTGTGTTTTAATTAGTGTTTATGCCAAGTAAGACCTTTTGGATGGCTTACGGTGATAGTTGATTTGATCTTGTTGAAAAACAAAAACTTTTGCGCCCAGAAAAATAATTCTCATTTTTAACAGAAGCGTGAGAAAATAATGATTCCTTTTTCACACGATTGATATACAAATTACCTATGTTGTCCTAATTTTTTAGAATTTTTGGAGTTACAAAAGTATTCAAAGTTTACAGATTGCTACAAATTGTTCTGTTTTTGACAGATTCTGTTTTCTATATGTGTTGTTTGCTTATTTTGATGAATCTATGGGTAGTATCGGGGGGTATGAACGATGGAGAAGTTGGAATACAGTAGATATTACACCAATATAAATAAAGAATGAGTGGTGATTTTGTTTTCTTATACTAACGGATATCATGAGATTTTCTGTTGAGTTTTGTGTTGTGAAGTTTCCAAGTTTTGGGTAAAGATTCGATGGAATATGGAATAAGGAGTGGCAAGAGCTTAAGCTTGGGGATGCCCAAGGCACCCCAAGGTAATATTCAAGGACAACCAAGAGCCTAAGCTTGGGGATGCCCCGGATGGCATCCCCTCTTTCATCTTCGTCTATCGGTAACTTTACTTGAGGCTATATTTTCATTCACCACATGATATCACTACAAAAAAGACACATCCGTGACATTTTGGGTCGAACGATTTTTTTTCTGTCACGCTTTTGACACTTCTATGACGATAATTGTGACAAAACAAGGTATCATCATAGATGTGGTGGGCTCCTACTTCTATGACAAAAAATGGGTTTTTCGTCCTGGGCGGGCCAGAGATGCAGCTGCATGACATTCTTTGGGTCGTCCATGACAGAAAAAACCATGGTAGAAGCGAGGGCAAGGAAAATATCGGGGAGTTCCCGGTTACGGTGGGTGGTTGGGGGCCGAGTGATGCGCGTTTCTCTCGTACACTTACGCGCGTGGGTGCGAGGCGTTGGGCTCTAACTAAACCCGAGCGAGGCATTCTCCTACTGAACCCGAGCGATTGCACTGCAGGCTACGCGTTACTGAACCGTAGTGATCGATCGATCCCTGGCTGTTAACTGAACCCGATCGAGAAATTCCTTCGCTACTGCTGCTAACTGAAGCCGATCGAACCTGCTGCCTCTTGATGAACAGTGAGCATTGTTGGGGGGGTTGGATGAACAGTTCCTGGTGGGGGGTTGGATGAACAGGACCTCGTGGTAGTAGAGGTCGTTGCCGCTGGATGAACAGGACCCCGATCGATCGAGCCGGTTGGGGATGGATGAATAGGACCCCGTGGAGGGCTGGATGAACAAGACCCCGTGGAGGGCTGGTTGAACAGCAGCCGGCGGAGGGCTGGATGAACAGTAGCCCGTGGAGTGGTGGTTGAACAGGACCCCGTGGAGAGGGCTGGTTGAACAGTAGCCAGTGGAGGAGCGGTCGAGGCTGGATGAACAGGAGCCCGTGGATGAACAGTCGCAGGTAGAGGCTGGAGGAGGTCGACAGTGGATGAACAGTAGCCCGTGGAGGCTGGAGGAGGTCGACGGTGGAGATGAACACTAGATCGTGGAGTCCCATTTTGCGGTATGCCACACCCCTCCCGATGAACACGACCCCCGTTTCGACCGTAGCGCTCCAACACAAGTCTGTTTCCTCTGTTTTGCGGTACGCCATACCCCTCCCGATCAACAAGACCCCGTTTTGACCATAGGAGGTCCAAGAGAAGTCCGCTTCCTCCGTTTTGCGGTACGCCACACCCCTCCCGGTAAACGGGATCCCGTTTCGACCGTAGGCGGTCGAAGACAAGGCCATTTCCTCCGTTCTGCGATACGCCAGGCCTCGTTTCGATCAGCTGTTCCATCCAAGCCGGTTGGCTCCCGATGAACACGATGCATTCTGTTCCGACCCAGCCGGTTGGCTGCCGATGAACAGGACGCCGTCGCTGCCTCTCCATGTACATGAGCCCTGGTCATACGTATGTGCGAGTAGGCGTTCGAGACCCCGCCCGTATGTACGTACGTGGTCATATTTACTTTCTTGCACCCTAGTTGTACGTATGTGTACATGCTACATGCGCGCCTCTACTACGACATGTGCCCTTCCTTACTCGGCCACGGTTCATCACTGCAGCCTGCAGACAGACCGATCGACCAGTACGTATGTACATGTTCACGACCAGAATGACAATGCTACGTACGCTTCGACTAGGTGGGTCCCGACCGCCAAGGAGGATAAGGAGGCACTTCCTTGCGTGCGAAGATGTAGCTGGTGGGTCCCAGCAGTCAGGGGGAAACATTTTTTTTCACGAAATACGGTGGCCCGTCTGGTGGGTCCCTACTGTCAGGTGGAGGAATCATTATTTTCCGCTTAATAAGGAGGCACTTCCTTGTTGCGGCCGTGGACCCAGCTGTCAGCCTCTCCACGTACAGTACTCTTCCGATGGAAGTCGTTCCTTGACCACATTGACGATGCCGCACCGAGAGCACCAAGGCGGTGGACGACGGTGAGGTATAGGAAGGGGACGACGCGGATCCGGGGAAGACGCGGTAGTGGATGCCCACGCGGAGAGGAGTACGAGGGTTGACTGGTTCGGCTGCGGTGTGAGGCTGCCGTCACCGCAGGGCCTGGCCAGCGGTGGGAGTAGTAGGGGGCGGTGATGCCTCCACGGCAGCACAGCCGACCACGAGAGGCAATAGCACGTGGTGGTTTGGACGGCTGGAGCAAGAAAATCTGAGGTTGAAGAAGCAGGACGACCGTTGGATGTTAACAATCCAACGGTCACTGGTGATAGAATCGTTTGTTGACTAAGTTGACAAAGCCCTCCATTCGCGTCAAATTAGTAGGCCCACAAGTCAGCCTCCCACTATGGTGCGTCCTAGCTAGCAGGGGGAGTATTCATTTTTTTGTGCGTAATAAGGAGGCACTTCCTTGCGTGCGAAGATATAGCTGGTGGGTCCGAGTTGTCATTGGGAGTATTCATTCTTTTTGGCGTACTAAGGAGGTACTTGCTTGCGTGCAACCATGGACCATGTGGGTCCCAACTGTCAGCCTCTCCATGTACATCCCTCTTCTGATGTTGTTATTTGTTGACAACGTTGACCATGCTGTGCCGAGAACACCGGCGCGATGGACGACGGCGAGACCCACGAAGGGAATGACCTGGAGGCGGCGAAGCCACAACACTGGAGGGATGTGGGTGAGTAGAGGGATAGCTTGGCCAGCGGTGGGAGTAGTAGGGGGCGATGAGGCCTCCACGGCAGCACAGCCGGCCACGAGAGGCGGGAGCAAGCGGTCCCGCCGGCGTTGGATTTGGCGGTTGGAGCAAGAAGATCAGAGATTGAAGAAACACGACGACCGTTGGATTGACATCCAACGATTATGTCTGCTAGAATCATTTGCTGATGTATATAATAAGTAAAAAAATCTTGCATACGCGTCAACTTAATAGGTCCACAAGTCAGACCATTCCCTATTTTTTTAATAATTTATAGCTCATTGCAACTTCTTATGCAATTTATTGCAGTCCGTTTTTTGTTGGCCAGCGCTAGGGTTAAAAATTTAAACGAAATTTCGCATATTTTTGTGGGTTCCAAACTATTTTTAATACCGAAATGTCGAGCCAGATTTAAAGTACTTTGAAGATATATTTAAATTAGGTTAAAGCCCAGTGAAATTGGAATCTGAAAATGTGAAAAAATTCAAAAATTATAAAGTAATTGCCAATTTGTCATCTGTTTTTTATATTTACAGCCCATTTCATATTACTTTCAAGATTTGCAGGCGTCTTAAAAGAGTTGCATCCCATCAGGACGTAGAAAAATAAGTAGGCCTGGATTGGGTATTATTCAGAAAAAATAAATTGGGCTCATTTTCACAAAGCAAAAATAGCTGGGCTGGTCATGTGGTGAACATAAAATATAAGCCTGGGCTAGACGAGCCACAGCCCCGTTGAAACCCTGCTCCGTCTCAACAATATCAAAAATAATACTGCTCGAGCAACTACGTCCCAGGTGTCAGCTGATCTTGTCTTGTTCTCTTGTCTATTGACTATATACGCTGACAATCTCATGGGTCTCAGATGTTAGGAAACCACTAGGAGGAAGCATTTTCTTTTTCCATACGCTGACAATGGAGTATATATAACAAAAAATGAGGAATTCCCTTGCGTACGGCCATGGACATGGTGGGCCCCTACTGTCATCCTCTCCACGTAAAGTCCTCTCCCGATTCCTCTTGTTTGTTGAGCATGTTGACAACGCGAGAGGGTGGCGCTGCAGTGAGCACACCAAAGCGTGCGGACAACGACGGCGAGGCCTCGGACGTCGGCGTTAACGATTTAGGAGAAGGTGGGGCGACGATGCATTCGCTGAGGCGCAGCCAGCCGTGGGAGGCGGAAGCAGGTGGCCCCGCCGGCGCTGGTTTGGTTTTGGCGGCTGGAGGAAGACAGGACTGAAGTACGACAGATTGTAAAAGCAGCAGGAGTACTTAACAACCTTAACTGAAACCAGCACGGGCACTTAATAACCATAGCTGAAAGCAGTATGAGTACTTATACAGGTTCATCCATACAAAGCACACCTCGAACAGTGCTACTTTGCCTACAGTTAACCAAGGGTGAGGCAGCCAAGCCCCAGGACAAGGCCCAGGCCCCACCCCGCGCATCCACAACCTTCTGAAAGTGGCTTCATCTCGCAGTGTGGTCAATAAACAGGATATTCGCTTTAGAGCCATGGAAAAGCATGAACATAACCTTCTCTCCTATTCTCCAAGATGGACGGGCTTTCATTATTTGAGACCACCCATGAATAAGTATCTTTTCACCTCCAAGGGGAATGGAGTAGGTCGACATAAACATCATGTTGTGACCAAGCACAAGTCTGACCCGACCATGGTCAGGCTTCTGTATAGGAACAATAGAATTGGGCAGTTTCTGTTTCAAGAAGATCACAGCTGTAAAACTATGTATAAGCAAGAGTTTATGAACAACATATATAACAGAAAATAGCTCGTACCATAAGTTTCTCGACACAGTTGGACCTGTTCAATGAGTGCAGCAGTGGCACACATATCCCACGTGGCCTTCCATCATTCAAACGCCCCACAAGGACCTCAAGACGATCAATAAAGTGTAGGAACCTGTGGACGTCGTCCCAGTCAACTTCAGTGCCATCAGTAACAGTCGAGTTCTTATAGAATAACAAACGAGTAGCCAGCTTAACTTTTAAAAAACCTACACATGCCACCAATTATAAGAAATATTAGTTAGAAGTAGCATCTTCGTGAGAGATTCGTTGCTACTTCTAAAATTAAATTGTGATTAGTTAGACAGAATAGGTGGATTAAGAAGTAATCGAGGCAACAAGCAAGAACCAGATACAAAACTAACATGGATGAATAACTGGAACCACGTCGGGGTGGAAGATCACAGTGAAGATGAGACAAGGTTCTGCTATTTCCATCAACATTCGTGCGCCAACTTTCAGTCCGTAACACTTCAGAAAGTTTATCCAAGTTCGACCATAAAAAAGCAGTGATCTTCTTGGTTCATGAACCCAACTCGGAACTTATATCCATGGCTTGTCTTCAATGTGACCATTAAACTGGTGTATTTAGTTATGGCAAGGCCGACCATCTTGAGTACATGTGTTCTGGCAGAGCAAGGAATGCACTGCAGGAAAAATAATATGAGAACACAATGTATTCCCTATCCAAATCTAGAACTAATTTCCTCCTTCACGTCAGTGTTGACCATGGTACTAGTACATTTTATCCAAATATAGCAATCCAAATTTCCAAATTAGTTGATAGCATGTTCAAAAAACCCCACCCTCCCAGATAGAAAAGAGGATTCTAGGAACATACTGTGCGTGTTTTAAAATCCTATGTTAGGATGAGAAGGAACAAGTGTGGCGTCTTGCTGAGGGCACAGAAACCTGTAGGGTCCTCACACTTTGGGCATTGCAAATGAAACACACTAGATTTAGTAGGAAGAAAAATGCATCAATGGCGGTGGCTCCCATCCTAGGATTACCCGCGACCAAGGGACTCGAATTTATCGGGGATGGATGAAGAATTCGTACCTGGTTCTCCATGAGAAAACCCTATGCAATCACCGAGAGGTTTTTTTTCTAATCAAGAAGATGAGGGAGAAGGGGATACAGGCCCAGTGAATATTGCTACTTCGTCTGTCCAGCTTACAGAAGCTGGAAAGGTGGGGTTTTTCGCGATTTGACGGCTTATTGGGCTTTACTGCGGCGCTACGACCGGGGTGAGTCTACCTGCAGTTGTGCACTCTAATTTGCTGCATGGCACGTGGACCCCGTTGCCGAATGCCCCAGATATCAGCGAAAGGAAGTAGAAAGGCAGGAGTAACTAGTTGCACATAAATATATTTTTGACAGAGAGATGCTCGCTCTGTAGAGAAATGTAAAAATCTTTTATATCACAACTTTATACATGAGAAAAATCAAGGGGAATATATATAACATTTATCTACACTCTTATAAAAAACAGAGTTGGCGATGATGGTGTGCCTGCCATCCTGCAATATAGGCCGCCCAATTTATATCTGATGGATAGGAAGGAAACTATGGCAATTTTGCAAAAAGGTACCCACACACCTCTCCACACTTGCAAATAAGGCCTTCCCTCATTCATCCTTTTCTCTCATAAGATAAACTACTCATACAAATGCATCTTGATGTTACGTGCAACGCACGGGCATCTTGCTAGCATAACATAATATGGGGGTTCAGCTGAGAATATAATACTCAGACAGGCTCACGGTTCTGTACTTTGGGCCATAGGCCGGTGGGCCTGCATGTTGGGGGGGGGCCATGTGTTCTACCTCAGCGCTTTTCATATTGCAAGCGAACGGTACGGCGCTGGTTTTGCAAGGCGAATACATAAAATTCAATAAAGCACGGCAGCTGTTAGAATGAAATCGAACGACAGCTCCTAACCAGCAATAAGAGTTGCAATTCTATCAATGATATACTACGTGATAAATAATACTATCATACTACTTATACACACAGGACACTTGTTTCACCATGCCTGATTATTACATCAAAATATCTCGGAGGATAGATCAGTTCGGCAGTTGCGTGCTGCAACTAAAGAATTTCAAAGTTGATTTGGACTAACCCTCCTTGCCGAGAAAGTTCGATTTTGACATCATCCCCTACCGCAAGATATGATTTAGATTTGAACCTTAACCATCCTTTAGCATCAATCATCATGCGACCACCCTTTGTACTTATGGTATATTGAGCAGGTTCATTCACACCAAGGCTGCGCATGGTAAGAGAAACTTGGCCACGATCGCCCGGACTGTTGAACGACTCCCTCATTGCTCTTGGAATTTTCCGTTTGCAAACAAGAAGACATACACAAACTGAAACTGCGTTATATCGACTAGAGGGGGGGTGAATAGGTGATTTTTATGAATTCTTCACTGAGGAATTTGCTAGTGAGGAAATTCCTTAGCGAAGAACTACTTGCAGCGGAATAAGTACTCAAAAGTATGCATAGCAGAACACAAGCATAGTCATCATGATGAAATGAAAACAAGCACAGAGTACAAAAAGCGTAAACACAGGATAATACAGGATGAAGACAAACAGACTGAAGAAATTGAACTGAGGAAATTGAGAAAGTCTTTAGTCAAAGTCTTCAAACACAGATATGAACAAGTGCACAACACAGTAATGAGGAAATGAAAGAGTTGAGGAAATAGAACCAGTAGGCTTGGTGAAGATAATGATTTGGTAGACCAGTTCCAACTGCTGTCTCAGTTGTACGTCTGGTTGGAGCGGCTAGGTATTTAAACCTGAGGACACACAGTCCCGGACACACAGTCCTCACCATATTCTCCTTGAACTAAGGTCACACAGACCTCGTCCAATCACTCGTGGTAAGTCTTCAGGTGACTTCCAAACCTTCACAAACTCGGTCACTCGGCGATCCACAATTTCCTCTTGGATTCTCTAGACCATGACACCTAACCGTCTGGAAGAAGCACAGTCTTCAAAGGTAACAAGCGTCGTATCTACGCAGGATCAATCTCTTGCTCAAACACTTTGGGTTTGTAGGTGTTTGGGTTTGGGTTTTCCTCACTTGATGATTTTCGCTCAAAGTCCTCGGAGGATGGGATGCTCTCAATTGACAAGTGTCAGTTCCTCTCGGAGCAGCCAACCAGCTAGTGGTTGTAGGGGGCGGCTATTTATAGCCTAGGGAGCAGCCCGTCATGATAAGACATAAATGCCCTTCAATGATATGACCGTTAGGTGGGTAGATATTTTGGGACAGCTGGCGCATAGCACAGCAACTGTCGGAAATTTGAGTATCAAATTCCTCAGGGCTATCATGTTCCTCACTGTGTAGGCAATCCGCACTAGCGAATTCCAAACTCCTCAGTCAGAACAAATTCCTCAGAGACCAGAAGAACTTCGTCTATGTCACTGAAGAATATGACTGAACTGTATGAGATTTCCAATGGCTTCACTCGAAGGGATTGGTAGGTGTAGGATTTTGAGTTGAGCATCACATGGAAATTTTTCCTTAGTATTTCCTCGACCCCCTTTAACAGTACGGTGTTTCCTATGACTCAAGAAAGAGAAAATGAAACTACGAAAACAAAAGTCTTCACGCTTCATGTTCCTCAAATGAATACCAAGTCTTCAAGGTCACACCAATTTCTTCACTTTCAAAGTCTTCAGAAAGTCTTCAGAAATCCAAAGTCTTCAGTCGAAGAACTTCATTTTTAGGGGTCGACTTTCTCTGTAAATATCAAACTCCTCATAGACTTATAGACCTGTGTACACTCATAAACACATTAGTCCCTTAACCTATAAGTCTTCAATACACCAAAATCACTAAGGGGCACTAGATGCACTTACAATCTCCCCCTTTTTGGTGATTGATGACAATATAGGTTAAGTTTTCAACGGGGATAAACATATGAAGTGTAAATACTGATATTGAGGAATTTGATTGCAAGATATAGAAGAACTCCCCCTGAAGATGTGCATAGTGAGGAATTTGCTTTTGAAGCAATGCACACTTGAAGAGTTGAATCATGGAGATCTCCCCCTATATCTTGTAATTCATACACGCATTTGACATAATATATGAAGAATTTGAAATGCATGATGAAATATGGTGACTGATGTAATTCAGCATGCGCGCAATAACATTAATGAGGAATAAGCATGCAGAAGAAACAACAAAAGTATCAGGCCACCATAGAGTTTAAGTTTACAACTCGATCCAACAAAGTCATCAGAAGAACGAGAGTTGTAACTTTAGAAAAAAACGCCCCATAAGATAGACCCGCTTGAAGACTAACTCAAATTTCTCCCCCTTTGTCATCAAATGACCAAAAGGGTCGAAAATGAGGACTAACGCCCCTGAAGAATATCAAGGTGATGAAGGAGCGTCAGCGTTGTTGGGGTCGTTTGTTGTAGTAGGGCCTGCTACAGTGTCGTCCAAGTCTTCATGTTCATCAGTGTCACGTGATGAAGAATAGGAGCTGGCCACCAAGGAAGGAACCTTGACCTTCTTGTACTTCTTCGGAGGAGGTGCAGCCCAGTCAAGATCTTCCTTGAGACCCATTTTCTTCAGATCTTCTTCACCATATATGTGCGACAGAACAGCCCAGGTGCGGTTGAGGGTTTCATGAAGGTAGTAATGGTTTTTCTTCACTGCATTGTGGGTAGCAGTCATGTTGTGAAGAATTGAACCAAACTGACGCGTGACCCATTTATGATTGCGATCAACCTTCTCGTGAAGACTGAGGAGAAGCTCACGGTCAGTCATCACCCTGGGTGTTGTGCCTTGAGGAGTTTGCTGGGGTGCATTTGCGGCAGAGTCATGGGTGGCAGAGTCATCATTGGTGGAGTAGGATGCAGCCTTGCGAAATTGACCATCCAATGGACGAATGCCTTCATCAATTACAGCGTAGCCTTGCCCTTTTCATCAGCTGAGGAAAATGTCCTTTGAGGACTTCAATCGGGGGCAAGAAGCTGCAATGGTTCAGTGTATCAGCTTTGTAGTTGAGTGAAGACCTTGTTCTGATGAATCTCATAATCCATGGTGCATAAGGCTTCAACTCAAATGGTGACATTGCGACATTGGCCAGAGTCCTCATGAAGAAATCATGGAAGTTGACGGGAACGCCATGAATGATATTGAAAAGCAGATTCTTCATGATGCCAACGACTTCTTCTTCATTCGAGTCGTGGCCCTTGATAGGACTCAATGTCTTCGTCAGAATGCGATAGACAGTCCGAGGCACATACAACAATTCCTTCACAAGGAATTTTGTTCTTGGGGCCTGACCTGGCTTCAAAGGCTTCATCAGCACTTGCATATAGTGATCGGTAAGCTCAGGTTCATTGTAGACGCAACAAGCACCTTCAAGGGGCGGACTGAGAGGCAAAGCATGAAGCAATTCAGTAGCTGGTGCTTTGTAGTGAGTGTTTTCAGACATCCAGTCCAGCACCCATGAATTCACGTCTTCAGAGTTGCCGGTGATGTGCAGAGTTGCATAAAATTGAAGAATTAGCTCTTCATTCCAATCACATATGTCAGTGCAGAAATTTAACAGTCCAGGATCGTAGAGAACACTGAGGACTGGCCCAAAGCATGGCAGAGATTCCATATCCACGTGAGGAATGTGATCATGATCGAAGACTTTGTCTTTGTTGAACAGCACTGAGGAATAGAAATTTGCCTGGCTGGCAGTCCAGAAACGCCTCTTCCTTATGCGAGCAGAGTCATAAGGGTTGTAATCAGTGAATTTTTGCTTCCTTGAGAATGGATCTTTTGGCTTGGGCAGAGGAGTGTCAGTCAGTTGCATGATGACCTCAGGAATTGCAATCTCAGGTTCTTCAGGTTGAGGAATTTCTGGTTCCTCTTCAGTGGCAGCCTGGTTCTTCAATTCTTCATTCTCATTTTCTTCAGCACTAGTGGCTGGAATGTCTTCATGAGCTTCATCAGATCCCATTTGAACTGTAGTTGCTGGGGACTGAGGAATTTGCTGCAGTGGAGTGAAGAGTGGAGAATTGGGGTGCTGACTTTCCCAAAAGTCATCATTCATCACTGGTGTGGTACAGCCAATGTCCACATCTTCTTCTTCAATTTCTTCAACGCCAGCCTCTTCAGCAGTAAACTGAGGCATAGGCGAGGAAACTGTGGGGGTTGAAGGGATTTTATCCACTTCAATTTCTTCATCCATCTGCTCTGACGAAGCAGCAGAAGGATTTTCTTCATCAGATCCGCTAGGGATCACATATTCTTCATCAAAAGGGATGATTTCCTTTGATGGCATGGAGGAAACTGGAACAGCATCAATTGGATGAGCAAATGAGCTTGTCAATTTCTTCATCTTCTTCGGTGCTGAAGAATCTGAAGGAGTTGATGCTTTCCTTTTCTTCACTGCTGCACGCTCTGCAGCCTTGGTCTTCTTCACATCTGATGCAGATGGAAGGATTGGAGTTGGGTAGGCGCAGGAGGAGCAGAGGAATGTGGTTGATTTACTTCAGGCACAACTGATGCAGTTGCCCTGACCTCTTCATTTTCTTCAGGCGCACCACTAGTGGGTGCCCTGGCAATTTCTTCAGCGGCTGGAATGCAGTCATCAGCCCTGGAACTCACATTTTCTTCAGCAGCCTGATTGTCATCAGCGGTGCTGGCATGTTCTTCAGTTGGCTGAGCAGATGCTTCAGCCTGAGGAATTTCTTGTTGCGATGGGGCTGCAACATTTGAGGTGAACATCTTAGTCAGTTTGACAAACCTGACCTTGGCTCCTTTCCAATCAGCATAGTAAGCATTGAAATCATCGTTGAGGACTTTGATTTCAGATTGGATCTTCACAAGTTCATCAGTTGTCATAGAGATAACGTTGTTCTTCAGGAATTTCTCCTTCCTGTACTGTGCTTTCTTGAGCTGTCTGGCCTTCTCAAATTTCCATTTTTCTTCTTGGATGAAGGCAGTCAGCATATGACTTTTACCAGGAGTCAGCTTGAAGTCAGGCATAGGAGTGTTTGGGTCCTTGTGCCAGAGGTCAATGTAGTCGAGGATCAACTTTGGATCCAAAAGCAGTGGCACATTTGTTCCCTTGGCTCTAGCGGCCCTGACTTGCCTATCTCTGATGATTTCAGCAAGTTCTTCATCATTAGCTTCATCTTCTTCAGACGGTACTTGGAAGGCGACCTGCCTCTTGTGAGGACTTGGGCGAGAGCCTCGTCCAGCAGTGGTTTTTGTCTTCAGCAGAGGTGGTCTTGTTGAAGAATTTGGTGCAGCTGAGGAACTAGCTGAAACTCCTGAGGCAATGGAGATGCCTATAGTCCTTTGGCACGTGGCAAGATGCACATGTGCTGAGGATTTGGGCGGAGCAACTGAACACTTTGGAGGAGCAGGAGCGGCTTGAGGAATTGGCCATGAGGGCTTAGCTGAGGAAATTGGCCGTGAGGGCATTGAAGAAGAGGCACTTGGCTTGTGCGCAGGCTTCTTTGCCATGGATTTCTTCGGCCTTACAGAGGCCTCAGCAGCAGCAGCAGTAGAGTCTTCATTGAATTTCCTCGCTGCATCTTTTGCCTGTTTGACCAACTTGGCCTGGCTCTTGGCCCATTCTTCAGGAAAATCCTCACCGTGCTTGATGCTAGTGGGATCTGCCTCTTGGCCAGGTGCCAATGGTGGTCTTGAGCATGGAGGAGTAACAGCGAATTTCTTCATGTATTTTGGAGTCACATACTTGTACTCCCTCCACTCTTTTGCCCATCTCCTTTCTATCCTTTGAATGTGCACCTTGCACTGATTTTTATCTTCCTCAGGGGGTGTGCAGTACCCAGCATAAATGTCCTCAGGGATTTCAAAGGCAGTATTGATTTCAGGCCTCTTTCCTCCTTTCTGTGGCTTCTTTCCATCAGCCATTTTCTTCAGTTGAGGAATTTGAACAATTGAACTTTCTGAAGAAGTATGCAACTTTTCTTCGAGGAACGCTGCAAATGAGTTAAGTTGATGAGAACCTAGTGATTCAGCAGCGGACATGAGTACCTATGAACAGAGTATAGTTGCGAGGAATTTGGAGAGGTCATATGCGTTCTCAGAAGGTTTTTCAAAAAGAACAAGTTTGAGGAATTTGACCAGTTGAGTCTTGAAGAATTTCACTAAGCGTTCTTTGTCTTAGGTTCCAGAGTTGTATAGATCGAAGATCCACACAATTGAGGAATCTTGAAGAAAAATGATGCTTAGGGAAACGAATCAAGAACAGATGAGATGTGAGGTTTTTAGTGTGTGAAAAATTTGAAGAATAAACACCTTTGAAGATTTTGTAGGAATCATTTGAATCAAAAAAGGGCAGTAAAAGTAACTTTTAATTACCCTGAACGAAGAACACGACGAACTGTGAGGTAGAGATGAGAAGTTCGTCTGTGCAGATCTTCCACGCCCTAACTCGGCGGAGGAAGACGGCTACGGCGGCGGCGGAGTGAAGATTTCCGCGGCCGGCGCGAGTACGGCGGCGACGAGGTCGAGGCAGTGAAGCTCTTCCTCACCGGCGAAGATGAAGTAGCGGCGACGCTAGGGTTTGAGAAGCTTGAGCTGGAGAGAGGACGAGCGGAGTAAAAGAAGTGAGGAAGGGGAGAGGGGGTATTTATAGCCACGATGAAAAACCGTTCGCCCGAAGAAATTGGACGAACGTGCCCCTGACCCTTCTCATTCGCTTGACATGTGTCACCCACGTACTAAGAAGTTGAGATCATGTTAGATCGTGGGAAAATAGATAAGTATATCATGGGATGCGGAACGGTTTGAGCGGCAAAGCCGAAAATTTGGATAAGATAAGTTGAAAGTTTCGTTCGCAAATTCTTCAGCTGACAAGGACACAGTGAAGATTTTGAACGAGTTTCAAATAGAACGCATATGAAGAATTTGTGAATAGATTGGGTTGAGTATAGCATAGAGGGGGAAGGGTCCGATCACATTCACTTAGCAAAAAAACAACTTGAAGAATTAGCCATAAGTGAATGTTGTAGAGGACATAAACTCATATATATATATAGCCAATGAAGAAAAATGACGGAAACAGTGAAGACAATGCAAAGTTGAAGAAAATGAACAACTGAGGAATTTCAAAAAACTAAGGAAAAACTCAAATTGAAGATTTTCAACTTTTGTGGTGGCGTGACCCACCGTATAAGAATGATGATTTCAGACACCGCGTACAATTGTCGTAGGGTTCTGAGAATCAAATTCTTCATTAATTTCTTCACACTTAGAGTGTTATTCTTCATTGATTGAAGAAAAACGTTTCTTCATGTGTTGCACATCTAAGTCATCAATTTTGCATAAGTGTTAGGATGAGTGTCCTTTTCAAAGAACATTCGAAGATTCTAGGATATTTAGCTCACACCACAACTTGCTAAATCTCTTCTCATCCAAGGGCTTTGTGAAGATATCGGCTAGCTGTTCTTCAGTCTTCACATGCTCAATAGAAATGTCGCCCTTCAACACATGATCGCGAAGAAAATGATGACGAATCTGAATGTGCTTTGTCTTCGAGTGCTGAACTGGGTTGTGAGCAATCTTGACGGCACTCTCATTGTCACAGAAGAGAGGCACATTCTTCATGTTGACGCCGTAGTCCTTGAGAGTTTGCTTCATCCACAGCAATTGAGCACAAGCCAGCAATGTACTCAGCTTCAGCAGTAGACAGTGATACGCAGTTCTGTTTCTTCGAGGACCAACAGACCAAAGATCGTCCGAGGAAATGACATGTACCAGATGTTGACTTGCGGTCCACACGATCACCAGCATAGTCAGAGTCAGAATATCCAATGAGATCAAAAGCCGAGCCCTTGGGGTACCATAATCCTAGTGTTGGTGTGTGAGCTAGATATCGAAGAATATGTTTCCACAGCCTTATGGTGTGATTCCTTCGGTGTAGCTTGAAATCGGGCACACATGCAAACACTAAGCATAATATCTGGCCTAGATGCACATAAATACAATAAAGAACCAATCATGGAGCGGTATACCTTTTGATCGAAGTCAATACCATTTTCATCAGTGCACAGATGGCCATTTGTGGGCATAGGAATTTTGACGCCTTTGCAATCTTGCATGCCGAATTTCCTCAGTACATCCTTGAGGTATTTCTCCTGAGATATGAATATGCCATTGCGCTGTTGACGAATTTGAAGACCTAAGAAGAATTTCAACTCTCCCATCATAGACATTTGATATTCTTCACTCATCATATAGGCAAATTCATCACTATAACGTTGGTCAGTACAGCCAAAGATGATATCATCAACATATATTTGGCACACAAACAATTCATCATCATATGATTTAGTGAAAAGAGTAGGGTCGAGTGAACCGGGTTTGAAGCCTTTCTTCATGAGGAATTCCTTCAAAGTATCATACCACGCCCGAGGGGCCTGCTTGAGGCCATAGAGGGCCTTATTTAGTCTGAAGACTTTGTCAGGATGCTTAGGATCTTCAAAACCTGGGGGTTGAGCAACATATACTTCTTCCTCAAGCTTACCATTGAGGAATGCACTTTTCACATCCATTTGATATAAAGTGATATCATGATGGTTAGCATAAGCAAGTAATATGCGAATAGCTTCAAGTCTAGCAACAGGTGCAAAAGTTTCATCGAAATCAATTCCTTCAACCTGTGTGTAGCCTTGAGCTACTAGCCGTGCCTTATTCCTCACCACAAGGCCATTTTCATCTTGCTTGTTGCGGTAGATCCACTTTGTGCCAATGATATTGTGTTTGCGAGGATCTGGACGATTGACCAGTTCCCAAACGTTGTTGAGCTCGAACTGATGTAATTCTTCTTGCATGGCCTGAATCCACTCAGGCTCCAGAAATGCTTCATCTACCTTAGTGGGCTCTGTGATAGAGACAAAAGCATAGTGCCCACAAAAGTTAGATAAATGTGAAGCTTTTGAGCGTGTGAGAGGACCTGGTGCTTCAATGTCATCGATGATCTTTTCAACTTGCACTTCTTTTGCAACGCGAGGATGAGTAGGTTGTCGTCGAGGAATTTGATCAGCATTTTCTTCAGCACCATTTTCTTCAGCATTTTCTTCAGGTGCATTAGCTCGACGTTCTTCACGTTCTGGAATGAATTCTTCAGCAGATTCTTCGGTAGGAATGACATCCTCAGTAGCCTTGAACTTGATAGTTTCCTCAGGTGCTGGTTCATCTATCACAGAGGGTAGGTGCTCTCTTTGCGAGCCATTAGTTTCATCGAACCGCACATCTACAGTTTCAACAACCTTGTGAAGAACGTTGTTGAAGACTCTGTAGGTGTGCGAGTCCTTTCCGTAACCAAGCATAAAACCTTCATGTGCTTTCGGTGCAAATTTAGCATTGTGATGAGGATCTCTAATCCAACATTTAGCACCGAAGACTTTGAAATAACTCACATTGGGTTTCTTGTCAGTGAGGAGTTCATAGGCAGTCTTCTTGAAGAATTTGTGAAGATATACCCTGTTGATGATGTGGCACGCAGTATAAATTGCCTCAATCCAGAAGTGACGAGGCGTCTTGTACTCATCAAGCATAGTGCGAGCCATCTCAACAAGAGTCCTGTTCTTGCGCTCCACGACGCCATTCTGCTGAGGAGTGTAAGGAGCAGATAACTCATGAGTAATACCAAGTTCATCAAGATAGTCATCAAGACCAGAATTCTTGAACTCAGTTCCATTGTCACTTCTGATGTGCTTGATCTTCACACCAAAGTTGGTTGAAGCCCTCGAGGAAAATCGTTTGAAGACTTCCTGCACTTCATGTTTGTAAGTAACAATGTGTACCCATGTGTAACGAGAGTAATCATCAACAATAACAAGGCCATAGAGAGATGCGTCATTTGTGACAGCTGAGTAATGGTTAGGACCAAAGAGGTCCATGTGAAGCAATTCGAATGGTCGAGTAGTGGTCATGATAGTCTTCGCTGGATGCTTAGCCTTGGTCATCTTTCCAGCTTCACAAGCTCCACACAGGTGATCCTTGAGGAATTTGACATTCTCAATGCCAATGACATGCTTCTTCTTCGCAAGCGTGTGCAAATTCCTCATGCCTGCATGACCAAGTCGTCGATGCCATAGCCACCTTCTGAAGCTTTTGCAAGTAGGCACACGGCTGGTTGCGGTCCTGTAGAGAAATCAACAATATACAAGTCTCCTCTCCTAAAGCCTTCGAAGACTTTGGAATTGTCAGCTTCCATAACCACAACACAACGATACTTGCCAAAGACAACAACCATATCAAGATCACAAAGCATTGAGACAGACATAAGATTGTATCCTAAGGACTCGACAAGCATGACTTTGTCCATGTGTCGATCCTTTGTGATCGCAACCTTACCTAGACCCAATACCTGACTTTTGCCTTTGTCAGCAAAGATGATATGCTTCAGATGCAATGGTGATAAGGGAGCATCCATCAATAGATTCTTGTCACCAGTCATGTGATTTGTACATCCACTATTGAGGACCCACTCAGTGGCTTTGGGTTGATCATCCTGCAGATGAATTAGTGCAGCTTACGAACTTCATATACTTCATCAGTGAAGAATATGACATCACAATTCATCAGACCAATTTCATCAAGCAATGCAACAGTTAAGACAGTATGAGGACGTGAGAAATGAAAGTTCATTTCTTCATGATTAGCCTGCGTCCTTTCAGGCACTTTTCAGGTCTCCAGCAAATTCTTTAAACGTTTAAGTACGTCTGGAGACCTGACCCTGCATAAAAGATTAGTTCTTTTTCTTCACCACCCACATCTGAAGGGGTGGCAAAGAGTTCATCACTCTGCGAGCTCCATAGGAGAAAGGTGGCATAGACGCCAATCCATTTCGTTTCACATAAGAGAAGTTAGGGTAAGCAGAGAAATTCTTCGAGGACTTATGGACATAATGATTAGAAGAATAATTCTCCTATTCATAGCCCTTAGCTCTTCCCTGCGAAACAGAGTTGTTAGCACGATGATGTTCATATGAGGACTTTGATTCTTTTGAGGAATTTGATCCATGTGACGAATTTGGTCTGTATGAGGACTTGGATCCATATGAAGAATTTGATCTGGGGTTCCTATTCTTCACAGGTGGTGTCATGAGGACATTCACCTGAAGACTTTCAAGGCACCTTTTCGGAACCCAGATTTTCTTCATAGGAGAACCGTTCCTGCAGTTAGTGCCAACATATCTAGCAAATACTTCACCATTCTGATTTTTGAACAGTTTATAGTTGGAGTCAAATGACTCATCAGAAGAATGAGAAGATTCACATGTAAAGCCAGATAAATTAGATGGATCAACTGGAGGTCCCTTTGCAGCAACCCATGAGGTTTTGGGGTACTGCTCAGGCTTCCAATATGTACCATCAGCATTGAGTTTCCTCTCAAAGGCAATACCCTCTTTCCTAGGGTTCCTGTTGAGGATCTGCTTTTTAAGCACATCACAAAGAGTCTGATGCCCTTTGAGGCTTTTGTACATGCCTGTCATGTACAATTCCTTCAGCCCTGCATCGTCAGTGATACTAGCAATGTCCTCAGATGAGGAATTAGTGATAGCAGAGACAGTTGAAGAATTTGTAGCATTAGAAGCATTTGAACATTCAGGTGAAGAATTAGCAGATTCACGTTCAATGCATTTCAAACATGGAGGAACAAATTCTTCCTGAGCAGCGCTGATTTGTTGAGCAAGTAATGAATCGCGCTCCTTCTGAAGATCTTCATAACTCACTCTTAGCTTTTCAAGATCTTGGTTTCTTTGAAGAAATTCATAAGAAAGCTTCTCATGATCAGACAAGAGAGTGTTATGATGACCTTGAAGGTTGTCAAACCTAGTCTGAAGTCTCTGAAGATTTTCAGTCAAGGTTTTAGTGCGATCCATTTCTTCACCCAACATATCATCACTTTTGTCTAGCATGTTTTGAACCTTTTCAAAGGCCCTTTGTTGTTTCACAGCAATCTTAGCAAGTTTAGAATAGCTGGGCTTAAGGTTTTCATCAGATTCATTCTCACTTGATTCAGAGGAGGTATATTTGAGTACCTTGGCACCCTTTGCCATGAAGCAATAGGTGGGAGCGTAGTCATCATTGCCTTCATCAGCCTTGTTGGTGAGGTCATTTTCTTCAGTGTTGAAGATAGACTTGCTGACGAATGCAGTAGCGAGGGCTAGGCTCGCCACACCGGATTCGGAATCCTCAGATGCCTCCTCTTCCTCATTTTCTTCAGATTCAGCCTCAGAGTCCATTTCCTTGCCAATGAATGCCCGAGCCTTCTTGGAGCTGCTCTTCTTGTGAGATGAAGACTTTGAGGATTTTGATGATGAAGATTTTGAGGATTTCTTCTTTTTCTTCGCATCATCAGAACTGTAATCCTTGTATTTCTTCTTCTTTGATTCCTTTTCCCACTGAGGACAATCTTGAATGTAGTGTCCTGGTTTCTTGCATTTGTGACAAGCCTCTTCTTGTAGTCACTGGATGAGGAATCATTGCTCCTTGAGGGTCTTCCAAAGCGACCACGTCTTGAGAACTTCTGGAATTTCTTCACGAGCAGTGCTAGATCATGGCTCAGTTCTTCAGGTCACCAAGGCTGCTGTCAGAGTCTTCATCCTCAGACTCAGAAACTGCCTTGGCCTTCAGTGCACGTGATTTGCCATAGCTCGAACCATATAGATCTCTCTTTTCAGCAAGCTGGAACTCATGAGTGTTTAGCCTTTCGAGGATATCAGCGGGATCAAGTGACTTGTAATCAGCATGTTCTTGTATCATCAAAGCCAGAGTATCAAATGAGGAATCAAGCGATCTCAACAATTTCTTCACCACCTCATGGTCGGTGATGTCAGTGGCACCAAGTGCTTGAAGCTCATTTGAGATGTCAGTGAGGCGATCGAAGGTTTGTTGAACATTTTCATTGTCGAGTCTTTTGAAGCGGTTGAAGAGATTGCGAAGAACATCAACTCGAGAGTCACGCTGAGTTGAGACTCCTTCATTCACTTTGGACAGCCTATCCCAGATAAGCTTAGCAGTTTCCAAAGCACTCACTCTTCCATACTGTCCTTTGCTCAGATGGCCACATATGATATTCTTCGCTTGAGAATCGAGTTGCTTGAATCTCTTCACATCGGTAGCGTTCAGTGAGGGTGAGACAGAGGGAACACCATTTTCCACAACATACCAGAGATCGTTATCAATTGCCTCAAGATGCATTCGCATCTTATTCTTCCAGTAGGGGTAGTCCGTCCCATCGAAGGTAGGACACCCAGCAGAGACCTTGATCATACCTGCGGTCGACATAACTAAAACTCCAGGCGGTTAAACCAAAATCACACAGAACAAGGGAGTACCTTGCTCTGATACCAATTGAAAGTGCGTTATATCGACTAGAGGGGGGTGAATAGGCGATTTTTATGAATTCTTCACTGAGGAATTTGCTAGTGAGGAAATTCCTTAGCGAAGAACTACTTGCAGCGGAATAAGTACTCAAAAGTATGCATAGCAGAACACAAGCATAGTCATCATGATGAAATGAAAACAAGCACAGAGTACAGAAAGCGTAAACACAGGATAACACAGGATGAAGACAAACAGACTGAAGAAATTGAACTGAGGAAATTGAGAAAGTCTTCAGTCAAAGTCTTCAAACACAGATATGAACAAGTGCACAACACAGTAATGAGGAAATGAAAGAGTTGAGGAAATAGAACCAGTAGGCTTGGTGAAGACAATGATTTGGTAGACCAGTTCCAACTGCTGTCTCAGTTGTACGTCTGGTTGGAGCGGCTAGGTATTTAAACCTGAGGACACACAGTCCTCACCGTATTCTCCTTGAACTAAGGTCACACAGACCTCGTCCAATCACTCGTGGTAAGTCTTCAGGTGACTTCCAAACCTTCACAAACTCGGTCACTCGGCGATCCACAATTTCCTCTTGGATGCTCTAGACCATGACGCCTAACCGTCTGGAAGAAGCACAGTCTTCAAAGGTAACAAGCGTCGGATCCACGCAGGATCAATCTCTTCAGTGATGCTCAATCACTTTGGGTTTGTAGGTGTTTGGGTTTGGGTTTTCCTCACTTGATGATTTTCGCTCAAAGTCCTCGGAGGATGGGATGCTCTCAATTGACAAGTGTCAGTTTCTCTCGGAGCAGCCAACCAGCTAGTGGTTGTAGGGGGCGGCTATTTATAGCCTAGGGAGCAGCCCGTCATGATAAGACATAAATGCCCTTCAATGATATGACCGTTAGGTGGGTAGATATTTTGGGACAGCTGGCGCATAGCACAGCAACGGTCGGAAATTTGAGTATCAAATTCCTCAGGGCTATCATGTTCCTCACTGTGTAGGCAATCCGCATTGGCGAATTCCTAACTCCCCAGTCAGAACAAATTCCTCAGAGACCAGAAGAACTTCGTCTCTGTCACTGAAGAATATGACTGAACTGTATGAGATTTCCAATGGCTTCACTCGAAGGGATTGGTAGGTGTAGGATTTTGGGTGGAGCATCACATGGAATTTTTTCCTTAGTATTTCCTCGACCCCCCTTTGACAGTACGGTGTTTCCTATGACTCAAGAAAGAGAAAATGAAACTACGAAAACAAAAGTCTTCACGCTTCATGTTCCTCAAATGAATACCAAGTCTTCAAGGTCACACCAATTTCTTCACTTTCAATGTCTTCAGAAATCCAAAGTCTTCAGTCGAAGAACTTCATTTTAGGGGTCGACTTTCTCTGTAAATATCAAACTCCTCATAGACTTATAGACCTGTGTACACTCACAAATGCATTAGTCCCTTAACCTATAAGTCTTCAATACACCAAAATCACTAAGGGGCACTAGATGCACTTACACAAACAGTTAGATCAACACAGTGAATCATGTGAAACAACATGGAAATAAAAAAGAACGAAGCACTTGGGCGGCCAATGCTTACCAAGAAGGTGGAGATGTCGTTTTTGTAAGGACTTTGGTATATGCAGTGCGAACTGCAGCCCAGTCTGTTGCCGGTGCAACTGCTGGTTCCGTTGCCGCTGCACGGGCTGGAGCATATGCAAGTGCAAGTGTTGGTGCAGGTGCCGGAGCCGTTGCTGGTGCCCGTGCCGGTGCGACTGGTAGTGCCGCTGCTGCTGCCGGAGGTGGTGCTCCTTGTAGAGCTGGTGTGGTGTCGATGCCCGATCCTCCGGTAGATCAGCCTGATCCGTTGATGCGGTCGGTGCCCAATCCTCAGGTGGATCAGACTGAGCTGCTACCGCTATGAGTGCTAGAGCAAGTGTCGTCGGAGAAGGTGGTACCGATGTGCGAGATAGCAGCGATTGTCTCTAGTCTGCTATGATCAGCTTTCTAACTTGACTAGGCTCCGTGACCTTGATCCAGCCTTTTTCTTCATTTCTTTTAAACGCGAGAGGGACTAATTGTGGCGTGTTTGTTAAACCAAACTGCAGTTCATTATAGGGCTTCAGATTGTACTCAGACAACAGATTGATCCAATTTTGTCCCGTAATACAAGTGATGGACAGTGCCTTTGTTACTGACACGACATAAGAAGTGAAACCTGCAAAAATAACCATCGTAGAGAAAACCAAACAGTTTATTCTATGATGAATGTCACATGGCAAAACCTGCATCGTAAAATTGCAGCAAAAGTAAGAAAACATGACATTAAATCAATAAGATTTAGATAGTAAATCAATAATATTTACTTGATGTGACACGAGTGAATCCTTACCAGAAAATCACTATGTTGAAGTACTAAACAGAAGATTGATCATCCAACTACGCGTGGCATGAAGGGCCCCTGCCTACTCCCACAAGCAGGACAGTCCAAAGGCCGTGACAAATCGTATGGACCGAACATCCATGGGTTTGGAAATCCTGGTGGGTGCGATAAACCCTGCAACGCATACAGATATTGGGGTGTAACCATAATTGATAAACCGTCCTCACAAAAAAGATGATCTGGATACTTCAAAATATACAGACTGAATTGAGTGGACAGGCATTAACATAGACTGTTCTCAGGACTCACCACACACCAAAAGCGGCAGTACTAAACAATACAGGGTTCACACACACAAATCAAGTATTGAATAATAGTACTTACTACACACAAGCAAAGTTGCACTAATTGAACACTGCAGACTATTTCTTGCCATGGACCTACGGGATGAGCCCCACATAACTGACTAGGCCATGGACTTTGTGAGAGATGTCTACCTGCACCATCACCATCTCGTCAACCTTGGAGAACCTAACAGAGTGGTCTTTCCACTCATAAACATGACGATGAAGACAGGCGGCATCAGATTTGTCGGGAAGCTTTACAAGAACCACACCCTTCGTAATCGAAGGCACAGCCAGGAAATTGTTGTGGTCAAGTACAGCCTCGAGAACACGCCTGACAACAATGCTACTGGAAAACACTAGTTCAGGACACGTGGCGACAAGGACACAACAGCTGGATAGTTTAACAGTAGAACTCATCCTCAGGTCTTCCAGTTCACACGACATGACTTTGAGAACTTCATCTCCATGGCGGACCTCGTTCTAATTCAAACAGAAACCAAATATTTTATTACTACCTCCGTTCAAAAATATAAGATGATTTTCGATATTTTACTCCATATATGACTACATATACACACAGAAATGAGTGAACAAAGACACTAGAACATGTCTTCAAAGGTATGAGAGCAGAGGGATTACTTGTAATATCCATAACACAAGTTACTGAGGCAAATATACCCTCTTCAAAGGTAGCATTGATGTTCATAAAGTAGTTGAAAGTAATCTATAAGAAATCAGTGTCAACCTCTCGCACGTTTTGGTCAAAAGAGGAATTTAGAACCGTCATTTGGCACACAAAAATCACATGCAAGATCACCAAGAAAGTTGTACTACTATTACTAGTACTGCGTGTTAGATGAAAAAACACGATCAAGATCGAGAAAAAGATCGTCAAGAAGAGATATTACTTGGACTTGCTTAATGAGGGATCCCGGAGAGGGGGGCTTGGACACGGCGATGGCTTTGAGCTTGTCTACGGTAGTCTCGGCGGGGTGTTTGCGCTTCTTCATACCATGAGCCTCGACGGTTTTGGCCAGAGCCATAGACATCACTTCGGCCGGTGCTCCAGCGTCCATCAAGAAACTTTCAAATAGAAATAGAAGAAAAGAAAACATAATCACAAACCCAAAAGAAGAACATAGATGGAGTTATAGGATTAGTCTCGGGGTTGCAAGACCGGGCCTTGGATAGAATCAAC
Source organism: Triticum aestivum (assembly GCF_018294505.1). Taxonomy (NCBI): domain Eukaryota; kingdom Viridiplantae; phylum Streptophyta; class Magnoliopsida; order Poales; family Poaceae; genus Triticum; species Triticum aestivum. The sequence goes on along the minus strand of NC_057796.1, from coordinate 204,585,755 downwards.
ACCATTATGCGCTCACCTTTCCTTCTTTGGGAGAGAAGAACAATGGCACAAGCAGGTCGGGGTTCTCTTGAAGAAATGAGGAACAAGATGAGGGAGAAGCGAGTTGGGGTTTTCTTCAAGAGAGGAAGCTAGGGAGAAGAGTGAAATGATGGTTGCTTCGTCCATCCAACTTAGTGTTGGAAAGGAGGGGGTTTTGTGATTTGACGGCTCATTGGGCATTACTGCGGCGCTTCGATCGGGGTAGTCTACCGTGCAGTTGGGCACTCTACTATGGAGTAATTTAGTGCATGGCTAGTGGACCCCGATGCTGGCTGTCCCACACATCGGCGAAAGTGAGTAGCAAGGTTCCCGAAGACCGTCGAGGAGGATCCGCACGGTAGAGCGTGTCCACTATTTTTCTGAAGAAAAAAAATGATTACGGCAAGTGTTTCCACTCTTACGACGGAGGAGTGCAAAACACGGCAGCCACTTGAACTTACACAGTGCTCCTACTACTAGGCATGTGTAGTGCTTCATACGTCAGTACTACATAATCTTGTTGCTAGTGTAGTAAGATATGACAATAACAAATGATGTTGTGCGCATGTCAAATATATGAACAGTAATGTAACATAGTACCCCTTTTTTGACTGTCCGGTCGAGAATGAACGGTGAGATCAATGTTAACAGAACTAGGTCTACAGCGCACGGAGAGTACGGCGCTACAGTACTCCACAAAACATGAACCATATGAAGCACGAATCTGTGTTAGGCAGGGTGTATGAAGGGTGCACGGGATGGGAGCAAAAGTTCCCTTCTCGACCCACTTTTGGGTGTTTCGCAGAGTGCATGAATGGTGCATGAGTCCACACTAGTAGGTAAACACAAATACACTAGGAGCATGCATGAAGAGGGGTGCTGAGATGAGCATGCACGAAGAGGTAACAACTATATTGAGATGAGAATGCAACCAAACACACCCACACGCTTTGTGCTACAGTGACTGATCTGCACCATCTGAGTTTGATCCAACGGTCATGTTGCGCCGAGACATGGACATGCCCATGCAGAGGACGCCTAAACACCACTCAAGTCCCTCTGCTTCTCGAGGCGCACGACATTGGTGATGCAGGGTGCAACCGCCCGCAGAGCCCGCTCCCGCCGACGGGAGCCAGCTCGTCAAAGACGGCATCACATGGCACGAATGGATTCCGGTGACGGAGCCCTGAGAGGATTCTCCTGGCAACGGCGACGGCAGCACGCAACCCCTCCTTGTCCAGCTCTGCCCCCACCATCGCGCGGAGATGGCTCAGCTCCTTGGAGATATAGGTGAAGAAGGAGACCAGGTCTGGAAGCCGCAGCTCGTTGAAGTCGACGGGGTGGTCGAACGGGTTTAGCCCGACGGCCAGCATGGTCGCGCTGGCACGACGGTAGGCATCGCGCAGCCGCAACACGTGCATGGCAACATGGTCCACCAAGTGGCTGAGGTGATCCTGGACCTCGTCACGATTGGCCTGCTCACGCTCCAGCTGTCTCACCTGACGGCCTATCGTATCTCCCGCTTTCTATAGCAACACCGCCGACGCCTTGAGCATCTTTGTGGCGGACGCCTGCCACTTTGAAGCTCCGTGAACTCCCGCACATAAAGGAGGAGCATGGCACTCCGCTCCTCCTTGAGACGTACAGGGGACCGGGACAGCGATGACGTTGCCGCCGGGGGGCAACGGTTTTCCGGAGGCGACATTCGAGGCACACCGTTGCGACTGTTTACCGTCGATCGGATCGTGTACGTAACGGGGTACTTTCCTGTTTCCCGAGCCACGTTCGGCCGTAGGGTCAGGATTTCTCACGAGACGTACACGGGACGGGGCCAGCACCTTCGTGATGGCATAACGACGGGACATCCGAGGCAACGTTGGGAAAGGATGGGCGTACGAGAAAACGGGTGTTTTTCCTAAGAAAAACCAACCGTGTTCCGTACGCCCACCAGGAAGGACCCCTCCTCCCTACTATACCCGAGGGTTTTAGCCCCCATTGGGACCCCTGCCCTTCAGTTTGTGAAGGAGGGGTACACTGTTTTGAAACGCTGCCGTGGCAGCGTTTTTCTGCCATGAGACATGTTTTCGCTGCCATGGCACCGTTTCTTGACCATCATTAGCTTTAGACGCACATAAGTTAAACAACTTTGCCTTAAGAAGGCTAGCACAAACTGGGATACAGATCAAAAGAGGCGCAAGCCTCCTGCCTGGGATCCTCCTAACTACTCCTGGTCGTCGTCAGCGGGCTGCACGTAGTAGTAGGCACCTCTGGTGTAGTAGGAGTCGTCGTCGACGGTGGCGTCTGGCTCCTGGGCTCCAGCATCTGGTTGCGACAACCAGGTAGAAAGGAAAGGGGGAAAAGAGGAAGGAAAGCAACCGTGAGTACTCATCCAAAGTACTCGCAAGCAAGGAGCTACACTACATATGCATTGGTATATGTGTAAAGGGCCATATCGGTGGACTGAACTGCAGAATGCCAGAATAAGGGGGGATAGCTAGTCCTGTCGAAGACTACGCTTCTGGCAGCCTCCATCTTGCAGCATGTAGAAGAGAGTAGATTGAAGTCCTCCAAGTAGCATCGCATAGCATAATCCTACCCGGCGATCCACTCCTCGTCGCCCTGTTAGAGAGCGATCACCGGGTTGTATCTGGCACTTGGAAGGGTGTGTTTTATTAAGTATCTGGTTCTAGTTGTCATAAGGTCAAGGTACAACTCCGGGTCGTCCTGTTACCGAGGGACACGGCTATTCGAATAGATAAACTTCCCTGCAGGGGTGCACCACATAACCCAACACGCTCGATCCCATTTGGCCGGACACACTTTTCTGGGTCATGCCTGGCCGCGGAAGATCAACACGTCGCAGCCCCACCTAGGCACAACAGAGAGGTCAGTATGCCGGTCTAAATCCTATGCGCGCAGGGGTCTGGGCCCATCGCCCATTGCACACCTGCACGTTGCGTACGCGGCCGGAAGCAGACCTAGCCCCCTTAATACAAGTGCGAGCTTACGGTCCAATGCGGCGCGCGCCGCTCGGTCGCTGACCTCACGAATGCTTCGGCTGATACCACGACGTCGAGTGCCCATAACTGTTCCCGCGTAGTTGGTTAGTGCGTATAGACGAAATGGCCAGACTCAGATCAAATACCAAGAACTCGTTAAGCGTGTTATTTTGAAGTAACCGCGGACGCCGTCCAGGGCCAGGCCCACCTCTCTCCTAGGTGGCCTCAACCTGCCATGTCGCTCCGCCACAAGATCCACTCGCGGGTACTCCTACGAGCCGACCCGACTTTAGTCACCACAGATATCATGTATAAAGTATATAAGTACATACCCGTGGTCACCGCCCAAGTGATCACGGCCCGATAGTATAGCACAGCAGACGGACAAGAATGTAGGGCCACTGATGGAAAAACTAGCACCCTATACTAAGCATGTAGGATGGCAGGTAAAGGTAACAACAGTAGTGGCAAAGACAGGCTATGCAGCAGAATAGGATTAACGGAAAGCAGTAACATGCTACACTACTCTAATGCAAGAGTATAGAGAAGAATAGGCGATATCTGGTGATCAAGGGGGGGGGGGCTTGCCTGGTTGCTCTGGCAAGTAGGAGGGGTCGTCAGCTCAGTAGTCGAACTGGGCAGCAGCAGCGTCGGTATCGGAGTCTAGTGAGAGAAGAGGGGGAAGAAACAATAAATATAATGCAAACATATGCATGACGATGCATGACATGACAATGAGCGTTGTTAGTGGGGCCCAATCGCGGTAGTAGGTGATACCGGCGAAGGGGGGAAACATCCGGGAAAGTATTCCGGGTGTTTCGCGTTTTTGGAGAGATGAACCGGAGGGGGAAGTTGCGTGTTCGATATGTTAGGGGTGTGTGGTGAACGAACGGGCTACGTATCTGGATTCGTCTCGTTGTTCTTTGCAACTTTCATGTAGAAAGTATTTTCATCCGAGTTACGGATTATTTTATATGATTTTCTAAAGTTTCAATCATTTTCTGATTTTAATTATTTATTTAAATGCAAAATTATCCAGAACAGTATGGGATGATGTCAGCATGACGTATGTGTGATGTCAGCAGTCAACAGTGCGGTTGACTAGTCAAACCAGACAGGTGGGTCCAGTGGGACCCACATGTCAGTGACAGAGCTTAACTAACAGAGTAATTTTAACCTAACTAACCTAATCAGCGAGTGGGGCCCAGTAGTGAGTGAGAGATTTGGGTTTTAATTAGCTAAACTATTTAATTAACTAATTATTCTTTAATTTATTTCGTTTATTGAGGTCGGGCCTATAGGTCAGTGAGACAGGGGCGGTCCAGTCAGCAGTTGACTCAGTCAACTGGTCAACAGGGGGCCCTAGGCCCACCAGTCAGTGGCCCAGGCGGTGGGACCCGCGGCGTTAGGTCAGCGCGGCCGGCTCTCGCCGCCGGCGACCAAATGCACGGCGCTGACCCGCCGGAGTTCGCCGGAAAATGCGCATAGGGCACGGATCCGTGCGCGCATGGGCTCGTTCGAACGAGCGTGAAGAGGCGCATCTAGTGGTGGCGTGGCCGGAGATGGCCAGAAGTGACGGCGGCGAGCCCATCGGCGGATAGTCGGAGACGGGCGTGAGTGGATCCAGCGCTAGGGGGCACGGGAAGGCATGTGCGCGCGCGCGTTGGGTTCCTGGAAGCTCCAGGAACACGGTGACGGGCTCAGGCGAGCAAGACGACGGCTGTGGCAACGGCCACGAGCTCGTCGGCGAAGGACAGAAACAGGCGCGGTGGCAAACTAATTACGGTGCGCTAGGAAGCTAACGAAGAGGGCGGGAGGCGGAGGAGCTCACCGAGCGGCACAAACAGAGGCCGGTGAAAGGTTTAGTAGCAGCAGAGGGGCGTCGCCGGAGTTGGTGAAGAGCGGTGGTGACAGGAGATGCGGAAGAAGGGGACCGTTGTAGCAGCGCCTCCGAGCTCCAGCTGCGGCCACCGGTCGACGAGGAAGACGATGGCGGAGACGACGGACACGCTGGCGAGGCGAGGCGATGGCTGTGGCCACGCGTTTCCCGGCGGCATTCGGACGCGGTGGGGAACGAAGGGGAGAGGGAGGTGGATCTGAGGGGGAAGGCGCAGAGGCCGAGAGGGAGAGCGGGGGCGAGTGGGAGGCGGGATCGAGGAGGCGGGGGCGTGGCGGCCTTATCCTCTCCTCGACGCCGGCGAGGGGGTCCGGCGGGGACGCGCCCCTGTTCCGACCCTGGTCGGGGGAACAGGGAAGGGGAGGGAGCGACCGAGGGAGGCGGCTGGGCCGGCCGGATGGGCCAGGTGGGCCGGCCTGGCTGCGAGCTGGGCCGTCTGGTCCAGGGGGGTCCTTTTCTCTTTTTTCTCTTTTGTCTTCTGCTTTTGTATTTTCTTTTCTTTTCCTTTTCTGTTTTATTTAATTTAGGGCATTTAAGTATTTTATAAAATTGTGTCTTCTACACCATAATTACCTATGCCATTTTTGGCACTGCCCGAACATTTTTGTTTCAACTTTTGAAAACTTTTGTTGTTTGACATATTTTGAATTTGACTTTTGAACGGGTGAACTAACGAGAGTTTAGTAACAGTAAACAGAGATGACATGGCATCATTAGGAGAGTTTTACTGTAGCCTAATTATCCGGGCGTTACAAATCTCCTCCACTACAAGAAATCTCGTCCCGAGATTTAGGAGGTAGAAGGAAACAGTGCGGGGTATTCATCACGTAGGCGATCCTCGCGTTCCCAGGTGGCTTCATCTTCAGAATGGTGCGACCACTGGACTTTGAGGAACTTGATCGCCTTCTGACGTGTGCGGCGTTCAGCTTGGTCGAGAATGCGGACCGGATGCTCTTTATAGGAGAGGTCCTGTTGCAATTCGAGCACTTCATGATCCACTGCTCGGATTGGGTCCTTGAAGCAACGGCGGAGCTGTGACACGTGGAACACATCGTGAACCTGAGAAAGGTTCGGCGGAAGCTCAAGTTGATATGCCACTTTTCCACGCCTTTCGAGAATAGTGAATGGGCCAATATAGCGAGGAGCTAGCTTGCCCTTGATCCCGAAGCGGTGAGCACCCTTCATTGGTGTAACTCGAAGATAAGCCTTTTCGCCAGGTTGATAGACCATGTCTTTATGTTTACGGTCATACTGACTCTTCTGACGTGACTGAGCAGTCTTGAGATTCTCACGAATAATGCGGACTTGTTCTTCGGCATGTTGGATAATATCCGGACCAAAGAGTGGACGTTCCCCAGTTTCTGACCAGTTCAGAGGGGTTCGGCACTTTCGTCCATATAACACTTCGAAGGGGGCCATCTTCAGACTAGCTTGATAGCTATTATTATAAGAGAACTCAGCATACGGGAGAGAGTCCTCCCATTTCTTGCCGAAGGAAATAACACAAGCTCGAAGCATGTCTTCGAGAACTTGGTTGACACGTTCAACTTGCCCTTGCGACTGAGGATGAAACGCAGTACTGAATGACAGATGAGTTCCCATAGCTTCTTGGAAACTTGCCCAGAATCTTGAAGTGAATAAGCTGCCACGGTCTGAACTGATAACCAATGGAATACCGTGGAGTGAAACAATCCTGGACATGTAGAGCGTTGCCAGCTGACTAGCAGTGATCGTTTCTTTGACTGCCAGAAAATGTGCAACCTTAGAAAGCCGGTCAATGACGACAAGAATTGCATCATTACCTTTCTGCGATTTGGGAAATCCAGTGACGAAGTCCATCTCGACATGGTCCCATTTCCATTCAGGAATAGAGATAGGTTGCAGAGTTCCAGCAGGCCTTTGATGTTCTGCTTTGATACGACGGCAAACGTCACACTCGGCAACATAACGAGCAATGTCTTGCTTCATATTAGACCACCAGAATCTCTGACGGATGTCTTGGTACATCTTTGTACTACCAGGATGGATACATAGAGGCGTATCATGAGCTTCTTTCATAACTTCCTGAGTCATATCCAGGTTTTTCTCTGCACATGGCACCACTAGGCGGCCCTTGAAGTACAAAGTGCCATCATCAGCAATAGTGAAGAATGAGGGCTTTCCTTCTGCGAGGTAGCGCTTAATCTTGTGGGCTTCAGAGTCATATCCCTGTATTCTCTTGATGGAGTCCAAGAGATCTGGTTCGACAGCCAGGGTATTGAGGGAACCCTGGGAAACAACACGGAGGTTCATCTTGCGAAACTCCTTAGGAGGGGGAGCGAGTGCACCCGGAGGAACAATATGGAGGTTCAGCTTTCTGAATTCTTCAACAAGCGAGGGCTGAACTTTGTGAACCTGGAGGTGGTTGCAGTAAGACTTGCGGCTCAAGGCATCAGCCATTACATTAGCCTTGCCTGGCGTATAGGAAATACCCAAGTCAAAGTCTGCAACAATCTCCATCCATCTCTGCTGACGGAGGTTCAGGTCTGGCTGAGTAAACAGATACTTCAGACTTTGGTGGTCAGTGAAGATCTCGCAACGATTACCGAGAAGGTAATGTCGCCACTGCTTCAGCGCATGAATGACAGCAGCAAGTTCGAGGTCGTGAACTGGGTAGTTCTCTTCGTGAGGGCGCAATTGCCGAGAGGCATAAGCAATCACTTTGCGGTCTTGCATTAGGACACAGCCTAATCCTTGACGGGAAGCGTCGCAGTAAATGACGAAGTCCTTCTTAGTATCAGGTGGAGCTAGCACTGGGGCAGAAGTCAACTTGTCTTTGAGTGCCTGGAAACTTTCCTGACATTTGTCTGTCCATTGGAACTTGACGCCCTTATGCAACAGGTTAGTCAGAGGCCTGGCGATCTTGGAGAAGTTCTCGACGAATCGACGGCAATAGCTGGCGAGACCGAGAAAACTTCTGACTTGCTTAACGTTCTTGGGAGGAGTCCAATCAAGGATAGCCTGGACTCGTTCAGGGTTGACGGCAATACCATCCTTAGAGATGACATGCCCAAGATAGGTTACTTCGGGTAGCCAGAATTCACATTTGGAGAACTTGGCATATAGTTGATGCTCTCGTAGCTTTTCCAGCACAAGACGAAGATGTTCAGCATGTTCCTCTTCGTTCTTGGAAAATACCAGGATATCATCCAGATAAACCACGACGAACTTGTCGAGGTAATCCATGAATATATAGTTCATCAGACGAGAGAAGGTGGCTGGAGCATTGGTTAAACCGAAAGACATGACGGTGTACTCGTATGAACCATATCGAGTCACGAAGGCGGTCTTTGGGATATCCTCTTCACGAACACGGATCTGGTGGTAACCCAACCTCAAGTCGAGTTTAGAGAACACTGATGAACCAGCCAGTTGATCATACAGATCATTGATCCGAGGAAGAGGATATTTATTCTGAATGGTAGCTTGGTTTATAGGACGGTAGTCTTGAACTTATCGGTTTGTCCCATCCTTCTTCTTGACAAAGAGAGAAGGTGCTCCCCAAGGAGAGCAACTTGGGCGGATGAATCCTTTGCGAAGAGATTTGTCGATTTCCTCCTTAAGCTCAAGGAGTTCATGCGGCGGCATCTTGTAGGGTCGCTTGGCTATAGGAGTGGTGCCTGGTTTCAAGTCGATGATGAATTCGACAGCTCTAGCAGGGGGAATCCCTGGAAGTTCTTCAGGAAAGACGTCGAGGAATTCACGCACGACGGGAATGTTTTCAATGCCCTCGAGTGGTGCAGAGTTCAATGCATTCAATGCATAGAGCCTGGCCTCGGCATTTTGCACCAGATGAGCTTGGTAAGTAACTATTTCATCTGAAGGGTGAAGTAGATGGACGGTCTTAGTGGCGCAAACTATAGAAGCAGTATGCGCTTTCAACCAATCCATCCCCAAAATGAGGTCGATGTTAGACGACTTCAGGATAATGGGAGAGGCATAGAATTCCAGCCCTTCGATTTCCACGGGGACGTCGATGCCAACCATGGAGGTTTGACACTGTCCCACGGGGGTTTTGACCACTACCGAGGTGTTCATCTCCTCACATTTAACGTCGTGCTTGTATGCAAAATCTTCTGACATGAATGAATGCGATGCACCTGTATCAAATAAAACGGATGCTGGTACTGAATTTACGAGGAGTGTACCCATCACAGTAGCAGGCTGGTCTTGAGCTTCGTTCAGATCAACGTGGTTGGCATGAGCACGACCATAAGACTTAGCATTGTTGTTGCGGGGCTGGTTGTTACCACGGCCAGCTGCGGGAAGGGCAAGTTGATTCTGATTCTGATTGCAGTCCCTGGCACGGTGACCTGGTTGACCACACTTGTAGCACAGACCATTATTGGGAGTGGGAACAGGAGCTTGGGGTGGTGGAGCTGGAAGCCTTGGCTGCCTAGATGGTGGAGGAGGCAGACGAGGTGCAGCATAGGTCTGCCTTGGGGCAGGTGCATTTGGACGGTACATGCTGTTCGGGATCCATATCTTACGCTTCTGCGAGGGCGGGCCCGAAGATGAGCCCGTGTCACGGTTGCGCCTGTGAGAGCTCTGGTATTCCTGCAGACCAGTTTCGACATTGATGGCCTTGTTCACCAAGGTGGCGAAATCAGCAAAGTCATGCACTAGAAGTGCGAGCTTGATGTCAGCTTGAAGGCCGTCACGGAACTTCTCCTGTCTGCGTGCATCAGTTGCAATGTCCTCTTCAGCATAGCGGGACAAGTCCAGAAACTCCCGCTGATAAGCTTCAACAGTTTTGTTGCCTTGGGTGAGGTTGCGGAACTCACGCTTCTTCCGGTCCATGACTCCCTGAGGAATGAAGCGGGCACGGAAAGCAGCTTGGAAGTCTGGCCAGGTGATGATTGTTCCAGCTGGCAGAGTACGCCTGTGGCTGTCCCACCATTGAGCTGCGGGTCCCTTCAGGAAGAAGGAAGCAAAGGTGACATAGCTGGCAGGGGCTACATCGGCAGACTCCATCTCATAGGTGATGTCACGGAGCCAGTCATCAGCATCCAGAGGCTGAGTTGAGCTGCGGTACACAGTTGGGTTGAGGCGCATGAAATCCTGCAGAGTTACTGGGGTTGGCTGCTGGTTCATATTGGGGCGAGGAAACTGAGCCATCATATTTTCCATGAATTGGCGGTTCAGTTCGAACTGTTGGATCATACCAGCCATGTACTCAGGCGGTGGTGGGGCGTTGCCACCACTACCACGACCACCTGGTCTAACCATCCTGCTAATATATAACAGGGGTAGTTCAGCATTGAGAAATTTGCAAAGACAAGAATCATTCATGATGAAACATGCATAATGAAAGGAGCACGATAGCTACTACATAGTAGTCGGCATAACTTACAAAAGGGGTCATGCATAGAGTTCAGTACACAGAGTTCAGTACATAGACTAAAACACCATAGGCGGCACACAGGCTCGCGGCGAATGCATCTAACACTAACAAGCAAGCCTACATCAGTCCCAAGAGGTACTGTGGAGGTAGGTGTAGCCTGAAAGCTGGTAGTGTCGCATCGGGAACTCCACGTCAGCAACCTGGGGTCCGCGAATACTCTGGTGCAGAACCTGACGCTCAGGTGGCAGAAGAGGACCAAGTGCGGGAGAGTAGCCTCCCACATCTGGCCAGCCGACACCCTGGGGCATCACAGTCCTGGCTGGGTAGATCGCAGAACGGGGCAGCTCTCTAGATCGGACAAAGGGGTGCAACAGCGTCAGAGCACGGTAAAGGTGCTGACGGGTGGTGTACAACTCGTGGCGAAGAGCTCGGTTAGCTCGATCCAGCCCATCAGCATGCAGAACCAGGTTCTGATGGTAGAAGGGCTCTCGGGTGACAGTGGAGTAGGCAGCAGTATAGTATCCCTCCGCACCAACATCAGATGCGATAGCAATGTGCCTGAAAGGGGAGGTGTCCAACTCCCGATACTCTCCACGAAGACGTGTCAGAGCAGCATAAGCAGCATCGTGGACAGCCATATCGATGGTCACTCCAACACCATGAGCGGTGTGCAGCACAGTAGTGGAGTCATACTCCCGAGAGTAGAGGTGGACGATGGCACGATACTGCTCCTGGTTAAAGTCCTGGTACTCCTCGTAGACGGTGTACTCAGGGTGCCAGCGATAACCCAGATAGGTCATCATCTCAGCTAGCACAGCAGGTGATCCCGAGGCACCAATGGCCGTCGTGTGGCGCACGACCTGCCTCGTGGGTTCCATCTGAAAGCAAAGATGTTTCAAAGGAGTCAAATGACAGTGTGGGAATTGTTCAAAATACTATTCTAAGAAATAACTATGGCTTATCCAACTTTGGGGTGAATGTGGTCACGGGATCCTAGTGTTAGAGTTAGTAAATTCGTTTAACCCGAGTAGAAGAGAGTTCAGAGTCCCAGAGTAAAGGTCGAGGAGTAAAAGATCCTAGTACCACCCAATGGCGACGTGGGCCCGTAAGACACACAGCCATGTTAGTAAAAGTTTTGCAATGTCTAGACTCGACTTCGGCCAAGGAGTGTGGAAGGGGGATTCCTACAGGCAGTCGGCTCTGATACCAACTTGTGACGCCCCCGATTCAATCGTACACTAATCATGCACGCAAACGTGTACGATCAAGATCAGGGACTCACGGGAAGATATCACAACACAACTCTAAAACATAAATAAGTCATACAAGCATCATAATACAAGCCAGGGGCCTCGAGGGCTCGAATACAAGTGCTCGATCATAGACGAGTCAGCGGAAGCAACAATATCTGAGTACAGACATAAGTTAAACAAGTTTGCCTTAAGAAGGCTAGCACAAACTGGGATACAGATCGAAAGAGGCGCAGGCCTCCTGCCTGGGATCCTCCTAACTACTCCTGGTCGTCGTCAGCGGCCTGCACGTAGTAGTAGGCACCTCCGGTGTAGTAGGAGTCGTCGTCGACGGTGGCGTCTGGCTCCTGGGCTCCAGCATCTGGTTGCGACAACCAGGTAGAAAGGAAAGGGGGAAAAGAGGGAGGAAAGCAACCGTGAGTACTCATCCAAAGTACTCGCAAGCAAGGAGCTACACTACATATGCATGGGTATATGTGTAAAGGGCCATATCGGTGGACTGAACTGCAGAATGCCAGAATAAGAGGGGGATAGCTAATCCTGTCGAAGACTACGCTTCTGGCAGCCTCCATCTTGCAGCATGTAGAAGAGAGTAGATTGAAGTCCTCCAAGTAGCATCGCATAGCATAATCCTACCCGGCGATCCCTCCTCGTCGCCCTGTTAGAGAGCGATCACCGGGTTGTATCTGGCACTTGGAAGGGTGTGTTTTATTAAGTATCCGGTTCTAGTTGTCATAAGGTCAAGGTACAACTCCGGGTCGTCCTTTTACCGAGGGACACGGCTATTCGAATAGATAAACTTCCCTGCAGGGGTGCACCACATAACCCAACACGCTCGATCCCATTTGGCCGGACACACTTTTCTGGGTCATGCCCGGCCGCGGAAGATCAACACGTCGCAGCCCTACCTAGGCACAACAGAGAGGTCAGCACGCCGGTCTAAATCCTATGCGCGCAGGGGTCTGGGCCCATCGCCCATTGCACACCTGCACGTTGCGTACGCGGCCGGAAGCAGACCTAGCCCCCTTAATACAAGTGCGAGCTTACGGTCCAATGCGGCGCGCGCCGCTCAGTCGCTGACGTCACGAAGGCTTCGGCTGATACCACGACGTCGAGTGCCCATAATTGTTCCTGCGTAGTTGGTTAGTGCGTATAGACCAAATGGCCAGACTCAGATCAAATACCAAGAACTCGTTAAGCGTGTTATTTTGAAGTAACCGCGGACGCCGACCAGGGCCAGGCCCACCTCTCTCCTAGGTGGTCTCAACCTGCCCTGTCGCTCCGCCACAAAGATCCACTCGCGGGTACTCCTACGAGCCGACCCGACTTTAGTCACCACAGGTATCATATATCATGTATATAAGTATATACCCGTGATCACCTCCCGAGTGATCACGGCCCGATAGTATAGCATGGCAGACGGACAAGAATGTAGGGCCACAGATGGAATACTAGCATCCTATACTAAGCATGTAGGATTGCAGGTAAAGGTAACAACAGTAGTAGCAAGGACAGGCTATGCATCAGGATAGGATTAACGGAAAGCAGTAACATGCTACACTACTCTAATGCAAGCAGTAGAGAGTAGAATAGGCGATATCTGGTGATCAAGGGGGGGCTTGCCTGGAAGCTCAGCCGAGAAGGAGGGGTCGTCAACACCGTAGTCGTACTGGGTAGCAGCGGCGTCGGTCTCGGTGTCTAGCGAGAGAAGAGGGGGAAGAAACAATAAATATAATGCAAACAAATGCATGACGATGCATGACATGACAAAGCGTGATGCTAGGGTGCCCAATCGCGGTAGTAGGTGATACCGGCGAAGGGGGGAAACATCCGGGAAAGTATTCCCGGTGTTTCGCGTTTTCGGACAGATGAACCGGAGGGGGAAAGTTGCGAGTTGATAGGTTAGGGATGTGTGGCGGACGAACGGGCTGCATATCCGGATTCGTCTCGTCGTTCTAAGCAACTTCATGTAGAAAGTATTTTCATCCGAGTTACAGATTATTTTATATGATTTTCTAAAGTTTTTAATCATTTCTGATTTTAATTATTTATTTAAATCCAAACATTATCCAGAACAGTATGGATGACGTCAGCATACGTATGTGTGATGTCAGCAGTCAACGGTGCGGTTGACTAGTCAAACCAGACAGGTGGTCCAGTGGGACCCACATGTCAGTGACAGAGCTTAACTAACAGGAGTAATTTTAACCTAACTAACCTAATCAGTGAGTGGGCCGAGTAGTGAGTGAGAGATTAGGGTTTTTAATTAGCTAAAACTATTTAATTGACTAATTATTCTTTTATTTATTTCGTTTATTGAGGGGGGCCTATAGGTCAGTGAGACAGGGGCGGCCCACGTCAGCAGTTGACTCAGTCAACTGGTTAACAGCGGGCCCTGGGCCCACCAGTCAGTGGCCCAGGCGGTGGGACCCGCGGCGCCAGGTCAGCGCGGCCGGCTCTCGCCGCCGGCGACCAAATGCACAGCGCTGACCCGCCGGAGTTCGCCGGAAAATGCGCACAGGGCACGGATCCGTGCGCGCATGGGCTCGTTCGAACGAGCATGAAGAGGGCGCATCTAGTGGTGCGCGGTGGCGTGGCCGGAGATGTCCGGAAGTGACGGCGAGTGAGCCCATCGGTGGATGGTCGGAGTCGGGCGTGAGTGGATCCAGCGCTAGGGGGCACGAGAAGGCATGTGCGCACACGCGTTGGGTTCCTGGAAGCTCCAGGAAACACGGTGACGGGCTTAGGCGAGTTAAGACGATGGCTGTGGCGGATTGGCCACGAGCTCGTCGGCGGCGGACAGAAACGGGCGCGGTGGCAAACTAGCTACGGGCGCTAGGAAGCTAACGGAGAGCGGCGGGAGGCGGAGGAGCTCACCGAGCGGCCACACACGGAGGCCGGTTGAAAGGTTTAGTAGCAGCAGAGTCGTCGCCGGAGTTGGTGAAGAGCGGCGGCAAAGCTTGTCGGAGCAAGGAGGAAGGCGTGGCGTCGTGGGTGTTGCGGTGGCTCCGAGCTCCAACGGGGTGCACCAGTCGAGACGCGGACGACGGCGGACCTTGGGGACACAGTGGAGCGGCGAGGTGGGCACGGTGGCCGTGGCTAGGCCGGAGCCATGGCAGCGGTGGCACTCGGATGCGGTGGGGAAGGAGGGAGCGGCGTGGATCTGAGGGAGAGGAGAGGCACAGTGACCGAGGGCGAGAGCAGGGTGAGTGGAGGAGGAACCGAGGAGGCGGGGGCGTGGCGACCTTATCCCTCCTCGACGCCGGCGAGGGGGGGTGCGACGGGGACGCGCCTCTGTTCCGACCCTGGTCGGGGGAACAGGGAAGGGAGGGAGCGACCGAGGGAGGCGGGCTGGGCCGGCTGGGCCGTCGGCAGGCTGCAGTTGGCTAGTTGGGCCCTTCGGCCCAGGGGGAAGGGGGCTTTCTTTTTTTTCTCTTTTGTCTTCTGCTTTTGTATTTTCTTTTCTTTTCCTTTTCTGTTTTATTTAATTTAGGTCATTTAAGTATTTTATAAAATTGTGTCTTCTACACCATAATTACCTATGCCATTTTTGGCACTGCCCGAACATTTTTGTTTCAACTTTTGAAAACTTTTGTTGTTTGACATATTTTGAATTTGACTTTTGAACGGGTTTTGAACTAACGAGAGTTTAGTAACAGTAAACAGAGATGACATGGCATCATTAGGAGAGTTTTACTGTAGCCTAATTATCCGGGCGTTACATAGGAGAATATGAGGTCCTCCTTCATCTTAGATGCTACGGTGATACGAGCTTCGAGGTCGTTGGATATGGGATCCAAGGGCATCTGAGTAGTTTTTGTACAAATTGTGTGCAATTCTCAAACTCACTAAGGTTTCCTGTAAAAATATTAAGACATCATGTGAGCTGCTATATCTCAGATCTACAAGCTCCAAGCAACTCATATCAGCATATATCATCTAAGGTGTGGGGGCAAATGATATTCTCCCGGGGAGGAGGGGGGTGCACAACCAATCGGTGTTTGGGAAGATGGGGACAAATATAATGTTCAAATAATACAATCTAAATAATCCTAAATAGAGCTTCACAATTTTATCTATAGTCGAGGGGTTAACGCCCGACAATCTACATAGCTCCGCCTAAACACAACATTTCCATGTATGTAGTACTAGGCTTAATATTCATGTTTCAGTTTCATGTTCATTTTAAATATTGAATTGAGGACCATGTACGTTTTACTCCCTTCGTTCCTAAATATTAGTCTTTTTAGAGATTTCAAATGGACTGCCACATACAGATGTATATAGACATATTTTAGAGTGTAGATTCACTCATTTTGCTCCGTATGTAGTCACTTGTTGAAATCTCTGAAAGACAAATATTTAGGAACAGAAGGAGTATTTTTGAATTCATGTCATACATGCATGGTTTGGAAAAATAGATGCAATATACTTACTGGATTGTTGTTGTATTCGTGTGTGTGTGTGTGGATGTGTGTGTGTGTGTGTGGTCATATGCTTGATACATACAAAGTTTTCTCACCACCATACCGTTCATCTTTGAAATTTGAATTTGCAATGAAAAACTTACTAGGGATACCATGAAATGTGAAATCCACATTGAGATCACTATATCACAAACTCACTCTAATTCAAGAACTCGTCATAAATCAATTACCACGTTGAGATTACTATTTGCAAGGAAAATACGGGCATTGTAATACACAAAGATTCGTTCGGCAATTTAAAAGATTCCTTTTGTATTCTCGAATAGTAGGACCCAATGGCGTACCAGCCAAACCCTGGCTCGCGTTGATCCTCAAAAAAAACTGGGCTCGTGTCCTTCTGGTGGCATGCATGGTATGCACATTAGCCAACCCCAACAGGTCGAGCCACCGCGTTTCGAGTCGAAATATCTAGCGGCCAGAATTCCAGCCCTAGGAAATTCCCCTCATGTCCGCGGTCCATAATGACTACCCATGAACAATGGAGGGATACTTTAGTAACTAGACAACGTTACCTACCGTGCCGAGAACGGTTCAATTCCCTCGGTCTCCGCTACCCAAGGTCACCCATCAACTCCATTGTCTGGTGATAGAGGCGAAGGTGTCCCGATGTTTCGATGACATGGTGGCTATCGTTTTCTGTGGGAGTCGACCTTGACGATCCGACTACGAACATACGAGACATCGCGCCTTAGCAATCGCTAAACCAACTTCCGAGGGGTTATTGACCATGCCGGAGCACGATCAACCTGACCTCGAGGGTCTGTTTCCTTCAAGCAAACGAAGAACAAGCAAGAAACTGAGATTGCAATCTGGATATTGCGAATATAAGAGGAAAGCTTTATTAATGAAGGTGGGGTTCTGTGACGCCTTTGTCTGGTCGTTGAACACAAACGAAGTACGCGAAGTTGCAGCTATGGAAAACTTTTAATCTAAACAAAACCCAAAGTCTAAACGACGCCCTAAGGGTTGTATATATGGAGGAAGAGGGGGGAATTTCGTGGCCCTTGAGGGAGGGGTCCGAAACCAACCCTAACTCTTGTTTCCCCACACAGACGGACTCTAAAAATAGCCTATAATCAAGTACTTCGAAATTACATGGGCCTGGCCCAAAAATAAGGTGACGCAACACCTAGAATAGCCTCTGGACGAAATTTATGAAGTGGCATCTTATATGTTTCGTCCAAGGCTTCATGCACTCATTATGGTGGCTTCAAAGTCCTGAAATCATCACTTGTAACTCCATTCTTGTTCCCCTTGCCCATGCCATCATCTCCATGCTTGATCTTGCTCCAATGTTCATCCCTCTTGTCCAAGCTAGGCCCTTCATTTGTAAGCAAGACAAATGTATCCAATTTAGGCAACATCATATTCTCATGAACACTAGAATCATTACCAAGAAACAAAAGTACCCGATAATTTAATTGGCGTGCGCGAGCTCTAGTAATTGGTCTAGTATGTATAGCAGCAGGGGCTATGGGTGTAACAATGGTATTGATGTCCTCATCATCATCCCATGCTTGAAATGAAGTCGTCCTCGACGGAAGCTCATCTTCCTCACCCAAATAAGGCTTCAAATCTGCAATGTTAAAAGTGGGACCAACCCCAAAATCTGCAGGCAGCTCAAGTTTATATGCATTATCATTTCTTTTCTCTAACACCTTGAAAGGACAATCAGCAAGTGGCATTAGCTTTGATTTGCGCAAATCGGGAAGTCTATCCTTACGCAAATGTAAGCAAACAAGATCTCCATGTGCAAACACAACATGTTTTCTACCCTTATCTCCAGCAAGTTTATATTTAGCATTCATACGCTCAATGTTTTCCTTAGTTGACTCATGCATTTTTAGATCAATTTAGCACGTTGTTTAGCATCAAAATTAACCTTCTCCGAAGATGGAAGAGGTAACAAATCAATAGGTGCACGAGGTAGGTAACCATACACAATTTCAAAAGGGCACATCTTAGTAGTAGAATGCAATGAACGATTATAAGAAAATTCAATATGAGGCAAGCATTCTTCCCACATTTTCTTATTATTCTTCAAAACAGTCCTAAGCATAGTAGACAATGTTCTATTGACTACTTCAGTTTGTCCGTCAGTTTGGGGGTGACAAGTAGTACTAAAAAGCAGTTTAGTCCCCAACTTAGCCCATAAACATCTCCAAAAGTGGCTAAGAAATTTAGTATCACGATCTGAAACAATAGTATTTGGCACACCATGCAAGCGAATAATTTCACGAAAGAACAGATCAGCAACATTAGCAGCATCATCGCTTTTATGACATGGTATGAAGTGTGCCATTTTCAAAAATCTATCCACGACAACAAATATGCTATCCCTCCCATTCTTTGTTCGAGGTAATCCTAAAACAAAATCCATAGATATATCCTCCCAAGGAACACTAGGTACAGGCAAAGGCGTCTATAAACCATGAGGATTGAGTCGTGACTTAGCTTTTTGACATGTAGTGCGGCGAGCAAAAAAATGCTAAACATCCCATCTCATCTTTGGCCAAAAGAAATGTGTAGCAAGTATATCCTCTGTCTTCTTCACGCCAAAGTGTCCCATTAATCCTCCTCCATGTGCCTCCTGCAACAACAAAAGACGAACGAAGCTAGCTGGAATGCATAGCTTGTTAGCACGAAACACAAATCCATCGTTAACGACGAACTTGTTCCACGTTCTCCCTTCTTTACAATTCTGCAATACATCTTTAAATTCAACATCATGCACATATTGATCTTTGATGGTCTCCAAACCAAATATTTTAAAGTCAAGTTGTGAAAGCATAGTATAACGACGAGATAATGCATCAGCAATAACATTTTCTTTACCCTTCTTGTGTTTAATGACATAAGGGAAAGTCTCAATGAATTCAACCCATTTAGCATGTCTACGATTCAGTTTGGCTTGACTTTTAATATGTTTCAAAGATTCATGATCAGAATGTATAACAAATTCTTTGGGCCATAAATAATGTTGCCATGTTTCTAAAGTCCGAACAAGAGCATATAATTCTTTATCATAAGTAGAATAGTTCAGACTAGGCCCACTCAATTTTTCAGAAAAGTATGCAATAAATTTGCCATCTTGTAATAACACACCTCCTAATCCAATTCCACTTGCATCACATTCAGGCTCAAAAGTCTTATTAAAATCAGGAAGTTGGAGTAAAGGAGCATGTGTCAACTTATCTTTCAATACCGTGAAGGCTTCTTCCTGTGCGGTACCCCAAACAAAAGGCACATCCTTCTTTGTAAGCTCATTGAGAGGTGCAGCAATGGTGCTGAAATATCTCACAAAACGCACGTAAAATCCAGCGAGGCCAAGAAAGCTCCTCACTTGTGTGACCGTTTTGGGCTGCGGCCAACTCTCAATAGCTTCAATCTTGGCTTTATCAACTTCAATTCCCTGTGGAGTAACAACATAGCCAAGAAAAGATACTCGGTCAGTGCAAAAGGTGCACTTCCGAAGGTTACCAAACAAACGTGCATCACGTAGAGCAATAAAAACAGCACGTAAATGTTCCAAATGTTCCTCCAAAGATCTGCTATAAATCAGTATATCATCAAAATAGACTACCACAAATCATCCAATGAAAGCACGTAAACTTCGTTCATTAATCTCATGAAAGTACTAGGTGCATTAGTTAACCCAAAAGGCATGACTAACCACTCATATAATCCAAGCTTAGTTTTAAATGTTGTTTTCCATTCATCTCCCAATTTCATACGAATTTGATGGTATCCACTACGCAAATCAGCTTTGGAGAATATTGTAGAGCCACTCAATTCATCAAGCATATCATCTAGCCTAGGAATAGGATGATGATAACAAATAGTAATATTATTAATGCCTCTACAATCAACACACATACGCGACGTACCATCCTTTTTTGGCACTAAAATAATAGGAACAACACAAGGACTAAGAGATTATCGTATATAACCTTTGTCGAGAAGCTCCTATACTTGATGCATAATCTCCTTCGTCTCCTCTGGATTGGTACGGTATGGCGCATGGTTTGGTAGTGAAGCGCCAGGAATTAAGTCAATATGATGCTCAATCCCTCGAATAGGTGGTAATCTCGGTGGCACGTCTTGTGGAAAGACGTCAGTGAACTCCTGTAAAATGTTAGTGACAGTAGGAGGCAAAGAGGAAGGTACATCCTCGAAATAAAATAATGCCTCTTTGCACACAAAAGCATAGCAAACAAATTTGCTGAAATCTAGATCATCAATATCAGATTTGGTGGCAAGTAAACATGCACTTTTCAATTTAATTCAGAAGCAATACTAGATGGTTTATTATTAGGCTTCATTTATTGCTCAAATTCTTTTGCCACAATCTGATTTTCACTCTTATTTTTCTCATGTTTTACTTTATTAGCTCTATTAATATCATCTTTCAAAATGGAATCAGGAGTCATAGGAAGCAAAGTAATATTTTTATCCTTATGAACAAGAGTATACTGATTGTTTCTACCATGGTGTATAGAATTTTTATCAAATTGCCATGGTCTACCAAGTAATAAGGAACAAGCTTGCATAGGTACCACATCACAATCAACATAATTAGCATATGTAGAGATACTAAAATGCACACGAACAGTACGTGTTACCTTAACCTTGCCGCTGTTGTTGAACCACTGGATGTAGTAAGGATGTGGATGTGGTCTTGTGGTGAGAGATAGCTTCTCCACCATCTCCATGCTAGCCAAGTTGTTGCAGGTCCCTCCATCTATGATGACGCGAACAGAACGTTCCTTCACAACTCCCTTTGTATGGAACAAATTATGCCTCTGATTTTGCTCATCTTGTGTGACCTGCACACTCAAAACACGTTGAGCAACTAAACATTCATACCTGTCAGCATCTTCATGAGCCATGTATTGCGTCTCATGATCAGAATCATCACCACCGTCTTCTTCACTTGTAATAAGAGCCAAAGTCTCCTCATCATAGTCACTAGCGGACTCATACCCACCATCCTCAGAAGTAATCATCACACGGTTAGATGGGCATTCTCTCGCATAATGACCTCCACCCTTGCAACGATGACAAATAATATCATGTGTTTGCCCTGTTGATGCCATGGATGAAGAAGAGCTATGTGCGGAACCGAAAGGTGTACTCCTGGCAGATGGTGGTGGTGGTGCCTGTTTTCTTGTATCTCGGTTGGAATTGGCGGCTGAAGTCAGTGGTGCTGCAGTAGGACATGTGGGAGTAGAGGATGCACGTGGTGTCCAAGAGGAATGTCGACCTGCAGAAAAGTTAGTTCGCGCCAATGCATGTCGATCCTGCACTTCACGTTCAGCTTTGCAAGCAAGATGGAATAAACGAGTGATATTATGATACTCCTTATACTCTAGAATGGTCTGAATCTCTTTATTTAATACACCCATAAAACGTGCAAGCATAGCTTCATTATCCTCAACAATACCACATCTAATCATTCCAGTTTGTAATTCCTGATCATATTCTTCTACAGGATTTTTTTCCCTTGTCTTAAACGCTGCAATCTTTGAAGTAATTCAAGTTGATAATATGGTGGAACCCAACGAGTACGCATAGCAGTTTTCAAAGCAGCCCAAGTAGCTGGAATAGGATATAATTTACAATGTTCAGACCACCAAACACATGCAAACCTAGTGAAAGCACAAACAGCAGTAGGAAAACGTCTCTCCTCAGGATATTGTAAACATGTAAAACGTTGTTTGGTTTCTAACTCCCAAGTAATATATATATATATATATATATATATATATATATATATATCAGGAACATATCTACCCTCAAATGGTGGAATATTCAATTTCAGTTTAGGAAGATGGTCATGATCTCGTACCTCAGGTGGTGGTGCAGCCCTACCATTGCGATGATATGCATGAGGACGACCTGGTGGTGGTGGTGCTGGTGGTTGCACATAGTTCTGATTTTGATCAACCTCATCCTCGTAATGGTCCTCCACCTCTGCAGTAGCAGCAGGAGCTACAAAAGAATCAATAGTAGGTACAGAGGCACCAGAATTTTGACCAGGCTCAAGGGGAACGCGCAGTGCTCATCCCACTTGATTTGGAAGGCGATGTTGTTGTTGTTGTTGTTGTTGTTGTTGTTGTTGTTGTTGTTGCTGTAGAGGTGTGACAGGTGCAGCGTGTGGTGGTTGTGGAAGACGCGCAAGCAATTCATTAAACTTGTTATCGAGCTTTGTTTCAAACGCCTTCTCAATGCCATCTATCTTCTCCATGGCCTCTTCAAATCTGTTTAGCACATCTTCCACCTGTTCACTCATCATTTGCTGAAACTTATCATGTACTCCCTCCGTTCCAAAATAGATGACTCCACTTTGTACTAACTTTAGTACAAAATTAGTATAAACTAGGTTCATCTATTTTGGAACGGAGGGAGTAACTCTTTGTTCGTCATGTTCTCCCAGTCAGTCTCGTCGGCTTGTGATCTTGCCATGGTTAGCAGCAAGAGAAAAACACAAGAATATGATCCTATAGACTACTAGGAAGTGGCTATGGTGTTCTGGAAAGTCACAAATCCGTCAAGCGAATCTCAAATTCTTACTAGTTGTTACTAAGCAGCAGGTGGTGATTGGCAACCGTTGTAGTCAAAACTCTCAAAGCTTGGATAGAGTGATTACCAGGGAGAGTCAAACGCACGACGTAGATGTATGTGGAGCTGGGAAGGCTTATAATATGGTAGCAAAAGGGTCAGCAGTAATCAATTTAGATGCAAAGTTGAATAAACGCTCAACGACGGTACTGTGCTGGTCCTAGGCTAGACCGTACTAAAGACGCGAGCCTAGGACACTAACAAAATCACGGCACTGCACGTAAACAAAGGAGGAGCACACTCTGAAATTTTGTTTTTCTTTTTTAATTTTTTTTTGAAAAAGTCTATAAATGGTCTAAAAACTGCCTAGCGATAATTTTCCAGACTTAGTTTTTTTAAAATGGAACTATTTTTCTACTGCGGGTAGCACTAAAGTTGGGGAGTCCGACTTGGTCACGACTCGGAGTATAGCGTGATCTGGAAATCAAAAACAGAGGAACAAATACTGGACTCGGACTGGTGGCGGAGATGAATCTAGTGGAAACTCGGACTGGTGGCGGATATATGTAGGGCGGTGGAACACGGACTGGTAGCAAATCTGTGATGGAGGTGGACTCGGATTATTGTGATGGCGGTGTATATGTGGTATATGGCAGCGGTGATGACGATGGTGGTATATGGCAGCGGTGATGATGACGGTGGTATATGGCAGCGGTGATGACGATGGTGGTATATGGAAGCGGTGATGACGATGGTGCGGCGGCAGCGTGACAACTTGTGAATAGAACTCGAAACTCTAAAGGACTAGACACTAAGACCAGCAACTAGACACGACGATGCAACCGCAAATTCAACAATGCAAAACCCTAAAATTCTTATGCAAAGGCTCAGATTGGTTCGGATATGATGAAATAACCCTAATTTTTTTGGCTTTTTCGTGGACTGTAGGTATGAAGAATAGACTCGATCTAAACTACGAAAAACTGTAAAATCTCACCGAGCAACATAGAAATCTGATACCACTTGATAGAGGCGAAGGTGTCCCGATGTTTCGATGAGATGGTGGTCTCGGATTTCGGGTTCCGGCAAAACCCTTGAGGTTCGAACACTGGGGTGCGCACGAAGATCTCTCCTTCCTCTAGCTCACACGCATCAAGATCTCACGGCCTAGCTCGACGAACCCAAGGACACAGTGACACAAGAATTATACTGGTTTGGGCCGCCATTGTGGTGTAATACCCTACTCTAGTGTGGTGTGGTGGATTGCCTCTTGGGCTGAGGATGAATAGTACAAGGGAAGAACAGCCTCCTGAGGAGAGGTGTTCTTGTGCTCGGTGAGCTTGTGTGGTGGTTGATGAACTGAATGATCGATCCCCTCCTATGACGGTGGGTAGTCCTATTTGTAGAGGCCCTCGTCCTCCTCCCAAATATTGAGCGGGAAGGGATGCCACAACGGCCAGTTTGAAGGGGGACAACTAGTACAAGCTATCCTGACTAAAGGTGGTCTTCGCCTACCAAAGGCTCTGGTGGTGACGCCGTCTTGGGCTCCACGGTGACATCCGTCTTGTCGTCCTTCTGGTCTTGGTCTCGTTGCACCGATATGGAAACCTTTTCCTGACGCCTCGGGACTCCTCACATGCGCTTGCCCCTTTAGCACCAAAGAGGAAACGAGGACACTGTGCGCGCTGGCGCCCGCCTGGCCTTGGTCGTCACGGCTTACGTCATGGGAACCTCGTGAGGTTCACCTTGCCTTGATCTCTCCGCCCCTCGCGAGCCAGCCTGGTGAGGCTGCCTCCGAGGAGGTCTTGTGTCGTCCGCCTCGCGAGGCATGGCCCCTCGCGAGGGTCTTTAGTGTTTGCTGGTGAAGATGGGCCGTATAGGGCCGCCAGTGGAGCCACGCCGTGGGCCGCAGGCAGGCAAGTCTGGGGACCCCCATCCCCAGAACACCGACAGTAGCCCCCGGGCCCAAGGCGCGCTCGAACTTGGCTTCGAGGCGAAGCCAAAGGGCAAGTGCGGAGCGCCGTGGGCCCCAACAGCCTGCGGCCTTGGTCAACGCATGGCGATTGAGTGGACGTGGGCGTCTCCGCTTCCCCACGCTGCCTCGGCAACCGCCAGACTGACAAAAGACTGGCGCGGGCAACGTTTGCCTTCATTGCTTCCTTTCGCCTTACTCCAGATCCCCTTTCTCGCTCCTTGCTTCCGAAATCCCTAGATCTGCTTCAATCCCCTTCCGAGCCTCCGACCAATGGCGCCCAGAAAGGCCAAGGCTGCTGCGCCGCCTGCTTGGTATGAGCCAGCTCCGGATGCGCCCAATGTCTCGGAGAAGAACCTCGCCGCCACGCGCCTGCTGACGGCGGGGGAGAGCAACGAGAAGGGGGAGACCAAGCTCTGGGCCGGCTCCGCCGAGCCGGAGGCTCAGGGGAGCACCTTATACCCCTTCTTCATGAGAAGCGTCATCGCAGGCCTGGTTCCCCCCTTCTCCGACTTCTTCTACGCTGTCCTCCGCCGTTACAGGTTGCAGACCCTTCATCTCCATCCCAACTCCGTTCTTCTCTTGTTGATCTCCGCCTTCTGTTGTGAGGCGTACGTCGGGGTGATGCCGTCCGTGGCTTTGCTGGGCCACTTCTTCTTCCTCCGAATCAACGGCGACCACACCTCTGGGTGCGCCAACTTCATCGCAGCCGACAAGGCCAACGCGATCTCGAAGGCCGAAAAGAAGGCCGATGGCTTCAGGAGCAAGTGGGTCATGATGGATGCCAAGTGCGTCCATCCACGGTTGAGGCTGCCGACGAAGATGCCCAGTCGGAAGAGGGGTGGTCTCGCGCGAAGCTCACCGACGACCGGGCGTAGTTAGTGCTGGAGAAGATGACCGCCGACTTGAAGCCGGCCAACGCGAAGGCGGCGAAGCTGACGGGGGCCATGCTCTTGAGGGAGTTCCTGATGCTGCGTGTGGCCCCGCTCCAAGCATGCTCGCGCCCCTTGTGGATGCTTGATGGCGCGGAGGACAAGCTCCGCTTGAGTCCGGCGGCCTTACCTAAAGAAGAGTTGGCCGTGGCCCTCCGCCTCCTGGTCGGAGATGACCAGGAGTACCCGCCGAGTGCCTTTGTTCCTTTGTTCCTTCGCGAGGACGGGGAGCAGGTTGCGGCCGCCATGCCCACCTTCGACGAGCGTGGGCTGGTGCCGCCGGCGCCCTCTGGGGCCCAGGTGGTAGCGGCGCTGATACTTCTCCATCGTATCTACTTTTCCAAACACTTTTGCCCTTGTTTTGGACTCTAACTTGCATGATTTGAATGGAACTAACCCGGACTGACGCTGTTTTCAGCAGAATTGCCATGGTGTTATTTTTGTGCAGAAATAAAAGTTCTCGGAATGACCTGAAACTTCACGGAAAATATTTTTGGAATTAATAAAAAATACTGGCGAAAGAGTCAAGGCCATGGGGCCCACACCCTATCCACGAGGGTGGGAGGCGCGCCTATCCCCCTGGGTGCGCCCCCTGCTCGTGGGCCCCCTGGTGCTCCACCGACCTCAACTCCAACTCCATATATTCACGTTCGGGGAGAAAAAATCAGAGAGAAGGATTCATCGCGTTTTACAATACGGAGCCGCCGCCAAGCCCTAATCTCTCTCGGGAGGGCTGATCTGGAGTCCGTTCGGGGCTCCGGAGAGGGGAATCCGTCGCCGTCGTTATCATCAACCTTCCTCCATCACCAATTTCATGATGATCACCGCCGTGCGTGAGTAATTCCATCGTAGGCTTGCTGGACGGAGATAGGTTGGATGAGATTTATCATGTAATCTAGTTAGTTTTGTTAGGGTTTGATCCCTAGTATCCATTATGTTCTGAGATTGATGTTGCTATGACTTTGCCATGCTTAATGCTTCTCACTAGGGCCCGAGTGCCATGATTTCAGATCTGAACCTATTATGTTTTCATGAATATATGTGAGTTCTTGATCCTATCTTGCAAGTCTATAGTCACCTACTATGTGTTATGATCCGGCAACCCCGAAGTGACAATAGTCGGGACCACTCCCGGTGATGACCGTAGTTTGAGGAGTTCATGTATTCACAAGTGCTAATGCTTTGGTCCGGTACTCTATTAAAAGGAGGCCTTAATATCCCTTAGTTTCCAATAGGACCCTGCTGCCACGGGAGCGTAGGACAAAAGATGTCATGCAAGTTCTTTTCCATAAGCACGTATGACTATATTCGGAATACATGCCTACATTACATTGATGAATTGGAGCTAGTTCTGTGTCACCCTATCTTATAACTATTGCATGAGGAATCGCATCCGACATAATTATTCATCACTAATCCAATGCCTACGAGCTTTTCACATATTGTTCTTTGCTTAGTTACTTTTCCGTTGCCACTGTTACAATTACTACAAAACTGCTACTATTACTTTTGCCACCGTTACCGTTACTTCCATACTACTTTGCTACTAAATACTTTGCTGCATATATTAAGTTATCTAGGTGTGGTTGAATTGACAACTCAACTGCTAATAATTGAGAATATTCTTTGGCTCCCCTTGTGTCGAATCAATAAATTTGGGTTGAATACTCTACCCTCAAAAACTGTTGTGATCCCCTATACTTGTGGGTTATCAAGACTATTTTCTGGCGCCGTTGCCGGGGAGCATAGCTCTATTCTTTGAGTCACTTGGGATTTATATCTGCTGATCACTATGAGGAACTTGAAAGACGAGAAAACCAAAATTTATCCCTCAACTACGAGGGGAGGTAAGGAACTTCCATCTAGCTCTGCACTTGATTCGCCTTCTGTTTTGAGTAAACTTGCAACACCTAAACCTACTTCTGCTATTAATTCTGATATGTCGCATGTTATTGATGATGCCACTTCTGCTATGCATGATACTTATGATAAAACTACTTCTATGCTTGATACTACTCTGCCACTAGGTGAATTTTTTGATGAACAACTTGCTAGGGCTAGAGAGAATGAAATTATTGAAACTGATAATATTGATGAAAGTGATGATGAAGATTCTCCCCCTAGATATGAATTGTCTGTTGTGCCTGAGGCTTATGTTATGGAGGAAGAAATTGCTAGAGATTTTCTTGCATGCAATGATAGATATGATCTTAAGAAATTATTAGCTAAGCTGAAAGAAAAGTCTTTGAATGCTAGAATTAAATATGACCCTGCTTTTGCTACTTCACCTATCTGTATTACTGATAAGGATTGTGATTTCTCTGTCGACCCTGAGATAAATACTTTGGTTGAATTTGATCCTTTTCATGGCTATGAATCTGAAACTGTTGTGGCACATCTTACTAAATTAAATGATATAGCCACCCTATTCACTCATGAGGAAGAAATTCGTTACTACTATATCCTTAAATTATTTCCGTTCTCATGAAAGGGTGATGCTAAAACATGGTTTAATTCTCTTGATCCTGGTTGTGTGCGTAGTCCCGAGGATATGATTTATTACTTCTCTGCTAAATATGTCCCCGCTCATAAGAAACAAGCTGCTTTAAGGGAAATATATGATTTTGTGCAAATTGAAGAAGAGAGTCTCCCACAATCTTGGGGGAGGCTTCTCCAAATACTTAATGCTTTGCCTGATCATCCTCTTAAGAAAAATGAAATACTTGATATCTTTTATAATGGACTAATCGATGCTTCGAGAGACCACCTGGATAGTTGTGCTGGTTGTGTTTTCAGGGAAAGAACTGCTGATCAAGCTGAATTGCTATTAAATAACATGTTGAGTAATGAAATTAATTGGACACTTCCTGAACCAATTCCTAAGCCAACTCCGAAGAAAAGCGGTATTCTATTTCTCAGTCCTGAAGATATGCAAGAGGCAAAGAAATCTATGAAAGAAAAAGGTGTTAAAGCTGAAGATGTTAAGGATTTACCACCTATTGAAGAAATACATGATCTTGATAACCCGACACACGTAGTAAAGTTAAATTCTCTCTATCAATTTGATGAAGGTGATATTCCTTGTTATAAGTCTGCTAGCCAATGCTTAGATGAGTTTGATAATTTTATTGTTAAACAAGAAAACTTCAATGCTTATGTTGGTAGACAATTGAAACGAAATGCTTATATGATTGAACACTTGAGTGATTATATGTCTAGAGTTAAAGGTGAACTTAAACTTATTAGTAAACATGCTTCTATGGTTATCACTCAAGTAGAACAAGTGCTTAAAGCTCAAAATGATTTGCTCAATGAATTAAATAGTAAGAAAAATGACAATGATGTTAGAGTTATGACTAGAGGGGGTAAAATGACTCAGGAACCTTTGTATCATGAGGGCCACCCTAAGACAATTGAGCAGGATTCTCAGAGAACTAATGTCGATGCACCTAGTCCTTCTAAAAAGAAGAAAAAGAAAAATGATAGGACTTTGCATGCTTCTAGTGAACCTGTTGTTGACACACCTGAGAATCCCAATGATATTTCTATTTCTGATGCTGTAACACAATCTGGTGATGAACATGAACCTAGTGATAATGTTAATGATGATGTTCAAGATGATGCTCAACCTAGCAATAACAATGATGTAGAGATTGAACCTGCTGTTGATCTTCATAACCCACAATCAAAGAATCAACATTATGATAAGAGAGACTTCGTTGCTAGGAAGCACGGTAAAGAAAGAGAACCATGGGTTCAGAAACCCATGCCATTTCCTCCTAAACCATCCAAGAAAAAGGATGATGAGGATTTTGAGCGCTTTGCTGAAATGATTAGACCTATCTTTTTGCGTATGCGTTTAACTGATATGCTTAAAATGAATCCTTATGCTAAGTAAATGAAAGAAATTGTTACAAATAAGAGAAGGATACTGGAAGCTAAAATTTCCACCATGCTTGCTAATTATACTTTTAAAGGTGGAATTCCCAAGAAACTAGGAGATCCAGGAGTACCAACTATACCATGCTCCATTAAAAGAAACTTTGTTAGAACTACTTTATGTGATCTTGGAGCCGGTGTTAGTGTTATGCCTCTCTCTTTATATCGTAGACTTGATTTGAATAAGCTGATACCTATTGAAATATCTTTGCAAATGGCCGATAATTCAACCGCTATACCTGTCGGTATTTGTGAGGATGTGCCTGTTGTGGTTGCAAACGTTACTATTTTAACGAACTTTGTTATTCTTGATATTCCTGAGGATGATAGTATGTCTATTATTCTTGGTAGACCCTTTTTGAATATTGCAGGGGCTGTTATTGATTGCAACAAAGGCAATGTCACTTTTCATGATAATGGTAATTAGCATATGGTACACTTTCCAAGGAAACAACATCAAGTCCACAGTATCAATTCTATTGGAAAAATTCCAACAATTACTATTGGAGGTTTTGAATTTCCCCTTCCTACTGTCAAGAAGAAATATGATATTCTTATTATTGGGGATGTGCATATCCCCGTTGAGGTAACCTAGTGCTATTCGGAAATTCTCCGGTTTCATGCGATTCGGAAAGAGTTTGTTAACAAGACTTGATCAACCTTGTTAGTGGATTCCTTTTGATGAGCATGAGATGGATGAAGTTAGAAAGCACAACTCTCTGTACCCTCCTTTTACTTTCTGTTATTGAGATTAAATAAAGCAAAAATAGTATTTTCTGTCTGTTTTCTGAATTATCCTTGCAATAGAAAATACCCCGAAAATAAAAGTTCTCCAATGCCCTGAAATTGAAATATGATTTTTTTTAGAATATTTGAGAATATTAGGCACTGAGAACACATCAGGGGGAGCCAGCACCTGGCCACGAGGGTCCAGGGCGCGCTCACCCCCTGGGCGCGCCCCCTACCTCATGGGCCCCTGGTGGCCCCCCTCCACTTATTCTTGCACCCACACACTCCTTCTTCCTCCCAAAATAATCACCAACCAGCTCAATCACGAGTTCTAGCTCATCTTGCTGCCATTTTCGATCTCCTTGCTCAAAGCTCCACTCACAAAACTGCTTTGGGGGATTGTTCTTCAGTATGTGACTTCTCCAATGGTCCAATTAGTTTTTGTTCTAGTGCTTTATTTATTGCAAATTTTTGCTGTTGAGGTGACCCTGTTCTTGAGCTTGCATGCCAAATTTATATGGTCCCAAGTAGTTCCAATGCATGATATAGTCTCTAGGCACTTGTGGAAGTAGTTGCTATCAATTTTGTTGAGTTTGGTTCACTTTTATTTTAAGTTACTAAAAATTTCAGAAATTTTCAGAAAATGATGAAGAGATTTTTGAGGGGCTCTTCGAGCCGAACCTCGAAGGATAAGCAAAGTGAAGAGAATTAGAAGCCTAAGTATAATCTTCCTTGCACCGCGGAAGTTCGGCCGTGTGAATGGCCTTGTGATGAGTTCTTGAAGGCAGCCGGGATTCATGATGATTTTTATTATTTGGCTGAGAATGCAGGCCTCGCAGACTTCCTGCGCGACCAGCTCGATCAGTATCTCCTACTCACTAAATTTTTATGCAAAATTTTCATTTCCATACTAGGAGGTCACCACCTTCGGTGGATTTTTATTTATATGATGAGTATAAGGAGATGTCACTTTATGAATTTTGCGAGGTATGCAATTTGCCCTTTGAGGGCAGCATAGAGGAACGACATCGTAACGATGTGGAAGGGTTTATTGATATGATCGCTGTAGGGGAGACGAGGAAGGTTTCCGATGCAAGAATTACTAGCATACACTTTCCTGTTCTACGTTACTTTGCAATATTTGCTAGTAGATGCTTAATTGGTCGCGGGAACTGTGGAAATCTTAGTGCCCCTGATATTGTTATTCTGCGCCACGCTTTGTTTTGTGATACCACTTTTAGTTTAGGCGCTATTGTTTCTAAGCGGTTAAATCTGAACTGTACGAAGGGTCCCATCTTTGGAGGTATCTTTGCTTCGCGTCTTGCTAAATATTTTGAGATACCTATTAGACACTATGAGAAAGAGGAAAAGTTGTTGCCTCCTATTTTTCTAGCGTATGGTAGCACATGATTTTATTGTTAAGAATAAGAAAAGGATGCTTAACTATAGACTGATATTTGATAAAAATTACTTTGAGACTATTACCTTGCCTCCTCCTTCTTTGTTCAACATATTTTCAGGCAAGTACCTTGTTCCGCCAGAGGCCATTCATGCCTACTGGAGCCTAACATCAGTTCTGGAGCCCGAGCCCGAGCCACCACTTGATCCTCACCGTCATTCTGTTTATCAGTGGGATCCGGAGGAGATCGCTAACCAGGGGCACCCTGAGGATCCTCCTCAGTACACCGGAGAGAGCAGCTTTGATCCATGGGCATAGACCAACTTAGGCCAAAAGCCAAAGCTTGGGGGAGTACGTATTTCTCACCGACATTACATTCATGTTCACACACTCATTCTAGTTGTCGGTGCTCATACTTTTTCATTGTACTATCCATGCTAGTTTATTTTCCTTTTTATGCTTTCTTCTTGTGTGTTGGATAAACCTTAAGAAAAACCAAAAAAATAGTTGTAGTTTTTAGCTAGTTTACTTTTTATGCATGTAGTAGTAGTAATTAAAAGAAAACCCAAAAAGATTTCTCGTTCTTCTTTTTGCATATTGGGAGCTTTCCCGTGTAAATATTTTTATTTCCTTTCTTTTCTTTGGGTGTCGAGAGGAGAAGACCATAATGAAAATGTTGAGTGGCTCTTATATGCATTATTGTTGATTTAACAAAGAGCCCATATTACCTTGTCTTCTCCTGTATATTAAATGCTTGCAGATTCTAGCTTAGTCCAATTGCACGTGCACTATTATTATTATCCACATCGTTCGGTCGTGCAAGTGAAAGGCAATAATGACGATATATGATGGACTGATTGAGATGAGAGAAGCTGGTATGAACTCGACCTCTCTTGTTTTTGTAAATATGATTAGTTCATCGTTCCTGATTCAGCCTATTATGAATGGAACATGTTTGCAATGACAATTAGAGATTATAGTTGCTTATGCCATGCTTAATCCTCTAGGAGTTTATAATGGTTTACCTTGCGTGCCAACATGCTATTAAAATGGTTTTGATGTGGTATGATAGGGTGGTATCCTCCTCTGAATGATTCGAGTAGCTTGACTTGGCACATGTTCACGCATGTAGTTGAAACAAAATCAACATAGCCTCCACGATATTTATGTTCATGGTGGATTATATCCTACTCATGCTTGCACTTAATGTTTATTAATTTTAATGCATGTTCATGATTGTTGTCACTCTCTAGTTGGTCGCTTCCCAGTCTTTTTCTAGCCTTCACTTGTACTAAGCGGGAATATTTCTTGTGCATCCACTTCCATAAACCCCAAAGTTATTCCATATGAATCCACCATACCTTCCCATATGCGGTATCTACCTGTCGTTCCAAGGAAATGAAACTTTGTTTTGTATGCTCGAATAGCTCATGTATCAACTAGGGTTGTCTGTATCTTCCATGCTAGGCGGGTTATTCTCAAGAGGAGTGGACTCCGCTCCTCACTCACGAGAAAATGGCTGGTCACCGGGATGCCCAGTCCCATGCTCTAAGCAAATCAAATCGAAATAATTGCAAACAAAACTCCCCCAGGACTGTTGTTAGTTGGAGGCACCCGTTGTTTCGGGCAAGCCATGGATTGATGTTTGTTGGTGGTAGGGGGAGTATAACTTTACCATTCTATTTGGGAACCGCCTATAATGTGTGTAGCATGGAATATATCGAGATCTCTCGGTTGTTATGTTGACAATGAAAGTATGCCGCTCAAAATATTATTTATCTCTATTTCAAAATCGAGCTCTGGCACCTCTACAAATCCCTGCTTCCCTCTGCGAAGGGCCTATCTATTTACTTTTATGCTGAGTCATTATCCTCTTATTAAAAATCACCAATTGGAGAGTACCGCTGTCATTTGCATCCATTACTCTTAATTTATATTGAGTATGACTATGACTGGATATCTTTTACCATGAATTACAATGTCTAGTCAGTCCTTGATCTTCAGAGGTGCTCTGCATTTATGTTTTGCAGGCTCAGAAAGGGCTAGCAAGATACCATCCTGTTATATCATACTATGATTGTTTTGAGAAAGTGTTGTCATCCGAGATTTATTATTATTGCTCGCTAGTTAATTATGCCACTGATATGAGTAAACATGAGACCTAAGTGTTATTGTGAATATGGTTAGTTCATAATCTTTGCTGAAAACTTGAATGTTGGCTTTACATATTTGCAACAACAAGAGCAAATAGAGTTTGTAAAAGTTTTTCTTTATCACTTTTAGTTTGTCAACTGAATTGCTTGAGGACAAGCAAAGGTTTAAGCTTGGGGGAGTTGATACGTCTCCATCGTATCTACTTTTCCAAACACATTTGCCCTTGTTTTGGACTCTAACTTGCATGATTTGAATGGAACTAACCCAGACTGACGCTGTTTTCAGCAGAATTGCCATGGTGTTATTTTTGTGCAGAAATAAAAGTTCTCGGAATGACCTGAAACTTCACGGGGAATATTTTTGGAATTAATAGAAAATTACTAGCGAAAGAATCAAGGCCAGGGGCCCACACCCTGTCCACGAGGGTGGGAGGCGCGCCTACCCCCCTGGGTGCGCCCCCTGCCTCGTGGGGCCCCTGGTGCTCCACCGACCTCAACTCCAACTCCATATATTCACGTTCGGGGAGAAAAAAATCAGAGAGAAGGATTCATCGCGTTTTACGATACAGAGCCGCTGTCAAGCCCTAATCTCTCTCGGGAGGGCTGATCTGGAGTCCGTTCGGGGCTCCGGAGAGGGGAATCCGTCGCCGTCGTCATCATCAACCTTCCTCCATCACCAATTTCATGATGATCACCGCCGTGCGTGAGTAATTCCATCGTAGGCTTGCTGGATGGTGATGGGTTGGATGAGATTTATCATGTAATCGAGTTAGTTTTGTTAGGGTTTGATCATGTTCTGAGATTGATGTTGCTATGACTTTGCCATGCTTAATGCTTCTCACTAGGGCCCGAGTGCCGTGATTTCAGATCTGAACCTATTATGTTTTCATGGATATATGTGAGTTCTTGATCCTATCTTGCAAGTCTATAGTCACCTACTATGTGTTATGATCCGGCAACCCCGAAGTGACAATAGTCGGGACCACTCCCGGTGATGACCGTAGTTTGAGGAGTTCATGTATTCACTAAGTGCTAATGCTTTGGTCCGGTACTCTATTAAAAGGAGGCCTTAATATCCCTTAGTTTCCAATAGGACCCCGCTGCCACGGGAGGGTAGGACAAAAGATGTCATGCAAGTTCTTTTCCATAAGCACGTATGACTATATTCGGAATACATGCCTACATTACATTGATGAATTGGAGCTAGTTCTATGTCACCCTATGTTATAACTATTGCATGAGGAATCGCATCCGACATAATTATCCATCACTGATCCAATGCCTACGAGCTTTTCACATATTGTTCTTTGCTTAGTTACTTTTCCGTTGCCACTGTTACAATTACTACAAAACTACTACTGTTACTTTTGCCACCGTTACCGTTACTTCCATACTACTTTGCTGCAGATATTAAGTTATCCAGGTGTGGTTGAATTGACAACTCAACTGCTAATACTTGAGAATATTCTTTGGCTCCCCTTGTGTCGAATCAATAAATTTGGGTTGAATACTCTACCCTCAAAAACTGTTGCGATCCCCTATACTTGTGGGTTATCAGGCGCCGGTGGAAGTGTCTTCTGATGATTCCCGCGAGGAGAGGGAAGAGGAAGAAGACGAGGAGCGTGACTCGAAGGCGACCCCCGAGGGGATGGGGGAGACCTCCCCCCTGCGCAAGGCCTACATCCTCCGCACTATGCCCGACGATGACGGTGAAGCCGATGCTCTTCTGGAGAGGGAGGAGCCGCCCGTGGCTGGGGCTTGATACGTCTCCAACGTATCTATAATTTTTTATTGTTCCATGCTATATTATATTCTGTTTTGGACATTATTGGGCTTTATTATACACTTTTATATTATTTTTGGGACTAACCTATTAACCGGAGGCCCAGCCCAGAATTGCTGTTTTTTGCCTATTTCAGAGTTTCGCAGAAAAAGAATATCAAACGGAGTCCAAACGGAATGAAACCGTCGGGAACGTGATTTTCGGAACGAACATGATCCAGAGGACTTGGACCCTACGTCAAGACATCAACCAGGAGGGCACGAGGTAGGGGGCACGCCTACCCCCCCCCCCCAGGCGCGCCCTCCACCCTCGTGGGCCCCACGTTGCTCCACCGACGTACTCCTTCCTCCTATATATACCTACGTACCCCCAAACTACCAGATACGGAGCCAAAAACCTAATTCCACCGCCGCAACCTTCTGTACCCGTGAGATCCC
Organism: Triticum aestivum; assembly: GCF_018294505.1. Lineage (NCBI taxonomy): Eukaryota > Viridiplantae > Streptophyta > Magnoliopsida > Poales > Poaceae > Triticum > Triticum aestivum. Next base: position 204,549,816 of record NC_057796.1, on the reverse strand, counting down.
ACCTTGGGGCCTTTTCCGGAGCTCCGCCGGAGGGGGGATCGATCACGAAGGGCTTCTACATCAACACCATAGCCTCTCCGATGATGTGTGAGTAGTTTACCTCGGACCTTCGGGTCCATAGTTATTAGCTAGATGGCTTCTTCTCTCTTTTTGGATCTCAATACAATGTTCTCCCCCTCTCTCATGGATATCTATTCGATGTAATCTTCTTTTGCAGTGTGTTTGTTGAGACCGATGAATTGTGGGTTTATGATTAAGTTTATCTATGAACAATATTTGAATCTTCTCTGAATTCTTTTATGTTTGATTGGTTATCTTTGCAAGTCTCTTCGAATTATCAGTTTGGTTTGGCCTACTAGATTGATCTTTCTTGCAATGGGAGAAGTGTTAGCTTTGGGTTCAATCTTGCGGTGTCCTTTGCAAGTGACAGTAGGGGCAGCAAGGCACGTATTATATTGTTGCAATCGAGGATAACAAGATGGGGTTTATATCATATTGCATGAGTTAACCCTCTACATCATGTCATCTTGCTTAAAGCGTTACTCTATTCTTATGAACTTAATACTCTAGATGCATGCTGGATAGCGGTCGATGTGTGGAGTAATAGTAGTAGATGCAGGCAGGAGTCGGTCTACTTGTCTCGGACGTGATGCCTATATACATGATCATACCTAGATATTCTCATAACTATGCTCAATTCTATCAATTGCTCAACAGTAATTTGTTCACCCACCGTAATACTTATGCTCTTGACAGAAGCCACTAGTGAAACCTATGGCCCCCTGGTCTATTTTCCATCATATTAATCTTCCAACACTTAGTTATTTTTATTGCCTTCTATTTTACTTTGCATCTTTATCATAAAAATACCAAAAATATTATCTTATCATATCTATCAGATCTCACTCTCGTATGTGACCGTGTAGGGATTGACAACCCCTTATCGCGTTGGTTGCGAGGATTTATTTGTTTGTGTAGGTGCGAGGGACTCGTGCGTCGCCTCCTACTAGATTGATACCTTGGTTCTAAAAAACTGAGGGAAATACTTACGCTGCTTTACTGCATCACCCTTTCCTCTTCAAGGGAAAACCAACGCAGTGCTCAAGAGGTAGCAAGAAGGATTTCTGGCGCCGTTGCTGGGGAGTCTACGCAATAGTCAACATACCAAGTACCCATCACAAACCCTTATCTCCCGCATTACATTATTTGCCATTTGCCTCTCGTTTTCCTCTCCCCCACTTCACCCTTGCCGTTTTATTCGCCTTCTTCCCGTATGCCTTTTTTTTTGTGTTTCCACGTGCCTTATATTTGCTTGCATCTTTGCTTGCTAAAAATCTATTGATATGTATCCACTTAAATTGCTCTACTTGGATCATCTTCGATCCTTATGCGCTCGTGCTAAAACCCCAACTAGCCTAGTTGATGGGAAATCTTTAGATGAGCATGCTCATTTTGTGCGTCACCATTCGTCTGAAAAAGGGAAACTCTTATGGAATCAAATAAACAAATTGCTGTGTTATGCTTGGAATCTTTGTGAAATTTGTGATATTACTTGTTGCTCTAAGAACCCTAAAAAACACCTTCCCTACCTATGTGAGTTTAATGAAAATAAAATAGAATCTTCTTATGCAAAGGGTGTTTATAGCTACTATGATATCGAACAAATTGAAGAATTTGTTGCTTTTAAGGGATCTTATGAAGTTGCTTCTTTGATTGAAAAGTATGATACTACTCTTTACGAATCTGAAAATCTTGACATACTTGAATATTGCTATGAAAACTATGCTCATAATGTCTATGTCAAAGAATTTATTGAAAGAATGACCGTTGCTTCTAAAGAAAATAATGATATGCACGAATCTATTGATAATTATGATTCCGATGATTTGATTGAAATATCCCTTGATGAACATGATGCTTGCTATCCTTGTGGCCATGATGCCAATATTTATGAAGATGAATTTGCCATAGTTCCTTACGTTAAACATGAGATCGTTGCTATTGCACCCATACTTGGTAGTTCCTTTGATGAAAAGCATGATTGCAATAATTTTACTATAAATTTTCTTAAGGTCAGTTGTGCTAATAATATGCAAAACCTAAGCTTGGGGATGCTAGTTTTGCTATGTCTACCACTTGTTGCAATGATCATGATTGGGGCGATTCTTCTTATGATCTTGAAAATTTATTTAAGCCCCAAGATGAATATGGGATTGATAATAATGTTTGCAATAATATTGAAAGTGGGTTTGGAAGAGTGTCAACTTTAGATCCCACTTATTTGGAGGATTTTCAATCTTATGAAATTTTTGATAAAAGTGGGTTTGGAGAGATCATGACTTTAGTTAATGTTAATCCCTGTATTTTGGAAGAGTGTCAACTTTGCATGCATGTGGATCGTGTTGAAAATATTCCATGTGATAGCTATTTTGTTGAACTTGCTTATGATCCTACATGTAATTATTATGAGAGAGGAAAATATGGTTGTAGAAATTTTCATGTTACTAAATTACCTCTCGTCATGTTGAGATTGCTATTGTTTCTTTCCGCTTCCTTGTATATGCTAGTTTTTGCTTGCCTTGATTTGTTTGCATATAAGATGCCTATGCATAGGAAGCATGTTAGACTTAGATATGTTTGTCACGTGTTTTATGATGCTCCCTTTGTGCTTCAATTCTTGTCTTTCTTGTGAGCATCATTGAAATCTCAATGCCTAGCTAGGGGCGTTAAACGATAGCGCTTGTTGGGAGGCAACCCAATTTTATTTTTAGTTTTTTGCTTTTTGCTTCTGTTTAGGAATAAATATTTGATCAAGCCTCTGGTTAGATTTTGTTTTATGTTTTAATTAGTGTTTGTGCCAAGTTTAACCTATAGGATCTTCTTGGATGATAGTTATTTGATCTTGCTGAAAATTTCAGAAACTTTCTGTTGATGAAAATAATTGTTAAAAATCATCAGAACGTGATAAAATATTGATTCCAATTGCTGCTGATAAATAAACAAATTTCTAGGCCTTCCTATTTTGGCTGAATTTTTGGAGTTCCAGAAGTTTGCGTTAGTTACAAATTACTACAGACTGTTCTGTTTTTGAAAGATTATGTTTTTCGTGTGTTGTTTGCTTATTTTGATGAATCTATGGCTACTAAAAGAGTTTATAAACCATAGAGAAGTTGTAATCCAGTAGGTTTAACACCAATATAAATAAAGAATGAGTTCATTACAGTACCTTGAAGTGGTCTTTTGTTTTCTTTCGCTAACGGAGCTCACGAGATTTTCTGCTGAGTTTTGTGTTGTAAAGTTTTCACGTTTTGGGTAAAAGATTTGATGGATTATGGAACAAGGAGTGGCAAGAGCCTAAGCTTGGGGATGCCCAAGGCACCCGAAGATAATCTAAGGACACCTAAAAGCCAAAGCTTGGGGATGCCCCGGAAGGCATCCCCTCTTTCGTCTACTTCCATCGGTAACTTTACTTGGAGCAGAAGGGGCTGATGCCTTCCTACCCACCCAGGTTCAAGACATGGTACTTGCAATTTGGGTTTGTTGCACCAATTATACTGTAGGGGGTTCCCTTACAGTCTTTCTGTCAAAAAAAACTTTACTTGGAGCTATATTTTTATTCACCACATGATATGTGTTTTGCTTGGAGCGTCTTGTATGATTTGAGTCTTTGCTTTTTAGTTTACCACAATCATCCTTGCTGTACACACCTTTTGAGAGAGACACACATGATTCGGAAATTATTAGAATACTCTATGTGCTTCACTTATATCTTTTGAGTTATATAGGTTTTGCTCTACTACTTCACTTATATCTTTTAGAGCACGGTGGTAACTTTTGTTTTATGGAAACTATTATTCTCTCATGCTTCACTTAGATTATTTTGAGAGTCTTATAACAGCATGGTAATTTTCTTAAATAATCCTAATATGCTAGTTATTCAAGACTAGTAAAAAACTTTCTTATGAGTGTGTTGAATACTAAGAGAAGTTTGATGCTTGGTGATTGTTTTGAGACATGGAGGTAGTGATATCAAAGTTGTGCTAGTTGAGTAGTTATGAATTTGAGAAATACTTGTGTTGAAGTTTGCAAGTCCCGTAGCATGCACGTATGGTAGACGTTATGTAACAAATTTGAAACATGAGGTGTTCTTTGATTGTCCTCCTTATGAGTGGCGGTCGGGGACGAGCGATGGTCTTTTCCTACCAATCTATCCCCCTAGGAGCATGCGCGTAGTGCTTGGTTTTTGATGCTTGTAGATTTTTGCAATAAGTATGTGAGTTCTTTATGACTAATGTTGAGCCCATGGATTATACGCACTCTCACCTTTCCATCATGGCTAGCCTCTTCGGTACCGTGCATTGCCCTTTCTCATATTGAGAGTTGGTGCAAACTTCGCCGGTGCATCCAAACTCCGTGATATGATACGCTCTTTCACATATAAACCTCCTTAAAACATCCACCATACCTACCTATTATGGCATTTCCATAGCCATTCCGAGATATATTGCCATGCAACTTTCCACCGTTCCGTTTATCATGACACGTTCATCATTGTCATATTGCTTTGCATGATCATGTAGTTGACATAGTATTTGTTGGAAAGCCACCATTCATAATTCTTTAATACATGTCACTCTTGGTTCATTGCATATCCCGGTACACCGCCGGAGGCATTCATATAGAGTCATACTTTGTTCTAGTATCGAGTTGTAATCATTGAGTTGTAAATAAATAGAAGTGTGATGATCATCATTTTCTAGAGCATTGTCCCAAGTGAAAAAAAGGAGAAAGGACATAAAAAAAGAAGGCCCAAAAAATGAGAGAAAAATAGAGAAGGGACAAAGTTACTATCTTTTTTTACCACACTTGTGCTTCAAAGTAGCACCATAATCTTCATGATAGAGAGTCTCTTGTTTTGTCACTTTCATATACTAGTGGGAATTTTTCATTATAGAACTTGGCTTGTATATTCCAACAATGGGCTTCCTCAAATGCCCTAGGTCTTCGTGAGCAAGCAAGTTGGATGCACACCCACTTAGTTTCTTTTGTTGAGCTTTCATATATTTATAGCTCTAGTGCATCCGTTGCATGGCAATCCCTACTCCTTGCATTAACATCAATCGATGGGCATCTCCATAGCTCATTGATTAGCCGCGTTGATGTGAGACTTTCTCCCTTTTTTTCTTCTCCACATAACCCCCATCATTATATTCTATTCCACCCATAGTGCTATATCCATGGCTCACGCTCATGTATTGCCTGAAGGTTGAAAAAGTTTGAGATTACTAAAGTATGAAACAATTGCTTGGCTTGTCATCGGGGTTGTGCATGATGAGAGCATTCTTGTGTGACGAAAATGGAGTATGGATGAACTTTCTTTGGCCATGTTATTTTGAGAGGACATAATGGCTTAGTTAGTATGCTTGAAGTATTATTATTTTTATGTCAATATTGAACTTCTATCTTGAATCTTTCGGATCTGAATTCATACCACAATTAAGAAGAATTACATTGAAATTATGCCAAGTAGCATTCCACATCAAAAATTCTGTTTTTATCATTTACCTACTCGAGGATGAGCAGGAATTAAGCTTGGGGATGCTTGATACGTCTCCAATGTATCTATAATTTTTTATTGTTCCATGCTATATTATATTCTGTTTTGGACATTATTGGGCTTTATTATACAATTTTATATTATTTTTGGGACTAACCTATTAACCGGAGGCCCAACCCAGAATTGTTGTTTTTTGCCTATTTCAGAGTTTCGCAGAAAAAGAATATCAAACGGAGTCCAAACGGAATGAAACCTTCGGGAACGTGATTTTCGGAACGAACGTGGTCCAGAGGACTTGGATCCTACGTCAAGACATGAACCAGGAGGGCACGAGGTAGGGGGCGCGCCTACCCCCCCCAGGCGCGCCCTCCACCCTCGTGGGCCCCACGTTGCTCCACCGACGTACTCCTTCCTCCTATATATACCTACGTACCCCCAAACTACCAGATACGGAGCCAAAAACCTAATTCCACCGCCGCAACCTTCTGTACCCGTGAGATCCCATCTTGGGGCCTTTTCCGGAGCTCCGCCGGAGGGGGGATCGATCACGAAGGGCTTCTACATCAACACCATAGCCTCTCCGATGATGTGTGAGTAGTTTACCTCAGACCTTCGGGTCCATAGTTATTAGCTAGATGGCTTCTAATCTCTTTTTGGATCTCAATACAATGTTCTCCCCCTCTCTCGTGGATATCTATTTGATGTAATCTTCTTTTGCAGTGTGTTTGTTGAGACCGATGAATTGTGGGTTTATGATCAAGTTTATCTATGAACAATATTTGAATCTTCTCTGAATTCTTTTATGTTTGATTGGTTATCTTTGCAAGTCTCTTCGAATTATCAGTTTGGTTTGGCCTACTAGATTGATCTTTCTTGCAATGGGAGAAGTGTTAGCTTTGGGTTCAATCTTGCGGTGTCCTTTCCAAGTGACAGTAGGGGCAGCAAGGCACATATTGTATTGTTGCCATCGAGGATAACAAGATGGGGTTTATATCATATTGCATGAGTTTATCCCTCTACATCATGTCATCTTGCTTAAAGCATTACTCTATTTTATGAACTTAATACTCTAGATGCATGTTGGATAGCGGTCGATGTGTGGAGTAATAGTAGTAGATGCAGGCAGGAGTCGGTCTACTTGTCTCAGACGTGATGCCTATATACATGATCATACCTAGATATTCTCATAACTATGCTCAATTCTATCAGTTGCTCAACAGTAATTTTTTCACCCACCAAAATACTTATGCTCTTGAGAGAAGCCACTAGTGAAACCTATGGCCCCCGGGTCTATTTTCCATCATATTAATCTTCCAGCACTTAGTTATTTTTATTGCCTTCTATTTTACTTTGCATCTTTATCATAAAAATACCAAAAATATTATCTTACCATATCTATCAGATCTCACTCTCGTAAGTGACCGTGTAGGGATTGACAACCCCTTATCGCGTTGGTTGCGAGGATTTATTTGTTTGTGTAGGTGCGAGGGACTCGTGCGTGGCCTCCTATTAGATTGATACCTTGGTTCTCAAAAACTGAGGGAAATACTTACGCTGCTTTACTGCATCACCCTTTCCTCTTCAAGGGAAATCCAACGTAGTGCTCAAGAGGTAGCAGGGCTCTGCGAGGCCCAAGGCCAGCCCCCAGAGGAGGCCACCGGCTGAGGTTCCGACGAGGGGCAGGTCGGAGCTGATCTCCCGAGTTGATGCTTCCGCTCCGACACCGCCAGGAGCTGCTTCCGGCCCATCTGCTGCCCCTTCTTCTGCTCCCGGAGCCCGCGTGCCCATGCCTCAGGCTGCGAGGCTCTCAGGCATCAAGCTTACCAAGCGGAGGGACTATGCCGCAGTGGACCAGTAAGTGTTCTTGTCCTGCCTTGTTCTTGCTTATGCTACTGATCCTTGACGCCGCTCCGCTGTGCAATTAGGCCGACGCCCCAGCGAAGAAGAGGAAGGAGGAAGCGGTGGTGCCGCTTGGGAACAATCTGCCTGCCGCGGCTGCGTCTCCCTCTATGGAGAAGGGCAACGTCAGCGCTCACGCCTCTCCGCTCGATCGTCCTCGCGAGGCCAGTGGGAGCAGCATCGGGAGGAGTCAGCCCCCGTGGCCCCGCCGGCTCCGGAGGCGCCGACATCCGACTCGGCTGCTGGGGTCCCCAAAGCTTAGGAGCCCCCAGCTCCCAGGCTATGGTGACGATGTTGCCTCCTCCTCCTGCTGCTGCACTGCTGGTTCCAGGTCCTTCCGCCTCTCCTGACGTCTTGGAGCATGCTCTTTCTGAGATGACCAGGCTGCGAGAAGATCTTCAGGGCGCTGACTCCCACCTGGTAGCCGGGCGCTTGGAGCTGGTCTCCGGCTGGTTTCACTCAGACGTGTCTGTGCAGGCGGCGCTAAGCCAGGCCGCGGCGACCTCTGAGAAGGACAAGCAGGCCGCCGCCCAAGCCACGGCTGCTCGCGAGGTGACGCTGAAGGATGTCAAGGCTGTCCAGGATCGCTGCCAGTTGCTGGAGGCCGAATTGAAGACTCTGCACAACGAGCGTGCGGAAGAAGCTCGTGACCGCAAGGCGGAGGAGGAGAATATGAAGGCCCGGGAGGATGCCATCAAGGACCGCGACGCCGAGTTGGAGCAGTTGGCGAAGGCACAGGCCGCGGAGCACAGCCGGCTGGAGAAGCTGGAGCAGAAGGTGGAAGCGGTGAAGGCCGAACTTGATGCCAAGGCGAAGGTCCTGGCTGAGGATCGTGTGTCCTTCGAGCTCCTCGAGGAGAGGTCCCGCATGGCACTGCAGGCACTCTATGAGAAGGGCTTGGAGAAGCCGCTGACCACCGACGAGGACGGCCCCGCCCAGCTGCTTCCCTATCTGGTCGAGGCGCTTGAGGAAGTAGTGATCAGCATCGGCCCCATGGCAGAGGCAGAAGCCCGCGTTCTTTCCTCCGCCGCGTTGACGCGCGTCTTCAGCCACCTCCATCTTCGTGATCCCACCACCGACCTCGACGAGCTGCTGGAACCTGTGGATGGTGAGCGCTGCATAGCTGCTGCCGAGGCTGTGAAGGGCTAGGTGGAAGCTTTGCTGAAGAAGTTCCACGCCTTCGACCCTGCGCCCCCAACTGGTGGTGCTGCTGAGCCTGCAACTCTAGCGGGCGGCACGGGTGAGGGAAACACTTCTGTGGAAGAAGCATCCCTTACAGGTGAAGGCGGCGTCCAAGGATGACGAGGTGACCTGCTGGCGGCTCCTTCCCTGTTTAACTCCTGCAACATGCACCATGCCTCGTGGAGGCGTTTAAACTTCCATTTGGTATTGGGAGAACAGTATGTCTTCTAATATTTGCTTGAGATTTTGCGATTTCCTTCCTGTTTGCTTTACGTTCTACGTCGGCACGGCCCGACCCCGCGCATACCTCAGCCGCCGTTGGGTCGTCCGGATCACCAGGACGATACCAAGGAGTGAGGGGCTACGTGGCAAGTTAGGCTCCTGAGTCGTGATGCTCAGTGGTCCCCCTTGACGCGCAAACAGCTTACGGAAAGGAGATGCAGGAATAGGCCTAGTGTTCTACGTCGGCAGGGCCCGGGCCCGCGCATACCTCGACCACCGTTGGGTCGTCCGGCCCACCAGGACGAGACCAAGGAGTGAGGGGCTACATGGCCAGTTAGGTTCCTGAGTCGCGATGCTCAGGAGTCCCCCTTGACGCTCAAACGACCTTCGTACCTTTTCCCTCGCCGAGGCTCGGCTCGGGAGGGGTGCGCGACGACCAGGTTCGCGGGACCTGGCAGGGTGGCGTACGCTTGGGCGTGACCCGAGCGCAGCCCCCGTGCCCATCCCCCTCGCGCGACTCCCTTGAGGGGAGGTGTTGCGATGAGGCCAGACACTGAGCTCAAGGGCTCCCTGAGGTTGATACGGCCGGGGGGCCGCCCTCAGTTGTTTATCACCAGCGCGGAGCATAGCGCTTACGCACTTGCACGGGCATAACCGCTCCTCGGTAGTGTCGACGGCCAGCACGGAGCATGGTGCTTCCACTGGTGCGTGGGAGGGGACTCCCTACTGCGGAGAGCCCCCAGGGCGTGTACAGCTCCGCCCTGACACGTGGCTTGCACGACAGGGCTACACGAGGTGTGTCTGGGCACCCGTGAGCCAGCGCGGGACTCACGAGGCCCTACCTCAAGGCGGGTTGTGCCTGGTCTTGGTTCTTGATGGCTGTGATGTTCCTGCGAGATGGTTAGATAGCCTGCGTCGGACGAATCTCCTGAGGTTATCACATGAGAAGGCCAAGCACCAACGACCCCAGGAGGTGACGTGAACGGGGCCGCCCCGCCAGACAGAGCTCAGCCGTTGGATTTATCGACGCTGCAAGGACGGGCCCAGGCACAGACGTCGTGCCTAGCCTTCTTATGCAAAGGATCCTGAAGAAAGACGATCGGCGCGCGGCTCCCGTGGTGGGTGATAAACAAGCAGGCAATAACCATAGGTAAATAGCGCATGGAAAGCAAACTAGATTAGGCAAGTGCAGGAATGAAACATGCCACTGGGTCAGACCCGAGCGGCTTGGGGATGATGCAGCCCGAGGGGCGCCCCTCGAAGAGTAAGCTAAAGATGTAAAAAAAGGGATACATGCTGCAGGGATGGACCCACGCGGCCTGGGAATGATGCGGCCCAGAGGGCGCTCCTAGCTAAATAAACTTGGAAAATGTCACCTGGTTCCGTTGTCGAAGGAGTGTCGGGGTACTGAAGACACGTGCCGAAGAGGTGGCTCCTCACGAACCACGGGGATCCTTAGCCTCGGGAGGCTCTGAGGGTCCGGGCGGCTCCTTGAGGACCGTCTCTGTCAGATCAAGGGTTCCGGCAAAAACCCTTAAGGTTCGAACTCTGGGGTGCGCGCGAAGTTCTTTCCGCCCTACCGATCAAGCCCTAGCTTGCTAAGATCTCGCGGACGAACTCGACGAACTCACAACACAAAAGACACAAGATTTATATTGGTTCCGGCCACCGTTGTGGTCTAATACCCTACTCTAGCGTGGTGGTGATGGATTGCCTCTTGGGCTGATGATGAACAGTACAAGGGGAAGAACAGCCTCCTGAAGTTGAGGTGTTCTTGTGCTTGGCGAACTTGTGTGTGTGGATTCACTCAGCTCGGGCTTGCTTGTGAGCTCTGGACTAGGTGCCCTCTACGGTGGTGGCTAGTTCTACTTATATAGGCCCTGGTCCTCTCCCCAAATATTGAGCGGGAAGGGAGCCAACAACGGCCAATTTGAAAGGGGACAGCTAGTACAGCTTATCCTGACAAAAGCGGTCTTCGCCTGCAAAAGGCTCTGGTGGTGACGCCGCCTTGGGCTCCATGGTGACCTCCGTCTTGCCGTCCTGCCGGTCTTGGTCTCGTTGCACCGATATGGAAACCTTTGCTTGACGCCTCGGTACTCTGCGCCTGCACTTGCTTCCTTAGCATCAAAGGGGAAACAAGGACGTTGCACATGCTGGCACCCGCCTGGCGCCCGCCTGATCTCGATCGTCACGGCTCACGTCATGAGAACCTCGTGAGGTTTGCCTCGCCTTGATCTCTCCGCTCCTCGCGAGCCAACTTGGTGAGGCCGCTCCTGAGGAGGTCTTGTGTCGCCCGCCTCATGAGGCTTGGCCCCTCGCGAGGGTCTTGAACGCCTTGTTGGTGGAGATGGGCCGTACAGGCCTACTAGCACAGCCATGCCGTGGGCCGCAGGCAGGCAAGTCTGGGGACCCCCGTTCCCAGAATGCCGACAGTAGCCCCGGGGCCCAAGGCGCGCTCGGGCTTGGCTTCGAGGCGAAGCCAAAGGTCAAGTGCGGAGCGCCGCGGGCCCCAAAAGCCTGCGACCTTGGTCGATGCGCGGCGGTTGATTGGACGTGGGCGTCTCTGCTTCCCCACGCTGCCTTGGGATCCACCTGGCCATGCGGCCCCCGCAACCTACACAGTTATTCTTCCATCGCCCGCGCCATTCTTCCCCGATTCCTCTGCTTCCCCGAGACTCTGCTCCTCCTCCCAATCTGGCCTACGCTCCGCCCACTCCATCGCCATGGCGCCGAAACAAGGTGACAAGGGGAAGAAGCCTCTATCTTCTGCCGGTGCGCCATCGGCCGTCGAGCCCGCGGTTGGCCGATCGCTGGTGCTCAATGACGAGGCCATGGGCAGGGTGTGCCCCATGCTCGCCTCCAGTTTCAATGAGTGGGGGAAGACGGCGGCTTGGCCGGCGTCTCGGGCTCGTATTGACTGGGCAGCCACTGAGGTCCCAATCTTCATCGATGCTCTTTGGGCTGGCCTGGACCCCCCTTTCTCTGCCTTTTTCAACGCAGCACTCAAGCATTACCAGATCCACATGCTGCATCTCGACCCCCAATCTGTGACTCTTCTTGCCGTCTTCGCCTTTGTTTGTGAGGCCATGGTGGGCATTGCCCCTTTCGTGGCCCTTCTTCTCCACTTCTTCTCATTGCACCTGATGGATCCCCCGCAGAGCTTGGGATGCGTGAGCTTCCAGGCTGTGGCTGCGACGGCAGGCGCGGGGATCGACTTCGAGCTTCCTCCATCTACGAGCGAGTTTCGGACACGGTGGGTATTCGTCAATGCCGGAGTGCTCAGCTGTCGGCGTTCTGGGAATGGGGGTCCCCAGACTTGCCTGCCTGCGGCCCGCGGCATGGCCGTGCTAGCGGGCCTGTACGGCGCATCTTCATCAACAAGGCATTCAAGACCCTCGCGAGGAGCCAAGCCTCGCGAGACGGACGACGCAAGACCTCCTCAGGAGCGGCCTCACCAGGTTGCCACGCGAGGAGCGGAGAAATCAAGGCAGGGCAAACCTCGCGAGGCTCTTGTGACGTGAGCCATGACGATCAAGATCAGCCGGGCGCCAGCACGCGCAGTGTCCTTGTTTCCTCTTTGGTGCTAAGGAGTCAAGCGCAGGCGCGGAGTACCGAGGCATCAAGCAAAGGTTTCCATATCAGTGCAACGAGACCAAGACCAGCTGGACGGCAAGACGGAGGTCACCATGGAGCCCAAGACGGCGTCCCCAGCAGAGCCTTTTGCAGGCGAAGACCGCTTTTGTCAGGATAAGCTGTACTAGTTGTCCCCTTTCAAACTGGCCGTTGTTGGCTCCCTTCCCGCTCAATATTTGGGAAGAGGACCAGGGCCTATATAAGTAGAACTAGCCACCATAATTGGGGGATCGATTCCATCCTCCATCCTCACACCCACCAGCACACCAAGCACAAGAACACCTCAACCTCAGGAGGCTGTTCTTCCCCTTGTACTCTTCATCATCAGCCCAAGAGGCAATCCACCACCACCACACTGGAGTAGGGTATTACACCACAACGGTGGCCCGAACCAGTATAAATCTTGTGTCTTTTGTGTTGTGAGTTCGTCGAGTTCGTCCGCGAGATCTTAGCGAGCTAGGGCGTGGATCGGTAGGGAGGAAACCTTCGCGCGCACCCCAGTGTCGAACCTTGAGGGTTTTGTCGGAACCCGTGATCCGACATTTGGCGCGCCAGGTAGGGGTGCGCCGAAGCCTCTTCCCCGCCAATCGACCCGCCGACGCTCCGCGGTCCCGATGTCCGGCGACCCGAGGGCCGACTCCGACCACTGGGCAGCCTGGCCCGCCCGGGCGGCGCCGCCTGCCCATGAAGACCTCAACCCCGTGCTCCAGGTGGCACGAGCGCCACCTAAAGCCGTTGGGCGTGGGCGGCGCGGCCAGGCGCCGTCCACCCTCACTCCACGACAAGCGCGAGCCGCTGCAAGGGCCGCAAGCCACGCCACAGCAATGGCGCCACACACCCGGCGGGACCAGGCGAACATGCGGGCCGCGCTCACAGTGGCACGGGAGTTGCTGCGATGCCGGCTGATGGAGAGCGGCCGGCACGCACTGCTGGAACGTGTCGCCGAGCTGCTGGATGCGGCGGCATCAGGAGCGCCGCCCTTCTGTTATCTGCTTCCCTCTCAGGCCGCTAATGGATCTCACGGCGGCCTCGCCGCAACCATGCGCCCTCAGGTGTGCCTGGGGGCTTCGTCGACACCAGCACGGCCGGCGGCACTGAGGGCCCCGCTGCCCCCACGCCGCCTCCGATGAGCATGGGCACGAGCGTCACCTCCCATGGTCCCAACGAGACGTCACGCTATCATCCTCAGGACGCCGCGCTGGGCCGGGCAACATGGAGTGTGGGGCACTACGGCGAGGTGTTTGGGGTAACAGCCCCGGAAGCCTACGTGCCCCGCATGATGGACCAAGAGTACACGTCGGCAGACGACCCTGGCTCGTTCCTCAGAGAAGGCTGGGAAGAAGAGGTGCTAGAGGTTGAGGCCTTCCAGGAGCCGACGGGGAACCACGACGACCGCGCCTGCGACAACAACTACAGGGTACCACTAATCTCTCAGGAGCAGGCTTACGCTAACCGTGGGCTGCAAGTGAATTAGGTCACAACGTCGGCCGACGATCCCGGTGCAGCAGCCCCCCTTTCGCTAGGAAAAGCACGCTAGGGGCTGCACAGAGGAAGCCAGGAGCAAGGCCCCTCCCCACGGCGCGCGAAGCCAGGCGTCACCCGGAGGTAGGCCCTCTGCCGGGGAGGTGCCGGCGAGCCTTCCCCCGGCAGAGGACCCGTGGTCGCCGAGGGCACCGCTGGCGTCCCCTTTCCCCCCTTTGTGTCGTCCCGGTTGCCGGTCGGCTCAAAGGTGGTCAAGGGTGGCGCAAGGCTGGGCCCTCGTCTGGCAATATGAAGCAAGGCCGGTACCTATGAAGAAGGCCCAGTGCCTGTGAAGATCGCCGCCCGTGACACTCTCACGTAATAATGAGTGGGGTTGTACATGCCCCGGAGTCTCCGTAGAGCCGCCCTCAGGCCTCGGGGGCTACCTCCCATGCCTAGTGGCAGCACTTAGCTCCGCGCTGGTGAGAAGACTTGAAGACAAGAAGACTAGACTAGGTGCCGGACGCGGCGATTTGCTTTGAATCCCTTTTTTGTAGCCTTGCCCTTTGGATTTGGATTTAAGTTGAAGTTGAGTTTTCATCGATGCATGCTGGGGGTGCCTTTTCTCGTTCGGAGCGATTTCTTGCTGTCTGGTTCTCGCCTTATTTCGGACCCACGCACCACGCCTTCCACTCACGAGCCCCTCGCGAGCTGAATTGGGCGACGCACGCGCGCTAACGCCACAGCTGGTGCTCGCCTCTCACGATGCTCCCTCGGGTGGATCGACAGGATCCCCAGGAGCTCCGAAAGCTCATGACCTCATGATTCGGTTCGTGACCCGCCCCGACTAAGGTAAGACACGATGGGAACTTGCCGCCAGATTTACGGTTTCGCGAAGGCGCACACTCAGTTTGACATAAGAGAATAAAGGCAGCGGATTGTTCACACGAGGGGCTCCCCCTCTCAAAATACTCTTACAACCTTTGCGAACCATGCCCGAGCATCTACATGCAGGGTAAACAGCAGGAAGCACGGACTGAGCCGGACATGTCACTCGCCGCGTCCCCCAGGTCGTCTTCGGACGTGTCGGTGGCGTCGTCATCACTATCATCAGCGTCACCATCATCCTCACCAACGCCGCCGTCACCATCATCAACCACCTCGCCCTCGTCGGCCACGACTACCACCGCGTCATCCTCTGAAGTGAAGGCCCTGACCAGCACGTCCACGTTGTCCTCCACCCATCGCGCCAGGTCGTCCCGAACGACCACGGGTACGGGGGCAATAGCGGCGTCGAAGTTGAAGTTGGGGTCGGCGTTTAGAAGATGGCTGAAGACGCGGGAGAAAGCGCGCTCGAGCAGGCCGCGGCTCCTCTCCTCCATGAGCCTGCGAGCTTCATCAGATCGGGCCTCCAAGCGCGTCACTATGTCGGTGAAGAAGCGGAGGTGGCTGGCGTAGTTGTTCACCTGAGGATGGGGGGCGTTCACATTGCCGATATGGCCCAGGGCAATGTTGGCCCTGTTCCGAAGATCCGAAAGCATGGGAGCATGAACGCGCTCCAGCGTCCGCCTGTGCAGCACTTCCTCCCTGTTCTGCTGAGCAACGGCCTCGGCGTCATCAACCCGTTTCCGAAGGGAAAGCAGCTCGGCGCGGGCGGAGGCCAAGTCCGCCTGCGCCGTGACCAGGGCGGCAGTCGTGGCCTCCTCACGCCTCTCTGCCTCAGCTAACCTTGGCCTAAGAGCAGCGGTCCTGCCCGCTGCCTTTGTTTCCGCAAGCTTCAGCTTCAGGTCGTGCCAATCTTCAAGATCCGCGCGAACCTCGGCCACTCGGCGGTCGACTTCCTCCTGGACCTTGGCCTCGCGAGCCCCGACGGCATCTTTTGCTTGGGCCACTTGACGCTCCCTCATCTCCAGTTGCTCAAGCTCGAGACTACGCTCCACGGCTTCCAGGGCCAATGCCTCCTCGCGCTTCTGGACCTCCCCTTCCTCGACGGGCGTCCCCCTCAGCGATGCAAGGGCGGCATTACGCGCCTCCACCTGTTGCTCGAGGGACGCACTCCAGGCTTGGAGCTCCCACGCGTGCTTCTCTGCAGCCTCGCAACGACGGTCAGCCTCACGAGCCTCCTCCAAGGCTCGGGAGCAAGCTTCACGGGAAACCTTGAGGGACGCCTCGGCTTTCGCATCATCAAGATCATGCTGGTAGCGGCCAAGGTTGATAGCCACCCTCAGCTTACGCCGTTCCTCCACTAGCCGAAGACCCTCAGCCTCAAGGCGCGTGTCGACACCCACGAGTTCTTCACCAAGTCGGCTCATCGCGCCCATCGCCTCCTGGAAGAGCTCATGACGAACGACGCTCTGCCCGTGCTCGAACTCCAGCGCACGGCCCACCTCGTCCTCCGCCACGGGGGCTGCAGGCGGGACGAGAAGCGGCGCACCCCCTCTCAGGAGGGGGCTGGGGGCTGGTGCCACCCCAGGCGCCAGCTCGGCCTCACGAGGGGCCCCGGCCAGTCGGGGCCCGCTGCTTGAGGAGGAACTTAAGACCGAAGCCAACCAGCTGTTGTCCATGACCAGAGGAGGAGTCCGGGGCACGCCCGCCAAGCTCCAAGCCAGGCCGTGGAGGAAGGGCGACGGAGCCGCAGATTCAAAGCGCCATGAAGGCGAGCAACCTCCCCGGCCGGCCCTGCTCCAAGCCTGACATGCAGGCTCGGGACGCTCAAAGCCAGCGGGGGAGTCGAGGAAGGCAAAGGTTGCTTCTCGGGGGACACAGCGGCCCTGACGGAAGGGGTCCTGGAGAACCGACGTCAGGGAAGAAAGCAGCAATCAAGAGATCACAAGGTGCAGTACTTACTCATCAACGGCGATGTACTTTCATCGCTATAACGGCCCGCAGATACCGCTGCCGCTCAGAGATCCTTTCCTCTTGCAGAGCTCCTCGAAGTCCACGCAAAGCCGACCGAAGCGCTGGACGTGGCGGCCGGCACGGGGTGTAGCCGGAGAAGTGCTCGAGAGGACAACTTCAGGGGTACCTGGCTGCGGAGAACAGTCGGGCGCCATCTCACCGCGACCTCCCGAGGCCTCTATTTTGGCCTCGGGAGCCGTGTGCTGCATCGTCAGAACCCGACGTCCCAAAGGAAGAATCACGGGTTCCTGAGGACGACGCCTGAGGAGCCCCAGGCGAATCCACACATCAGCACTCGTGCCGCCAGCCTCCGGCGGCACTCGCCGCCCTGCATCCACATTCGGGACGAGCTTGGCACCAGCGACAAAGAAGGGGACCATGTTGACAGGGTTCTCACGAGACCCCACCAGGCCGCCCGGGTGCAGTCCCCACTCATCAAAGGGAGGCATGCTCTCTTCAAATTCAGCCTTGTTCGTGCAGCGGTACAGCAGGCAGCTCTTCCCAGGCATGTCGCTCAGTGAAGGGACACCTGTCAGGACCTCGAGCACTATTTTCCGCGTCTTAAGAGGGAGCTCGAACTCCTGAAACCTCATATGGTCCTAACTGCTGAGCAAGGTCCACATCGGGCGAGAATGGCGCTGAAGCGGAGCGACTCGGCGTCTGACGAACTCCTTCACCACCATGGGCGTGGTCACGCCACTGTCTTTCGGCCTCCTCAGCATGAGCCAGACGGGGACGATACGAGGGCTCGCGAGCTTCTCGTGGCTCCAACCGGAGTTGGGAACGGCATGTGCTGACGAAGAGTGGAGCAGAGGGCTGAGCACCCCGGCGTCGACAAACACCCACCGAGTCCGAAACTCGCTCGTGGATGGAGGAAGCTCGAAGTCGATCCCCGCGCCCGCCGTCGCGGCCACGGCCTGGAAGCTCACGCACCCCGAGCTTTGTCGAGGATCCATCAGATGCAATGAGAAGAAATGACGGAGAAGAGCCACGGAAGGAGCGATGCCCACCATGGCCTCACACACAAAGGAGAAGGCGGCAAGGAGAGTCACGGATTGGGGGTCGAGATGCAGCATGTGGATCTAGTAATGCTCAAGCACCACATTGAAGAAGGCAGAGAAAGGGGGAATCAGGCCGGCCCAAAGGGCATCAATGAAGAATGGGACCTCAGTGGCCGCCCGGGCAATGCGAGCGCGAGACACAGGCCAAGCCGTCGTCTCCCCCACTCATTGAAACTGGTGGCGAGCATGGGACACACCTTGTCCATGGCCTCGTCGTTGACCACCAAGGACCGGCTGACTACAGGCTCGACGGCTGGAGGCGCACTTGGCAAAGACATAGGCTTCTTCCCCTTGTCTGCTTGTTTCGGCGCCATGACGATGAAGTGGGTAGGGCACAGGTCAGATTGGAGAGGAGGGGCAGAGTCTCAAAGGAGCAGAGGGATTGGGGAATTAAGGCGTGGGCGACGGAAGAATAACTGTGTAGGTAGCTGGGGCCTCATAGCCAGGCGGCCTCCAAGGCGGCATGGGGAAGTGGAGACGCCCACGTCCAATCAACCGCCACGCGTCGACTAAGGCCGCAGGCTTTTGGGGACCGCGGCTCTCCACACTTGACCTTTGGCTTCGCCTCGAAGCCAAGCCCGAGTGCGCCTTGGGCCCGGGGCCTACTGTCGGCGTTTTGGGAACGGGGGTCCCCAGACTTGCCTGCTTGCGGCCCACGGCATGGCCGTGCTAGCGGGCCTGTACGGCCCATCTTCATCAACAAGGCATTCAGGACCCTCGCGAGGAGCCAAGCCTCGCGAGGCGGACGACGCAAGACCTCCTCAGGAGCGGCCTCACCAGGTTGCCTCGCGAGGAGCAAAGAAATCAAGGCAGGGCAAACCTTGCGAGGCTCTCGTGATGAGAGCCATGATGATCAAGATCACGCGGGCGCCAGGCGGGCGCCAGCGCGCAGTGTCCTTGTTTCCTCTTTGGTGCTAAGGAGGCAAGCGCAGGCGCGAAGTACCGAGGCATCAAGCAAAGGTTTCCATATCAGTGCAACGGGACCAAGACCAACAGGACGGCAAGACGGAGGTCACCATGGAGCCCAAGACGGCGTCACCACCAGAGCCTTTTGCAGGCGAAGACCGCTTTTGTCAGGATAAGCTGTACTAGCTGTCCCCTTTCAAATTGGCCGTTGTTGGCTCCCTTCCCGCTCAATATTTGGGAAGAGGACCAGGGCCTATATAAGTAGAACTAGCCACCGTAATAGGGGGGTCGTTTCCATCCTCCATCCTCACACCCACCAGCACACCAAGCACAAGAACACCTCAACCTCAGGAGGCTGTTCTTCCCCTTGTATTGTTCATCATCAGCCCAAGAGGCAATCCACCACCACCACACTGGAGTAGGGTATTACACCACAACAGTGGCCCGAACCAGTATAAATCTTGTGTCTTTTGTGTTGTGAGTTCGTCGATTTTGTCCGCGAGATCTTAGCGAGCTAGGGCGTGAATCGGTAGGGAGGAAACATTCGCGCGCACCCCAGTGTTCGAACCTTGAGGGTTTTGCCGGAACCCGTGATCCGACATCAGCCCTCTGCTCCATTCTTCATCGGCGCCTGCCGTTCCCAATCTTGGTTGGGGCCATGAGAAGCTCGCGAGCCCCTGTCTTGTCCCGGTCTGGCACGGGCTGAAGAGGCTGAAAGACAGCGGCGTGACCGTGCCCATGGTGGTGAAGGAGTTCGTCAGGCGCCGAGTCGCTCCGCTCCAGCGCCATTCTAGCCCAATGTGGGACTTGCTCAACAGCCAGGACCATATGAGACTTCAGGAGTCCGGGCTTCCTCTTGAGATGCGGCAAACTATGCTTGAGGTCCTGACGGGTGTCGCATCGCCGGACAACATGCCCGAGAGGAGCTGTCTATTGTACTGTGCAGGAACAAGGCAGAATTTGTGGAGCACATGCCTTCCTTCGATGAGTGGGGGTTGCGCCCGGTCGGCCTAGTGGGGCCTCGCGAGAACCCCGTCAACGTGGTTCCCTTCTTCGTCGCTGGCGCCGAGCTCGTCCCGAATGTGGATGCAGGGGGCGAGCACCGCCGGAGGCTGGCAGCTCGAGTGCTGAGGTGCAAATGCCGCCTGGGGCTCCTGGGGCGTCATCCTCAGGAACTCATGATTCTTCCTCTGGGATATTGGTCGCTGAGACAATGCAGCACGCGGCTCCCGAGGCCGAAGCTCCGGAGGCCTCGGGAGGTCGCGGTGAGACGGTGCCCGACTGCTCTCCGCAGCCCGGCACCCCTGAAGCTGTCCCCTCGAGCACTTCTCCGGCTGCTCCCCCTGCCGGCTGCCACGTCTAGTGCTTCGGTCGGCTTTGCGTGGACTTCGAGGAGCTCCGCAAGAGGAAAGGATCCCCGAGCAGTAGCGGTATCTTCGGGCCGTTGAAGCGACGAAAGTACATCGCCGTCGATGAGTAAGTACTGCACCTAATGATTTCTTGATTGCTGCTTTCCTCCCTGACGTTGGCTCTTCAGGACCCCTTCCGTCAGGGCCACTGTGTCCCCCGAGAAGCAACCTCCACTTTCCTCGACTCCCCCGCTGGCCTTGAGCGTCCCGAGCCTGCATGTCGTACCTGGAGCTGGGCCGGCCGAAGAGGTGTGCTCGCCTTCACGGTGCTTCGAATCTGCGGCCTCATCGTCCTTCCTCCACGGCCTGGCTTGGAGCTTGGCGGGCGTGCCCAGGGCCCCTCCTCAGGTCATGGACAGTAGCTGGTTGGCTTCGGTCTTCAGCACCTCCTCAAGCAGCGAGCCCCGACTGGCTAGGGCCCTCACAAGGCCTGGCTGGCGCCTGGGGCAGCACCAGCCCCCTGCCAAGAGGGGTTGCGCCGCTTCACGTCCCGCCTGCAGCCCCCGTGGCGGATGACGAGGTGGGCCGTGCGCTGGAGTTCAAGCACGGGCGGAGCGTCGTTCGTCATGAGCTCTTCTAGGAGGCGATGGGCGCGATGAACCGACTCAGTGAAGAACTTGCGGACGTCGATGCGCGCCTCAAGGCTGAGGGTGTTCGGCTGGCGGAGGAACGACGTAAGCTGAAGGTGGCCATCAACCTTGGCCGCTACCAGCGTGATCTTGATAACGCGAAGGCCGAGGCGTCCCTCAAGGTTTCTCGTGAAGCTTGCTCCCGAGCTTTGGAGGAGGCTCGCAAGGCCGACCGCCGTCGTGAGGCCGCAGAGAAGCGCGCGTGGGAGCTCCAGGCCTGGAGTGCATCCCTGGAGCAGCAGGTGGAGGCACGCAAAGCCGCCCTTGCGTCAATGAGGGGGGCACCCGCCGAGGAGGGAGTGATCCGGAAGCTTGATGAGGCGATGGCGTTGGAAGCCGTGGAGCGTAGCCTCAAGCTAGAGCGGTTGGAGACGAGGGAGCGCTAGGTCGTCCAAGCAGAGGATGCCGTCGATGCGTGCGAGGCCAGGGCTCATAAGGAGGTTGATCGCCGGGTGGCCGAGGCTCGCGCGGATCTTGAGGGTAGGTATGACTTGAGGTTGAAGCTTGCGGGGACGGAGGATGCGGGTAGGGCCGCCACCCTCAGGCTCAAGCTAGCTGAAGTGGAGAGGCGCGAGGAGGCTACGGCAGCCGCCCTGGTCACAGCGTAGATGGAATTGGCCTCTGCCCGTGCCGAGCTGATCTCTCTTCAGAAGAGGGTTGATGACGCCGAGTCCATTGCGCGGCAGAATAGGGAGGAAGTGCTTCAGCGGCAGACGCTGGAGCATGAGCACGCTCCCATGCTCCAGGACCCCAGGGTGAGGGCCAACGCGGCGTTGGGCCACGTCCGCGACGAGAATGCTCTGCACCCACACTCGAATGACTACACCAGTCATCTGTGCTTCTTCGCCGATGTGGTGACATGCCTGGAAGCTCGGTCCGATAGAGCTCACCAGCTCGTGGAAGAGAGGAGTCGTGGCCTGCTCGGGCGCGGGTTTTCCCCCGTCTTCAGCCATCTTCGAAACTCCGACCCCGACTTCGACTTCGATGTTGCCATTGCCCCCGTGCCCGCGGCCGTCCGAGGCGACCTAGCGCGGTGGGTGGAGGACAACGTGGACGCGCTGGTCAGGGCCTTCACTTCCGAGGCTGACGCGGTGGTGGTCGCGGCAGTCGAGGGCGACGTGGTTGACGATGGCGATGCCGGCGACGGCGAAGGTGGAGGTGACGCCAACGATGGTGACAGCGACGCCAGCGGTGCGTCTGAAGATGACATGGGGGATGCGGCGAGCGACATATCCAGCTGATCCCACGTTTTCCTGCTTTTTACCCTGTAAAAACTTGGGAGCGGCCCCTGAAGATTGCAAGAGCATTTTGAGAGGGGGAGCCCCTCATGTAAACAAACTGCTGCTTTTATTCTTTTATGTCAAGTTGGGTATGCGTCTTTGCGTGACCGTGAGTCCGATGGAGGGTTTTCGGTATGGCTTACCTTAGACAGCGCATGTCTCGAGCTGGGTCGCCGGGTCGTGCGTTTCCGAGGCTCCTGAGGGGCCTGCCGATCCTTCCGAGGGGGCCTCGTGAGAGGTAAGCATCTGTTGTGATGCTGGAGCGGGCGTGGCACGCGTGTGCCTCGCCTAGTCCCGCTCGCGAGGGGCTCGTGAGGGGAGGCAAATGGCGTGAGCTCCAAATAAGGCGAGAATCGGAAAGCAAGAAATCGCTCGAACGAGAAAAGGCACCCCCCGTGCGCACCAATGAAAATTCAACTTCAGCTTAAATCCAACTCCAGAAGGCAAGGCTACAAAAAGGGATTCAAAGCAAATGGCCGCGTCCGGCACCTAGTCTAGTCTTCTTGTCTTCAATTCTTCTCACCAGCGCGGAGCTAAGTGCTGCAACTAGGGTGTGGGAGGGAGCCCTCGAGGCCCGAGGGCGGCTCTCCGGAGACTCCGGGGTGTGTACAGACCCACTCATTATTACGTGAGAGTGTCACGGGCGGCGATCTTCACAGGCCTTACTTCATATCGCCAGACGAGGGTCCCGCCTTGCGCCTCCCTCGGCCCCGTTGGGGGCGACCGGAAACCAGGACGCCACCAAAGGGGCAAAGGGGATGCTAGCGGCGCCCTTGGCGACCACGGGTCCTCTGCCAGGGGTAGGCTTCTCGGCACCTCCCCAGCAGAGGGCCTACCTCCTGGGAGCGCCTTGCTCCGTGCGACGCGGGGAGGGATCTGGCTCCCGACCCCTCTCCTGCAGCCCCTAGCGCGATCCCCCTGGCGGAAGGGAGGTCGCCAAGCTGGGGCTGCCAGCCGCTGTAGTGACCTGATCCCCCTGCGACTCATGATTAGCATAAGCTTGCTCCTGAGGGATTAGTGGTACCCTGTATCTGTTGTCGACGGCGCGGTTGACGGGGCTCTCTGGCGGCTCCTGGAAGACTTCAGCTCCTAACGCCTCCTCCTCCCAACCTGGCCCGAGGAACGAGCCAGGGTCATCCTCCGGCGTGTACTCCTGGTCCATCATGCGGGGCACATAGGCCTCCGAGGTCGCTGCCTCGAAGACCTCGCCGAAGTGCCCCACGCTCCATGTTGCCTGGCCTGTCATGCTGTCCTGAGGATGGCAGGGCGGCGGTCCGATGGGGCCGTACGTAGCAACACTTGTGCCCGCACCCACCTGGGGTGGTGCGGGCACGGTAGGGCACACTCCACCGTGGGTCATGTTGACGTCGACGAGGCCCCCGGGCGCACCCGGGAGCACGCGGGTGTTGCGTGGCCCATCGTGGGACCCAGCCGCCGCCTGAGGTGTGAGCTGATAGCAAAAGGGCGGCGCTCCCGTGGCCGCCGCGTCCAGTAGCTCGGCGACGTTTTCCAGCAACGGATCCCGGCCGCTCTCCATCAGTCGGCACCGCAGCATCTCCCGCGCCACTATGAGTGCTGCCCGCATGTTCGCCTGCTCCCGCCGGGTGTGTGTCGCCGTTGCTGCAGTGTGGCTTGTGGCCCTTGTGGCGGCTCGCGCTTGTCGTGGAGTGAGGGTGGACGGCGCCTGGCCGCGCCGCCCGTGCCCAGCAGTGTTAGGTGGCGCCCACGCTGCCTGGAGCGTGGGGTTGAGGTCTTCCTGGGCAGGCGGCGCCGCCCGGGCAGGCCAGGCCGCCCAGCGGTCGGCGCCAGCCCTCGGGTCGCCGGACATCGGAACCGCGGAGTGTCGGCGGATCAACTGGTGGGGAAGAGACTCCGGCGCACCCCTACCTGGCGCGCCAAATGTCAGATCAAGGGTTCCGGCAAAAACCCTTAAGGTTCGAACTCTGGGGTGCGCGCGAAGTTCTTTCCCCCCTACCGATCACGCCCTAGCTTGCTAAGATCTCACGGACGAACTCGACGAACTCATAACACAAAAGACACAAGATTTATACTGGTTCGGGCCACCATTGTGGTGTAATACCCTACTCCAATGTGGTGGTGGTGGATTGCCTCTTGGGCTGATGATGAACAGTACAAGGGGAAGAACAGCCTCCTGAAGTTGAGGTGTTCTTGTGCTTGGCGAACTTGTGTGTGTGGATTCACTCAGCTCGGGCTTGCTTGTGAGCTCCGGACTAGATGCCCTCTACGGTGGTGGCTAGTTCTACTTATATAGGCCCTGGTCCTCTCCCTAAATATTGAGCGGGAAGGGAGCCAACAACGGCCAATTTGAAAGGGGACAGCTAGTACAACTTATCCTGGCAAAATCGGTCTTCGCCTGCAAAAGGCTCTGGTGGTGACGCCGCCTAGGGCTCCATGGTGACCTCCGTCTTGCCATCTTGCTGGTCTTGGTCTCGTTGCACCGATATGGAAACCTTTGCTTGATGCCTCATTACTCTACGCCTGCACTTGCTTCCTTAGCACCAAAGGGGAAACAAGGACATTGCACGTGCTGGCACCCGCCTGGCGCCCGCCTGATCTCGACCGTCACGGCTCACGTCACGAGAACCTCGCGAGGTTTGCCTCGCCTTTATCTCTCCACTCCTCGCGAGCCAACTTGGTGAGGCCACTCGTGAGGAGGTCTTGTGTCACCCGCCTCGCGAGGCTTGGCCCCTAGCGAGGGTCTTGAACGCCCTGTTGGTGGAGATGGGCCGTACAGGCCTGCTAGCACAGCCACGCCGTGGGCCGCAGGCAGGCAAGTCTGGGGACCCCCGTTCCCAGAACGCCGACAGTCTCTCCTCCAGGACTGTGAATTGCCTGGCCTCCTGAGCCGCGAGGACACTCCGCAGGTTGCACTGATAGGCGGCCACCATGCTCGGCAGGCCGAATGGCATGCGAACATAGCTGTGGGGTGGGCCCTCGCAACGTCCCACGCGCGAAGGCCAGAAAAGCTCCTGAGATGCGGCCCTGTTGAGCCCTGGGATGTCGATGCAGAGGCGCAGCCCGCCATCCTCGCCTGGATGGGGAGCTGCGCCAGGTGGGCGGCGGTCGCCGCACATGGCTCTTGCTTAATGAAGCTCCTGGGTAGTTTGGGTGATGAACTCTTGAGCGCCAGGCGCTCCTCGCCTGGTGCCCTCCTGAGGGAAACGTGCCTCAAAGCACACCTCCAGGTGGTGCCCGAGCGCCTCCCTCGTGATGTTGGCAAGGTCTGAGGCCCTCCAGAAGAGACCCCCCGAGCCCTGCCCAAGGAGGGCGCCCGGCACACCTTCCTATGCATGGGAGGGAGGCGCCCCATCTGAGGGCGCAGGCCTTGAGGTGGTGTTGTTGGTGACGCTGCTCTCCTGAGGCCCTGTACGGAGCAGCAGCTTCTTCTTCTTGGGGGTGGCCTCAGGAGGGTGCAGGATTCCTTCGTTGTCGGGGTCTTCGATCGCTGTGGCCTGGAAAGCGCGCTCAAGGGAGCACACTGCATCCTTCTCCTCACAGGCGACTATGATGATGCCACCAGTCCCTGGCATCTTGAGGATGTTGTAGCCGTGGTGGGTCACTGCCATGAACTTGGCCAACGCTGGGTACCTGAGGATGGCATTGTACGGCAGACGAATGTGGGCGACGTCGAAGTCGATGAGCTCGGTGTGGTAGTTGTCCCGTCCACCGAAGGTGACAGGAAGGCAGACCTGCCCGATCGGGGTGGTGGAACCATCGGTCACTCCTGAGAAAGGCTTGGTCGGTTGCAGCTGATCATAGGGTACTTGAAGGCGATCGAACGTGTCGACGGATAGGATGTTTAGCCCCGCACCGCCATCGATAAGGGTCTTGGTGACTTGGACGTTGCTGAGGACAGACGAGCAGAGCATTGGGAGAGCGCCGGCGGCTGCGGCGCACTTGAGCTGGTCCGCCGAGCTGATAGTGATGGCGTACTTGGACCACGTGAGTGGGCGTGTGGCCCCGAGCTCGGTCCTCGCGAGGTCGGTCGCGCCACTCCTAGGAGGGGCCACGGTCGTCCCAGCGTCCTCGGCCACGTCCTCCTCCTCGGTCGTAGCCCCGGTCGTTGCGCTCAGGGCATCAACCGAAGCGTCCATCTCGAATGGCCCTGAGCTCCTGACAGTCGTTGGTGTTGTGGCTGTGTACGTTGTGGAAGGCGCAGAACGGTCGGCTGCTCTTGGATGACTCGGGATGATCCCGGCCGCGCTTTGTGTCTGGCTCCGCCGCGAGCACGGCCACTCCCTTGCACTTCACATCCTTGGCCTTGGCTTTCTTCTCCTCCAGGTCTGTAGCTGGGAGCTCGAGGAGGGAAAGGCGCCCCTCCTCAGCTCTCGCGCACTTGGTCGCCAGGTTGAACAGCTCCAGAGCCGTGCACAGCTCCTCATGGATGGCGAGCTCCTCCTTCATCTTGACGTCGCGGACACCATCAGAAAACTCTGAAATGATGGCCTCGTCCATCACCTTGGGGATCTTGACGCGAACGTTGTTGAAGCGTTGGATGTACTTCTGCAAGGTCTCTCCTGGCTGTTGCTTGATGCGGCGCAAATCACCCGCAGCCGGGGGGCGATCGCGAGTGCCCTGGAAGTTGGTGACGAAGCGGTCATGCATCTCACCCCAGGAGGAGATCGAGCCTAGGGGCAGGTTCAAGAGCCACGAGCGAGCACCGTCCTTGAGAGCCATGGGAAACTAGTTCGCCATGACCTTCTCGTCACCATTGGCCGCCTCGATGCTCAGCTCATAGAGCTGCAAGAACTCCGCAGGGTCGGGGGTGCCGTCGTAGCGAGGAGGCAGATCTGGCTTGAACTTGCCCGGCCAGACGACGCCACACAGCTCAGGGGTGAAGGCGAGTCAGCCCGTCGTGGCCACCGGGGCCCGTCGTGGAGGCGGAGCTTGGTCTTGGTGTCCCCGCGCTGCCAGGGCGAGTGGCGCGAGGCCCTGCCGCGATAAGCGGTCCTGATGTGGCGGCGCTGGGAGCGGTGGAGCGCTTTCTTGCGGTCGGGGAACTTCTTGGCAGCTTCCTTCTTCTCGTGCGAGTGCCCGGCACGGTGGGTCTCACCGGGGGACCACACGTCTTGGCGCCAGAACGCCGTCTTGGTGCAGAGGTGGCGGAGGTGCTCCGGGAGCCACGCCGCCCGTAGCCGGCGGAGGGCGAGGTAGCGAGAGGGTCGGTGTGGGGGAGCCCCCAGCGGTGCTGACAAGCTCGGCGATGCAGTCCAGCCATTCCTCGTAGAGGTCGTCGACGGGGCGGTAGCGCAGGAGCTCGCGTGCCATGAGCAGCACGGCCTGCGCGGCCGTGGGAGTACGAAGAGCGTGAGACGATGAGCCGGCTGGGGTCAGCGATGGAGTGGAGGTATGGCCATCCCGCCGCATGGAGGGGTGCAGAGAGGACGCTTGCTGCTCATTTCCCGCCGGACCAGTGGCGGCGTTGGCGGCGGGTGACGGAGAACAGCGGGGAGGCCCGCCGACAGGGACTGTCTGAGCGACACGGGTGGCGAGAGCGGCCCGGCGCTCAGCACAGGCCCGGCGAGCGTCGGCCATGAACTTCGTGGAGTGGCGCAACGCGAATCGGCAAGAGGAAAGCTTCAGCGCACCCCTACCTGGCACCCCAAATGTAGGATTTCGGGTTCCGGCAAAACCCTCGAGGTTCGAACACTGGGGTGCGCACGAAGATCTCTCCTCCCTCTAGCTCGCACGCATCAAGATCTCACGGCCTAGCTCGACAAACCCAAAGGACACAGGGACACAAGATTTATACTGGTTCGGCCACCGTTGTGGTGTAATACCCTACTCCAGTGTGGTGTGGTGGATTACCTCTTGGGCCGAGGATGAAAAATACAAGGGAAGAACAGCCTCCTGAGGAGAGGTGTTCTTGTGCTCGGTGAGCTTGTGTGGTGGTTAATGAACTGAATGATCGATCCCCTCCTACGATGGTGGCTAGTCCTATTTATAGGGGCCCTGGTCCTCCTCCCAAATATTGAGCGGGAAGGGATGCCACAACGGCCAGTTTGAAGGGGGACAGCTAGTACAAGCTATCCTGACTAAAGGTGGTCTTCGCCTGCCAAAGGCTCTGGTGGTGACGCCGTCTTGGGCTCCACGGTGACCTCCATCTTGTCGTCCTTCTGGTCTTGGTCTCGTTGCACCGATATGGAAACCTTTGCCTGACGCCTCGGGACTCCTCGCCTACGCTTGCCCCTTTAGCACCAAAGAGGAAACGAGGACACTATGCGCGCTACCGCCCGCCTGGCCTTGGTCATCACGGCTTACGTCATGGGAACCTCGCGAGGTTCCCCTTGCCTTGATCTCTCCGCCCCTCGCGAGCCAGCCTGGTGAGGCTGCCCCTGAGGAGGTCTTGTGTCGTCCACCTCGCGAGGCTTGGCCCCTCGTGAGGGTCTTGAGTGTTTGCTGGTGAAGATGGGTCGTACAGGGCCGCCAGTGGAGCCACACCACGGGCCGCAGGCAGGCAAGTCTGGGGTCCCCCGTCCCTAGAACGCCGACAGGTGACTATCATTTTCTGTGGAAGTCGACCTTGATGATCCGACTACGAACGTGCGAGACGTCGCGTCTTAGCAACCGCTAAACCAACTTCTGAGGGGTTATTGACCACGCTGGAGCATGATCAACCTGGCCACGAGGGTCTGTTTCCTGCGAGCAAACGAAGAACAAGCAAGAAACTGAGATGGCAATCTGGATATTGCAAATATAAGAGGAAAGCTTTATTAATGAAGGTGGGGTTCTGTGACGCCTTTGTCTGGTCGTTGAACACAAACGAAGTACATGAAGTTGCAGCTATGGCGAACTTTTAATCTAAACAAAACCCAAAGTCTAAACGACACCCTAAGGACTGTATATATGGAGGAAGAGGGGGGAATTTCGTGGCCCTTGAGGGAGGGGTCCGAAACCAACCCTAACTCTTGTTTCCCCACACATACGGACTCTAAAAACAGCCTATAATCAAGTACTTTGAAATTACATGGGCCTGGCCCAAAAATAAGGTGACACAGCACCTATAATAGCCTCTGGACGAAATTTATGAAGTGGCATCTTGTATATTTCTTCCAACACTTCATGCACTCATTATGGTGGCTTCAAAGTCCTGAAATCATCACTTGTAACTCCATTCTTGTTCCCCTTGCGCATGCCATCATCTCCATGCTTGATCTTGCTCCAGTGTTCATCCCTCTTGTCCAAGTTAGGCCCTTCATTTGTAAGAAAGACAAATGTATCCAATTTAGGCAACATCATATTCTCATGAACACTAGAATCATTACCAAGAAACAAAAGTACCTGATAATTTAATTGGCATGCGCGAGCTCTAGTAATTAGTCCAGTATGTATAGCAGCAGGGGCTGTGGGTGTAACAATGGTATTGATGTCCTCATCACCTAGTACTAAGAGGAGTACTACACCAGGATGAGCACAAAATTGAGCCCGTTTGTTCGTGCCTAGTACTTGAGTTAATATATCAGGCAATGCACTGGTACGGAGGGATTATCCTTTTACTCTACATATATAACTTGTCTGAAGTCTAACTAAGCAAAATGTTTGACCAAATCCTTTCTTAAGAAATACAACAGGAAAGATGTATCGCTTGAAAATTTATTGCATGATGCAGGTTATGATATTGTTTCGAGTCCTGGATTTTAAATTTCAGAAAATCCAAAAGTGATCGGAAATTCATGAAACTGAGCATGGTCTCGTGATATGGCACAAATATTCCTACGTAATTTTTTTTCTTCAATTTGAGACAAGCTGCTTATGAGAAGTTGCACAAATGAAGAGCCAAGATATTTTGGAACAAAGACCTGTCACATTAAGGCGAACGCTTTCACTATTGAAACTGTGGGCGTTTACGTGCCGCCACGTGTCCCGCTTCTCATCGGCAGGTGCCGTCCGAGCAAGCGTGTGAGTCGACGGGAGGCGTGCGAGTAGACCGTTGCGCCGGCTGACTGGGAGGCGTGCGAGTGGACCGCTGCGCAGGCTCACCGGGAGGCGATCCCTTTGACCAGGCTCCGCCGCCCACCTTCATCCCAACTGCCCCCACTTTTAATGGCGCCAGCGCCGCAGTTTAAAATCAACCCCGCACTACCTGGTATCGCTACAACCTTCTCTCTTCCTCTCCGATTCTCTTGTCGTCTACCTCCAACCAGCCTGACCTAACTGTATGCCATGCCGCATCACGATCGTCTGCCCTTAGTCTTCCATTTCCCGAGGAAGACACTCAGCCGGAGTCTCAAGAACATAAGGCGCTTTGGGACGAGCTTGAACAGGCCTTGCGGGAAGACGCCGCGCTTGTCTCCGCTCCCGTTCTGGCTCCCGTCGCCCCGACTGCGCCAGCGCCCATCCCCGTGGCATTGATGGGCTGGGAGCCGCACATTGTCACCGAGCTTGATGCCACGGGGTTCCACGAGGTCCCCGCCGACTTTCACGCGCCCGTGCAGCTGCCAGTGCATGCGTCTGCGCGTGCACCGACGCACGCGCCCGTGCCGGTGCCCGTGCACCTGCCAGCGCATGCGCCTGCACATGCACTAACGCGCACACCTATGCCGGTGCCCATGCACATGAATGTCTCTGCCACACCGTTGCCAGCGCCTGTCCCCGCGCGGGTGCCAGTGCCCCCCTCAACGGCATGGATGGTCGCCGTTGACCGCTTCCTTGCACCAACGCCAGTCGCCTCCTCCTGCCAGTTGACTTGCTCCTGGAGACTGAAGTCCAAAACATTATGGCCTTCCTTGAAGCTAGGGCCAACGTCCAGGAGTACACCAAAAACGGCGCAAGATGCCGCTGTCGCCGTCGCCGTCGGTCAGTGGCCCAACGACACACAACGACCGTGTATCTAAATTTGCCATGAAAAACGGTCGGATTGCCATGCTTAAAATCCGAATGTTTATCATTTCTGTTTATTTTAGATCGATCATCGTATGAATGTAAAGTCGGAGTCAGACTAAATAAAATCTATAGTTTGATCGATTGAATGTTCTGCTAGAGCCGTATCAAATTAAATATAAAACGTCATCAAGCCACATGTATTCCTTCTCATCCAATGACCTAGACTGCTTCAATGTCGAGCGCTCAACACGTTTAGCGTGTAGTTAATTTCATGCCAAAAATAGTGCTAATCACATAATAACACGCAAATAATGTCCTACTTAATATCCACATGCACTTAATATACTTCCAAATTAATGTGCATTGCATGTACACATTGACTAGTACTACTAGTACGTGAAACTGGTGCCGTAACTTGTGAACGCGTCCAGATATGGTCAACTGCAACATCACCCGCGAGTTCTTCGTGTTTGCCTGTGCGTCTAAACGTAGAAGGGGAGGAGAGAGAGAGCAGACATGGAACCCACCAGTAAGTGAAGGCGAATAGTACGTGCTAACGATCCGGTCCCACTAATGTACTAAAATAATATTACATGTTATCCATTAAATAGGTTGTGGTAATATAAAAACATTATATGAACAAAGGGGGGTACAACAAACATTGATGTACTATGTATGTTGCCTATTGACATGAGGCTTGAAGGCCCTGGTCACATGTTAGATCCTCGTCCTTTTTTAATTTTTAATTTATATATGGGTCCAAATTTGTTTCGTGACAGGTGGGCCCCTCGGTGTGTAGTTTGTAGCACTTTAATTTGTGGGTCGAAATTTGTTCCATTACAGGTGGACTATCGGTGTGTAGTTTTGTAGCTTATTTCTAATAATTAAAGAGAACAACAGAATTTTTGCAAAAATACCATGGTGTGACGTTGAAGGCGAGAAAGGACGTGCGAGAGAGCGATGACCGAGCCAGAGGGAAATCAATTGGGGAAGGTGCGGGGGTTGCAACGGTGTTTAGAGTAGTTGTGGGCCGAATGCAACAAAAATATAATCTAAACCCACTGGAATAAATGCCTACACAAATTAATCCAAGGTTGGAGTCCCCCTCGCAATGTAAATAGCTCCGGCTTTGCGTGGGATGGAGAGGTAGCTTCAATGTGTGGAAGATACGGCGTGAGAAAGCGAGGTCAACCGAGACACATATAGATAGAGAGACAAAGTGAGTGTGGTCCGACATTCATTGAAAAGATAGATATGCTCTGGAGAGATATTGTTTGATTGAGCTTTTGGGAAGGGTGAGGGCTGTAAGATAGAGCTTGAGAGATGATCCATTCACAGACATGTATATATATTTTGTGCGTGGGAGGAAGCAAGGTCAATCGATTACATATATAAAGGGAGAGAGATTGAGCGAGTGTGGGTCATCGTGTGATCGATAGAGTGAGACGGGTTGGAGAGAGTGACTTAGATAGACAATGTGCATGAGAGAGTATACAATATGAATATGTCGAATTGGGCTCAAACATGGAGATATATCGTTTGTGTCCGAGAAAGAGCGAGGTCAACCAAGACATACAGAGAGAGAGAGAGAGAGATTGAGCGAGCCTAGCCCGCCATGAGGTCGAAAGAGTGGGGGCGGCTTGGATGGACTGACCTAGATAGACAATCTGTGTGAGAGAGTATAGAGTGTGTCGATCGAGGCCTGACCAGGGAGATATATCATTTGTGTGTGAAAGAATGGGAGGTTAATCGAGACTCAGATAAAGAGAGCGAGATTGAGCGAGTGTGGCCCGCCGTGCGGAAGAAAGAGTGAGACAGTCTTGAGGGAGTGACCTAGATAGACAACGTGCGTGCGTGCGCATGAGAGGTTGGGGGCTAGATAGGCAATGCATGTATCTAGAGAGAGGGTGGGAGGGAGAGAGAGAGAGAGAGAGAGAGAGAGAGCTCGGCATGGGGTGCAATGGCGGGTGTGTGAGGTTGATACATTTGGTAACATAGTGGAAAAGGGGGTTGTGTAATTGAGAGAATTAGAGATCGAAACATGGAGAGAAAGAATGAACGTGTGTCAGAAACTGATAGCTTCCTAAGGTGGTTAGGAGAGGAAGATTGACCTATACAGGAAGTATGTAGCGTGTGTGCCGAGGGGGGTGGGGCTAAAAACAACATTTGAATGTAGATAGTACGAGACTTAATATCGATGTTTCAATTCGGTGTACATTGTAAGATTTGAACCGAGGACCATGCATATGGGTAATTATTTCGAATTTGTGCCATACTAGGTTTGGAAAAGTTGACATTGACTCGATTGTTGTGCTATTTTGTAGGTCATATGTTTGAATCCATCCAAAGTTTCCTCACTACCATGGTGTTCATCATATACATATGAATTTGTATTAAAAAAGTAGCGTGGATACCGTGAAATGCGAAATCCACGTTAGAATTGGAGATCGCTATGTGACACACACTCTAATTCAAATAACTAATTATGTGACACACTCTAATCCACGTTAGCGTGGATACCGTTTCGAAAAAAATATTCAAATAACTCCTCATTAATTGATTTATAGTATCTCGTTTTGAATGACTAATTATTTGCAAGGAAAACACAGGCATGGTAATACATACAGATTCATTTGCAAATGAAAGAAGATTCGTTTGCATTCTCAAATGTAGGCGCACCAGGCAGACCAGGGTCATGTCATGGTGATCGCGTGTGTCGTACAGACGCTTAGCACCCAGCCACCCACCCCCTCCCTCCCCCCCCCCGAAAAAAAGAACGACGACAAAATAAGTTCGCTCTTCCATGTTTCGGATTGAAATATCTGGCGGCCCCAATTCCAGCCCTGCAAAAATTCCCTTCTCCACCGTCCCCTTCCGCGCCCAGATTGCTCAAATCCCTAATTCGCCGCCAACCCAAGCAAAGTTCCAATCGCTCCTCGTCTCGTCTCTTTCCCCACCTCTGTGCCGGACGACAATGAGGAAGATGATGGTCGCGCTTCACCACCACACCGGAGCTACCTCATCTACGCCCTCGTCCACCACATCGGGTGGTCCACCGACAACGTCGGCCGCCGCAACCGACGTGCCTCACAGACACCGACTTCCACCGCATCAGGTGCGCTTCACCGACATCGTCTCCCACCTCACCGGGGCTACTTCACCGAGCACATCGTCGCACCTCCGCCTCCCGAGGCCGTTGGGGCTTCACCAACGGTCTCGTCCACCGCAATGTAGCGCTCCACTGCCCCTCAAGATCTGCATCCGTGCACGGCCAGCCAACACCAGCGCATCACCCTAAATGGCTCTGAAGTGACCCGCACTCTAGCTAGGCGAGCATGCCCAAACGCCGGCCCGAACTAGGTATCCACACATCACTCCCTTGTGCATTGTTCCGACGATGTTTGGGTATCCTTTCATTGCTCTCTTAGCTTACACGTCTATGCAACTCTGACTTTAACTCTTACTTCTTCTGGAGAAATCATCTGAAACAAGCAAAACCATTTTTTAGCGAAGCATGACGGCGCTACGGGATCTGGTACACATCCTGCACACCCATATAACCTTCTAAGTATCTATCTTCCGGTACAACAGCAAGGTCGATTCCTCTTATTTGATCAACCATTCGCCGTGTCAAAATGCAGAGGGGGATGCAAGGAGCACAAGGCTTGCACATCCAAGCAAGTGGTAACGTGGACTTGTACATGAAACATCCCAAGCGCAAGCAGAGCTGCAGTGAGCCTGTACAACGAGCTAGCGTAAGTCCTTGCATTTCATTTAATTCGTATTGGCTTGCGTGTATGATTTGTGTGTAGTGGGGGATCCACGAATTCAAGTTACCAGGGCGAACATTTAATTTAAAAAATACGAAGGCACTTGCACTCCGGAAATCAACATAACTTGAGAAATGTGAAGCTACATGCACTTTGAAAACCAGCTAATGATCCAAAGTAGTTTAGATTATAAAACACTAAATGATGTAAGAACCAAAAAACACAAAATTAAACATGGTGTACAAGGACTACTAACATGGTCTGTACCTGCTTGAATGATTCGTTCTCTGGCTGAAAATATCGAAGTGTAATTGCACCTATAACCAGTGCGCAAACTGCATATCAATATATCTATCCTGCACAAGTATGCCAGTAGTTTCATACAACAGATTAGAAAAGTATGTATGCTATGTTGTCATGATATGGGGACTTTCTGGTAAATGGCCTCAACGTTTCCTCAAGCCATGAAAATGTACTATAATTTGCTTGTCATCAATGCCTGCAAATCTCTATGTCTCTCTCAACATAGCAGATCATCATTAGACACTAAATCCTTCAATGGAAGCTTGCAAAATGCTTGCATTAGATCCCTCATTAGACACTATATGTTCATCACCAGGAGCGTGTAAAATGTTTGCATCAAATCCTTCATTAGCAGTTTGTTCATTAGAAACTTCAGGCTCAAGAACAACATGAGCTTGTATGTTTCCACCGGAAACTTGATTAGATACATCAGGTTCAGTCAGTTCAGTATTGATTGGGGGAGTTATAAAATAAGTAGAAATTGGTTTCATTTTCTCATAGATTCCCTACATACAAGCAGTTTTACAACACCGTCAGGTTTAACTATTGGCCAGAAATTGAACAGTTGAATTAGATATAATCAGGGATGTGATGTACCTTCTCATTGCGCATGCTGCTCTTGCAAGCTGCGACTGTCCGTTTGCGCAAGCTCGATGCCATGCCCATGGTGCCGCCGCTGCCTCCCACGCAGGCTACACCCAGGGTTGGATCTTCATCTTCTTGTCCTTCCATTTGCTTGAAGCCCGGCGAACGCCCTCCAACGAGGGCATGAGGAAGTGATGTGTCAGTCTATCTAGCGGCGGCTAGGTTAGGAGTGAACCAGACTGGAGGCTGGAGCGAACGAATTGGGATTTTTCATGTTGTCGATCGATATGGGAGGCGCTCGTTTGGGACACGAGCCTGCTATAGGGCCTGCCTTGCACTTACGTTATTGGCCCATCCAAATTAAAACATTTTTCTTCATTTTTTACATTGCCTGCTCGTGCGTTGGGACGAACAAAACTAGCCTGGGCCAACCTAGACAACTCAAACTCGGTGCACACTTTGCAGCCACCCGAGGCGGTCGCCCATACCAGCCCCTACTGTGGCATCACCCCTTTTTGCGTGTATGATTGGGGTAGTGAAAAATATTCCAGTGGCGGTTTTGATTTACCTACAGAATGGTTGAATTGCTTGTTTCAATGAACTGAGTTCGCCAATAATGTGAAGGATGCCAGTCTTTTCATCCTATTGTAGATTGCTTAGATCTCGATATGCCAAATGTAATCGCATGAAATATACAATAAAAGCTAGTGTGATGTGGGTGGCTACAACTAGTCTGACAACCCGTCCTCATATAACATATCAAGGACGCACCATCTTATCAGATTAACCATTCGACTTACCAATGCAGTGTAGGAAGAAAGAAGTATTGGGACTGCGTATCCAAGCAATTGATGCCATGGACTCCTTCGTAGAACCTTGTAAGCGAAAAATAAGTTGCAGTGTGCGTGTACAAAGAGCTAGCGTAAGTTCAATTACCTGCTTCTCGGAATTTTACTTAGCCACTTATTGCAAAATTGTTCAATTATGTTGCTTGGCTTAATTTAGTTTGCTACTGACTACATAATGCCATAGCATGTTAATCCTATTATAGACTGCGCCTATCTATGTGTTTGATACTTACTGTTAAGAATTACCTGTTTGCCTGAACTTAAATAGCTACTTAAGCACGTAGATGGCTGGTCATATGTACTTCTAGGGTGCAGCATAATTCACGTGTAATTTACGTTCTGATAACCTGTTTGTTTAAATGGTTTGCTATTATCACTTGTAGCACTAGTAATGTTTGCATGTTCATAGATAGACAACTGTCAGGTTTATATGAGGGACACCGTCTTTTTAACTTATATATGTGTTGGAATCATTTTCTTACATGAAAGAAATTTACAGATGTCCGTGTTGCTGGTAAACGGTACCGACTTGTTACTTTAATACGTTGCCAAGAACTTGTTAGTTTTACTAGTTCATGTGTAATTAAATACGTTGCCAAAACTGGTTAGTTTTACTAGTTTGATGTTAGTTTATTATGGCTCCTGCAACACTTTATTTATGATTGCTAACATTCAAGTTTGCAGGATCCAACTAAAACTCCGTTGGCACAAAAGGTATGTTTTTAGAAACTTCCTTGTTTACCTAGTTTGCTGCTGTAACTTGTTGTTGTAATCATCTTACCAACTTCAAGTTTTCAGGATCCAATTGGAAGTCCAATTGCACAGCAGGTACATTTTCAAAAATATATTTGTGTAACAGGTTTGCTGCTGTAACTTGTTGCTCTAATCAAGTTACTGACTACTCAACTTTTCAGGATCCAAGAGAAACTCCAATGCCACAACAGGTTCCTTTTGCAAAACTTGTTTGTTTAACTGCTTTGCTGCTGCAACCGGTTGCTCTAATCACGTTACTGGCTACTCAACTTTTCAGGAT
The DNA here is from genome assembly GCF_018294505.1 of Triticum aestivum. Taxonomy (NCBI): domain Eukaryota; kingdom Viridiplantae; phylum Streptophyta; class Magnoliopsida; order Poales; family Poaceae; genus Triticum; species Triticum aestivum. The sequence goes on along the minus strand of NC_057796.1, from coordinate 204,512,296 downwards.
CCAAGAGAAACTCCAATGCCACAACAGGTACCTTTTGCAAAACTTGTTTGTTTAACTGCTTTGCTGCTGCAACAACCGTTACAATGATGTTAATAACTACTTTTCAGCATCCAATTGAAACTCTTTAATTCCTTGTTTGTTTAACTGGTTTGCTATTGTAACTCCCAGTTGAGATGTTTTGCTAACTTCAACATTTCGGAATCCAATCGGAACTTTAATGGCAAAATAGGTTAGCCCAAGATCAAAGAGCGAGGTCCCCATGGACGTTGTAGCATCCCACAGCAGTGGCGCCGGCCCAATCGTGCATCATGAATTGCCAACTGCTGATGCTCTAGAGGTTAAACTATTGGTAGAAATAGATTATGCTTGTGCACTTAGAGATGAAGTTGACATGTTGAGGAAGAAAACAGCACAATCACGAGCAGTACTCAAGACAACCATTAAATATTTGGTGGATTTCAAAAGGAAGCAAGCTGAGACTGACCGCATTGTTAAGGTCCTAAAGGAAAAAAGGAAATTAAATTCCCACTTGGTAAATCATAGGTGAAATATTCTTCCCATCGTTGAATAACCTTTATGTTGTTTGTTCATGTAATCGATCAAACCATTTGTTTTAGAGATCATGTAATAATTGTTTTTTGTTTTTTGGTTTGTAATTTTTTTAGCACAAGTCTGTATTAATTGATAAGACTCTGAGACATTTCATTTTGATTGTTGTGCCAGACCTACAAATATGCCAATCGGGCTGAATGTGCATTCAGCAATAATAGTAGTATAGATGGACCTTCAGTGGCACGCATCGAAAATGGCCAAGATGTTGTACTAGCTTTGCTAAAAAAAGGATGCTCTTCTAGCAAAAAAAGTACAGCGGCCTGGCTTATGTATGTTAGTTGATATTATTGATGCATATACTCTATAAGTGTTTATATGTCTGTTAGTTTTGTACATTATTGGTTGATTGACTCGGTATTTGAATCTTGATACATCGCTTGTGTACATAGCTAAATGGGAGTACACATTATGTTGCGTGTGACACTTGAGTTGGATATAAAGTGGTTTCAAATATTCGAATTCACCTTAAACTGGATTCTAGCTTCTGAATTCGAGTATCGACATTTGTAAATCATATTCATATATGACAGTGGAATACATCTTTGTCGTGCTTTTGAAGATATATAAAAACACATAGAATGATTTATAAAGATTCATATAGGAATACAAAATGGATTCGAATTTAGTTGCCAGGGTAAACGTGGATGCTTATTGTCCCAAAATTCGAAAGAAGCGGCAAAAGTCCACTCCCATGTCGGCTGCCTGAAGCTAAGTATTTGGGAGATGGAAATTACTGTCTACCCCTTACACGGATAATCCATCGGTCTGATTTCCATTGCTCTCAATAGGGGTAGGTTAGTAACTTCAATTAGACATGACATGACCACCTTTGTGCCCATTCCGACACGGTGGGCGCCAAACATGGGCGGGAAAACACATCTGATTCAAGCTCATACGAAAGACCTCTGTCTCTCCCTCCATTTCCCCATTCATACACGGTGGGCGCCAAAACAAACTCGACTCGGCCGAGATCGATGTCGGCAAATATTTTCAATAGGGGTAGGTTTGTAACTTCACTCAGACGTAACACAACCGCCCTACCTATCAGCCCCGTTTATACACCGTGGGCGCCAACCGTGGGCGCCAAAACACCCTCTCCTCGCCCAAAATCGCTCTAGGCAAATATTGGTGAGATGCGAGATAACCGTCCTATCCCCAACCGACGAGACATCCAAATTTTAAACGGGGGCTAAGTTCGTAACTTTCCCATATTTCAGAGAGGCGCGTCCCAAAAACATGGTTCCCCGTACCTCTCTTTGCCGGGGCCGCTCACATGACCTTCTCGTCCACCGCAACGGGACTTATCACCCGATGCACCCGTCTACCGTCGCAGATCTGCTTCAACGCCGCTGACGGCCATCGCACCCCCGATGCCTACACAGTGCCACAAGAGAGGTGGTACTTCATATCACCTCAACTTTTTGATCTCAACCAAAAAATAGATCGTAACTTGGTTACTGCACTTTCTTTTCAGCTCTTAGAATTTAGTTCTTAGTTCGAAGCAAATAATGGATGCTAAATAGCATTTCTCCAGTTTCCAGCTTTAAATCTGTCATGGCACAGTCATAATATGGATTAATTGATCATGCTTAGGGTTTAATTGATCATGTTGGTTCCGTGGTGGTTTCTTTAATAGAAATCGGAGGGGAAACCCTCTTTTGCTCAAAAAAATGCTTAGGGTTTCCCCCTTTTATGATCACTATACGATCAGCATACGTGCTTCATGTCATAATAGAACTACTCCACCCATCAAGCTAAACAAGCTTAGTTGTTCAAATACGAATATGATATTATTAAAACAGAGTCGTTTAATTGGTCAGCTAAATGTTCCTAATTTCGTTTCGAAAATGCATGTTCGCCGCTTGATACGTCTCCAACGTATCTACTTTTCCTAACGCTTTTCCTCTTGGTTTGGACTCTAATTTGCATGATTTGAAAGAAACTAACCCCGGACTGATGCTGTTTTCAGCAGAACTACCATGGTGTTGTTTTTGTGCAGAAATAAAAGTTCTTGGAATGGAACGAAACTTTGCGAGGATTTTTTATACAATAAAAAAGAATTTCTGGAGCCAAGAGCCACCGGAGGGGGGCACATGGGTGGGCACAACCCACCAGGGTGCGCCTGCCCTCCCAAGCGCACCCAGGTGGGTAGTCCCCACCTGGTGGCTCCGCAGACCCTGAAACCGACGCTATAAAATCCTATTTTTCCAGAAAAAAATCAATGAGAAATAATTATCACGATCCACGAGACAGAGCCGCCGTCACCTCCTGTTCTTCATCGGGAGGCCGGATCTGGAGTTCGTTTGGGGCTCCGGAGAGGGGGACCTTCGTTCTTCGTCAGCACCAACCCTTCTCCATCGCCAATTCCACGATGCTCCCCACCGGGAATGAGTAATTCCTTATAGGCTCGCTGGTCGGTGAGGAGTTGGATGAGATTCATCATGTAATTGAGTTAGTTTTGTTAGGGCTTGATCCCTAGTATCCACTATGTTCTGAGATTGATGTTGCTATGACTTTGCCATGCTTAATGCTTGTCACTTTGGGCCCGGGTGCCATGATTTCAGATCTGAAACGTTTATGTTATCATCATTATATCCATGTTCTAGAACCGATCTGCAAGTTATAGTCACCTACTACGTGTTATGATCCGGCAACCCCGGAGTGACAATAGTCGGGACCACTCCCGGTGATGACCGTAGTTTGAGGAGTTCATGTATTCACCGTGTGTTAATGCTTTGTTCCAGTTCTCTATTAAAAGGAGGCCTTAATATCCCTTAGTTTCCAATATGGACCCCGCTTCCACGGGAGGGTAGGACAAAAGATGTCATGCAAGTTCTTTCCATAAGCACATATGACTATTTATGGCCACTATTAGCCAAAAAAATAGTTGTAGTTAGTTTAATTTAATTTCTTTATGTTGTAACCTTAGAAAAAACCTTAGAAAAACCTTAGAAAACCTTAGCGTTATGTTGCTTGTTTTCTTTATGGCCACTTCTTTTGCTTCTTGTGTTTTATGGCAACATAACGCTAATAGTGGCCAACATAACACTAATAGTAAGACCCAAAACATAAAGATTTCTTTATGGCCACTTCTTTTGCTTCTTGAAAAACCTTAGAAAAACCAAAAAAAATAGTTGTAGTTAGTTTAATTTCTTTGCATGCTTAGTTGCATTACTTAAAAAGAAAACCCAAAAAGATTTCCCTGTTCTTCTTTTGCTTGTTGGGAGCTTTCCCGTGTAAATATTTTTTCTCATTTTTGCTTTCCCTTTATTTGCTTGTTTTAGAAAACCAAAAAATCCAAAAATATTTCAGTGTGTTTCTCTGAATTTCTTTTCTTTTATTCGAGTCGTACCAAGGAGAAGACAACGATGAAAATGTTGAATGGCTCTCATTTGCATAATTGTTGATCTAACAAAGAGCCCATTTTACCTTGTCTTCTCCTGTTGAATAAAATGTTTGCAGATTCCAGCTTAGTCTACGGCACTCTTGCACTATTATTATTTTCACATCGTTCGGTCGTGCAAGTGAAAGGCAATAATGACGATATTCGATGAACTAGCCATGGCAGAGAGAAATTGGTATGAACTCAGCTTGTTCTGTTTTTGTAAATATGTTTAACCTAGTATCCATGATTCAGCCCATTATGATTAAACATGTTTGCAATGACAATTAGAGATTATAGTTTCTCATGCCATGCATAAGTAGCTAGGAGTGAAATGATTTATCTTGGATATCAACATTGTGTTAAAATGATTGTGATGTAGTATGATGATATGGTATCCTCCTCTGATTGTTCGAGTGGCTTGACTTGGCACATGTTCATGCATGAAGTTGAATTAAAACCAACATAGCCTCTATGATATTTATGTTCATGGTGCTCATATCCTACTCATGCTAGTGTCCAATGTTACTTACGCATAATGCATGTTCATGACCATTGTTGCTCTCTAGCTGGCCGCTTCTCAACCTATTTGCTAGCCTTCGCCTGTACTAAGTGAGAATTCTGCTTGTACATCAAAAACCATGAACCCAAGTTATTCCAGATGAGTCCACCATACCTACCTATATGCGGTATTACCCTGTCGTCCTAAGTAAATTTGCATGTGCCACCTCTAAAAACTTCAAATAAATATCATTTTTGTGTGCCTGGATCGTTCATGGAACGACAGGAGGTGGTTGGTATTTTTCATGCTAAGCGGGTTATTCTCAGGTCGAGTGTTTATTCACTCTCCATCGCATGACAAAAGGGCGGTAATAGGATTCCTAGTCCCGAACTAAAAAATGCAAATAATTAAACAGAATTCCCCTCGGGACTGTTGTTGGTATGGACGGCACCCGTTGTTTCGGACAAGCCATGGAGTGTGATTGATGGTGGAGGGGAAGTAAACCTTCACTTTTATCGCTTGGGAACCGCCACTGGCGTGCTTAGCATGGAAGATGTTGATAACTGATGGTTGTGAAGTAAATGAGAAGGGTGCATGTCTCAAAATATCATTTACCTCTATTTTAAAAACTTGAGGTCTGGCACCTCTGCAAATCACTCCTTCCCTCTGCGAACGGACTATCTATTTAATTTTATGTTGTGTCATCACCCTCTAAAATAAGCACCAGAACCTGAGAGCACTGCTGTCATGCTGATCCATTATGTGTAGCTAATGTTGGGTGCATCATGACTGGATCTTTTCTACCATGAATTACAATGTTTATTCATTGCTTGAACTTTGGAGGTGCTCTGCATTTATGTTTTGCGGTCTCAGAAAGGGCTAGCGAGATACCACTATTGTCATATTATATCATGGTTTTTTTGACAACGTGTTGCTGTTTGAGATATCTTATTATTGCTCGCTAGCTAATTATGTCATTGATATGAGTTAATATAATTTTTAAGAGTTATTGTTGGTATGGTTAGTTATAATATTGGCTGAAAACTTGGGTGTTGTTTAAGCTTATTTATGCAAACAAAAGCAAAAGAGTTCGTAAAAGTGTTTCTTTTTCCCTTTCAGTTTATCAACTGAATTGCTTGAGGACAAGCAAAGCTTTAAGCTTGTGGGAGTTGATACGTCTCCAACATATCTGCTTTTCCTAACGGTTTTCCTCTTGTTTTGGACTCTTGTTTGCATCATTTCAATGAATCTAACCCCGGACTGACGCTGTTTTTAGCAGAACTACCATGGTGTTGTTTTTGTGCAGAAATAAAAGTTCTCGGAATGGAATGAAACTTTGCGAGGATTTTTTATACAATAAAAGAGAATTTCTGGAGGCAAGATCCACCGGAGGGGGCACCTGGGTGGGCACAACCCACCAGGGCGCGCCTGCCCTCCCAGGTGCGCCCAGGTGGGTTGTCCCAACCTGGTGGCCCCGCAGACCCTGAAACCGACGCTATAAAATCCTATTTTTCCAGAAAAAATCAAAGAGAAAGAATTATCACGATCCACGAGATGGAGCCACCGTCACATCTAGAGTCCGTTTGGGGCTCCGGAGAGGGGGATCTTCGTTCTTCGTCGTCACCAACCCTTCTCCATTGCCAATTCCATGATGCTCCCCATCGGGAATGAGTAATTCCTTCGTAGGCTCGCTGGTCGGTGAGGAGTTGGATGAGATTCATCATGTAATCGATTTAGTTTTTTTAGGGATTGATCCCTAGTATCCACTATGTTCTAAGATTGATGTTGCTATTACTTTTCCATGCTTAATGCTTGTCACTTGGGCCCTGGATGCCATGATTTCAGATCTGAACCGTTTATGTTATCATCATTATATCCATGTTCTAGATCCGATCTGCAAGTTATAGTCACCTAGTACGTGTTATGATCCGGCAACCCCGGAGTGACAATAGTCGGGACCACTCCCGGTGATGACCGTGGTTTGAGGAGTTCATGTATTCACCGTGTGTTATTGCTTTGTTTCGGTTCTCTATTAAAAGGAGGCCTTAAAATCCCTTAGTTTCCAATATGGACCCCGCTGCCTCGGGAGGGTAGGACAAAAGATGCCATGCAAGTTCTTTCCGTAAGCACGTATGACTATTTATGGAATACATGCCTACATTATATTTGTGAACTGGAGCTAGTGCTGTATCGCCCTAGGTTATGACTATCACATGATGAATATGATCCAACAAATTACCGATCCAAAGCCTATGAATTTATCTTATATTATTCTTGCCAAGTTACTACTGCTATCATTACTGTTGCACTTGCTACAAAAATACTGCTATCACTGTTACCGTTACTATTGTTGATGTCACTACTATCAAAACTATCATATTACTTTGCTACTGATCACTTTGCTACAGATAATTAATCTCCAGGTGTGGTTGAATTGACAACTCAGCTGCTAATACTTGCAAATATTCTTTGGCCCCCCTTGTGTCAAATCTATAAATTTTGGTTGAATACTCTACCCTCGAAAACTGTTGCGATCCCCTATACTTTTGGGTTATCACTGTTAGAATAAATTCGAGGCCATACCGTCGATCATCCGAGGACCAAGCAATCACACGAGCATGACACCGAGATTTGTTAACGAGGTTCACCGATATGGCTACATCCCCGGGGCCTGACTATGGGCGCTCCTCCCCATGACACCACTACAATACGGCACCCGGTCGCCCTGGACACCGGCACATGTCGCCGGCTTCCCCTGCGTTCCAGTGCTATTATGTTGGCTTAGGTTACATCGTGTGTCTACCCCCGCTATATATGAGAGGCCTAGGATACAAGTGTCCTACTAGGACACGACTCCATATCCTATGTAAACACAATACTACTCAGAGTCCAACTGTAACCTACCTTGTACACTATATTCGACACAACTCTAACAAACTCCACCTTGGCGAATATTCTCCAGCACCTTGAATTCGTCAATGCGTCAAACTTCCATGTACATTGGACTTGAGCTTATCCCATGAGTACTGCTGCTACTTAATATGACTCCACCTGCAACTTGTAGTCCCTTATTTTCTTGATCACAGTCAGCACTCGAGCAAAATTAAGTTCCTTGTTACTCTAATTTGTGCTCCCAACTTCTAGAGTATCCGTCCAATGTCATCACACACTGATCACCAACCTGCGTGAAAGTGAACAACTCACATATTGGGTGTCACACATAAGAGTTACTTGAACTCAACATCACCGCTCTTCCTTGACCGCATGTCTGAAACTTGAAGGAATTGCACCATTGCTTGTAGTCATCCCGAGTAAAATTCGCAGTTGTCTCACCACATGTATGACCACCAGAGCCCTGGCCCGTCTCCATGTCCTGTGCATACCGCACGCCTCGCCACTATTACCCCGTCGAGCCTCCGCTGTCCCGGTCGAGTCTCAAGGGTCGCGAACCCACACCACTCAACCCCCACTGCAGAGTATCACCGATCATCACCGACCGATGACGAGTTTCACGCTTCCATCAGACCACTGGGCTCCAGTCCAAATTACGTGTCCCTCGCTTTTTCCCCATCTGAATAGGCTTCGACTCTCTGTGCACTTACACCGTAGCCCCTCAATTCAGCTCCACCTTCAACATGACTCCATGGTAGATGATCAGTCCACCCTCACGCCCAGTCGACTTCAAGCTCCGTGTGTACATCACTTTGAATCAACCCCGCGCCATAGTCTTGTCGAAGCCGCACAAGCCATCGGCATGCGCCATGTGTTTCCATGCCCCATAAGTCAGTCACCATCAGCATCATGCTCCTATGTCACCGTCGCCAATCCCGCACCATCTTCTGTACCAACCGACTTGCGTCGATCCGTCAGACTATCTAGTCCGACCCAGCCGAACTTGTCCGACTGCATGACACGCTCGAGGCTCCCAAATCATTTTCCAAGAATTTTCATCCATCACATGATAATTCCATCTTAGCTAACATGACTTCCTGCAACGCCTTCAAGCATCCCCATTGTGCCAACAAATTTTCACCCTTGTCTACCATAACCCAAAGTTTCCAGTTTCGACGAACTTCTCCACCTCAAACCTGGTACCCGTTGGCGCCATGATTCTTTGTACGGCAGACTCTGTGAAAAAATAATCAAGCTTCTCGCGTGATGCCCAAGTACCGGCGTACGCATACAGAACCTGATTGATCCATGTACTACTAGACTTTGCTTCATGTGATCTTGTCTCCTTGGCTTCAACTTCTGATGCTAGCTAATTGCTTTGTCCTGCCTTTGCTTTTCGATGGATGCACATAAACGATGGATATGTTTATTTCTGAATCGATCTGCTGCTGCCTCTTCGTGTCATTGGGGACTCGGTCCCCCTTTTGGTCCAAACAAATCTCGCGTACAAGCTTCCTCCGTTCCTCGATCTGCTCTAGCGAACAAGCACCCGTTGCCCGATTCGGCGCTGCACCAACACCTGGTCCACAGACTTGCTAGCCCAGCTTGGGCCAGCGCACTACTCCTGATGGGCCTCCTGCCATGGGCCGCCAGGCGCCAAATATCCACAGCACGTACACACGGCAGCCCAACGCTCACCCGATCGATCCATGTGATCAACCGCCGCACGTCTCTCCTGTACGCCCGCCCAATCAATCCATTGATCAATCGCCGCACGTCCCTGACAACGAGCACGCGAGCCTTCCGCTGATCCGAAGCCTGCTCGCTGATTTCGCTGCAGATTGCTTCTTTCAATCTCGCCGAGAACCACACCGCAGCCGGCTGCATCTCAAACTTTGATACTTCGTCTAGATCAACAATACACAACCTCCAGACAACCTAGCTCATGATACCACTTGTTAGAATAAATCCGAGGCCATATCGTCGATCATCCGAGGACCAAGCAATCACACGAGCACGACATGGAGATTTGTTAACGAGGTTCACCGATATGGCTACATCCCCGGGGCCTGACTATGGGTGCTCCTCCCCATGACACCACTACAATACGGCACCCGGTCGCCCTGGACACCGGCACATGTCGCCGGCTTCCCCTGCGTTCCGGTGCTATTATGTTGGCATAGGTTACATTGTGTGTCTACCCCCGCTATATATGAGAGGCCTAGGATACAAGTGTCCTACTAGGACACGACTCCATATCCTATGTAAACACAATACTACTCAGAGTCCAACTGTAACCTACCTTGTACACTATATTCGACACAACTCTAACAATCACCGCTCGGGTGTGTATCTCTACATGGTGCCCATGGTGGGCCGCGGCCCACCCTGCGAGGTCAGCCCAAGCCCCGATTCCCCTCTGTTCTGCTGCGCTTTCGATCTCTACTCGCCCCAGCCTCCTGCCTTGCCGGCGACTTGCCGTCCCCGGACGGCATGACTCTAGGAGGAGACGCCGGACTAACAGGAGGTCAGGAGTCGCTCGCCCAACAGAGTCACCACTGCGCGGGCGCGCCGCCGTGCCTACCTTCCCAGTTTGTTCAAGGCTCAGGCGTGCAGCAGCCACTAAGCCAACCCGATTTTTCCTGAGATACGTCCTCAACACTCAGCAGCCACTCCTCATCACCCATTTTCTAATTGATTCATTACTCATTAGGCAGGACTGTCATTAGGGTTTGTTGTGTGCTGAGTGCTACCTACACTTCAGTTGTATTTCGGTGATCTTTAGTACCTGTAAAGTTCACAGGGTTTCAAAATTCCAGCCCTAGGAACAGACACTAGTCATTTTGGATTGTTGGTCGTAGTGACATTGACCCAGATTACTACTGCAGGCCAGGTTTATTGAGAATTTTACTTGTCTTTCTCACTCATTAGATATGATATCCAATTATTCACGTCGATTACTTGCAAACAATAAGTGCTAGACCAACTTCTTGATTCAGATTTTGGACAGTCTCTTACTGCAGTTACAATTATGTATACTTGTCCTAGTAAGCTCACAAGTAAATGATTGATTCACTACATCTATGCTTGCCTTGTCATATTTGTTGTCAATATTATTTAGGGTGGACCACCCTATTTCAAAATACGGGAACCGTAGACATGAGTGAATAGTATTTCTCTGTGTGATCTCTTCCATCATGTGTGGGCAACGAACACTGCATTGTATAGAAAGAAAGTGTCATTTCCACCTTTTACATAGACTGTGATCTTTTACATGGAATACAATCTGCCTACTTGCTTTGTGTCGCACTACCAGCACTCCACCCTTCAAGCTAAACATTATGCCACTCATAATTCCTTAGTTCATTTGTTCAAATACAAATTTGATATGATTCTAATGTTCCTACTTCAGTTTTGAAATGTGTGTATCCTGTTATAGAGACATAAGAGGTTTGTATTATGTGTGTGGTCTGGTCAGCACGGTTGGGGGTGAACTTTGCATATACATGGGTTTATAGGGAGACACTCTTCAAGTTGAATCCGCAATGCATTCCATAGATAATCTGACTACTTTTTATGTTTTCATGAATCTCAGATTCTGAACAGCATCATAATGATTATGAGCCTGCGCGCATGAAAAGAATAAAGCAGAACAATGCCATGGCTGTCAAACTTGGCATTAAGGGACTGACATCAAGTCTGGATGCAATGCAATGCAAACGCTCTCCACCTACAGATTCATGCTCAGAATATGATCCTAACAGTGATTCTGAGCTAGAGGGAGACCTAAGTCAATGTAGCTCCCCAGTGGAGGAGTCAAAAGCCGATGCCCTATCTTATTCACCCATCAAGGTGCTTGCTCTAACTTTCCAGGGTTATATTGGTCGCACATATCTTGCAACTGATGCTTTGCATTGCTTCTACTTTGTTGCACTGCCATTAGCTTAGTTTACACATCATGTATGTGAATACACCCTGCCTATCCATTTTTAGTACATATTCCATCAGTCATCATACCATATTTATCCACTCAAATGTTGTTCTTGTGTATCAGACGTTCAAAAGGAAGAGGGCGATTGCTAATCATGGAGGAGCATGAGCAAAGTATTTGGAAAAGGTAGTGATACCTGATAAATAAAATAGCCCATTAGGTGTAGTTGCAATATCACCTGACCCACAAAACACGGCCCCAACTCTAGCAGACTCTAGCCCTACTACACTGGTCATCTCTGATGCCCCAACTCAGCATTCCCCAACTACAGCAAACAGTATGATGATGCCAGTTGACATAGCACCATCTCTACGACGCAAAACCCCCATTCCAGCAAAGAGTACACCAAATCCAGTTGCCAAATCCCTTTTCGAACCAGAGAGAGCCCCAATTGCAGCAAATAGGACCCATGTTCCATTTCTTCCCAATTTAGAAGACGAAGCTTATATTGTTGTCAGGAAATTTGTGCGCATCTTTCCTTCATGGAAAGATTATACCGCAGACACAGAACAATTTCCAGTCTTCCTCCGCAACTTACGCGTAAGTAATGTACTAATGTTATTCATGGTAATTATTGTATATGTTTCTGCTGACAAAAGACACAAGATTTCATTCTTTTAAATAAGCGAGGACCAAACTAGATTGTCAAGACAAGCAAGGGTTGGTTGCGCTTTTCAAGCACTCGTTGATGAAGTATCGTTCCTACCTGAGGCAAGCGCACTTCGATGGCAAGCCTCTAAACGAAATTTATGTAAAGTCTCCGGTGCTACATTTATCAGACAGTGACTGGAATAATCTTGTTACACATTGGTCTGCAGCGTAAGGTACTGTCTATCATATCACATCACAATTTGAACTACATTTCTGCATTTGCCTTAATGTCTCACTTGTATGAAAACTGTTAGCAGAAGAACATTCATTCTCAAGGGACCACGGAATCTCGCAACTATACTGAACACTGCATTGCTCTTGTGAGTACCTCTTGCCCTGTATGACCATACTTACTTTCATAGCTGGTTGATTACGTAGCATCACTGCACGTGTTAGCCTCGTTATCGTCCATTTTGTGTACATTATAAGATCCGTATGGACTCTTATATAAATTTAGAATCAACCCAATGCTTTTGAATAGGTTTAGCTCTGTAGTCCTCTTGTAAGGACTGAACACCGTCTATCACTGTACTTACATTATAAGCTACTCCCTTCATCCCATAATATAAGAACGTTTTGTACAGTACACCAGTGTTAAAAACACTCTTATATTATGGGAAGAGGGATTGGTTCATTGTGTAGCATTCTGCATCTTATCTCCCTCGCCCACCATTTACTAAAAAATATCAGATCTATATTTAATCTTACCAAAAAGTTGAATACATAGACAATGCTAGTGTAGAAGTGTAGCCCATTGCTCTTGTCAGTACATTTTGTCCTATAACACTTGTACTTCCAGGGATTGGTAGTTGATTATGTAGCATCAATCTGCATCTTATCTTCATTATCCTCTATCCCTTCCAGTATTATTATATCTATAATTACTCTCTACAAAATGTAGAGTATAGGCAATGCTTATGAAGAAGATTCTGTGTTGAAATTCTTGAGTTATCCTTCCCTTGACATGAGAAGGGCATTATAAAGCCGGTCTTAACTATTAATGTAAGTCAGTCCTTCTAAAGCCTTTATCATCAACTCTTATTTAATTTGCTCATACTCCCTATCGTTAACTGCTGTTTAGTTTGTTGTTTCTATCAAAATGCATGTTCGCAACAACCGTAAGTTCCAAGTTTTACTTGTAAAACCAAATTCCTTATTCATACCATGCACATTAATCAATACTCCCTATATGTATGCTTGTTTTTGTGGATCTATAATCCAGTGTGTGGTGAAGCAGCCCATGTTTGCACCTTGTCATCTCCTGTTTTATCTTACTGATGTGGCTGATGATATGAACAACATGCCATGCACATTAACCAAAATAGATACAATGATTGTCTTTACCATTCATCTATGCTTTTTATGTTGACATGGTAATCCAGTAGTGTGGTGAAGCTCCCCGCATTATGAACAATGCCAAATTATGCTATTGATATTTTGAACTTACTCTTTATTTTCTAATTTGAAATTGGATGGAATTGACAGCATAGTTATCATCTTTGTTTATACACATGCAAAACCTGTCATCTCTCTGCTTGTTTCAGGGTGATATGCCTGATGGCATGCACAAGTCTGCTGAAGGTTGTGAGACAAACCCAACATACATTGCAGCAAAGAAGGCAAAACATCTTGAAGATAGCGAGACAACCCCAAAGTCTTGTCTTGATGCAGTGTTCAAGTTACTTGAGACTAGCAGTCAGACAAGCTCACAGAATTCGCTGTCTGAATCAGTTCGACTTCTTCAGTCCCAAGTTCTAGCAGAAAGGCATTCTGCAACTCAACTTCGACTTGGAGTCCTATCTCTAAGAAAGATCGCGGAGAACACCAATGAGAACCTCATTGCTAAATAGCTACACCTGGAAGCTATGACCGACATGCTAGGCCGGTCTCACAGCCTTGCTCAGCAGCTTGCGCGGCAGTTCCCGCGCAAGGCTAACCTTTCTTGAACTGTCTTGCAAGTGGTCTCGGTTCAGTATTATTTTGTTACGCTCCAATGGTGCCCATTATTTGTAATCTGCTTCTTCGTTGCGCTTTATGATCACTGGTGGTGAACTTCAATGCCCAGTGGATGTAATATACCATAAATCCTTTATTGTATAGTGCAGGTTTATTCTAAGTTACTATGTCGTAATTTCTTTATTGTATAGAGTAGCTTTGTTATTAATTCCTACTAGTTACTGCCATCATTTGCTATCTGGAAAAAATCTGATGTAGTCGACCGGGCCGAAACATTCGCCTCTAACGGGCCCGGTTTTTAGGGTCCACAATTGGGCCGGCTTACAACTTTTTTGGGCCTGAAAGGCCATTGGGGCCTTCACACTTTGCGCCAAGCCCACAACTTACTCTGACCTATATTCGGCCCAAATTTTAGTTGTGCCTTTAGTGGACCCAGCGCTTAGTTGGGCCCATGTAGCTTTGGGCAATTAACAGGCTGAATATTCAGCTGGCCTATTACGGCCCAGAAGAAACCATGGGCCTTTAGCAGGCTGAAATGCATGTTGGGCCTCAATTTTCACTAGCCGTCGACGGGCCTTCAGCAGGCTGAAATGTAGACTGGGCCTTTTTTGGCCCAGTTATATGACAGGTCGTTACCAGGCCGAAACATATTGATGTCTACTACGCAACCTTCTTCTTGTAGACATTGTTGGGCCTCCAAGTGCAGAGGTTTGTAGGACAGTAGCAAATTTCCCTCAAGTGGATGACCTAAGGTTTATCAATCCGTGGGAGGCGTAGGATGAAGATGGTCTCTCTCAAGCAACCCTGCAACCAAATAACAAAGAGTCTCTTGTGTCCCCAACACACGCAATACAATGGTAAATTGTATAGGTGCACTAGTTCGGTGAAGAGATGGTAATATAAGTGCAATATGGATGGTAGATATAGGTTTTTGTAATCTGAAAATATAAAAACAGCAAGGTAACAAGTAGTAAAAGTGAGCGTAAACGGTATTGCAATGCTAGGAAACAAGGCCTAGGGTTCATACTTTCACTAGTGCAAGTTCTCTCAACAGTAATAACATAATTGGATCATATAACTATCCCTCAACATGCAACAAAGAGTCACTCCAAAGTCACTAATAGAGGAGAACAAACGAAGAGATTATGGTAGGGTACGAAACCACCTCAAAGTTATTCTTTCCGATCAATCCATTGGGCTATTCCTATAAGTGTCACAAACAGCCCTAGAGTTCGTAGTAAAATAACACCTTAAGACACACATCAACCAAAACCCTAATGTCTCCTAGATACTCCAATGTCACCTCAAGTATTCGTGGGCATGATTATACGATATGCATCACACAATCTCAGATTCAGCTATTCAAACCAACACAAAGTACTTCAAAGAGTGCCCTAAAGATTCTACCGGAGAGTCAAGACAAAAACGTGTGCCAACCCCTATGCACAGGTTCATGGGCGGAACCCGCAAGTTGATCACCAAAACTTACATCAAGTGGATCACGTGATATCCCATTGTCACCACAGATAAGCACGGCAACACATACATCAAGTGTTCTCAAATCCTTAAATACTCAATCCGATAAGATAACTTCAAAGGGAAAACTCAATCCATTACAAGAGAGTAGAGGGGGAGAAACATCACAAGATCCAACTATAATAGCAAAGCTCGTGATACATCAAGATCGTGCCACATCAAGAACACGAGAGAGAGAGAGAGAGATCAAACACATAGCTACTGGTACATACCCTCAGCCCCGAGGGTGCACTACTCCCTCCTCGTCATGGAGAGCGCCGGGATGATGAAGATGGCCACCGGTGAGGGATCCCCCCTCCGGCAGGGTGCCGGAACAGGGTCCCGATTGGTTTTTGGTGGCTACAGAGGCTTGCGGTGGCGGAACTCCTGATCTATTCTGTTCCTCCATGTTTTTAGGGTATATGGACATATATAGGCGAAAGAAGTCGGTCAGGGGAGCCACGAGGGGCCCACAAGGGTGGGGGCGCGCCTCCCTGCCTCGTGGCCACCTCGAAGCTTCCTTGACTTCAACTCCAAGTCTCCTGGATCACGTTCGTTCCAAAAATCACACTACCGAAGGTTTCATTCCATTGGGACTCCGTTTGATATTCCTTTGGGCTCTGGGTTAATAGGTTAGTCCCAAAAATAATATAAAAGTGCATAGTAAAGCCCATTAAACATCCAAGATGGATAATATAATAGCATGAATACTTCATAAATTATAGATACGTTGGAGACGTATCAGCATCCCCAAGCTTAATTCCTGCTCGTCCTCGAGTAGGTAAATGATAAAAGAAATAATTTATGAAGTGTGAATGCTAGCAGGTGCACAAGTTTGATCAATGATAATTTCAATCACCTTTTCTAGCATCATTATATATCATAACAGTAGCTCATATCATAAAGCTTCTCATGATCAAGTAACACACTATTCACATGTTAAAGTATAGATCATAAACTTTCTTGAAAACTAAAAAACCGTGTTATTAGTCATCAAACAATTACAATTCATCTTATTTTCAGGAAGAGTCTATGTGAGAGCTTTGATTCCGCAAACTTCACATACTCAACTATCATTTAGTCTTCCATGATTGCTACCACTCAAAGCATATTTTTAGAACAAATAGTATTCATCGAACACAGAGAAAGATAGGGGCTTAATGTTTCGCCTCCCAACCTTTTACCTCAAGGGTAATGTCAACAGTAATAATTCATGCTCAAATATATTTGAATGGCCATATATGCTTAGATCTTTCCATCACATGATGCTTGCCAACTAAAGAGTAGGTTGGAATGAGAAGGAATACTATTGACTCTTGCATAAAAGTAAAAGATAGGCCCTTCGCAGAGGGGAGCAGGGATTTGTAGAGGTGCCAGAGCTCGAAGCTAAAACAGAGATGAAAATAATTTTGAGAGGTATGCTTTCATTGTCAACATAACGACCAAGAGTTCCCAATATCTTCCATACTACATACATTATAGGCGGTTCCCATGCAGAAAGGTAAAGTTTTTACTCCCCCTCCACCAACAATCACACTCCACGGCTTGTCCGAAACAACGGGTGCCGTCCAACTTTCAACAATCCTGGGAGAGTTTTGTTTAAATTATTTGCGAATTTGTTTTTGATCTTTTGATCATAGGACTGGGCATCCCAGTTACCAGCCATTTTCTCGTGAATGATGAGCGGAGTCCACTCATCGTGAGAATAACCCACCTAGCATGGAAGATACTGACAGCCCCTAGTCGCTACATGAGCGATTCGGGCATACAAAACAGATTATTATTTAAAGGTTTAGAGTTTGGCACATGCAAATTTACTTGGAACGGCAGGTAAATACCGCATATAGGTAGATATGGTGGACACTCATGGAAGAAACTTGGTTCAAGGAATTTGGATGCACAAGCAGTATTCCCGCTTAGTACAAATATTTTGGCTAGCAAAGGATTCTAAATAGCAAGCACCACATGTTAGAGGATCCATAACAATATAACTTCTATACAAATATACCCAAGCATAACTCATTATGTTGTCTTCCTTGTCCAACTTCAACTAATTTGCTCAGGTTTGAAAATAATTAATGGGGCTCACAATCATAGAAGATGTCCAAGATACTATTATATGTGAAATCTCACTTCCTTCAATATTCTTTCATGAATTGTTCAAGTGACCAATACAATGTTTGCTAACTACTTCTTATATGTGAAGTCATTACTCCCCATGGGAAAGGCATATGAAACATATATATATTCAGATTTATGACATTCATATCATTCAACCAATTACTCATAGAATATAAGTGAAGCACGCGAGTAAATGACAAACTACTCCATAAAAGATATAAGTGAAGATCAATGAGTAGTTAAATAATTATGTAGCTATGTGAAAACTCTCTCTCATTTAAGAATTTCAGATCTTGGTATTTTATTCATACAGCAAGCAAAACAAAATAAAATGAAATTTCAAGGATAGCACTCATCATGTGAAGAAGCAAAAACTTAGGCTCAACCGATACTAACCGATAATTGCTGAAGAAGAAGAAAGGTGGGATGCCTACCGGGGCATCCCCAAGCTTAGATGCTTGAGACTTCTTGAAATATTATCTTGAGGTGCCTTGGGCATCCCCAAGCTTGAACTTTTGTGTCTCCTTAATTTCTCTCATATCACGGTTTCCTAAATCTCGAAAGCTTCATCCACACCAAACTCAACAAGAACTCGTGAGATAAGTTAGTATAAAGCGAATACAAGATGGCTCCCACCTCTCTCCTCTCCACCTCTGGCGACTACGATGGCGATTCTAGGGTTTAGCCCTACGATC
Organism: Triticum aestivum; assembly: GCF_018294505.1. NCBI lineage: Eukaryota > Viridiplantae > Streptophyta > Magnoliopsida > Poales > Poaceae > Triticum > Triticum aestivum. The sequence goes on along the minus strand of NC_057796.1, from coordinate 204,493,979 downwards.
TCCTCCTGGCAAACCCAATGGATGGCCTCCTCCATTGGGACTTTTCCCCCGGCCTTAAGGTCGAGGCACAGGTGCGTGCACGGTTTGGATCTACGGTCCACTTCGTCCCCAACTCCGGCTCCAAGGAATTCTTCCTTGAAGTTTCCTTCTCCTCGGCCTCTTTTCCCCTTTCGGTGGATTCGGTTGGTTTGGCTCTACAGTCTTTTATTGGAGGGCTTGGTGCGGGTTTCAATGTCGTTCGCTTGGGTGATCGTCATTTCCGGTTCTCTGTGGCATCAAATCGAGTGGGACATTTTATCTTTGGGCTACGGGACCATATTTGGCCGGACTTTATTTGTCATTTTCATTTGCATCGTGGTATGGACAAGCGCCCCAGGATTCAATCATGGCATACGGATTCTGAGTTGACTGGTTTGGCTTCTTCACCTGGCCCGGCGATCAAATCTAAATGGTTATCATCTCAACATAATATGCCTATGGATCCTGCATCTATTCCAGTGTTTCAGAATTTGGGTTTGATCCCGCCGCCGACGGATTTGCATTTCGGCGAGCCCCCGACTGTGCTCTCTTTTGGTAGTTTTCGGGCTCCGGTTTCTCCGGATATTTTTCGGATTGGATCCATATCCATACCTATTACCTCCGATATTCCGGCCAAGTTGCCCTCTTTTCGAGGTGAGTTGTTTGCTCGGGGTTTATGGGAGTCCATTCCGGATGATACTCTTTATTCCATATTGGATGGATGGCAGGCTGGTTATGATAATGACAGTGTCAAGCAATTGGTACAAATCTCTTCAGTTCCCACCAAAGATTATATATACAAGCGGCTTAAGCATTGTTCTTTGTGTGATCGGCTTGGTCATGTTGCTGATTGTTGCAATGGGTATTTTTATCAGCCTTGTGGGGATGTTTCTGTGCATGGCTCCTGTGTTTCTACACGTAATAATCTCAATTACCATATGCCATGCAAGGTGGGCCCGGACCCTCTAGGCCATCCATGCAATGCCTGCTCTGCATTTGATCATATGACTAGACTTTGTCCTAGGCTTCGTCGTTGCACGTTATGCCACCGTCTGGGTCATGCGGCCCGTAAGCCCAGCTATTGCAATACATTACCTCATTTGGTTTGGGCACCAAAATCTTTACCAATAACAAAATCTGAGAGGATCCTGCCTCGGGGTGAGCTGGGGGCGTCTGTGTTTGGTAATTCTATGGTTGTTGGTATGGCCCGTGTTGCGAGGGATACGCGGGCCCGTTGGATTTGCAAACAGAAACAGAAAATCCCACGCTCCTCGGAAGTGGCCACCGCTCAACGCTTGACGATACGCCTCCCTGGTCAGGGTGTAGTCACTTCAGTCTGCCAAAAACCCCAATTGAGTCAGCCGGCGTCCTCGAGCTCACCACCCCAACCTTCACTGCCCCCGCTCCCACCGATTTCTTGCTGTCCGTCATCGGCGATTCCTCTTTCGGCGGATTCCACACCTCCGACAACTCTAGCTATGGCGAACTTTCCAGTGCGCCTGTTCGCCTTCGCCCCGGTTGGATCGACCTTCGACCGTGGCCCTGCTCATCGCGTTCAGCGCCATGTCATGGTGGTCGATGATCCGCCCCTCAACCATGACAGGTATGCCATTGTTATAGTCCATCCTCCAGTCCCTGATCATCAAAAGGAGCTTTGGTTGGCCGAGGTCTGTCGCATCATCACTGGGGATCTAGAATATGATTTGGTGGATGATTTTATTTACCCGTTAGGAATTGGATGTGTGGTCTTTGCGGATATGGAGAGTCGGGATGCTGCAATTAGAGAGGGACCTCACGCTCTGTCTGAGGATTCTACTTTTTCTTTAGTACCTCATGATGAAGGTCTCAATATGCGCATGCCTGCTTTTGAATATGAGGTTTGGGTTATGTTTCTAGCTTTCCCTATGGATTACCAGACTGAGCACTATATTCATAAGGCCGTTTCTAATTTTGGGAAGCTCCTTGTGTGGCCACGTCCGGGTTTCAACAAAGCTAGAGTTCTGGTTAAGTGTCATATCAAAGATGTGGCTGAAGTGCCACACAGTCCGTTGGTTACTAGGGTTGGTCTGCTGCCAGGGCTTGCTCGATCCTGGTCTGTACCAGTGTATGTTCTGAATGGCAGGAATACTATTCCCAATTTAGTTGGCAATGAAGATGCTCCTCCGCTTCTGAATGCATCACCCCACCCTTATGAGCTTCCCTACTACACCCTCATGCAGCAAGCAAGACTTGATGAGATGGCTGCCCAAGAGGCTCTGAACGAAGCGGCATGGAACGCCCCAGAACCGGCCCAGGTGCAATTTCAGGATAATGGTTGGCCTATGTGGCCTGTGGTTCCTCCGCCATACGCAGGGTTCAGTTTCAGAACGTTCTTCCAGTACGATGGCCCGTCTCTGATGGATGGTGTGGATCCTGAATACAATGTCCAGGACAACCTGTCGGATGTTTGGTCTTCTGACTTGGAGTTTCAAGCGGTGGAAGCATTGGCGGATGGATTTGTGCTTGGGAATCCTACTGCACGACTTGCGTTCGTCAGAGCTGGAGGAAATTCAGCTAGTTTCTTTGTGGCTGTCGATCATGATCTGTTGCTCTGGATGGGAGGGATGCTCAAACGCATATATACGCCAGCCCTAACCTTTCAGACATCTGAGGCTGTTATGTTTCCCCTTAATCCTTTCAATTTTATACAGAACCAGTTGAATGTTGCTGTGTCTACCTGGCTGGAGGGCATAGTCCCAGAGCGTGATGTTCTGACAGAGGTGTTCAGTTCAATCTTTCAGATGGGGGCTGCCATCATCCCGTCGTCTTGGCTGCAGGAGGCCGCTGAATGCAGGTTTTCAGCGTTTGACACTGCTTGGGGGAGGGCGGCTCGTTCTCCTGGTCTTAAGGAGATTTCAAGACTTGCCCCCAAGATGCAGAGTTACATCCAGTGACCTTGTCTGTTCAAGAGACGGCTCTTCAGGTGATTGCTTCTACTTCTCTTTATAATGCCTCCCAGTCCCGCAATGTGCTTGTGCCTCTTGACACAACCACTGTCAGAAGAAGTACTCGTTCTACTAAGTATGATGGTTTCAAGATCAACCACGTCTCTGACATCAAACGCTCTAAGTCACGGGTGAAACCACGCAAAACTTCTTTTATCACAGCTGTTTCTTTGGCTGCTGCCCCCGTGCAGGTTCGGTCTGATGATTGTCCCCCTCCTATGACGATTGAAGATCTTCAACAGATGGGCAAACGCTGCGGGATTGCGCAGGATGCTCTTTCCCCGAGAAGCTGCTGGATGATCAGCGCTCGTCCACGGGAGCTGGAGACTGAACTTTTGCTGGTTCATGAATAAGTCGTGGAATGTTTTGTCGTGGAACATCAGGGGCATCAACTCCGATGCTAAAACTTTGGCTCTCAGGAATGCTATCGATACTAGTGGTTGCTCTGTGATATGTATCCAGGAAACAAAGCGTGACTCTTTTGATCTGGCGTTTATTAAAACTTTCTGCCCTAAGCGGTTTGATAAATTTGTGTTTGCCCCATCTGTGGGTGCCTCTGGTGGTCTTATTATTATCTGGAATAGCTCCGTGTTTGTGGGCACACCTTGGTATGTTGATTCGTTTGCTGTGGGTGTCTCTTTTGTTGCTACACAGTCCAGTGACTCGTGGAAATTGATCAATGTCTATGGCCCATGTTCTGGTCAGCGTCGGGTGGATTTTACTAATTGGTTATTTGACCTACATATACCTGATGATGAGAACTGGTTGATCCTCGGTGATTTCAATTTTATTCGTTCCACGAATAACAGAAACAAACCTGGGGGTGACGCTGCGGACATGTTGCTTTTTAATGAAATCATTAGAGCGCAGTCTCTGATGGAGTTACCTGTGAAGGGCCGAACATATACCTGGAGTAATATGCAAGACGACCCCTTACTTGAACAGCTTGACTGGTTCTTTTCGTCCTCTTGCTGGACCACCTCGTTTCCAAATACAATGGTCTTGCCATTAGGAAAACCGGTGTCTGATCATATTCCCTGTGTGGTTACAATTGAGTCCTCTATCCCCAAGTCCAAACTCTTCCGTTTTGAGAACTTTTGGATTAACCATTCTGGGTTTATGGAGGTGGTGGCCGCCTCCTGGTCCAAGGCATGCCATGCCCCGAACGCTGCCGCCCGCATTTGTAAAAAACTGAAAACTCTGAGGTATGATCTCAAGAGATGGAGCAGGGATATCTCAAAGCTGAAAATCATAATTCAAAACTGTAATGAATCTTTAGCTACGATGGATAATCTCGAGGACAAAATACCTCTATTTATCCAGGAATCAAACTTCCGAAAAAATTTGAAATCTCACTTGCAGATATTGTTAAAGTTTCAGAATGAATACTGGAGGAAAAGATGCACGATCAGATACTTCAGATTTGTGGATGAAAATACCAAACTCTTTCAATCCCTGGCCACGGAGAGATACAGACATAACTCTATCGCCATGCTTGGGATGGCGATGTGGAAATGCATGACCATGTTGGCAAGGAAGGGGTGTTGTTCAAAACCTATAAGGAACGGTTGGGTTCTTCTAAACCCACTCACGTGCGTTTTGATCTTTCCAGAATCATCCGTCGGATTGAGGAACTGGAGAACTTGTCGGCACCTTTTTCCAATGAAGAGATTGACACTGTTATTAAGGAAATGCCGAGTGATCGGGCTCCGGGTCCTGATGGTTTTAATGGTTTCTTCCTTAAGAGCTGCTGGCCGATCATCAAGTCGGACTTCTATGAGTTGTGCCATGCATTTCATGCCGGAGGGCTAGATATAACCAGTATTAGTGAGGGGTATATCACATTGATCCCAAAGAACTCTTCTCCAGAAACTGCAAATGATTATAGACCAATTACTTTACTGAATTGTTGTCTGAAAATCATCACTAAGATCTTGGCAAATCGGCTACAGAAAGTCATCCTCAAGATCATACACAGAAATCAGTACGGTTTTCTCAAAGGGAGGACTATCCAGGATTGCCTAGCGTGGTCGTTTGAATACATCCATCAATGCCATACCTCAGCGAGGGAAAACATCCTCCTCAAACTAGACTTTGCCAAGGCGTTTGACACTATTGAGCACGCCCCCATGATGGAAATTATGAAACACATGGGTTTTGATGACAAATGGCTTGGATGGATGAACACGATCTTTGGCTCGGGGGTTTCTTCTGTACTCCTTAATGGAGTCCCTGGTCGAAAATTCAACTGTAAGTGTGGAGTGCGCCAGGGGGACCCTCTCTCACCGTTGATCTTTGTCCTTGCGGCTGATCTCCTCCAACCAGCAGTTAACGATGCTTTTACTCGAGGGCTGTTTGATCTTCCTCTCCCTCGTGATAGGGCAGGTGACTTCCCGGTTGTCCAATACGCTGACGACACGATTTTAGTTATGCAGGCATGTCCCGTGCAGGCTGCCCGTATGAAAGCTATCCTAGAAGATTATGCTACTTCCATTGGGCTGAAGATCAATTTTCAGAAATCAACTCTCATACCCATTAACATTGATCACCGACGTGCTTGTGAACTGGCTGGGGTTTTTGGTTGCTCTGTTGGTTCCATGCCCTTCACATACCTCGGCCTGCCAATGGGCACGACGAGGCCCAGTGTCCTTGATCTTATGCCGCTGGTTCATGCAGTTGAGCGGAAGACATCCACTGCGCTGTCACTGATGTCATCCGGGGCTAAACTGACCTTGGTCAATTCAGTTGTGACTTCGATGCTGATATATGCAATGTGCACAATCAAGATACACCCAAAGGTGATTGAACATCTGGACAAGCTGCGTAGATATTGCCTCTGGGCTAAAAACTCTGACGACGGGGTCAAAAATAACTCTCTTGCGGCCTGGGAACTTGTCTGCCGCCCAAAACGCTGCGGAGGCCTTGGTGTTATTGATCTTAAAACACAGAATGCAGCCCTCCTCCTAAAATATCTTTTCAAATTCTATAATCATGAAGATGTTCCCTGGGTGGAGCTTGTTTGGGATGCCTACTATAGAAACAAGATACCGCATGCATCTGAGGCGGTGGGCTCTTTCTGGTGGAAAGATGTGATGCAACTCAGTGGGATCTTCCGAGGGATCACTAAAGTCACCCCCGGGGATGGCTCTAGTGCTCTGTTCTGGAAAGATGTTTGGTTTGATAATACTCAAGATTCCCCATTAATGGATATATACCCACGAGCCTTTTCATTTTGTTTGAATGAGGACGACTCCATTGCTAAGGTTCTTACTGCAACTGACCCATCCACGATTTTTAGTCTACCTCTCTCGACCCAGGCGAGAGAGGAAATCAAAGAGATCCAGGAGGGGTTGCTGCAAAATCGGCTGGCCGCCGATAGCTGTGATGTCTGGGAATGCATGCTCGGGCGTTTTTCGTCCAAGAAGTTCTATAACCACTGCTACAAACAGGTTGTGGCAGATGAGGCGTTTGGATGGCTCTGGAAAGCTAAAAGCCCGATCAAATTCAAGATGTTTGGGTGGCTACTCCTAGTTGATCGTCTGAATACCAGGAATATGCTCAAACGCAGACATTTTGTTGTCGTGGGGGGCAACTATGCATGCATGTTCTGTCAAAACCCTCCAGAGGAAACGGTGGAACATCTGTTCTTCAATTGCCCCTTTAGTCAACGCTGCTGGGATGTAGTTGGAATGACATGGCCGATAGCTGACAACAGACTGGCTCTTCTGCATGGAGGTAGGGGTAATTGGAGACAACCTCTCTTCATGGATATCTTTCTCTTGGCTGCTTGGAGTCTTTGGATGGAGAGAAACAACCAACACTTTAGAGGGATTCAGCACTCCTATGGAGCATGGCTAGCTAGATTCAAGCATCTGTTGGAGCTGCTAACACATAACTGCCGAGAGGAACTTCATCCTTTCCTGTCTAATTACATTGTAAACTTGGGTCACTAGGACCGTGGATAGCTAGCATGGCCGGGGGGCCACAAAAACCCTTTGTAACACATATGTAATTGTTCCTTTGTGAGTAATACAAAGTCAGTGGGAGCCTCTCCCACTGTCATTCTTCCTCAAAAAAAAGATAAGTTAGTATAAACCAATGCAAAAACCTTATCATTTTCTACTGAAGAAAATCACTAAAGTTATTATTCAACATTGCATACTAAATGCCTCTGCATATTTAATACTCCTATCCTCAAATAGAATCATTAAACAAGCAAACATATGCAAACAATGCAAACATAACAGCAATCTGCCAAAACAGTACAGTCTGTAAAGAATGCAAGATTCATCATACTTCCCTAAATCCAAACATTATTAAAGAAAAGTCCCACTGTAGTAAATTTATCAGAGGTTATTATGCAAAAGGTTTCAACATTTTATCATATTCTGACTTTTCTAGGGAATTTTTGCAACAGCGGTAAACTTTCTGTTTTGAAACAGCAACATGTATACTTGCAAAATAAGCATGGTAAAGGCTATCCTTGACATTTTTATTGAAAATAAAGATGCAAAACATTATTCTAAATAAAAGCAAGCAAATACTAACAAAATAAAATGACGCTCCAAGCAAAACACATATCATGTGGTGAATAAAAATATTGCTCCAAGTAAAGTTACCGATGAATGAAGACGAAAGAGGGGATGCCTTCTGGGGCATCCCCAAGCTTAGGCTTTTGGTTGTCCTTGAATATTACCTTGGGGTTCCTTGGGCATCCCCAAGCTTAGGCTCTTGCCACTCCTTATTCCATAGTCCATCGAATCTTTACCCAAAACTTGAAAACTTCACAACACAAAACTTAACAGAAAATCTCGTGAGCTCCGTTAGTATAAGAAAATAAATCACCACTTAGGTACTGTAATGAACTCATTCTTTATTCATAACTGTGTAATATCTACTGTATTCCAACTTCTCTATGATTCATACCCTCCGATACTACTCATAGATTCATCAAAAGCAAACAACACATAGAAAACAGAATCTGTCAAAAACAGAACAGTCTGTAGTAATATGTATCAAACGTATACTTGTGTAACTCCAAAAATTCTGAAATAAATTTGTGGACCTGAGTAATTTGTCTATTAATCATCTGCAAAAAGAATCAACTAAATATCACTCTCCAGTAAAACGTTTTAGCTAATATGGTGAGCGCTAAAGTTTCTGTTTTTTTACAGCATGATCATAAAGACTTCACCCAAGTCTTCCCAAAGGTTCTACTTGGCACAAACACTAATTAAAACATAAAACCATATCTAACCAGAGGATAGATATATTATTTATTACTAAACAGAACCAAAAAGCAAAAAAAACTAAAATAAAATTGGGTTGCCTCCCAACAAGCGCTAACGTTTAACGCCCCTAGCTAGGCATGACGATTTCAATGATGCTCACATAAAAAATGAGAATTGAAACATAAAAAGAGCATCATGAAGAACATGACTAGCACATTTAAGTCTAACCCACTTCCTATGCATAGGGATTTTGGGAGCAAACAACTTATGGGAACAAGAATCAACTTGCATAGGAAGGTAAAACAAGCATAACTTCAAGATTTTAAGCACATAGAGAGGAAACTTGATATTATTGCAATTCCTACAAGCATACATTCCTCCCTCATAATAACTTTCAGTAGCATCATGAATGAATTCAACAATATAACCAGCACCTAAAGCATTCTTTTCATGATCTACAAGCATAGAAAATTTACTACTCTCCACACAAGCAAAATTCTTCTCATTCGGAATAGTGGGAGTATCATAAGAGACTTGAATACTATAAATTGTTTCCACATTAAAAGAGTAATGTTCAGAAAAAGGGTAATCATAATCATGACAAGTTTTATAAATATAATCATCACTACTTTTTATAGCATAAGTTTCATCACAATAATCATCATAAGTAGCAACTTTGTTCTCATCATAATCAATTGAAACCTCTTCCGAAATAGTGGATACATCACTAAATAAAGTCATGACCTCTCCAAATCCACTTTCATAAATATTATAAGATTCAACATCCTCCAAAATAGTGGGATCATTACTTCCTAAAGTTGACACTCTTCCAAACCCAGTTTCATCAACATAATCATCATAAGTAGGAGGCATGCTATCATCATTATAAATTTGCATATCGAAACTTGAGAGGCTAAAAATATCATCTTCATTAGACATAGCATCCCCAAGCTTGGGATTTTTCATATCATAAGCATAATCACTCTCATCATTAATAGTATGGATAGCACCAATAGTATAGCAATTGTCATATTCCAAGCAAGTGCCAAAAAGATTTTCAAGATCATAAGAAGTATCATTATCTTCCCAATCATAATCATCACAACAAGCAATAGGCATAACTAGATCATCATCAAGTGCATCATCTTCCACAATTATTTTTGATTCATTTTCATGAGGCACAACAATAATAGGAGCAACATTATTTGGGAGGGATACCTTTTTACCTTTGCTTCTCCGGTTTTTGTTTTTCTTCTTCACAGCATGTGCGGGTTTATCCCTCCCTTTTGAGCTCCTTATTGATGAGATTGGTTTAATAGAAAGCTCCTCCTCGTTACCTGATTCATCATAAGAAACAATAGGAGGATATTGGGAAGTCTCTTCCCTTTCATTAGTGTTCTCTTCATCTTCTATTTGCTTTTTTTTCTTTATGTACTCCCTCTGTCCCAAAATATAAGAACGTTTTTAACACTACACTAGTGTTAAAAACGTTCTTATATTATGGGACGCAGGGAGTAATTGGCAATATAAGGATTTTCAATGCAATTCACTGCACAATACATATAAATTTCCTCTTGATCAAAATTAAGAAGTTTATAACGGGAAAATTCTGGGAGATAGTTAGTTATACGTTTCATTTCTTCATAGCCCATAAGCAAACTAAGTTCATTATAATGTGCAAGGGAAATCAAGTCATCACAATTTTTGGACAGGATTAGATCATGAAACAATTTACATCGGATAGTTAAATGACCCCGTTCATTGCAAAGTTCACAAGTACGGCTAAGAAAATTTAAATTTTCAGCACAAACATCTAGCCTTTCTTGCAACGATTTAGTTTCTAAATGCTTATGCCTCTTGCAATATCTATCTTCCCTATTTGGTGTGTACTTGCAAACCCAATGCACTCCATAAAAATTGACATGTTTATAGGAGACATTTTCATCATAACTAGTGCAATCATCATTTGTACCATGGATATTCAAGGAGTTCATACTAACAACATTGCAATCATGCTCATCATTCAAAGATTTAGTGCCAAACATTTTAAAGCATTCTTCTTCTAACACTTTGCCACAATTTTCCTTTCCATCATACTCACGAAAGATATTAAAAAGATGAAGCGTATGAGCAAACTCAATTCCATTTTTTTGTAGTTTTATATTATAAACTAAACTAGTGATAAAACAAGAAACTAAAAGATTCGATTGCAAGATCTAAAGATATACCTTCAAGCACTCACCTCCCCGGCAACAGCGCCAGAAACTGCTTGATGTCTACTACGCAACCTTCTTCTTGTAGACGTTGTTGGGCCTCCAAGTGCAGAGGTTTGTAGGACAGTAGCAAATTTCCCTCAAGTGGATGACCTAAGGTTTATCAATCCGTGGGAGGCGTAGGATGAAGATGGTCTCTCTCAAGCAACCCTGCAACCAAATAACAAAGAGTCTCTTGTGTCCCCAACACACGCAATACAATGGTAAATTGTATAGGTGCACTAGTTCGGCAAAGAGATGGTGATACAAGTGCAATATGGATGGTAGATATAGGTTTTTGTAATCTGAAAATATAAACACAGCAAGGTAACAAGTAATAAAAGTGAGCGTAAACGGTATTGCAATGCTAGGAAACAAGGCCTAGGGTTCATACTTTCACTAATGCAAGTTCTCTCAACAATAATAACATAATTGGATCATATAACTATCCCTCAACATGCAACAAAGATTCACTCCAAAGTCACTAATAGAGGAGAACAAACGAAGAGATTATGGTAGGGTACGAAACCACCTCAAAGTTATTCTTTCCGATCAATCCATTGGGCTATTCCTATAAGTGTCACAAACAGCCCTAGAGTTCGTAGTAAAATAACACCTTAAGACACACATCAACCAAAACCCTAATGTCACCTAGATACTCCAATGTCACCTCAAGTATCCGTGGGCATGATTATACGATATGCATCACACAATCTCAGATTCATCTATTCAGACCAACACAAAGTACTTCAAAGAGTGCCCTAAAGTTTCTACCGGAGAGTCAAGATGAAAACGTGTGCCAACCCCTATGCATAGGTTCATGGGCGGAACCCGCAAGTTGATCACCAAAACATACATCAAGTGGATCACGTGATATCCCATTGTCACCACAGATAAGCACGGCAAGACATACATCAAGTGTTCTCAAATCCTTAAAGACTCAATCCAATAAGATAACTTCAAAGGGAAAACTCAATCCATTACAAGAGAGTAGAGGGGGAGAAACATCATAAGATCTAACTATAATAGCAAAGCTCGTGATACATCAAGATCGTGCCACATCAAGAACACGAGAGAGAGAGAGAGAGAGAGAGATCAAACACATAGCTACTGGTACATACCCTCAGCCCCGAGGGTGAACTACTCCCTCCTCGTCATGGAGAGCGCCGGGATGATGAAGATGGCCACCGGTGAGGGATCCCCCCTCCGGCAGGGTGCCGGAACAGGGTCCCGATTGGTTTTTGGTGGCTACAGAGGCTTGCGGTGGTGGAACTCCCGATCTATTCTGTTCCTCCATGTTTTTAGGGTATATGGACATATATAGGTGAAAGAAGTCGGTCAGGGGAGCCACGAGGGGCCCACGAGGGTGGGGGCGCACCCAGGGGGCCAGGCGCGCCTTCCTGCCTCGTGGCCACCTCGAAGCTTCCTCGACTTCAACTCCAGGTCTCCTAGATCACGTTCGTTCCAAAAATCACGTTCCCGAAGGTTTCATTCCGTTTGGACTCCGTCTGATATTCCTTTTCTGTGAAACACTGAAACAAGGAAAAAACAGAAACTAGCACTGGGCTCTGGCTTAATAGGTTAGTCCCAAAAATAATATAAAAGTGCATAGTAAAGCCCATTAAACATCCAAGATGGATAATATAATAGAATGAATACTTCATAAATTATAGATACGTTGGAGACGTATCACATATCTCGGGCCTTAGTTGGCCCACTGATATCATGGGCCTTGAAGAGGCCGAAAGCTTAGTACGGGCATCAACGGGCCGAATTATATGACAGGCCTTTAACAGGCACAAAGTCACGTTGGGCTGAACTATTGCCACCTTTATCACGGGCCGTTAGTGGGCCGGATGTCCCGCCGGACCATATATGGCCCATGGGCAGCACGGGCCATTCCCAGGCCGAAAGACACACCGGGATGAAATGGGCCCATGTCTACATTGGGCCTCTAACAGGCCGAATGTCACTGGGCCGTAATTGGGCCCAAATATTTGGCGAACAATTAACGGGCCAGATCTGGCTTCGGGCCGTAAATGGGCCATGTTTAAACAGGCCGCTATTGGGATGGCCCACTAGTACCTAAGTAAGTACTACGGGCCTTTGACTGGACCGGCCTTTTTAACCTATATGGGCCTCTGTTGGGCCCTGCCACGTGTCGACGTATCATAAGCATGTCTCCTCCATTGGACGAACGACATCTGGCCCACCGAGGAGCAGACACGTGTTTCCTCCAGCCAATGATGATTTTACGCATGGAAAATCCCCATTGGTCCGGGCTGTTCACGGGTTATCGGATCCAAACCAGAACCCGATAGCTTAACGGTGACCCGTTATGGTGGATGCCATGTGTCGGTCACCCTTGACGAAAGCACTTCTATAACGCGTGATTTATCATCATGGAAGTGGACACTTCCATGATGATAATTTTGGTAATGTCATGGAACACATCTACGACAGCACAAGTATGACTATCTTGATTCTGTCATAAAATCGTCATGGATGTACATGAATGACAAAAAACTTGACCTACTGTGACAAACACGTATCATCACGGAAGTGTATTTTTCGGTAGTGTATGTGTTTTGCTTGGAGCATCTTGTATGATATGAGTCTTTACTTTTTAGTATGCCACAATCATCCTGGTTGTACACACCTTCTGAGAGGGACACGCATGAATCGTGATTTATTAGAATACTCTATGTGCTTCACTTATATCTTTTGAGCTAGGCAATTTTGCTCTAGTGCTTCACTTATATCTTTTTAGAGCACGGCGGTGGTTTTATTTTATAGAAATTGTTGAACTCTCATGCTCCACTTATATTATTTTGAGAGTCTCTCTAAACAACATGGTAATTTGCTTTGGTTATGAATTTAGTCCTAATATGATGGGCATCCAAGAGGGATATAATTAAACTTTCATATAAAGTGTATTGAATACTATGAGAAGTTTGATTCCGTATGATTGTTTTGAGATATGAGGATGGTGATATTAGAGTCATGCTAGTGAATAATTTTGGATTGTAGAAATACTTGTGTTAAAGTTTGTGATTCCCGTAGCATGCACATATGGTGAACCGTTATGTAAAGAAGTTGGAGCATGATTTATTTATTGATTGTCTTCCTTATGAGTGGTGGTCGGGGACGAGCGATGGTCTTTTCCTACTAATCTAACCCCTAGGAGCATGCGCGTAGTACTTTGTTTCGATGACTAATAGATTTTTGCAGTAAGTATGTGAATTCTTTATGACCAATGTTCAGTTCATGGATTATACGCACTCTCACCCTTCCACCATTGCTAGCCTCTCTAGTGTTTGGAAACGTTGCATGGAAAACAAAAAATATTCTACGCACACGCAATGATCTATCCATGGAGATCCATAGCAAGGAGGGGGGAGTGTGTCTACGTACCCTCGTAGACCATAAGCGGAAGCGTTTCACAACGCGGTTAATGTAGTCGAACTTTCTTTGCGCTCCAACCGATCTAGCACCGAACGCACGGCACCTCCGCGTTCTGCACACGTTCAGCTCGGTGACGTCCTCCGCCTTCTTGATCCAGCAAGACAGGAAGGTAGTAGATGAGTTTCGGAAGCGCGACGGCGTGGTGACAGTGATGGTGAAGTGATCTCCGCAGGGCTTCGCCTAAGCACTACGAAAATATGACCGAGGGAGTAAACGGTGGACGGGGGCGCCGCACACGGCTAAGACAATGTTGTGTCCTTGTGTGGCGCCCCCTACCCATGTATATATAGGTGGAAAGGGAGGAGGCAACCCCTAGGGCGCCCTAAGAGACCTGGCGGCAGCCCTAGGGTTGTTGCCTTGCCCTGTGCCCCCCTTTCCTTGTAAGAAGAAGGGGAAGGAAAGAAGGGGGAGAGGGAAGGAAGGGGGAGTCCAACTCCACACTTTCCTTTCCCTCCCCTATTTCCTCCTCCTCCCCATAGGGACGGCCACTATAGGGGCGCACCAGCCCCTTGTGGGCTGGTGTGTTCCCCCTCTTGGCCCATAAGGCCCATATCTTTGTCGGGGGTACCCGAAACTCCTTTCTGGTGACCCGAGAAGTACCCGGTACCTTCCGAAACACTACCGGTGTCCAAATACCATCGTCCTATATATCAATATTTACCTCTCAACCATTTCGAGACTCCTCGTCATGTCTATGATCGCATCCGGGACACCGGACAACATCCGGTCACGAAATCACATAACTCATATAATACTATATCGTCAACAAGCGTTAAGCGTGCGGACCCTACGGGTTCGAGAACTATGTAGACATGACCGAGACACCTCTCCGGTTAATAACCAATAGAGAAACCTGGATGCCCATATTGGCTCCTACATATTCTACGAAGATCTTTATTGCTCGAACCGTTATGACAACATACATGATTCCCTTTGTCCATCGGTATGTTACTTGCTCGAGATTCGATCATCGGTATCTTCATACCTAGTTCAATATCGTAACCGGCAAGTATATTTACTCATTCCGTAATACACCATCCTGTAACTAACTCATTAGTCACTTTGCTTGCAAGGCTTCTTATGATGTGCATTACCGAGAGGGCCCAGAGATACCTCTTCGATACTCGGAGTGACAAATTCTAATCTCGATCTATGCCAACTCAACAAACACCTTTGGAGATACCTGTAGAGCATCTTTATGATCACCCAGTTACATTGTGACGTTTGATAGCACACATGGTATTCCTCTGGTATCCAGGAGTTGCATAATCCCATAGTCGAAGGAATATGTATTTGACATGAAGAAAGCAATGGCAATAAACTGAACGATCATAATGCTAAGCTAACGGATGGGTCTTGTCCATCACATCATTCTCCTAATGATGTGATCCCGTTATCAAATGACAATACATGTCCATGGTTAGGAAACCTTAATCATCTTTCATCAACGAGCTAGTCTAGTAGTGGCTTACTAGGGACACGGTATTTGTTTATGTATTCACACATGTATTTAGGTTTCCGATCAATACAATTCTAGCATGAATAATAAACCTTTATCATTAATAAGGAAATATAAATAATAACTTTATTATTGCCTCTAGGGCATATTTCCTTCAGTCTCCCACTTGCACTAGAGTCAATAATCTAGTTCACATCACCATGTGATTAACACCAATAGTTCACATCGTCATGTGATTAACACCCATAGTTCACATCGTCATGTGACTAACACCCAAAGAGTTTACTACGGTCAATAATCTAGTTCACATCGCCATGTGATTAACACTGTCACGCCCAATATGCGATACTATCCTAAAGAGACTCGAAGGTCCCACCAAGGATAGAACCGCATATTGACACGCTTTTGCAAGGTGGATATCATTACATCAACATTACATAATAGATGGGGATACATGCAAAAGGCACAAATGCCGCAAGAATACATCAATACATCATACATAAGATCAACATCCGACTACGGATGAAACACAAACAGGAACTCAACGATATCCACCCTGCTAGCCCAGGCTGCCGACCTGGAACCTATCCCCTGATCGCAGAAGAAGTAGAAGAAGAAACTCCAAAACAAGTAACATCACTCTCGCGTCATGATCATCGCAAAACCTGTACCTGCAACTGGTGTTGTAGTAATCTGTGAGCCACGAGGACTCGGCAATCCCATTACCATGGGTATCAAGACTAGCAAAGCTTAATGGGTGGGTGGTGAGCTTGCAGCAGCGACTAAGCAAGATATGGTGGCTAACCTACGCAAATAAGAGCGAGAAGAGGAGCAATGGAACGGTCGTCAACTAGTAATGATCAAGAAGTGATCCTGAACTCCTACTTACGTCAAACATAACCCAAAAACCGTGTTCACTTCCCGGACTCCGCCGAGAAGAGACCATCACGGCTACACACGCGGTTGATGTGTTTTAATTAAGTCAAGTGTCAAGTTCTCTACAACCGGATATTAACAAATTCCCATCTGCCACATAACCGCGGGCACGGCTCTCGAAAGTTTATACCCTGCAGGGGTGTCCCAACTTAGCCCATTATAAGATCTCATGCTCAACGAAGGATATTCCTTCTCCCGGGAAGACCCGATCAATCTCGGAATCCCAGTTACAAGACATTTCGACGATGGTAAAACAAAACCAGCAAAGCCGCCCGATGTGTCGACAATCCCGATAGGAGTCGCACGTATCTCATTCTCAGGACTCACCGGATGAGCAAGACGTCGGGTTGGCATAGACCCTGGTTGCCCAGGGGGCGCCGGACATCGCTCGGTTTGGACCAGCACTTAGACAAGCGCTGGCCCGGGGGGTAAAATAAAGATGACCCTCGGGATGCGCGACTCCCAAGGGAAAAAGGCTAGGTGAGGCAAATGTAAAACCAAGGTTGGGCCTTGCTGGAAGAGTTTTATTCAAAGCGAACTATCAAGGGGGTCCCATAAATCACCCAACCGCGTAAGGGACGCAAAATCAAGGAACATAACACCGGTATGACGGAAACTAGGGCGGCAAGAGTGGAACAAAACACCAGGCATAAGGCCGAGCCTTCCACCCTTTACCAAGTATATAGATGCATTAATTAAATAAGATATATTGTGATATCCCAACATAAACATAATCCAACAAGGAGCAATCTTCATCTTCACCTGCAACTAGCAACGCTATAAGAGGGGCTGAGCAAAAACGGTAACATAGCCAAACAATGGCTTGCTAGGAAGGGTGACAAAGGTTAGAGGTTCATGGCAAATTGGGAGGCTTGAAGAGCAAGTGATAGGTGGCGCAGCATAGCAATAGAACGAAGCAACTAGCATAGCAATGATAGTAATGAGATCCAAGGTGACGGTCATCTTGCCTGGAATCCCGCTAGGAAGAAGAACAAATCCATGAAGAAGATGAAGCCACGAAGACGAACCAAGCGTAGACGAACGAATCCTCACGATCGCAACGAAACGGGAACTATCGAGAAGAAGCACACAACATGGTAAACACACCACACATGAACAAGGCATGATGCTCAACCAAGCATGATGCATGGCAAGGCTACATGAAGCTACTCATGGCAAGAGATGATGCATACAAGAACAACACATCAAAGCAAGTTTAAATGAGGCCGGAAACAACATATAACAAATCCGGTAATTCCTCATATGCAAATTTCGAAATTGGTCCAGATATGAATAAACTTTATGTTGAAGTTGTTAACCAGCAAGTTAAGATGCACCAAGATGATCTACACGAAATTCTAGTCAAGTTACATATAAAGATCATTAGATTCGGAGCTACGACCTAAAAGATATGAGCAAAACAAGTTAAACATGACATTGATGCAAAATGTATCCAAACATCAAGCAAACACCTCAAAATAAGGATGCAACAAGGGAATATGAAACTACATGCAAAACTAAGCAAGTTTCATATAGAGCACACTCAAAATGGAGCAACGGTGCAACACATACACTCCAAACAAAATATAACAACAATCTGTCCAAAACAGCAGCTAGGCATCTTGCAAGCATCAAAACAATATGCTACAGCACCTCAACATGAAAAAAAGGCATGGACTGATGTACAGGTAAAGCATGACAAAACATGAACACTGAGCTACCTCCAGAAATCGCTAGAACATGCTCAAAAGGACATAGCAAGATTGCAAATAATAACAGTTTCACAGACTTGGCAGAAATCACTGGACATGGCAGAAATAACATCAGGTTGCAAAGTTTAGAGCTATCAAACAACATGCTACAAGAACATATCATAGCAAACAAAGGCATGGCATGAATCTACTAATAGCATAGAACAAAAGTCCCTTACTGAACATGAGCTGAAAAGGCACAGAAGATATGATTGCACACAGGTAAACATAGCAAGTTATATGACAGATTCAGACAGTGAAAATAACAGTTCATGGCAGAAACAACGATAAGTAGGCATGTTGGTGAGCTTCAACCACTCACCACAGAGCATTTCATGGCATGACAAAGTGACCAACAGTGAGATGACATAAATAGGAAGCTAAGCATGGCAAGAGAAAGTTTATAGGGTGTACGGATCACTAGCAAAACACATGTCAAAACTGAACTTAATATTAACAGGCTGACAGCAACATTATTTAGCAAATTGAGAGCAAGATTACAACAAGCTACAGCAGGCCATAAATGCAAACAAGGGCATGAATGGATAGAGCATAATATGTATAACAAAACATCCTTAGTGAACATCTCCAGATTATGCATAGAACTCATGGTGACAATAGGTTTACATGGCAACAAAATATAACAGACTCGAACTTGGCAGAAATCACTAAGTCACAGAAATCAGCGACATCATGGAGGCTACTTTGCATGCTTGTGCTAGTCACCCCATAGATCCTAAAAATACGAGACAGGCACCTCTGTAAAGATGGCATGATGTAGTTCAAAACACATGTAGAGCTCATGCTCAAAGGATGCACACACAAAATGCAATGAAAAAGACAAATCACCAAGTTCTGTAAACAGACAGCAGTTAACATTATATAGCACTCTTGCAACGATGATTAGAGCATCAAGATGGACTCAAACAAGCATGGCACAATGGAACAAAATGAAGAGCATCTCACAATGAACATTTTGACATATTACACGTATGAATCGGAGCACCGAGCACGAAGTTATGCATGATGAATAGTACACCAGAATGTATGATTTCTGGGGACTTAGAGAAAAAAACAACCTCTCGGGACGTAGTTGGATGAGGCGGTTCCGGGACGGAGCGGTGCAGCGGGGCCGAGGCGTTTGGTTGGCTGGGCGGGTGGATCTCGTCCCACCCGCCGGATCCGGCGATGAGGCGGCCGACGATGGCGGCCAGAGGGCGGGGCGGCGCCGGAGGACGTCGGCGAGGCGAAGGCGAGCACGGGAGAAGGCGGCGGGGTTCGACGGTCCTGGATGGCGAGGGGCGGCGCAGGCGAGGTCAGGGACGACCGGGCGGCGCGAGATCCGGTGCGGGATGACGAAGGGCACCGGTCCTCGACGTCGGGCGGCGTGCACCGGCGATGAGGACCACGGGCGGCGGCGGCCATTGGCGGGCGGCGAGCTCCTGCAGAGATCGGCGCGGGATCTGAGAGAGAGAGGAAAAAGAGGAGGAGGAGAAGGAGAGACGGGGCGGCGGGACCTGAGGCCGGCGGCGGCGGAGCAGTCCGGCGAGGTCACCGCGGTTGGCCTCCGGCGACCCGGCGGCGGGGCGGCGAGGCGCTGCGGCGCAGGATCTGAGCTCGGGGGGAGCTCGGGCTTGCGGGAGAGCGGGGGCGCGGCGGCTGGGCGTGGCCCGGTTCGGGGCCGGCGGGGCCGGATCTGGGCCCGGTGGGCTGCGGCGGCGGGGACCGCGCGGGAGGCGACGTGGCGGCTAGCCACTAGCTGCAGGGTGGCGGCGACTTTGTCCGGCGTCGCCCGGACATGTCCGACGGCGCGGAGAGGAATTTTAGGGTTTTGGACTGCGGGATTTCGGGGGGGAGACATCAATTTATAGGTAGAGGGAGCTAGGAGAGTCCAAAAGGGGAGCGGTTTTCGCCCACACGATCGTGATCGAACGGCGGAGAGCATGGAGGGGGGTTTGCTGGGTTAGTGGGCTGATTTGGAGGGGTGTTGGGCTGCAAGACAAAATGGGCTTTCGGGGTACGCGGTTAACCGTTGGGGTATCAAACGACCTCCAAATGGAACGAAATTTGACGGGCGGTCTGTCGGTGCTATACCAAGGCCACTCGGCAAATCTCGGCCCATTCCGAGAA
Organism: Triticum aestivum; assembly: GCF_018294505.1. NCBI lineage: Eukaryota > Viridiplantae > Streptophyta > Magnoliopsida > Poales > Poaceae > Triticum > Triticum aestivum. The sequence goes on along the minus strand of NC_057796.1, from coordinate 204,473,753 downwards.
CGTTTTTCTCCCACTCACGAAACAAGGTCTGAGAGGTGCGACAGGCGCGTGTGGGAGTGTCGGATCGCGAAACTAACAACGGGGAAAAGGACCAGATGGAAGTTTCGAAAAACATGATGATGAAATGCAGATGATGACATGGAAAAATGCAACACGCAAGCAGCTGACATGGCAAGGACGGCGAATAACTGGCAGACACCTGGCGCATCGGATCCGGGGCGTTACAAACACCCAAAGAGTACTAAGTGTGATCATGTTTTGCTTGTGAGAGAGGTTTAGTCAACGGGTCTGCCACATTCAGATCCGTATGTATTTTGCAATTTTCTATGTCTACAATGCTCTGCACGGAACTACTCTAGCTAATTGCTCCCACTTTCAATATGTATCCAGATTGAGACTCATAGTCATCTAGATTAGTGTTAAAGCTTGCGTCGATGTAACCCTTTACGACGAACCCTTCATTACCTCCATAGCCAAGAAACATTTCCTTAGTCCTCTAAGGATAATTTTGACCGTTGTCCAGTGATCTACTCCTGAATCACTATTGTACCCCCTTGCCAAACTCATGGCAAGGTACACAACAGGTTTGGTACATAGCATGGCATACTTTATAGAACCTATGGTTGAGGCACAAGGAATGACTTTCATTCTCTCTCTATCTTCTGTCGTGGTCGGGTTTTGAGTCTTACTCAACTTCACACCTTGCAACATAGGCAAGAACCCTTTCTTTGACTGATTCATTTTGAACTTCTTCAAAATCTTGTCAAGGTATGTGCTTTGTGAAAGTCCTATTAAGCGTCTCGATCTATCCCTATAGATCTTGATGCCCAATATATAAGTAGCTTCACCAAGGTCTTTCACTGAAAAATTCTTATTCAAGTATCCTTTTTATGCTATTCAAAAATTCTATATCATATCCAATCAATAATATGTCATCCACATATAATATCAGAAATGCTACAGAGCTCCCACTCACTTTCTTGTAAATACACTTCACCATAAGTCTGTATAAAACCATATGCTTTGATCACCTCATCAAAGCGTATATTTCAACCCCGAGATGCTTGCACCATTCCATAGATGGCTCACTGGAGTTTGCATACTTTGTTAGCACCTTTAGGATCGACAAAAACTTCCGGTTGCATCATATACAACTCATCTTTAATATTCATTAAGAAATGCAGTTTTGGACATCCATTTGCCAGATTTCATAATTATAAAATGGGGCAATTGCTAACATGATTCAGACGGACTTAAGTATCGCTACGGGTGAGAAAGTCCCATTATAGTCAACCCCTTGAACTTGTCGAAAACACTTTTGTGACAAGTTGAGCTTTGTAGACTGTAACATTACCATCAGCGTCAGTCTTCTTCTTGAAGACCCATTTATTCTACGGCTTGCTGATCATCGGGCAAGTCCACACTTTGTTCTCATACATGCATCCTATCTCAAATTTCATGGCCTCAAGCCATTTGTCGGAATCTGGGCTCATCATAGCTTCTTCATAGTTCGTAGGTTCGCCCTGCTCTAATAACATGACTTCCAGAACAGGATTACCGTACCACTCTGGTGCGGATTGTGCTCTGGTTGACCTATGAGATTCAGTAGTAACTTGATCTGAAGTTTCATGATCATCATCATTAGCTTCCTCTCTAGTTGGTGTAGGCATCACGGGAATGAATTTATCTGATGTGCTACTTTCCAAATTGAGAGAAGGTACAACTACCTCATCAAGTTCTACTTTCCTCCTACTCACTTCTTTCGAGAGAAGCTACTTCTCTAGAAAGGACCCATTCTTAGCAACAAATATCTTGCCTTCGGATCTGTGGTAGAAGGTGTACCCAATTGTTTCCTTAGGGTATCCTATGAAGACACACTTTTCCAATTTAGGTTCGAGCTTATCAAGTTGAAGCCTTTTGACATAAGCGTCGTATCCCCAAACTTTAAGAAACGATAGCTTAGGTTTCTTGCCAAACCACAATTCATATGGTGTCGTCTCAACGGATTTAGACGGTGCCCTATTTAACGTGAATGCAACTGTCTCTAATGCATAACCCCAAAACAATAGTGGTAAATTGGTAAGAGACATCATAGAATGGACCATATCTAATAAAGTACAGTTATGACGTTCGGACACACCATTAAGCTGTGGTGTTCTAGGTGGCGTGAGTTGTAAACTATTCCACATTGTTTTAAATGAAGGCCAAACTCATAACTGAAATATTCGCCTCCACGGTTAGATCGTAGAAACTTTATTTTCTTGTTACGATGATTCTCCACTTCACTCTGAAATTCTTTGAACTTTTCAAATGTTTCAGACTTTTGTTTCATTAAGTAGACATACCCATATCTACTCAAATCATTTGTGAAGGTCAGAAAATAACGATACCCGCCGCGTGCTTCAATACTCATCGGATCGCATACATCAATATGTATTATATCCAATAAGTCATCAGCTCGCTCCATTGTTCTGGAGAACGGAGTTTTATTCATCTTGCCTATGAGGCATGGTTCGCAAGTATCAAATGATTCATAATCAAGTGATTCCAAAAGTCCATCTGCATGGAGTTTCTTCATGCGCTTTACACCAATATGACCAAAACGGTAGTGCCACAAGTATGTTGCACTATAATTATCAACTTTGCATCTTTTGGCATCAATATTATTAATATGTGTATTACTACGATCGAGATTCAATAAACCATTTACATTGGGTGTATGACCATAGAAGGTTTTATTCATGTAAACAGAACAACAATTATTCTCTGACTTAAATGAATAACCGTATAGCAATAAACATGATCCAATCATATTCATGCTCAGCGCAAACACCAAATAACATTTATTTAGGTTCAACACTAATCCCGAAGGTAGAGGGAGTATGGATGGTGATCTTATCAACCTTGGAATCACTTCCAACACACATCGTCACCTCGTCGTCAACTAGTCTCTGTTCATTTTGTAACTCCTGTTTCGAGTTACTAATCTTAGCAACTGAACCGGTATCAAATACCCAGGGGATACTATGAACACTAGTAAAGTACACATCAATAACATGTATATCAAATATACCTTTGTTCACTTTGCCATCCTTCTTATCCGCCAAGTATTTGGCGCAGTTCCGCTTCCAATGACCATTTCCTTTGCAGTAGAAGCACTCAGTTTGAGGCTTGGGTCTAGCTTTGGGCTTCTTCATGGGAGCGGAAACTTGTTTGTTGTTCTTCTTGAAGTTCCCTTTATGTCCCTTGCCCTTTTTCTTGAAACTAATGGTTTTGTTAACCATCAACACTTGATGCTCTTTCTTGATTTCTACCTTCGTCGATTTCATCATCGCGAAGAGCTTGGAATTGTTTTCGTCATCCCTTGCATATTATAGTTCATCACGAAGTTCTAGTAGCTTGGTGATAGAGACAAGAGAACTCTGTCAATCACTATCTTATCTAGAAGATTAACTCCCACTTGATTCAAGCGATTGTAGTACCCAGACATTCTCAATACATGCTCACTGGCTGAGCTATTCTCCTCCATCTTGTAGGCAAAGTACTTGTCAGAGGTCTCATACCTCTTGACATGGGCATGAGTCTGAAATGCCAATTTCAACTCTTGGAACATCTCATATGCTCTATGGCGTTCAAAATGTTTTTGAAGTCCCGGTTCTAAGCCGTAAATCATGGCACACTAAACTATCAACTAGTCATCATACCGAGCTTGTCAAACGTTCATAACGTCTGCATCTGCTCCTACAATAGGTCTGTCACCTAGCGGATAATCCTCACATCATGGACCAGTCTGCATCATTTCTACAATAGGACATAATTCTTCTGTGCAGCAATGAGGATAATCCTCAGATCATGGACCAGTCTGCATCATTTCTACTATCAGCTTTCAACTTTTCTCTAGGAACATATCAAAAATATATAGGAGCTATATCGCAAGCTATTAATCTACAACATAGATATGCAAATACTATCAGGACTAAGTTCATGGTAAATTAAAGTTCAATTAATCAAATTACTTAAGAACTCCCACTTAAATAGACATCCCTCAAGTCATCTAAGTGATACGTGATCCAAATCAACTAACCCATGTCCGATCATCACGTGAGATGGGGTACTCATCAATGGTGAACATCTCTATGTTGATCATATCTACTATATGATTCACGTTCGACCTTTCGGTCTCCAGTGTTCCGAGGCCATGTCTGTACATGCTAGGCTCGTCAAGTTTAACCCAAGTACTCTGCATGTGCAAACTGTCTTGCACCTGTTGTATGTGAACGTAGAGTCTATCACACCCGATCATGACGTGGTGTCTCAACACGATGAACTGTAGCAACGGTGCATACTCAAGGAGAACAATTTTACCTTGAAATTTAGTGAAGGGATCATCTTATAATGCTACCGCCATACTAAGCAAAATAAGATGCATAAAAGATAAACATCACATGTAATCAAAATATGTGAGATGATATGGCCATCATCATCTCGTGCTTTTGATCTCCATCTCCAAAGCATCGTCATGATCTCCATCGTCACCGGCTCGACACCTTGATCTCCATCGTTGTGTCGTGGTCGTCTCGCCAACTATTGCTTCTACAACTATCACTAACGCATACTGATAAAGTAAAGCAATTACATGGTGTTTGCAATTCATACAATAAAGAGACAGCCATAAGGCTCCCGCCGGTTGCCGATAACTTACAAAACATGATCATTTCATACAATAACGTATAGCACATCATGTCTTGACCATATCACATCACAACAGACCCTGCAAAAACAAGTTAGACGTCCTCTACTTTGTTGTCGCAAGTTTTACGTGGATGCTATGGGCTTCTAGCAAGAACCGTTCTTACCTGCGCAAAAAAACACAACGGTGTTTCATCAAGTTTGTTGACCTTCTTCAAGAACCAGCCATGGTCAAATTCGATTCAACTAAAGTAGGGGAAACTGACACCCGCCGTCCACCTTTATGCAAAACTAGTTGCATGTCTGTTGGTGGACATGTAAGGTTGGTCTGGGCCGCTTCATCCCACAATACCGCCGAATAAAAATAAGACGTTGGTGGTAAGCAGTATGACTATCACCGCCCACAACTTGTGTTCTACTCGTGCATATCATCTACGCATAGACCTGGCTCATGATGCCACTGTTGGGAAACGTTGCATGGAAAACAAAAAAATTCTACGCAGACGCAATGATCTATCCATGGAGATGCATAGCAACGAGGGGGGGAGTGTGTCTATGTACCCTCGTAGACCGTAAGCGGAAGCGTTTCACAACGTTGTTGATGTAGTCAAACTTTCTTCACGCTCCAACCGATCTAGTACCAAACGCACGGTACCTCCGCCTTCTACACATGTTCAGCTCGGTGACGTCCTCTACCTTCTTGATCCGGCAAGACGGTGAGGTAGTAGATGAGTTCCGGCTGCACGACGGCATGGTGACGGTGATGGTGAAGTGATCTCCGCAGGGCTTCGCCTAAGCACTATGAAAATATGACCAAGGGAGTAAACGGTGGTCATCGGCGCCGCACACGGCTAAGACAATTTTGTGTCCTTGTGTGGCGCCCCCTACCCATGTATATATAAGTGGGAGGGGAGGAGGCAGCCCCTAAGGCACCCTAAGAAACCTGGCGGCAGCCATAGGGCTGCTGCCTTGCCCTGCGCCCCCCTTTCCTTGTAAGAAGAAGGGGGAAGGAAAGAACGGGGCAGAGGGAAGGAAGGGGGAGTTCTACTCCACACTTTCCTTTCCCTCCTATCTTTCCTTCCACTCCTCATAGGGCCGCCAACTATAGGGGCGCACCAGCCCCTTGTGGGCTGGTGTGTTCCCTCTCTCAGCCCATAAGGCCCATATCTTTGCCGGGGGTGCCCGAAACTCCTTTCCGGTGACCCGATAAGTACCTGGTACCTTCCGAAACACTTCCATTGTCCAAATACCATCGTCCTATATATCAATATTTACCTCTCAACCATTTCGGGACTCCTCTTCATCTCCGTGATCTCATCCAGGACTCCAAACAACATTAGGTCACCAAATCACATAACTCATATAATACTATATCGCCAATGAATGTTAAGTGTGCGGACCCTACGGGTTCAAGAACTATGTAGACATGACCGAGACACCTCTCTGGTCAATAACCAATAGCGGAACCTAGATGCCCATATTGGCTCCTACATATTCTATGAAGATCTTTATCGGTCGAACCGTTATGACAACATACGTAATTCCCTTTGTCCATCGGTATGTTACTTGCCCGAGATTCAATCGGTATCTTCATACCTAGTTCAATATCGTTACCGGCAAATCTCTTTACTCATTCTGTAATACATCATCCTGTAACTAACTCATTAGTCACTTTGCTCGCAAGGCTTCTTATGATGTGTATTACCGAGAGGGCCCAGAGATACCTCTCCGATACTCGGAGTGACAAATCCTAATCTCGATCTATGCCAACTCAACAAACACCTTCGGAGATACCTGTAGAGCATCTTTATGATCACCCAGTTATGTTGTGATGTTTGATAGCACACAAGGTATTCCTCTGGTATCCGGGAGTTGCATAATCTCATAGTCGAAGGAATATGTATTTGACATGAAGAAAGCAATAGCAATAAACGGAACGATCATAATGCTAAGCTAACGGATGGGTCTTGTCCATCACATTATTCCCCTAATGATGTGATCCTGTTATCAAATGATGTCCATGGTTAGGAAACCTTAACCATCTTTGATCAACGAGCTAGTCTAGTAGAGGCTTACTAGGGACATGGTATTTGTTTATGTATTGACACATATATTTAGGTTTCCGATCAATACAAATTCTAGCATGAATAATAAACCTTTATCATGAATAAGGAAATATAAAATAACAACTTTATTATTGCCTCTAGGGCATATTTCCTTCATCTAGTACCGCGCAACTTTCGCCGGTGCCTTACACCTACCTTTTACCTTCCTCAAAATAGCCACCGTACCTACCTATTGTGGCATTTCCATAGCCATTCCGAGATATATTGCCATGCAAATTTCCACTGTCTCATTTTATTATGACACGCTCCATCATTGTCATATTTCTTTGCATGATCGTAAGAAAGCTAGCATGATGTTTACATGGCTTGTCCGTTTTTTGATGGCATTTGCTACGCTAGATCATTGCAGATCCCGGTACACCGCCAGAGGCATTCATATAGTGTCATATTTTGTTCCAAGTATCGAGTTGAAATTCTTGATTTGTAAGTAAATAAAAGTGTGATGATCTTCGTTATTAGAGCATTGCCCCATGTGAGGAAAAATAAAGAGGCCAAAGAAGCCAAACAAAAAATGAGAGAAAAGAGAGAACCAGCAATGTTACTATCCTTTTTCCACACTTGTGCTTCAAAGTAGCACCATGATCTTCATGATAGAGAGTCTCCTATGTTATCACTTTCATATACTAGTGGGAATTTTTCATTATAGAACTTGGCTTGTATATTCCAATGATGGGCTTCCTCAAATTGCCCTAGGTCTTCATGAGCAAGCGAGTTGGATGCACACCCACTTAGTTTCTTTTCGAGCTTTCATAAACTTATAGCTCTAGTGCATCCGTTGCATGGCAATCCCTACTCACTCACATTGATTTCTATTGATGGGCATCTCCATAGCCCGTTGATACGCCTAGTTGATGTGAGACTATCTCCTTCTTTTTGTCTTCTCCACAACCACCATATTCTATTCGTCCATGGCTCACGCTCATGTATTGCGTGAAAGTTGAACAGGTTTGAGAACATCAAAAGTATGAAACAATTGTTTGGCTTGTCATGGGGGTTGTGCATTATTTGAATACTTTGTGTGATGAAGATGGAGCATAGCTAGACTATATGGTTTTGTAGGGGTAGCTTTCTTTGGCCATGTTATTTTGAGAAGACATGATTTGCTTGATAACCCACAAGTATAGGGGATCACAACAGTTTTCGAGGGTAGAGTATTCAACCCAAATTTATTGATTCGACACAAGGGGAGCCAAAGAATATTCTCAAGTATTAGCAGCCGAGTTCTCAATTCAACCACACCTGAAAGACTTAATATCTGCAGCAAAGTATTTAGTAGCAAAGTAGTATGGAAGTAACAGTAACTGTGGCAAAAGTAACAGTAGCAGTTTTGTAGCAATCGTAACAGTAGCAACGGAAAAGTAACTTAGCAAAGATCAATATGAAACGAACTCGTAGGCAATGGATCCATGATGGATAATTATGTCGGATGGCATTCATCATGCAACGGTTATAACATAGGGTGACACAGAACTAGCTCCAATTCATCAATATAATGTAGGCATGTATTCCGAATATAGTCATGCGTGCTTATGGAAAAGAACTTGCATGACATCTTTTCTCCTACCCTCCCGTGGCAGCGGGGTCCTATTAGAAACTAAGGGATATTAAGGCCTCCCTTTAATAGAGTATCGGACCAAAGCATTAGCACTTAGTGAATACATGAACTCCTCAAACTACAGTCATCACCGGGAAGTGTCTCGACTATTGTCACTCCAGGGTTGCCGGATCATAACACGTAGTAGGTGACTCTAACTTGCAAGATAGGATCAAGAACACAAATATATTCATGAAAATATAATAGGTTCAGATCTGAAATCATGGCACTCAGGCCCTAGTGACAAGCATTAAGCATAGCAAAGTCATAGCAACATCAATCTTAGAACATAGTGGATACTAGGGATCAAACCCTAACAAAACTAACTCGATTACATGGTAAATCTCATCCAACCCATCACCGTCCAGCAAGCCTACGATGGGATTTCTCATGCACGGCGGTGAGCATCATGAAATTGGTGATGGAGGATGGTTGATGATGACGATGGCGACGGATTCCCCTCTCCGGAGCCCAAAACAGACTCCAGATATGCCCTCCCGTGGAAGTACAGGGCTTGGCGGCAGCTCCGTATCATAAAACGCGATGAATCCTTCTCTCTGATTTTTTTTCTCAATGAACGTGAATATATGGAGTTGGAGTTGAGGTCGGTGGAGGTCCAGGGGGCCCACAAGGACGGTGGGTGCGCCCCCACCCTTGTGGCCAGGGTGTGGGTCCCCTTAGTTTGATTCTTTCGCCAATATTTTTTATGAATTCCAAAAATCATCTCCGTGAAGTTTCAGGTCATTCCGAGAACTTTTGTTTCTGCAAAAAAAATAACACCATGGCAATTCTGCTGAAATAGCGTCAGTCCAGGTTAGTTCCATTCAAATCATGCAAGTTAGAGTCCAAAACAAGGGCAAAATAGTTTGGAAAAGTAGATACGGTGGATACGTATCAACTCCCCCAAGCTTTACCCATTGCTTGTCCTCAAGCAATTCAGTTCACAAACTGAAAGTGATAAAGAAAAACTTTCACAAACTCTGTTTGATCTTGTTGTTGCAAATATGTAAAGCCAGCATTCATGTTTTCAGCAAAGATCATGAACTAACCATATTCACAATAACATTTAGGTCTCACATTTACTCATATCAATGGCATAATCAACTAGCGAGCAATAATAATAAATCTCGGATGACAACACTTTCTCAAAACAATCATGATATAATATAACAAGATGGTTGATACGTCTCCAACGTATCTATAATTTTTTATTGTTCCATGCTGTTATATTATCATTCTTGGATGTTTTACAATAATTTTATAGTCATTTTATATCATTTTTTCGTACTAACCTATTGATGTAGTGCCAAGTGCCAGTTGCTTTTTTCTACATGTTTTTTACATCGCAGGAAATCAATACCAAATGGAGTCCAAACGCAGCGAAACTTTTTGTGGATTTTTTTGGACCAGAAGACATCAAGTGGGCCAAAGATGTACCGAAGAGGGAGCCCGAGGTGAGCACAAGACACCAGGGCACGCTTGGAGGCCTAGGGGCGCCCTGGTGGGTTGTGCCCACCTCACTGGCCTCCCGCACCGCCTCTTTGCTCTATAAATACCCAAATATTCCAGAAACCCTAGGGGAGTCGACGAAAATCAATTCCAGCCGCCGCAAGTTCCAGAACCACCAGATCCAATCTAGACACCATCACGGAGGGGTTCATCATGCCCATTGGTGCCTCTCCGATGATGCGCGAGTAGTTCTTCGTAGACCTACAGGTCTGTAGTTAGTAGCTAGATGGCTTCCTCTCTCTATTTTGATTCTCAATACAATGGTCTCTTGGAGATCCATATAATGTAACTCTTTTTGCGGTGTGTTTGTTGGGATCCGATGAACTTTGAGTTTATGATCAGATCTACTTTTTTATCCATGAAAGTTATTTGAGTCTTCTTTGATCTCTTATATGCATGATTGCCTATAGCCTCGTATTTCTTCTCCAATATTTGGGTTTTGTTTGGCCAACTTGATCTATTTATCTTGCAATGGGAAGAGGTGCTTTGTGATGGATTCGATCTTACGGTGCTTGATCCCAATGACAGAAGGGGAACCGACATGTATGTATCGTTGCTATTAAGGATAACAAGATGGGGTCTATTTCTACATAAATAGATCTTGTCTACATCATGTCATCATTCTTATTGCATTACTCCGTTTCTCCATGAACTTAATACATTAGATGCATGCTGGATAACGGTCGATGTGTGGAGTAATAGTAGTAGATGCAGGCAGGAGTCGTTCTACTAATCTTGGACGTGATTCCTATATAATGATCATTGCCTGGATATCGTCATGATTATTTGAAGTTTTATCAATTTCCCAACAGTAATTCGTTTACCCACCGTTTGCTATTTTTCTCGAGAGAAGCCACTAGTGAAATCTACGGCCCCCGGATCTCTTCCTTATTATATTTGCCTTTGCGATCTATTTTTATTTGCTTTTATTTTCAGATCTATTAAACCAAAAATACAAAGATACCTTGCTGCGTTTTATTCGTATTTATTTTATTTAGCGTTCGATCTATCAATCTACTACAATTTATTCACGTTCGTTTGTCTATCTTGAGGCGCCGCTGCCCGAAAGGGATTGACAACCCCTTTTACACGTTGGGTTGCGAGTATTTGTTATTTGTGTGCTGGGGCTGTTTACGTTGTGTTGCTTGGTTTTCCTACTGGTTCGATAACCTTGGTCTCATAACTTTCTACAATTAATTCTTATTTATTTTATCTCGTGTTCCCGCGAGATCTATTTATCTAATCTATCATATTTTTATCCCGTCTACTTGCCAATTTCTGGCGCCGTTGCCCGAAAGGGATTGACAACCCCTTTAATATGTCGGGTTGCGAGTATTTGTTATTTGTGTGCAGGTGTTCTTCATGTAGTGTTGCGTGGTTCTCCTACTGGTTCGATAACCTTGGTCTCATCACTAATGGAAATACCTACCGTTGTTGTGCTGCATCATCTCTTCCTCTTTAGGGAAATACCGACGTAGTTCAAGCAGACATCAAAAGGAATTTCTGGCGCCGTTGCCGGGGAGACATCATCACCATCTACCAAGTTCCTAATCACAAATCTCATCTCCTTGAAATTTACATTACTTTCCATTTGCCTCTCGTTTTCCTCTCCCCCACTTCATGAAAATTTGCCGTTTTATTCGCCCTCTTTTTCGTTCGCCATTTTCTCGTCAGATCTATTTTTGAGTGCAATCTTGTTTGCCATTTTTGGCGTCATGGATAGTTCTTCCTCTATTGCGTGCACTCTCGAGAACGAGGTTCTCAACTTTAAACAAAGGGGAGGGGAGAATTTAAAAGATGCTTCGTATAGGTTTTGCAACGCTCATAATAGATCTATCCGTAAGCAATCTACCGTTGTTCTCCTTCGTTGTTTTTATGTGGGCATAACCACTTGGTATAGATTCGTCCTTGATATGATTACCAGTGGAAATTTCTTGATGTGTCCCTCTCTTGATGCTTTTAGTGCTATGGGAAATTTAGTGGGTTCACCACCACTTATGATTAATGAAACAACTTTGACTCTCGAGCATGTTATGGGAAGACTAGATGCTATTGAAAAGAAAATGCTTATTGAAGAACATTTTAAAAGCTTGGATAAAAAGATGCATAATTTTTCTACCAAATTTGGGTCAAAAGCTGGAGAAGTTTTTAAGTTGATGAAAGAAAAGGGGACAATAATTCATGAAAGAATTAAAGAAAGCCCCTCTCGTATCGATAAATTGAAAGAGATATTTAGTAATCTAAGCACAGCTTTTGCTTCCGCTAAAACTATTGAAAAAACTCCCGTAAAGATTGGCAAGATTACTTAAGTTACTAAGAACAAGGGTGCAACTTCTAGTAATAACAGTAAAGAAGATCTTAAGATGATTAGTATTCACCCAGATTTTGTTGAAGTTATAAGAGATCCTTTGGCCAAGAATGAATTCTTTAAACTTGTTCCTAGGAGTATTGTCATTTAAAATCTATATGCTAAATCTCTAAAAATTTCTAGGTGCTTGATTGAAGAGTTAGAGAACAAAGATGACAATACTTAGATCCTTGCTTTATCCCTAGCTAGGGGCATAAAACAATAGCGCTTGTTGGGAGGCAACCCAATGAATAAAATTTATTTTTGTCTTTTTCTTTCTGTTCTTGAGTGTTTGCACAATTATGCTACTGTTATGATGGTGTTTTTTGTGTTTTAGTTAGTGTTTGTGCCAAGCAAAGCCTTTAGGATCTTGTTGGGTGATAGTTGTTTTGATCTTGCTAAAAATAGAAACTTTTGCGTCCAGAGAAACAAATTTTAAAAATCACAGAAGCGACAAAAAATTCTGAATTTTTTACAGGAGACTGATATGCAAATTGCTCACGTTGTCCTAGTTTTTCAGAATGTTTGGAGTTACAGAAGTATTCAAAATATCCAGTTTGCTACAGACTGTTCTGTTTTTGACAGATTCTGTTTTCTTTGCGTTGTGTGCTTGTTTTGATGATTCTATGATTTTCTTTGAAGAGTTTTTGCCATAGAAAAGTTGGAATAAAGTAGATATAATGCAAGAATAAAATATGAATGGTTTTGCAACAGTACTTACAGTAGTGATTTGCTTTCTTATACTAACAGATCTCACGAAGGTTTTGTTGAGTTTTGTGTGATTGAAGTTTTCAAGTTTTGGGTGATGTTACGATGGATGAAGGAATAAGGAGTAAGAAGAGCCTAAGATTGGGGATGCCCATGGCATCCCAATCTATTATCCAAAGAGAAGCAAGCAACTAAGCTTGGGGATGCCCGAGTGGCATCCCCTCTTTCTTCTAACGACCATCGGTATTTTACTCGAAGCTATATTTTTATTCTTCACATACTATGAGTTTTGCTTGGAGCATCTTGTATGATATGAGTCTTTGCTTGTTTTGCTTTTTATTTTAAGTCATAAATCCTTGTTGGACACACCTATTTGAGAGAGCCAAAATTATGTCATGACTTGTTAGAATTGCTCTCTATGCTTCACTTAAATCTTTATGAGCTATGGAATTGCTCTAGTGCTTCACTTATATCTTTTTGAGCACGGTGTGCTTTAGAATTTTTGAAGAAATGCTCTCTTGCTTCACTTAGATTTATTTGAGATTTAGTAAAATTTTCATGAAATTCTCTCTTGCTTCACTTAAACTAATTTGGGAGAAATAAATATTATGCTCATGATCCTCACTTATATTTGTTTGAGCTTATTAAAATCAACACATGAAAATTAGTCCCAAAGTGATAGATATCCAAGGAGGATATAATAAAAACTTTCATGAAGATCATTGGACAAAATAAACTTGATTCCTTGTAATAGTTTTGAGATATGATGATGTGATATGTGAGTCATGTTGATGAGTAATTATGCTTTAGTAAGAATATTGGTGTTAGGGTTTGTGATTCCCTATGCAAGCACGAAAGTCAATAGTTATGCAATGAACTTACATCCTACTTGTGGTGCATTATTCGGTGTTAATTATGCTCAATGCTCGCTTATGAGATTTTTCGTTTCTTGGTTGGTCACTTCTCAATCTTTTGCTAGCCTTCATTTTGCACTAAGTACTATCACTACTTGTGCATCCAAAATCCTTTAAACCAGTTTTGCCACATGAGTCCACTATACCTACCTATATGCGGTATTCTTTTGCCGTTCTAAGAAAATTTGTATGTGCCATCTCTAATTTTCAAAATAATTTTCTCTTTTGTGTGCTTGTACCACTCATGAAACGGTAGGGGGTGGCTAATATATTTCCATGCTAGATATGTTATTCTCAAGATGAGTGTTTATTCACTTGTCATTGCACTAGAGTAAGGCAAAGGTATTAGGGATGCCTAGTCCTAAAATGAAAAATGAATTTACTTTGTGTTGTCAAATAATAAATTCGTTGGAAAGTGTTGGTATGGAAGGCACCCGTGGATACAGCTAGCCATGGAAAGTGAAAGTATGGTTGAAAAAGGAATAAACTTTAATTTCTGTTTGGGAACCGCCTATGATATACTCCCTCTGTTCCTAAATATTTGTCTTTCTAGAGATTTCAACAAGTGACTACATACGGAGCAAAATGGGTGAATCTACACTCTAAAATATGTCTATATACATCCGTATGTGGTAGTCCATTTGAAATCTCTAAAAAGACAAATATTTAGGAACGGAGGGAGTATCTAGCATGGAGAGTATTGGGAACTACTCGATCGTTTTTCTTGATAGGAAAAGCATGCCTCCCAAAATGTTTTTATCTCTATCCTTTTCGCTTTGAGCTCTGGCACCTCTACAAATCCCTACTCCCCTCCGCGAAGGGCCTTTCTTTTACTTTATGCAATTTTTATTTTTTATTTGAGTCTCCATCTTCTCTTATAAAGCACCAACTAAGGGACACTATGATCGTACTTGAGCATTGGGTGTAGCTAATATGCGAGTGTGTGTCATGAATGGATCAATGATTGAGCATAATGGGCTAGGGATAACTTATTTTAGCATTGATATTTCGAAAGACATGGTTGCTTGTTGATATGCTTGAGTATTGAAGGTCTCATGTCAAAACTAGTGTCGGATATGGGGTCCCGGCAAACCCTTAAGGTTTAAACTCTGGGGTGCGCGTGAAGTCTTTCCCTCCTACCGATCTACGCCCTAGCTCACTGGATCTCGCGGACGAACTCGACGAACTCACAACACAGAAGACACGAGATTTATACTGGTTCGGGCCATCGTTGTGGTGTAATACCCTACTCCAGTGTGGTGGTGGTGGATTGCTTCTTGGGCTGATGATGAACAGTACAAGGGGAAGAACAGCCTCCTGAGGTTGAGGTGTTCTTGTGCTCAACGAACTTGTCTGGGTGAGGACTCGGTGGGTTCGAGACCTGATGAACCTGCCTCTACTGTGGTGGCTAGCTCTACTTATATAGGCCCTGGTCCTCTTCCCAAATATTGAGCGGGAAGGGAGCCAACAACGGTAGGCAAATTTGAAGGGGGACAGCTAGTACAAGCTATCCTAACAAAAGCGGTCTTCGCCTGCCAAAGGCTCTGGTGGTGACGCCGTCTTGGGCTCCACGATGACCTCCGTCTCGCCATCCTTCTAATCTGGGTCTCGTTGCACCGATATGGCAACCTTTGCCTGATGCCTCGGTACTCCTTGCCTGCGCTGGCTTCCTTAGCACCAAAGAGGAAACAAGGACGCTGGATGCGCTGGCGCCTGCCTGGCGCCCGCCTGGTGCCAATCGTCATGGCTCACGTCACGAGAGCCTCGTGAGGTTTGCCCCGCCTTGATATCTCCGCTCCTCGTGAGCCTGCCTGACTAGGCCACTCCTGAGGAGGTCTTGCGTTGTCCGCCTCGCGAGGGTCTTGAATGCTTTGCTGATGAAGATGGGCCATACGGCTTGCTGGCTTAGCCACGCCGTGGGCCACAGGCAGGCAAGTTTGGGAACCCCCATTCCCAGAACACCAACAGTAGCCCCCAGGCCCAAGGTGCGCTCGGGCTTGGCTTCGCGGCGAAGCCAAGGGTCAAGTACGGAGCACCGCGGGCCCCAAAAGCCTGCGGCCTCGATTGCCGCGTGGCGGTTGATTGGACATGGGCGTCTCCGCTTCCCCATGTTGCCTCGGCAACTGCTTGACCTGACAAAAGGCTGGCGCAGGCAGTACTTGCCTTCATTGCTTCTTCCTCGCCTCGCTCCAGCTCCCCTTTCTTGCTCCTCGCCACTGCTACCTCCAGATCTGCTCCAATCTCATCCTGCATCTGCGATCCTTGGCGCCGCGCAACGTCAGGACTTCCTCAGCACCGGCTTGGTATGAGTCGGCCCTTGAGGCGCCCACCGTCACGGAGAAGAGCCTCGCCTCCGTGCGCCTGCTGACGGCGGGTGAGAGCAATGAGTGTGGGAGATCAAGCTCCGGCTTGCCTCCGACGTGCCGGAGCCTGAGGAAAGCACCTTCTTCCCCTTCTTCTCGAGCAGCGTCGCCGTCGGGTTGGTCCCTCCCTTCTTCGATTTCTTTTATGAAGTCCTCGACTACTACGGCCTGCAGGCGTTGCATCTCCATCCCAACTCTGTCCTCCTCCTGCCCATCTTCGCCTACTACTGTGAGGCGTACCTGGGCGTGATGCCATCCGTGGCGCTCCTGCGCCACTTCTTCTTCCTCCGTGTCAGCGAGGGGCACATCTCCGGATGCGCTAATTTCGTCGCATCCGGCAAGGCCAACTCGATCTCGAGCACCAGGAAGAGGTGATACGTCTCCAACGTATCTATAATTTATGAAGTATTCATGCTATTATATTATCCATCTTGGATGTTTATGGGCTTTATTGTGCACTTTTATGTTACCTTTGGGACTAACCTATTGACCCAGAGCCCAGTGCCAGTTTCTGTTTTTTCCCTTGTTTCAGTGTTTTGAAGAAAAGGAATATCAAACGGAGTCCAAACGGAATGAAACCTTCGGGAAAGTTATTTTTGGAAAGAAAGCAATCCGGGAGACTTGGAGTGCACGTCAGGGGATCAACGAGGAAGGCACGTGGCAGGGGGGCGCGCCCACCCCCCTGGGCGTGCCCTCCACCCTCGTGGGCCCCTCGTGGCTCCCCTGACGTATTTCTTCCTCCTATATATACCACTATACCCTAAAACCTTCGGGGAACAGAATAGATCAGGAGTTCCGCCGCCGCAAGCCTCTGTAGCCACCAAAAACCAATCGGGACCCTGTTCCGGCACCCTGCCAGAGGGGGAAACCCTCACCGGTGGCCATCTTCATCATCCCGGCGCTCTCCATGACGAGGAGGGAGTAGTTCACCCTCGGGGCTGAGGATATGTACGAGTAGCTATGTGTTTGATCTCTCTCTCTCTCTCGTGTTCTTGAGGTGATACGATCTTGATGTATCGCGAGCTTTGCTATTGTAGTTGGATCTTATGATGTTTCTCCCCCTCTACTCTCTTGTAATGGACTGAGTTTCCCCTTTTGAGTTATCTTATCGGATTGAGTCTTTAATGATTTGAGAACACTTGATGTATGTCTTGCGTGGGATAACCGTGGTGACAATGGGTTATTCTATTGATTCACTTGATGTATGTTTTGGTGATCAACTTGCGGGCTCCGCCCATGAACCTATGCATAGGGGTTGGCACACGTTTTCGTCTTGACTCTCCGGTAGAAACTTTGGGGCACTCTTTGAGGTTCTATGTGTTGGTTGAATAGATGAATCTGAGATTGTGTGATGCATATCGTATAATCATACCCACGGATACTTGAGGTGACATTGGAGTATCTAGGTGACATTAGGGTTTTGGTTGATGTGTGTCTTAAGGTGTTATTTTACTACGAACTCTAGGGCTATTTGTGACACTTATAGGAATAGCCCAATGGATTGATCGGAAAGAATAACTTTGAGGTGGTTTCGTACCCTACCATAATCTCTTCGTTTGTTCTCCGCTATTAGTGACTTTGGAGTGACTCTTTGTTGCATGTTGAGGGATAGTTATATGATCCAATTATGTTATTATTGTTGAGAGAACTTGCACTAGTGAAAGTATGAACCCTAGGCCTTGTTTCCTAGCATTGCAATACCATTTACGCTCACTTTTATCATTAGTTACCTTGTTGTTTTTATATTTTCAGATTACAAAAACCTATATCTACCATCCATATTGCACTTGTATCACCATCTCTTCGCCAAACTAGTGCACCTATACAATTTACCATTGTATTGGGTGTGTTGCGGACACAAGAGACTCTTTGTTATTTGGTTGCAGGGTTGTTTGAGAGAGACCATCTTCATCCTACGCCTCCCACGGATTGATAAACCTTAGGTCATCCACTTGAGGGAAATTTGCTACTGTCCTACAAATCTCTGCACTTGGAAGCCCAACAACGTCTACAAGAAGAAGGTTGCGTAGTAGACATCAAGATCTTTTCTGGCGCCGTTGCCAGGGAGGCTAGGTAAGTGGCACTCACACCCCGTCAACTAAGCTCTTTTCTGGCGCCGTTACCGGGGAGGTGAGTGCTTGAAGGTATATCTTTAGATATTGCAATCGAATCTTTTACTTTCTTGTTTTATCACTAGTTTATATTATAAAAGAAAACTACAAAAAAATGGAATTAAGGGTGCCTCATATGCTTCATCTTTTTAATATCTTTCGTGAAAATGATGGGAAGGAAAATTGTGCTCAAGTACTAGAAGAAGAATTACATAGAATGCTTGGCATAAAATATGTGAATGATGAACATGATTGCAATGTTGTTAGTATGAATTATTTGAATATCCATTATGCTTATGATATGAAAAATCCCAAGCTTGGGGATGCTACGTTTGATGAGGATGACACATTTGAGAATATATTTGCTGAAATTGATTTTTGTCCCAAGCTTGGGGATGCTACGTTTAATGAAGATGATATTTTTAGCCTCCCAAGTTTTGATATGCAAATTTATAATGATGATAGCATGCCTCCTACTTATGATGATTATATTGATGAAAGTGGTTTTGGAAGAGTGTCAACTTTAGGAAGTAGTGATCCCACTATTTTGGAGGATATTGGATCTTATAATATTTATGAAAGATGATTTGGAGAGGTCATGACTTTATTTAGTGATGATTCCACTATCTTGGAAGAGGTTTCAATCGATTATGATGAGAACAAAGTTGCTACTTATGATGATTATTGTGATGAAACTTATGATATAAAAAGTAGTGATGATTATATTTATAAAACTTGTCATGATTATGATTACCCTTTTTCTGAACATTACTCATTTAATGTGGAAACAATTTATAGTACTCGAGTCTCTTATGATACTCTCACTATTCCGAATGAGAAGAATTTTGCTTATGTGGAGAGTAATAAAATTTCTATGCAAGTAGATCATGAAAAGAATGCTTTAGGTGCTGGTTATATTGTTGAATTCATTCATGATGCTACTGAAAATTATTATGAGAGAGGATCATATGCTTCTACATATTGCAATAATACCAAGTTTCCTCTCTATGTGCTTAAAATCTTGAAGTTATGCTTGTTTTGCCTTCCTACGCTAGTTGATTATTGTTCCCATAAGTTGTTAGCTCACAAAATCCCTATGCATAGGAAGTGGGTTAGACTTAAATGTGCTAGTCATATTCTTCATGATGCTCTCTTTATGTTTCAATTCTTATCTTTTATGTGAGCATCATTGAAATCATCATGCCTAGCTAGGGGCGTTAAACGTTAGCGCTTGTTCGGAGGCAACCCAATTTTATTTTTCTTTCTTGCCTTTTGCTCCTGTTTAGCAATAAATAATCATGTAGCCTCTGGTTAGATGTGGTTTTATGTTTTAATTAGTGTTTGTTCCAAGTAGAACCTTTGGGAAGACTTGGGTGAAGTCTTTATGATCATGCTGTAAAAAAAACAGAAACTTTAGCGCTCACGAGTAGCTAAAACTTTTTACTGGAGAGTGCTATTTAGTTTATTCTTTTTGAAGATGATTACTAGAAAAATTCCTCAGGTCCACCAATTTATTTTAGAATTTTTGGAGTTCCAGAAGTTTGCGTTAGTTACAGATTACTACAGACTGTTCTGTTTTTGACAGATTCTGTTTTTCGTGTGTTGTTTGCTTATTTTGATGACTCTATGGCTAGCAAAATAGTTTATAAACCATAGAGAAGTTGGAATACAGTAGATTTAACACCAATATAAATAAAGAATGAGTTCATTACAGTACCTTGAAGTGGTGTTTTGTTTTCTTTCTCTAACGGAGCTTACGAGTTTTCTGTTGAGTTTTGTGTTGTGAAGTTTTCAAGTTTTGGGTAAAGATTCGATGGACTATGGAATAAGGAGTGGCAAGAGCCTAAGATTGGGGATTCCCAAGGCACCCCAAGGTAATATTCAAGGACGACCAAGAGCCTAAGCTTGGGGATGCCCCGGAAGGCATCCCCTCTTTCGTCTTCGTTCATCGGTAACTTTACTTGGGGCTATATTTTTATTCACCACATGATATGTGTTTTGCTTGGAGCGTAATTTTATTTTCTTTAGCTTTGCTTGCTGTTTGAATAAAATACCAAGATCTGAAATTCTTAAATGAGAGAGAGTCTTCACATAGCTACATAATTATTTAACTACTCATTGATCTTCACTTATATCTTTTTTGAGTAGTTTGTCATTTACTCGTGTGCTTCACTTATATCCTATGAGTAAATGGTTGAATGATTTGAATGTCATAAATCTGAAATTATACATGTTTCATATGCTTACCCATGGGGAGTAATTACTTTACATATAAGAAGTAGAGGTGGTAAATTTATTGAAGGTTAGCAAACATTGTATTGGTCACTTGAACAATTCATGAAAGAATATTGAAGGAAGTGAGATTTCACATATAATACTATCTTGGACATCTTCTATGATTGTGAGCCCCATTAATTATTTTCAAACCTGAGCAAATTAGTTGAAGTTGGACAAGGAAGACAACATAATGAGTTATGCTTGGGTATATTTGTATAGAAGTTATATTGTTATGGATCCTCTAACATGTGGTGCTTGCTATTTAGAATCCTTTGCTAGCCAAAATATCTGTACTAAGCGGGAATACTGCTTGTGCATCCAAATTCCTTGAACCAAGTTTATTCCATGAGTGTCCACCATATCTACCTATATGCGGTATTTACCTGCCGTTCTAATTTGCATGTGCCAAACTCTAAACCTTAAAATAATAATCTGTTTTGTATGCCTGAATCGCTCATGTAGCGACTAGGGGCTGTCAGTATCTTCCATGCTAGGTGGGTTATTCTCACGATGAGTGGACTCCGCTCATCATTCACGAGAAAATGGTTGGTAACTGGGATGCCCAGTCCTATGATCAAAAGATCAAAAATAAATTCGCAAATAATTTAAACAAAACTCCCCCGGGAATGTTGATGTTAGTTGGAGGCACCCGTTGTTTTGGGCAAGCCATGGATTGATAATTGTTGGTGGAGGGGGAGTAAAATCTTTACCTTTCTGTTTGGGAACCGCCTATAATGTATGTAGTATGGAAGATATTGGGAACTCTTGGTCGTTATGTTGACAATGAAAGCATACCTCTCAAAATTATTTTCATCTATGTTTTTGCTTCGAGCTCTGGCACCTCTGCAAATACCTCCCTCTGCGAAGGGCCTATCTTTTACTTTTATGCAAGAGTCAATAGTATTCCTTCTCATTCCAACCTACTCTTTAGTTGGCAAGCATCATGTGATGGAAAGATCTAAGCATATATGGACATTCAAATATATTTGATCATGAATTATTATTGTTGACAATTATCTATATGATAAATAAGTTGGGAGGCGAAACATTAAGCCCCTATCTTTCTATGTGTTCGATGGATGCTATTTTTTCTAAAAATATGCTTTGGGTGGTAGCAATCATGGAAGACTATATGATAGTTGAGTATGTGGGATTTGCTAAATCAAAGCTCTGACATAGACTCTTCCTGAAAATAAGATGAATTGCAATTGTTTGATGACTGAGAGCATAGTTTGTTAGTTTTCAAGAAAGTTTATGATCTATACTTTAACATGTGAATAGTTTGTTACTTGATCATGCAAAGTTTTATGATATGAGCTACTGTTATGACATATAATGATGCTAGAAAAGGTGATTGAAATTATCATTGATTAAACCTATGCACCCGCTAGCATTCACACTTCATAAATTCTTTCTTTTATCATTTACCTACTCGAGGACGAGCAGGAATTAAGCTTGGGGATGCTGATACGTCTCCAACGTATCTATAATTTATGAAGTATTCATGCTATTATATTATCCGTCTTGGATGTTTATGGGCTTTATTATTCACTTTTATATTACTTTTGGGACTAACCTATTGACCCAGAGCCCAGTTCCAGTTTCTGTTTTTTCCCTTGTTTCAGTGTTTCGAAGAAAAGGAATATGAAAAGGAGTCCAAATGGAATGAAACCTTCGGGAAAGTTATTTTTGGAAAGAAAGCAATCCGGGAGACTTGGAGTGCACGTCAGGGGATCAACGAGGAAGGCACGAGGCAGGGGGGCGCCCACCCCCCAGGGTGCGCCCTCCACCCTCGTGGCTCCCCTGACGTATTTCTTCCTCCTATATATACCAATATACCCTAAAACCTTCGGGGAACAGAATAGATCGGGACTTCCGCCGCCGCAAGCCTCTGTAGCCACCAAAAACCAATCAGGACCCAGTTCCGGCACCCTGCCGGAGGGGGAAACTGTCACCGGTGGCCATCTTCATCATCCCAGCGCTCTCCATGACAAGGAGGGAGTAGTTCACCCTCGGGGCTGAGGGTATGTACCAGTAGCTATGTGTTTGATCTCTCTCTCTCGTGTTCTTGAGGTGATACGATCTTGATGTATCGCGAGCTTTGCTATTGTAGTTGGATCTTATGATGTTTCTCCCCCTCTACTCTCTTGTAATGGATTGAGTTTCCCCTTTTGAGTTATCTTATCGGATTGACTCTTTAATGATTTGAGAACACTTGATGTATGTCTTGCATGGGATAACCGTGGTGACAATGGGTTATTCTATTGATTCACTTGATGTATGTTTTGGTGATCAACTTGCGGGTTCCGCCCATGAACCTATGCATAGGGGTTGGCACACGTTTTCGTCTTGACTCTCCGGTAGAAACTTTGGGGCACTCTTTGAGGTTCTATGTGTTGGTTGAATAGATGAATCTGAGATTGTGTGATGCATATAGTATAATCATACCCACGGATACTTGAGGTGACATTGGAGTATCTAGGTGACATTAGGGTTTTGGTTGATGTGTGTCTTAAGGTGTTATTTTACTACGAACTCTAGGGCTGTTTGTGACACTTATAGGAATAGCCCAATGGATTGATCGGAAAGAATAACTTTGAGGTGGTTTCGTACCCTACCATAATCTCTTCGTTTGTTCTCCGCTATTAGTGACTTTGGAGTGACTCTTTGTTGCATGTTGAGGGATAGTTATATGATCCAATTATGTTATTATTGTTGAGAGAACTTGCACTAGTGAAAGTATGAACCCTAGGCCTTGTTTCCTAGCATTGCAATACCGTTTACGCTCACTTTTATCATTAGTTACCTTGCTGTTTTTATATTTTCAGATTACAAAAACCTATATCTACCATCCATATTGCACTTGTATCACCATCTCTTCGCCAAACTAGTGCACCTATACAATTTACCATTGTATTGGGTGTGTTGGGGACACAAGACACTCTTTGTTATTTGGTTGCAGGGCTGTTTGAGAGAGACCATCTTCATCCTACGCCTCCCACGGATTGATAAACCTTAGGTCATCCACTTGAGGGAAATTTGCTACTATCCTACAAACCTCTGCACTTGGAGGCCCAACAACGTCTACAAGAAGAAGGTTGCATAGTAGACATCAAGAGGGCCGACAACATTCGATCCAAATGGGTCATGATGGACGCCAAGCGCGCCGATCCGCGTCTGGTGTTGCCAACGGTGGCGCCCTCTTCCAATGGGGGGTGGCCCAAGACGGAGCTTGCCAATGAGCGGGCATCGTTAGTGTTGGGGCAGATGATGACCGACTTGAAGCCGGGCAATGCGAGGGCGGCCAAGGTGACGGGGGTCATGCTCCTGAGGGAGTTCTTGACGCTGTGAGTTGCCCCGCTCCAGGCGCGCGCGCGCCCCCTGTGGGAGCTTGAAGAAGAGGGAAACAAGACCCGCCTGAGGCCGGGGGCCCTGCCTGACGATGAATTGGCCACTGTCCTACGTCTCATAGTTGGGGACAACCAGGAGTACCCGCCAAGCGCCTTCGCTCCCCTGTTCTAACGCAAGGACCGGGAGGAATTTGTCGCCTCCTGGCCGACCTTTGACGCGCGCGGACTGGTGCCACCGGCGCTCCCGGGAGCCCCTGCGGCACCGAAACCGGTGGAGGTGTCCTCTGACGAGTCCCATGGGGAGGGGGAAGAGGAGGTGGACTCGGAGAAGACTCTTGAAGAGGTGGGGGAGACTTCCCCTCTGAGCAAGGCCGAGATCCTCCGCGCCCTTCCTGACGATGCCGAGGCCGACGCCCGCCAGGAGGAGAGGGAGCAGCCCCTCATCCCGACGAGGGGTAGGTCGTCGCTGGTGCCTCGCGATGCCGCCTCCGTCCCGATGTTGTCAGGCTTCAAGCTCCCCAAGCGGAAGTATGTCGCGGTGGATCGGTAAGTGTCTTAAGCTTCGCTTTGTCCCTGTTTGTACTCGTCATTTCCTGATGCTCGCCCTTGGTTGACCAGGCCGACGCCTTCGTCGAAGAAGAGGAAGGACGATGCGGCGGCCGTGCCTCCCTCCCCAGAGAAAGGAGGCAGCAGCGTCCGCATCTCCCCAGCCCGATCGTCCTCGCGGGGCCAAGGGGAACATCACCGTGTGGAATCAGCCCCCATGGCCCCGCTGGCTCTGGAAGTGCCGGCGCCTGGTGCGGCTGATGAGGTCCCAGCTGCTCCGGAACCCGCGATCTCCCATGCCTTGGTGACGACGTTGCCTCCTCCCACTGCTGCACCTCCACTCCCTGGTTCTTCTGCTCCTGCTGCTGTTCTGGAATGTGCTCTTTCGGAGATGACCCAGTTGCAGGCAGATCTCCTGGGCGCGGACCCACGCCTGGTGGCCGGGCGCCTGGAGCTGGCCTCTGGCTGGCTTCACTCCGACTTGGCGGTTCGCGCGGCGCTGGGCCAGGCCACTGCGGCTTCCGAGAAGGAGAAGCAAAGTGCCGGCAACGCTGCAGCCGATCGTGAGGCGGCGCTGAAAGACGCCAAGGCCGCCCGTGACCGCTGCCAAGAGCTGGAGGATGAGTTGAAGAGCCTACGTGACGAGCGCGCCGAAGAATCACGCTGCCGCCAACCGAAGGAGGGGGAGGTGAAGGCCCGGGAGGACGCTGTCAAGAACCGTGATGCTGAGCTGGCAGAGTTGGGGAAGACGCAGGCCGCCGAGCGCAACCGGTTGGAAGAGTTGGGGCGGAAGATGGAGGCGAGGGAGGCCGATCTTGATGCCAAGGCGCGAGTCCTGGTCGAAGACCGCATGGCCTTTGCCGATCTCGAGAAGAGATCTCGCAAGGCACTGAAGACGCTCTACGAGCACGGCCTGGAGAAGTCGCTGGCCACCGACGAGGACGGCCCCGCCCGGTTGCTTCCTCTCTTGGTGAAGGCGCTCGAGGAAGTCATTGACGGCGTCGCGTCCTATCTTCAGCTGCATTGACTCGCGTCTTCAGCCATCTGCACCTCCGCGACCCCAACGCTTGCCTTGACGAGCTGCTGGAGCCTGTGGCTGAAGATCAATGCGAGGCCGCCGCCGCAGCCGTACAAGGTCAAGTGGAGGCCTTGCTGAAGAAGTTCCGCGGCTTTGTCTCCGCTCCTTTGTCCGGCGATGTCGCCGATCCTGCGGCTGGTGGTGAAGGTGAAGACAATGTCACTCACGAAGGAGCACCTTCCGCAGGCGATGGCGGCGCCCGGGGGTGACCTGCAGCTATTCTCCCGTTTCGTCCCTGCAACATGCATTAGGCCTCGTGGAGGCGTTTAGACTTCTCATTTGACATCGTGAGGACAATGTGTTTGTAATATTTGCTTCGAGATTTTGCAATTTCCTTCCTATTTGCTTTGCGTTCTGTGTCGGCAGAGCCCGGCCCCGCGCATACCTCAACCATCATTGGGCCGACCGGAGACCAGGACGGACCAAGGAGTGAGGGACTACGTGACCAGTTAGCCTCCTGAGTCGCGATGCTCAGGAGTCCCCCTTGACGCGCAAACAGCTCATAGGGAGAGTTCGCGAGGATAGATTAATGTTCTACGTCGGCAGAGCCCGGCCCCGCGCATACCTCAACTGCCATTGGGCCGACCAGAGACCAGGACGGACCAAGGAGTGAGGGGCTACATGACTAGTTAGGCTCCTGAGTCGCGATGCTCAGGAGTCCCCCTTGACGTGCAAACAATTTCCATACCTGCCCTCGCCGAGGCCTCGGGAGGGGCGCGCGACGCCCAGGTCCGGGAGACCTAGTTGGGTAGCGTGCGCTTGGGCGTGACCCGAGCGCAGCCCCCGTGCCCAGCCCCCTCGCGCGGCTCTCGCGAGGGGAGGCATTGCGGTGAGGCTGGACGCTGAGCTCTGGGCTCCCTGAGGTTGGTACGACCGTGGGGTCGCCCTCAGTTGTTTATCACCAGCGCGGAGCATAGTGCTTCCGCTTGTGCACGGGCATAGCCGCTCCTCGGCAGTGTCGACGGCCAGCGCGGAGCATGATGCTTCCACTTGTGCGTGGGATGGGGGGGCCCTCCGGGAGGAGCCATCGGGGCGTGCACAGCCCCGCCCTGACATGTGGCTTGCACGGCAGGGCTGCGAGGTGTATCTGGGCACTCGTGAGCCAGCGTGGGACTCACGAGGCCCTACCTCAAGGCGAGTTGCGCCTGGTCTTGAGTCTTGGTGGCTGTATGTTCCTGCAAGTCGGTTAGGTGCAAGCACTCTACGTCCTCAGGTCCCGGCCCTCGAGCGAGCTCAGCCACCTATGCCAGGTCGCGATGACGTGGTCAAGGGCAGGGGGTGAGGGCTGGAGAGCCAGTAAGAGCTCCTGAGTCGCGATGCTCAGGAGCCCCCCTTTTAACGCGCAAGAGAATTGCACAGGGTGAATGGACCCGCGGTGGGTGGCGATCGAGCAGGTGATAACCGTAGGCAGGTTAAGTAGGGAAGGCAAATCAGCTTGGGTAAATACAGGAAGATACATGCCACTGGGTCCGGCCCGTGCGGCTTGGGGATGATGCAGCCCGAGGGGCGCCCCCAGCAAGGTAAGCTAAAGATATAAGCAAAAGGGATACATGCCACAGGGACGGACCCATGCGGCCTGGGAATAATGCAGCCCGAGGGGCGCTCCCAGCTAAACGAGCTTGGAAAGTGTCACCTGATTCTGTAGACGGAGTAGAGTTGGTGCAGCTGAAGGCGTGCGTCAAAGGAATGACTCTTCACGAGCCGCCGGGGCCCTGAGCCTTGGGAGGCTCTGGGGGCTCGGGAGGTTCCCTGAAGACCGTCTCCATCTCTTCTAGGACGGCATGGTACCTGGCCTCCTGAGCCGCCAGGACAAGCCGCATGTTGCGCTGATAGGCTGACACCACGCTCGGCAAGCCGAAGGGCATGCGAACGTAGCTGTATGGCGGGCCCTCGCAACGGCCCACATGCGAAGGCCAGAAACGCTCCTGAGATGCGGCCTTGTTGAGCCCTGGGACGTCGATGCAGACTCGCAGCCCAGCATCCTTGCCTGGGTGGGGAGCTGCGCCTCGTGAGCGGCCGTCGCCGCACATGGCTCTTGCGTCTTGCAGTTCCTGAGTGGTCTTGGTGATGAACTTCTGAGTGGTGGGCACTCCTTGCCCTGTGTTCTCCTGAGGGAAACGTGCCGCGAAGCACGCCTCCAAGTGGTGCCCAAGTGCCTCCCTCATGAGGTTGGCAAGGTCTGAGGCCCTCCAGAAGAGAGCCCCCGAGCCCTGCCCGAGGAGGGCGCCCCTGGAGCAGGCGCTGATCCTGACGAGGCTCCAGCTGCGTCGCCACCCTCTTGAGGTCCTGCTCGGCGCAGCTGCTTCTTCTTCTTGGTGAGGGCCTTAGGAGGGCCCTCACTCCTGCTGTCGGGGTCGTTGATTGCTGCAGCTTGGAAGGCGCGCTCGAGGGAGAACACCGCGTCCCTTTCTTCACATGGGACCGTGATGATCCCGCCGCTTCCTGGCATCTTGAGGACGTTGTAGCCGTGATGGGTGACTGCCATGAACTTGGCCAGGGCTGGATACCCGAGGATGGCGTTGTACAGCTGGCGGATGTGCGCGACGTCGAAGTCGATGAGCTCGGTGCGGTAGTTCTTGCGCTCTCCGAAGGTGACAGGCAGGCGGACCTGCCCTATCGGTGTGGTGGAACCGTCGGTCACTCCTGAGAAAGGCTTGGTAGGCTGGAGCTGCTCATATGGCACTTGGAGGTTGTCGAACGAGTCGATGGACAGGACGTTGAGCCCTGCGCCGCTGTCGATGAGGGTCTTGGTAACCTGCACATTGCTGATGACTGGGGAGCAGAGCATCGGGAGGGCGCCAGCGGTGGCCGCGCACTTGAGCTGATCTGCTGAGTTGAAAGTGATGGCGCATTGGGACCACTTGAGCGGGCGCGTGGCCTCGAGCTTGGGGAGCACCGCATTCACTTCGCGAGCAAACTGTTTGAAGATGCGCTGAGAGGCTGGGGCCTGGGCGCCGCCCAAGATGCAGGCGATCGCACGCGGCTCCTGGAAGCCTCCAGCCCCCTGGTCCTGATGGTGATCGTCGTTCCTTCTTGGTGGCAGCAGCGGGGGAAGGCCAGCGTTGCCTTGGTGGCGATCCTCACGAGGCTGGTCCCTCCAGGCACCCTCGTGAGGATGGTCCTGCCAGCGGTCCTCACGAGGCCTGTCGCGCCACTCCTGGCGCGGGCCACTGTCGTCCTAGCGTCCGCCTCCACGTCCTCCTCCACGGCCGTAGCGTCGGTCGCTGCACTCGCGAATGGCTCTGAGCTCTTGACAGTCACTGGTGTTGTGGGTGTTCAGGTTGTGAAAGGCGCAGAACGGTCGGCTGTTCTTGGATGACTCGGGCTGATCTCTGCCCCGCTTGGTGTTGGGCTCCGCTGCTAGCACTGCTGCTTCCTTGTGCTTCACGTCCTTTGCCTTGGCCTTCTTCTCCTCTGTGCCCGCGGCTGGCAGCTCGAGGAGGGAGAGGCGCCCCTCCTCAGCTCTTGCGCACTCGGTCGCCAGGTTGAACAGCTCCTAAGATGTGCACAACTCCTCATGGATAGCGAGCTCTTCCTTCATCTTGACGTCATGGACGCCGTCTGAGAATGTGGAGATGATGGCCTCGTCCGTGACCTTGGGGATTTTGAGGCGAGTGTTGTTGAAGCGCTGGATGTACTTCTGGAGGGTCTCTCCTGGTTGTTCCTTGATATGGCGTAGGTCACCCGCGGCCGGCGGGCGGTCGCGAGTGCCCTGGAAGTTGGCGACGAAGCGGTCGCGCATCTCGTCCTAGGAGGAGATCGAGCCGTGCTGCAGGTTCAGGAGCCAGGAGCGGGCTCCATCCTTGAGAGCCATGGGAAACCGGTTCGCCATGACTTTCTCATCGCCGTTGGCCGCTTTGATGCTCAGCTCGTAGAGCTGCAGGAACTCCGCGGGGTCGGCGGTGCCGTCGTAGCAAGGAGGCAGATCCGGCTTGAACTTGCCTGGCCAGGCGACGCTACGCAGCTCGGGGGTGAAGGCGCGGCAGCCGGCCGTGGTTGCTGGGGCCCGCTTCGGAGGTGGAGCTTGGTCTTGATGAGGTCCGCACGGCGCCGCTGCGGGCGGTGCGTGGTCTTGATGAGGCGGCGCGGGAAGCGCAGGTGCAGCTTCTCGCGGCCGAGGGATTTCTTGGCAGCTTCTCTCTTCGCGCGCGGGCGCCGGGCGTGGTGGATCACGCCGCGGGGCCGCGCGCCTTGGTGCCAAGGCACCGCCTTGGGACAGAGGTGGTGGAGGCGCGCCATGAGCCTCGTCGCCCGTGGCTGGCGGAGGGTGAGGCAGAGAGAGGGACGGCGCCGGGGAGCCCCCTGCGGCGCGGACGAGCTCGGCGACGCGGTCGAGCCACTCCACATAGAGGTCGTCAACCGGGCGGTAGCGCATGAGTTCATTTGCGGCGAGGAGTCTGGCCCGCGCCTCCATGGGCGCGACGTGCGTGAGACGAAGAACCGGCCGGGGTTAGCGGCGGAGTGGCGGTGCGGCCGTCCTGCCGCACCGATGGATGCAACGAGGGCGCTTGCCGCTCGTTCCCCGCCGGGCCGGTGGTGGCATTGGCGGCGGGAGACAGAGAACGACGAGGTGGCCCGCCGACAGGAGCCGTCTGAGCAACGCGGGCGGTGAGGGCAGCCCGGTGCTCAGCTCGAGCACGGCGAGCGTCCCCATGGAGACGACAGAGCGACGGAGCGACGAATTGATGGAAGGGAAGCTACGGCGCACCCCTACCTGGCGCGCCAAATGTCGGATGTGGGGTTCCGGCAAAACCTTAAGGTTCGAACTCTGGGGTGCGCGCGAAGTCTTTCCCTCCTACCGATCTACGCCCTAGCTCACTAGATCTCGCGGACGAACTCGACGAACTCACAACACAGAAGACACGAGATTTATACTAGTTCGGGCCACCGTTGTGGTGTAATACCCTACTCCAGTGTGGTGGTGGTGGATTGCCTCTTGGGCTGATGATGAACAGTACAAGGGGAAGAACAGCCTCCTGAGGTTGAGGTGTTCTTGTGCTCAACGAACTTGTGTGGGTGAGGACTCGGTGGGTTTGAGACCTGATGAACCTGCCTCTACTGTGGTGGCTAGCTCTACTTATATAGGCCCTGGTCCTCTTCCCAAATATTGAGCGGGAAGGGAGCCAACAACGGCGGGCAAATTTGAAGGGGAACAGCTAGTACAAGCTATCCTGACAAAAACGGTCTTCACCTGCCAAAGGCTCTGGTGGTGACGCCGTCTTGGGCTCCACGATGACCACCGTCTCGCCGTCCTTCTGGTCTTGGTCTCGTTGCACCGATATGGCAACCTTTGCCTGACGCCTCAGTACGCCTCGCCTGCGCTGGCTTCCTTAGCACCAAAGAAGAAACAAGGACGCTGGGCGCGTTGGCGCCCGCCTGGTGCCAATCGTCATGGCTCATGTCATGAGATCCTCATGAGGTTTGCCCCGCCTTGATATCTCCACTCCTCGTGAGCCTGCCTGAGTAGGCCACTCCTGAGGAGGTCTTGCGTCGTCCGCCTCGCGAGGATCTTGAATGCTTTGCTGATGAAGATGGGCCGTACGGCCTACTGGCTTAGCCACGCCATGGGCCGCAAGCAGGCAAGTCTGGGGACCCCCGTTCCCAGAACGCCGACAACTAGACTATTGCTTTGAACCATATAAAAGTCCAAATGTCCGTGCTACAAAGAAAATGTGATTAGCATGTTAGGCAGCATTCCACATCAATTTTTATGTTTTTATCATCTACCTACTCGAGGACGAGCAGGAATTAAGCTTGGGGATGCTGATACGTCTCCAACGTATCTATAATTTTTCATTGTTCCATGTTGTTATATTACCATTCTTGGATGTTTTACAATCATTTTATAGTCATTTTATATCATTTTTTGGTACTAACCTATTGCCGTAGTGCCAAGTGTCAGTTGTTGTTTTCTGCATGTTTTTTACATCGCAGGAAATCAATACCAAACGGAGTCCAAATGCAGCAAAAAAATTTGTGGATTTTTTTGGGCCAGAAGACATCCAGTGGGCCAAAGATGTACCAAAGAGGGAGCCCGAGGTGAGCACAAGACACCAGGGCGCACCTGGAGGCCCAGGCACGCCCTGGTGGGTTGTGCCCACCTCGGTGGCCTCCAGCACCGCCTCTTTGCTCTATAAATACCCCAATATTCCAGAAACCCTAGGGGAGTCGACGGAAATCAATTCCAGCCGCCGCAAGTTCCAGAACCACCAGATCCAATCTAGACACCATCACGGAGGGGTTCATAATGCCCATTGGTGCCTCTCTGATGATGCGTGAGTAGTTCATTGTAGACCTACATGTCCGTAGTTAGTAGCTAGATGGCTTCCTCTCTCTCTTTTGATTCTCAATACAATGGTCTCTTGGAGATCCATATGATGTAACTCTTTTTGCGGTGTGTTTGTCGGGATCCGATGAACTTTCAGTTTATGATCAAATCTATCTTTTTATCCATGAAAGTTATTTGAGTCTTCTTTGATCTCTTATATGCATGATTGCTTATAGCCTCGTATTTCTTCTCCAATATTTGGGTTTTGTTTGGCCAACTTCATCTATTTATCTTGCAATGCGAAGAGGTGCTTTGTGATGGGTTCGATCTTATGGTGCTTGATCCCAGTGACAGAAGGGGAACCGGCACGTATGTATCGTTGCTATTAAGGATAACAAGATGGGGTCTATTTCTACATAAATAGATCTTGTCTACATCATGTCATCGTTCTTATTGCATTACTCTGTTTCTCCATGAACTTAATACACTAGATGCATGCTGGATAGCGGTCAATGTGTGGAGTAATAGTAGTAGATGTAGGCAGGAGTCGGTCTACTAATCTTGGACGTGATGCCTATATAATGATCATTTCCTGGATATCGTCATGATTATTTGAAGTTTTATCAATTGCCCAACAGTAATTCATTTACCCACCGTTTGTATTTTTCTGGAGAGAAGCCACTAGTGAAATCTACGCCCCCAGGGTCTCTTCCTTATTATATTTGCCTTTGCGATCTATTTTTATTTGATTTTATTTTCAGATCTATTAAACCAAAAATACAAAAATACCTTGCTGCAATTTATTCTTATTTATTTTATCTCGCGTTCCCGCGAGATCTATTTACCTAATCTATCATATTTTTATCCCGTCTACTTGCCAATTTCGGGCGCCGTTGCCCGAAAGGGATTGACAACCCCTTTAATACGTCGGGTTGCGAGTATTTGTTATTTGTGTGCAGGTGCCGTTCACTTAGTGTTACGTGGTTCTCCTACTGGTTCGATAACCTTGGTCTCATCACTGAGGGAAATAACTACCATTGTTGTGCTGCACCATCCCTTCCTCTTTGGGGAAATACCGACATAGTTCAAGCAGACATCAATGGTATCTCTCTAGCCCTTTCTGAGACCGCAAACATAAATGCAGAGCACCCCTCAAGATCAAGGACTGACTAGACATTGTAATTCATGGTAAAAGAGATCCAATCATAGTCATACTCAATATAAATTAATAACAATACATACAAATGACAGTGGTGCTCTCTAACTGGTGCTTTTTATAAGAGGATGATGACTCAGCAATAAAAATAAATAGATAGGCCCTTAGCAGAGGGAAGCAGGGATTTGCAGAGGTGCCAGAGATTGAGTTTGAAAATAGAGATAAATAATATTTTGAGCGGTATGCTTTTCATTGTCAACATAACAACCAAGAGATCTCGGTATCTTCCATACTAGATACATTATAGGCGGTTCCCAGACAGAATGGTAAAGTTTATACTCCCCTACCACCAACAAACACACTCCACGGCTGGTCCGAAACAACGGGTACCGTCCAACTAACAACAGTCCTGGGGGAGTTATGTTTGCAATTATTTTGATTTGAGCATGGGACTGGGCATCCCGGCTACCAGCCATTTTCTCGTGAATGATGAGCGGACTCCACTCATCGTGATAATAACCCACCTAGCATGGAAGATATTGACAGCCCTAGTTGGTACATGAGCTATTCAAGCATACAAAACATATTATCATTTGAAGGTTTAGAGTTTGGCACTTGCAAATTTACTTGGAACGGCAGGTAAATACCGCATATAGGTAGGTATGGTGGACTCATATGGAACAACTTTGGGTTTATGGAAGTGGATGCACAAGCAGTATTCCCGCTTAGTACAAGTGAAGTCTAGAAAGAGACTGGGAAGCGACCAACTAGAGAGCGACAACAGTCATAAACATGCATTGAGATTTACCAACATTGAGTGCAAGCATGAGTAGGATATAAATCACCATGAACATAAATATCGTGGAGGCTATGTTGATTTTGTTTCTACTACATGCGTGAACATGTGTCAAGTCAAGCCACTCGAATCATTTAAAGGAGGATACCATCCTATCATACTACATCACAACCATTTTAATTTCCATGTTGGCACGCAAGGTAAACCATTATAAACTCCTTGCTAATTAAGCATGGCATGAGTAACTATAATCTCTAATTGTCATTGCAAACATGTTTCATTCATAATGGGCTGAATCAGGAATGATGAACTAATCATATTTACAAAAACAAGATAGGTCGAGTTCATACCAACTTTTCATCATCTCAATCATTTCATCATATATCGTCATTATTGCCTTTCACTTGCACGACCGAACGGTGTGGATAATAATAATAGTGCAAGTGCATTGGACTAAGCTGGAATCTGCAAACATTTATTCAAAGGAGAAGACAAGGTAATATGGGCTCTTTGTTAGATCAACAATAATGCATATGAGAGCCACTCAAGGTTTTCATCGTGGTCTTCTCCTCTCGACCCCCAAAGAAAAGAAAAGAATTTCAAAGAAACACACTGAAATATTTTTGGAGTTTTTGCTTTTCTGAAGAAAGTAAAACAAGAAAGAGAAAAACTATTTACATGGGAAAGCTCCTAACAAGCAAAAGAAGAATGAGAAATCTTGTTGGGTTTTCTTTCAATACTACTACTAAGCACGCATATAAAGTAAACTAACTATAACTATTTTTTTCTTAAGGTATTTCAAACACACAAGAAGAAAGCGAGAAAAAGAAAATAAACTAACATGGATAATACAATGAAAAAGTATGAACACCGACAACTGAAATGAGTGTGTGAACATGAATGTAATGTCGGTCAGAAATACGTACTCCCCCAAGCTTAGGCTTTTGGCCTAAGTTGGTCTACGGCCACGGCTGGCCTGGTGGATATCCAAAGTTATAATCGGGGTTATACTGAGATGCATCAGCTACTGCCTGAAGGGCTGCGGCATGGAGGCAAGCAGACTCTGTTGTTCTCTCATACTCGTTTGCCTCCTCTCTAGTTATAAAATATCTCCCATTTACCTGAAAGTTAAAAAAGGCAGGAGCAGGAAGAGTAACATGGACAGCACGTCGTCTATCAAAGATTAGCCAGTACTGGAGGAACTGCTCGTTCCTCTTAAGAAACTGGTAGCGTACCATAGCATCATAATCCAGAAAAGCAGGTGGCAACTCAATATCATAGAGATAACTAAGAACACCCAAATAATTAGCTAAACAAGTTGTATAAATCCCACCAAATAAATCTCCATCTTTAGCATTAAGATGTAACCTCCTTGCAATAATAGCCCCCAAGTTATATCGCTTATCACCTAACACGGCACACTTGAGGACACCAAGATCTGGAACGCAAAGGTGGTTATGATCATGTTTACCATTAATGCATCTTCCTATAAAGAGGGCAAAATAGTGTAGCAGGAAAGTGAATGCTCCCCATGGAGGCTTGTGTGATATTTCTAGTTTCTCCCATGGTGATGCTAGCAAGAAAATCATTGTATTCAGATTTTTGAGGCTCACTAAGAATACCCCATTATGGAATTTTGCATGCATCACAAAAATCTTCTAGGTCCATGGTACAAGATTCATCATAGAGATCAAACAGGACAGTATCAATATTGCGCTTAGATGAAAACTCAAACCTCCGCACAAAGGAATCGGTGAGATAATAATATTGTAGGCACTTGTTTGACAAGAAGTCTTCCAAAGGCCGGCATTCTTCACATATGCATAGAACTCATCCTTGAAACCTGCATGAACCATAAATTCATCCGACGAACATTCACAAGGCCGCATTTGAGCTTCTCTTGGTGGTTCAAGGTCCTGTTCGCGTATCGCGAGCCTCGGTGCTTGCTTCCTCGAAGAACCACCTTGGTGCATTTTCCTAGACATTTTTCTTCCTTTGAAAAATTTATGAAATTTTTAGTGACTCAAAATAAAAGTGAACCAAACTCAACAAAATTGATAGCAACTACTCCTACAAGTGCCTAGAGGCTATATCATGCATCAAAACTACTTTGGACCATATAAATTTGACATGCAAGCTCAAGAACAAGGTCACCACAGCAGCAAAATTTTGCAATGAATAAAGCACTAGAACAAAAAACTAATTGGACCATTGGAGGAGTCACATACCGAAGAACAATCCGCCAAAGCAGTTTTGTGAATAGAGCTTTGAGCAAGGAGATCGAAAATGGCAGCAAAATGAGCAAGAACACGAGTTTGAGCTATGGAGTGATTTTTTTTGGAGGAAGATGGAGTGGATGGGTGCTGGAATAAGTGGACGGGGGCCACGTGGGGCCCACAAGATCGAGGGCGCGCCCAGGGGGTAGGACGCACCCTCCACCCTTGGGCCAGCTGGTGAGCCCCCCTGGTGTGTGTTCAGTGCTAGAAATTCTTAAATATTCTATAAAAAATATACTAAATTTTCAGGGCATTTGGAGAACTTTTATCGTCGGGACTTTTTTATTGCACGGATAATTCAGAAAACAAACAGAAAATATTGTTTTTGCTTTATTTAATCTAAGTAACAGAAAATAAGAGATGGGTATAGAGAGTTGTGCCTTCTAAATTCATCCATCTCATGCCCATCAAAAGGAATCCATTAACAAGGTTGATCAAGTCTTATTAACAAACTTCTTCCGAATGACATGAAACTGGAGAACTTTCGAATAACACTAGGTTACCTCAACAGGGATATGCATTTCTCCAACAATAAGAATATCATATTACTTTTTGACACTAGGAAGAGGGAACTCAAAACCTCCAATGGTAATAGTTGAAATTTTTCCAATAGAATTGATACTATGAATTTGAGGTTGTTTCTTTGGAAAGTGTACCGTATGCTCATTATCATTAACATGAAAAGTGACATTTTCTTTGTTGCAATCAATAACAACCCCTGCAGTACTCAAAAAGGGTCTACCAAGGATAGTCGACATACTGTCGTCCTCGGGAATATCAAGAATAACAACGTTCGTTAAAATTGTAACGTTTGCAACCACAACAGGCACATCCTCACAAATATCGATGGGTATAGTAGTTGATTTATCAACCATTTGCAAAGAGATTTCAGTAGGTGTCAACTTATTCAATTCAAGTCTATGATATAAAGAGAAAGGCATAACATTAACACCAGCTCCAAGATCACATAAAGCAGTTTTAACATAGTTTCTTTTAATGGAGCATGGTATAGTTGGTACCCCTGGATCTCCAAGTTTCTTTGGTATTCCACC
The DNA here is from genome assembly GCF_018294505.1 of Triticum aestivum. Lineage (NCBI taxonomy): Eukaryota > Viridiplantae > Streptophyta > Magnoliopsida > Poales > Poaceae > Triticum > Triticum aestivum. The sequence goes on along the minus strand of NC_057796.1, from coordinate 204,436,593 downwards.
CTTAAAATTATAATTAGCAAGCATGGTGGAAATTTCAGCTTCAAGTATCTTTCTTTTATTTGTAACAATATCTTTCATATACTTAGCATAAGGAGGCATTTTAAGCATATCAGTCAAACGCATACGCAAAAAGATAGGTCTAATCATTTCAGCAAAGCGCTCAAAATCATCATTGTCCTTTTTCTTGGATGGCTTAGGAGGAAAGCGCATGGGTTTCTGAACCCATGGTTCTCTCTCCTTAGCGTGTTTCCTAGCAACAAAGTCTCTCTTATCATAACGTTGATTCTTTGATTGTGGGTTATCAAGATCAACAGCAGGTTCAATCTCTACATCATTTTAATTACTAGGTTGAGCATCAATATGAGCATCATTATTAATATTATCACTAGGTTCATGTTCATCACCAGATTGTGTCTCAGCATCAGAAATAGAAATATCATTGGGATTCTCAGGTGTGACTATAGCAGGTTCACTAGCATGCAAAGTCCTATCAGTTTTCTTTTTATTTTTACTAGAAGGACTAGGTGCATCAGTATTAGTTCTCTGAGAATCTCGCTCAACTCTCTTAGGATGGCCCTCGGGATATAAAGGTTCCTGGGTCATTTTACCACCTCCAGTCATAACCCTAACAGCATTATCATTATTCTTACTATTCAACTCATTAAGCAAATCATCTTATGCCTTAAGTACTTGTTCTACTTGAGTTGTAACCATGGATGCATGTTTACTAATAAGCTTAAGATCATTGACAGTTCTACTCATATAATCACCCAAGTGGTCAAGCATGCAAGCATTGTGTTTCAATTGTCTATTAACATAAGCATTGAGATTTTCTTGTTTAACAATAAAATCATCAAACTCATCCAAGCATTGACTAGCAGACTTATTATGAGGAATATCACCTTCATCAAATCTATGGAGAGAGTTTACCTCTACTACCTGTGTCGGGTTATCAAGACCATGTATTTCTTCAATAGGCGATAGATTCTTAACATCTTCAGCTTTAATACCTGTTTCTTTCATAGATTTCTTTGCCTCTTGCATATCTTCAGGACTGAGAAATAGAATACCCCTTTTCTTCGGAGTTGGCTTAGGAGTTAGTTCAGGAAGTGTCCAGTCATTATCATTACTCAATATATTATTGAATAGCAATTCAGCTTGCTCAACAGTTCATTCGCTGAAAACACAACCAGCACAACTATCCAGGTGGTCTCTGGAAGCATCGGTTAGTCCATTATAAAAGATATAAAGTATTTCATTTTTCTTGAGAGGATGATCAGGCAAAGCATTAAGTAATTGGAGAAGCCTCCCACAAGCTTGGGAGACTCTCTTCTTCAATTTGCACAAAGTTAAATATTTCCTTTAAAGAAGCTTGTTTCTTATGAGCGGGGAAATATTTTGCAGAGAAGTAGTAAATCATATCCTGGGGACTACGCACACAACCAGGAGCAAGAGGATTAAACCATAACTTAGCATCACCCTTTAACGAGAAAGGAAACAATTTAAGAATATAGTAATAGCGATTTTTTTCCTCATGAGCAAATAGGGTGGCTATATCATTCAATTTAGTAAGATGTGCCACAACAGTTTCAATTCAACCAAAGTAATTAAATCAGGATCGACAGAGAATTCATAATTCTTATCAGTAATAAAGATAGGTGAAGTAGCAAAAAGTAGGATCATATTTCATTCCAGCATTCAAGGATTTTTCTTTCAGCTTAGCTAATAGTTTCTTAAGATCCTCTCTATCATTGCAAGCAAAGAAGTCTCTAGCAGTTTCTTCATCCATAACATAACCCTCAGGTACAACAGGCAATTCATATCTAGGGGGAGAATCATAATCTTCAGTTTCAACAATATCATCAGCTTTAGTAATTTTGTTCTCTCTAACCCTATCAAGTTGTTCATCAAGAAATTCACCTAGTGGCACAGTATTATCAAGCAGAGAAGCAGTTTCATCATAAGCATCATGCATAGCAGAAGTGGCATCATCAATAGCATGCGACATATCGGAATCAATAGCAGGTGTAGCTGTCGCAAGTTTACTTAAAACAGAAGGAGAATCAAGTGCAGAGCTAGATGGCAGTTCCTTACCTCCCTTCGTAGTTGAGGGAAAAATCTTGTTCTTTGATCTTTCAAATTCCTCATAGTGATCAACATATATAAATCCCAAGTGACTTAGAGAATAGAGCTATGCTCCCCAGCAACGGCACCAGAAAAAAGGTCTTGATAACCCACAAGTATAGGGGATCGCAACAGTTTTCGAGGGTAGAGTATTCAACACAAATTTATTGATTCGACACAAGGGGAGCCAAAGAATATTCTCAAGTATTAGCAGCTGAGTTGTCAATTCAACCACACCTGAAAGACTTAATATCTGCAGCAAAGTATTTAGTAGCAAAGTAGTATGGAAGTAACGGTAACGGTGGCAAAAGTAATAGTAGTAGTTTTGTAGCAATCGTAACAGTAGCAACAGAAAAGTAACTTAGCAAAGATCAATATGAAACGAACTCATAGGCAATGGATCAATGATGGATAATTATGTCGGATGGCATTCATCATGCAACGGTTATAACATAGGGTGACACAGAACTAGCTCCAATTCATCAATATAATGTAGGCATGTATTCTGAATGTAGGGGGTGGGCGTGCCCCCCACCCTTGTGGCCAGGGTGAGCAGGAATATAGGGGGTGGGCATGCCCTCTAGTACCTTATCCATTTCTTGGATTGGGTCAAAGCAGTTGTATTCCGCAGATAAGAATGCCAATCTAGCTTCTAATATGTTCTACCCTGGAGTATTGCCATCTTATGTCAAGAATGTCATAGGAATTGCACAACCTCCTATGAATTCTTGATGCAGTGATACTTCTCGCCATCATTATTCATTCCTCGGTCCCGTGTTGTCGCAACCGGAATGCCGACAAGTGAACCATGATGTGTGAAATCAATACTCCTAGCAACCCCTTGCTTGGTAGCTAATGGACAATAATTTCATTCTCAGCGTGTTGGTTATTGAATTATCATTCTAAGATTGATCGTGTTACCTAGTCCATTTTCCCTGGTGCACTCTTTGATCAAGAGTTAGAATGGTGTCAATCCTTGCTCATGTGATCACATCATCTTGCCTAAAAAGCAAGATTGTTCTCGAGCTTAGTAAAATATCGGTGGTTCGTGATTTTCCGAATTTCTTCTCGGAAGTATCATCAGGTTGACCCCTGACCATTATGTTGAGCTCGTGATCAAGTTGGTTTTTCCTCTAAACCACCCCTTCTCCAAGAATCTATGCTGGATACCCCTGGGCTAGTTGGTTAAGCTAAACAACAACTTGGAGAGTTGGAAGATAAACGCTTGCCTAACTTAGTTAGTTCCGAAGGGATATCTCTGTGTTTGTGTGTGTGTTGAAGAAAGATGATATCTTCATCGATTGATCCTCGTGATCAATTGTCGGTGCTATTGTCTTATCCAATCCTCGATTTGAGTATGGGCTATCGTCAAATCAAATCAGAACCAACGATGTTCGTAATGTTGTCTTACTCGTGGTTGATCCCTCGAGCATGCACCATTATATCTTCGGGTCTGACCAGTGCTATCACCTTGTTCACATAATGGTGAAATTCCAGTGATATGGAAATCCCGATGGATTGTTGTTGAGCCCATCGGCAATATTTTTATCTCCTCCATGATTCATGATTAACATTAAAGCTAGCATTGGAAACCTTGTAAGCATTGCCTTCATGTTCCGCTCATGAGGTATACGTTTGGATGAAAGAAGTGACTTTCTCTAATTCACGTGCACTTGATGTAAGTTGCCGTCGTGAATTCGAGAAAGCTTGTTTTTGCTTCCTCTGGAATCATCCCAAGTCAGTCATGCATATGTGCGAAGTATTCTGTGGTCTGGAGACTTGCAACATTCATTCTATAAGTATCCCTAGCACACCAAGCCACTGATTGAATTGTTCAAGGATAAGAAGTTCCTTCTTAAGAGCATGCCTTATGCAAGGACTTTAATATCCTCGATGATGGTCCCCACCTGAACTCGATAGTGTTTTATTATAAGACTAGTATGTGGTCATTCTTGTCTTGGACAGCATGCTCACATGTATGTAGCAGAACCAGCTCATGTTTTGGAGCTTGCTATCGTAGTTCATTTCCCGAGAATCTCGCAACGTCATCTCGTCGGTTTGTGTTGCAAAATTTCTTTTCAGACATGCTGAGTCTGAAGTATCCTATCACCAATCGGATCTGAATCTCAGGCAGATATGATGGTTGGAACATTCCCAACAGTTGCATTTTGTTCCCAGCTTGCACCGCCATTGTGCCAATTTTCCCATGGCTGCCCTTCTCAGAAGTTGTTGTCCAAGGTCATCTTCAAAAGTGGACTTACCATGGGTCCCATCCATCTCCAATGATAAGCAAAAATCACTCATTGTGTTGTCTTCAACAAAGTAGTCCACATCATCCATTCTAGTCTGAGTATGCCATTCTTTTGAATTCCTCCAAACGATCAATTGTGAATTGCCTCAGGCTGGTATGAAGAGTTCCAATGGTCTATGGATCAAAATTAATTCTTTTTGCCACTTAAGGGAATATCTCTATGAGTCACCTGCCCAAAGGTGCCCCGTTTTGGTGTTAGGGGCAAGTTAACTCCTCGCTACCTGAAATTCATGCTCCATCTTATTCAAGTGTGGAATTGTAGCCTACCAAATTGAACCCTCGTCATTTGTTTCTTTCCTTCCCTCTCGATGTGTGTTTTGTGTCTCAGCTCGAGAGATGTTCCTACATCTCACTCCATGAGTTGATCATGAGTTGCTCGATCTTTGAGAAGATCGATTTCGGTAGAGTTTCTTTCCGTCAGCATCGTGTGGATGAAGATCTCGAAAGCAAGGACATCAAGATCAATTTGAAGTAATGAATCAACATCTTCAAGAAGGGCAGTTGGATCATGAAGATCGTGTTAATTTTGTGTCCCCTCTGTCTTCTTACCTCACGTCTTGAATCTCGGGACGAGATTCTTGTTAGTGGGGGTGAGTTGTCACAGCCCTAGAATTGCTTGTAGTTAGTTGCATCTGTGAGCATCCATGCGTCATGTTTAAATTCAATAGAATCTTAAATGGGGATGTTCAAACCATAGCATCAAAAGGAATTCAAATAGGTTCAACTAAAATCTTTTTCAATGATTTCAAAATGCCCTTTAAAAATGTTCACCATTTCTGGATCAAGGTGGAAGCATCTACCAAAAATGGTTCACATTTTTGCAGGACATATTTGGACTTTGAATTAATTCAAACATATTTGAATTGGAGCTATTTAAATGTTATATATATTTTAGATGCTCCAAAAATTTTGGAAATTGTTAAGGGTCACTGGAATAATTTAGAGAGCACCCATAATTATTTCCAGGATTTTACGAAATGGTTTACTATTTTTACTAAATCGAAAGCAGAAAAGAAAAGTAGAAAACAGAAACAATTAGTAAAAGAGAGAGAGAGAATGCCACTTAGCCACATACCTGGACTTACCTGGCTGGCCCAGCTACTGCGCAGCCCATCTGGCCCATCCACTGGCAGCGACAATCATCTCCTAGCTCGCGCCAGGAGGACGAGCGCGTGGCTAGCGCGCATGAGCACACGCCCCGGCCACCTCCTGCTTGCCTGCCTGCCTGCGTGGACGCTGCGGAAGACCTCACCGCAGACGTCTGGATCGAGCCGACGCCACTCACTTTCCCCTCGCTCTCTCTCTCTCTCCCAAAGCCGAACGCCGTCGTAGTCACCGACGCCGTTCGCCGTAGCCACCATGCTCCTCACGCCCACCCGAAGTGCCCAGGAGATCCGACTCGACCACCTCTTCCTCCTTGCCGAGCAACACACCGTGGGAGCCCCTGCAACGCCACCATTGCTGTCGTCTTCAACCTCCAGCGCCCGAGATCGCCGGCAACGCCACGTCACCGTCCGGCCTCCCCCGAGCCCGCTAAGACCTCTGTCTGACCCCCTGTGAGCCCCTCCGTCGCTTCCCTCTCTCCTCTCTATCGATCTCGACCCCTAACCGCGCCAACCACCGAGCCCGAGAGCTCACTTCCACCGGCCATGTCGCCGCCGCAGACACAGCAACCACTGCTTGCGTCCAAGCACTGGAATGTGCTCAGCACATCCCCAGCAACCCAACGCCAGTACCCACGCCCTCTTAAGTGCACCATAGCCCTGTGCCCGCTCGAACCGGAACGCCTGCTGCCGCCCCGTGGTCGTTGTCGTCGTTCCGACGACCCCGCGGCCCTCCTGTTGGGTCTGCTAGATGCGGACGAACGCGGGCTACCTTCTGGTGGTCTCCGCGCGTCCAGCCGCCACTCGTAGCGCAAGTCCGGTGAGTTGCCGCCATGGTTCTAGTCGCCGTCGGCCGAACTCCGGCAACCGCCGACGTGGCTTGATCATTAGGACTAATTTCCCCCATGAGCCACCTCACTGCCACTGACAGCGGGCCCTACACGCGGGTCAAACCCAGTAAGCGCCGGTTTTGACCGGGCTTAACCAGTGGGTCCCTAACCAATGGGCCGCACTGGTCAGGTTTGACCCTGGTCAGCCATGATTGACCTGGTAACGTCATGCCACTGTCATGCTGATGCAATAATGATTTTCTGGATTAAAAATAATCCAGGAAATTCCAGAAAATAGTATAGACTTCAAAAAATCATAGAAATTAATCTATAACTCAGAATGAAATAAATTATATATGAAAAATGATCAGAAAAATCCAATCTATCCATGTGTATGATTTTCATGCATATTAGAACAACTTTTGGCTACTGTTTACGACAATTCAAATGAATGGCATTTAAATAACCACATGTGGAGTTTGAATTTGAACCTTGGGTTCAAACCAACTTCATTTAATTGTGTTGCTAGTTGCATTAGCTCAATGAACATCACATTGCCATGACATGATCATGCATCATATTGTTGCATTTGTTTGTGTATTGACTACCGGCACCATCCTTCTCGATAGGTCCTGCTCCGGAGAGTGTTCCAGAGAACCTGTGTGATGAGCAGTGCTACCGTGTTGATCTTTCAGGCAAGCAAAATCCCCTTTAACATTCCGATACAACCCCACTCTCTCGCTCCTGCTCTCTTTTACTACATTAGGACAACAATGATTCAACTATTACATGCTGCGGTAGTTGAACCCCTTTCCTCTACATGACATGTCTTTGCCACAATAAATAGTTGAAGCCCACTAGCATGAGGAGTTGTTTGAGCCTTGATGTGCCTACTCATTCATGCTTGTTTGTTATGCCTGCTATGCTTAGAGTTGTGTCAGGTCTGATTCATCTAGGATGGATTGGAATGGTGATGAACATGTCCTACTGTTGAGAGCTAAGTGTGTGAACATGATTTGGTAAAGGTGGCGATGAGGGGCCATGTAGGAGTACGTGGTGGGTTGTCTCATTAAAACTGTCCTCAGGAACTGAGTTCTGTGTCTGTGATCCAAGACAGTTACTACCACACATTGGGCTTCGGGCACTCCAAGCTCTCTCGACTTATTAACCGCCTTGATCTCTGTCCAGGAGTTGCAAGTAGTTTCTGGTGTTGTAGGATATGTGTTGGGGCCATGCGTAGCGCTCACCCTAGGGGTGGTCTATGATGCGGTAGAGACACGAGGCACGGTGTACCGAGACGCCCGTTTGGTGCCTCGAGAACCCTGCGCTCATTGTTTGGGGCCGTGAGTGAAACCCCGGCCAGATCTCCTTGCGGATGGAACCCGAATAGGTGATAAACCTAGACTAGAGACTTGTGTGGTTAGTCAGGTCATGGCCGACTCCCTCACCAGGCTTCCGCTTGACAGTTGCCGAGATACATGACGTGTACATGGTGGTACGTGGCGAAAGCGTGTGTGAAGAAGTACACCCTGAAGGAAATGTGCCCTAGAGGCAATAATAAAGTTGTTATTTACATTTCCTTATATCATGATAAATGTTTATTATTCATGCTAGAATTGTATTAACCGGAAACTTAGTACATGTGTGAATACATAGACAAACAGAGTGTCCCTAGTATGCCTCTAGTTGACTAGCTTGTTTATCAAAGATGGTTATGTTTCCTAGCCATAGACATGTGTTGTCATTAAATGGGATCACATCATTAGAGAATGATGTGATGGACAAGACCCATCCGTTAGCTTAGCACTATGATCGTTTAGTTTGTTGCTATTGCTTTCATCATGACTTATACATGTTCCTCTGACTATGAGATTATGCAACTCCTGAATACCGGAGGAACACTTATTGTGCTATCAAATGTCACAACATAACTGGGTGATTATAAAGATGCTCTACAGGTGTCTCCGATGGTGTTTGTTGAGTTGGCATATATCAAGATTAGGATTTGTCACTCCGATTGTCGGAGAGGTATCTCTGGGCCCTCTCGGTAATGCACATCACAATAAGCCTTGCAAGCAATGTGACTAATGAGTTAGTTGCAGGATGATGCATTATGGAACGAGTAATGAGACTTGCCGGTAACGATATTGAACTAGGTATGATGATACCGACGATCGAATCTCGGGCAAGTAACATACCGATGACAAAGGGAACAACGTAGTTGTTATGCGGTTTGACCGATAAAGATCTTTGTAGAATATGTAGGAACCAACATGAGCATCCAGGTTCCACTATTGGTTATTGATCAGAGAGGTGTCTCGGTCATGTCTACATAGTTCTCAAACCCGAAGGCTCCGCACGCTTAACGTTCGATGATGATTGGTATTATGTGTTTATGTGATTTGATGTACCGAATGTTGTTCGGAGTCCCGGATGAGATCACGGACATGACGAGGAGTCTCAAAATGGTTGAGACATAAAGATTCATATATTGGAAGGCTACATTCGGACACCGGAATGGTTCGGGTCGTTTCGGATAAGTTTTGGAGTACCGGGGGTTACCGGACCCCCCCCCCCCCGGAAGCTATTGGGCCTCATGGGCCTTAGTGGAGAAGAGAGAGGGCTGGCCAGGAGGTGGCACACGCCCCCTTGCCCCAATTCGAATTGGACAAGGGGAGGGGGCAGCGCCCCCCTCCTTCCTTCTCTCCTCCTCCTCCTTCCCCCTTCTCCTACTTGGACTAGGGAAGGAGGAAACCTACTCCTACTAGGAGTAGGATTCCTCCCCCCTTGGCGCGCCCCTTGTGGCCGGCCAGCCTCCTCCTCCACTCCTTTATATACGGGGGAGGGGGCACCCCATAGACACACAAGTTGATCTTTAGCTGTGTGCGGTGCCCCCCTCCACAGTTTTACACCTCGGTCATATCGTCATAGTGCTTAGGCGAAGCCCTGCGCCGGTAACTTCATCATCACCGTCACCATGCCATCGTGCTGACGGAACTCTCCCTTGACCTCAGCTGGATATAGAGTTCATGGGACTTCACCGAGCTGAACGTGTGCAGATCGCGGAGGTGCCGTGCGTTTGGTACTTGATCGGTTGGATCGCAAAGACGTTCGACTACATCAACTGCGTTACTTAACGCTTCCGCTTTCAGTCTACGAGGGTACGTGGACACACTCTCCCCGCTCGTTGCTATGCTTCTCCTAGATAGATCTTGCATGATCGTAGGAAATATTTTGAAATACTATGTTCCCCAACAGAGGCATCCGAGCCAAGTCTATGCGTAGATGTTATATGCACGAGTAGAACACAAAGAGTTGTGGGCAATAATAGTCATACTGCTTACCAACATGTCATACTTTGATTCGGCAGTATTGTTGGATGAAGCGGCCCAGACCAACATTGCATGACCAGGTTCATGAGACTGGTTCTACCGCCGTGCTTTGCACACAGGTGGCTAGTGGGTGTCTGTTTCTCCAACTTTAGTTGAATCGAGTGTGACTACGCCCGGTCCTTGTTGAAGGTTAAAACACCACACTTGACGAAAAATCATTGTGGTTTTGATGCGTAGGTAAGAACGGTTCTTGCTAAGCCCGTAGCAGCCACGTAAAACTTGCAACAACAAAGTAGAGGACGTCTAGCTTGTTTTTGCAGGCCTTGCTGTGATGTGATATGGTCAAGACATGATGATATATAATTTGTTGTAGGATATGATCATGTTTTGTAACAAGTTATCGGCAACTGGCAGGAGCCATATGGTTGTCGCTTTATTGTATGAAATGCAATCGCCATGTAATTGCTTTACTTTATCACTAAGCGGTAGCGATAGTCGTATAGAAGCCACAGTTGGCGAGACGACAACGATGCTTCGATGGAGATCAAGGTGTCAAGCCGGTGACGATGGTGATCATGACGGTGCTTTGGGGATGGAGATCAAAGGCACAAGATAATGATGGCCATATCATGTCACTTATATTGATTGCATGTGATGTTTATCCTTTATGCATCTTACTTTGCTTAGTACGACGGTAGTATTATAAGATGATCTCTCACTAAATTTCAAGGTACAAGTGTTCTCCCTGAGTATGCACCATTGCGACAGTTCGTCGTGCCGAGACACCACGTGATGATCGGGTGTGATAAGCTCTACATTCACACACAACGAGTGCAAGCCAGTTTTGCACACGCAGAATACTCGGGTTAAACTTGACGAGCCTAGCATATGCAGATATGGCCTCGAAACACTGAGACCGAAAGGTCGAGCGTGAATCATATAGTAGATATGATCAACATAGTGATGTTCACCATTGAAAACTACTCCATCTCATGTGATGATCGGACATGGTTTAGTTGATATGGATCACGTGATCACTTAGATGATCAGAGGGATGTCTATCTAAGTGGGAATTCTTAAGTAATATGATTTCTTAAACTTTAATTTATCATGAACTTAGTACCTAATAGTATTTTGCATGCCTATGTTGTTGTAGATAAATGGCACGTGCTACTGTTCCGTTGAATTTTAATGCGTTCCTAGAGAAAGCTAAGTTGAAAGATGATGGTAGCAACTACACGGATTGGGTCCGTAACTTGAGGATTATCCTCATTGCTGCACAAAATAATTACGTCCTGGAAGCACCGCTAGGTGCAAGACCCGCTGCAGGAGCAACGCCGGACATTGTGAACGCCTGGCAAAGCAAAGCTGATGACTACTCGATAGTTCAGTGTGCCATGCTTTACGGCTTAGAACCGGTACTTCGACGACGTTTTGAACATCATGGAGCATATGAGATGTTCCAGGAGTTGAAGTTAATATTTCAAGCAAATGCCCGGATTGAGATATGAAGTCTCCAATAAGTTCTACAGCTGCAAAATGGAGGAGAATAGTCCTGTCAGTGAACATATACTCAAAATGTTTGGGTATCATAATCACTTGACTCAACTGGGAGTTAATCTTCCGGTTGATAGTGTCATTGACAGAGTTCTTCAATCACTGCCACCAAGCTACAAAAGCTTTGTGATGAACTATAATATGCAGGGGATGGATAAGACAATTCCCGAGCTCTTCGCAATGCTAAAGGCTGCGGAGGTAGAAATCAAGAAGGAGCATCAAGTGTTGATGGTCAATAAGACCACTAGTTTCAAGAAAAAGGGTAAAGGGAAGAAGGGGAACTTCAAGAAGAACGACAAGCAAGTTGCTGCTCAAGTGAAGAAACCCAAGTCTGGACCTAAGCCTGAGACTGAGTGCTTCTACTACAAAAGGACTGGTCACTGGAAGCGGAACTGCCCCAAGTATTTGGTGGATAAGAAGGATGGCAAAGTGAAAGGTATATTTGATATACATGTTATTGATGTGTACCTTACTAATGCTCGCAGTAGTGCCTGGGTATTTGATACTGGTTCTGTTGCTCATATTTGCAACTCAAAACAGGGGCTACGGATTAAGCGAAGATTGGCTAAGGACGAGGTGACGATGCGCGTGGGAAATGGTTCCAAAGTCGATGTGATCGCTGTCGGCACGCTACCTCTACATCTACCTTCGGTATTTAGTTTTAGACCTGAATAATTGTTATTTGGTGCCAGCGTTAAGCATGAACATTATATCTAGATCTTGTTTGACGCGAGACGATTATTCATTTAAATCAGAGAATAATGGTTGTTCTATTTATATGAGTAATATCTTTTATGGTCATGTACCCTTGATGAGTGGTCTATTTTTATTGAATCTCGATAGTAGTGATACACATATTCATAGTGTTGAAGCCAAAAGATATAAGTTTAATAATGATAGTGCAACTTATTTGTGGCACTACAGTTTAGGTCATATTGGTGTAAAGCGCATCAAGAAACTCCATGTTGATGGGCTTTTGGAATCACTTGATTATGAATCACTTGATGCTTGCGAACCATGCCTCATGGGCAAGATGACTAAGACTCCGTTCTCCGTAACAATGGAGCGAGCAACAGACTTGTTGGAAATAATACATACCGATGTATGCGGTCTGATGAGTGTTGAGGCTCGTGGTGGGTATCGTTATTTTCTGACCTTCACAAATGATTTGAGCAGATATGGGTATATCTACTTGATGAAACATAAGTCTGAAACATTTGAAAAGTTCAAATAATTTTAGAGTGAAGTGGAAAATCATCGTAACAAGAAAATAAAGTTTCTACGATCTGATCGTGGAGGTGAATATTTGAGTTACGAGTTTGGTCTTCATTTGAAACAATGTGGAATAGTTTCGCAGCTCACGCCACCCGGAACACCACAGCATAATGGTGTGTCCGAACGTCGTAACCGCACTATTAGATATGGTGCGATCTATGATGTCTCGTACTGATTTACCGCATCGTTTTGGGGTTATGCTTTGGAGACGGCTGCATTCACATTAAATAGGGCACCATCTAAATCAGTTGAGACGACTGAGGGAGTCCTGGACTAAGGGGTCCTCGGGCGTCCGGCCTGTTATCCATGGGCCGGACTGGTGGGCTGTGAAGACATGAAGACTGAAGACTCTACCCATGTCTGGATTGGACTCTCCTTGGCGTGGAAGGCAAGCTACGCGACCAACTCTGAAGATTCCTTCTTATGTAACCGACTCTATGTAACCCTAGATCCCTCCGGTGTCTATATAAACCGGAGGGCGTAGTCCGGAAAGGATATACTCATTACCATAGTCATACAGGCTAGGCCTCTAGGGTTTAGCCATTATGATCTCGTGGTAGATCAACTCTTGTAACACTCATATTCATCAAGATCAATCAAGTAGGAAGTAGGGTATTACCTCCATAGAGAGGGACCGAACCTGGGTAAACATCGTGTTCCCCGTCTCCTGCAACCATCGACCTTAGACGCACAGTTCGGGACCCCCTACCCGAGATCCGCCGGTTTTGACACCGACATTGGTGCTTTCATTGAGAGTTCCATTGTGACGTCGACGAAAGGTTCGATGGCTCATCTTGTCCGTAAAGACAACATCACCTCCGGGGGAGTCTTGGCCCCAGGCCAAACCCTCCGGCTGGGCGGCTTTACCATGATCGCTCGTTCGGCCGTTGAGCCGACGATGACCTCTCGGGCCATCGAAAACCCCCTTCGCATCAACTCCGAACACTCCAAGCAGATGGATCCAGCACAGTTTTCGTCCTTGAACGAGCTCCTAGATTGCATCACCGCTTTGGAAATCACTACAGATTACGATCGGATCGGGCCTAAAACCGATCAACGAGAGATTAAAACTCCACCGGTCACCCACCAGATAGCGGTAGTCGAGGAGCAGGACGGCGAGTCTTCTTCTATATCGAAGACGGACTATGTCCGGATCGCCGATCTGGAAGAACCGGATACCTACCAGCGAAAGGATGCGACCAGCCCTCCGAACATAGAATCGGACGGCAGTCCTAAACAATCAGAAGATACTCCGGGACCCGGACTGTTGAGTTCAGAAGGTCTTCAGACTCCGGGTAATCGGTCGGGTCAAGGTTCGGATTTAATTCCGCCCATCCACCCGTACATAGACGCTCTCATGAGCATCAAACAGCAGTCTCAGGAAACGGTCCACCACTTCTGGGCGAGATTCCTCCTTGTCAAATATAAGGTAAAAGATTGCCGCGACGAGGACGCGATATCAGCGTTCTGCAACAACTGCGCGGACAAAGGTATCCTTAACACTATCAATCGCCGCCGCATACTAAAGTTCGCTGACTTAGCAACTATCGTACAAAAGTACAGCACGATGGAAGGCGCCTGGAAAACTCAGGCAGCTTGCTGGGAACCGTCGGTCCCAACTCAACTCCTCCTACAGGCGAAGAGGGCGCACCCTCGTGGCATGCCCAGTCCAACAGTCAAGAAACATATGCCCATTACACGACACTTCACCGTTCTGGAGGGATGGCTCGATGGCCCATGCAAAATACACACGGCACCAGATACCATGGCAACCCACAGCCTTAGAGCATGTTGGATACTCCGGCAGGTAGCCAAGAGTGGTGAGAACATCCTTATCAAGGACACCCCAGAACAGCACCCTCCAGAAAACGATGACACAAGAGTATTGGTGGTCTTCAAGACATTCGCTGCTAACAACAAACGCAAAAGGGCACTTCGCAACCTCGCCGACGTCTGCCAAATTGCTGCAATAAACCCTTGGAACGACACGACTATAACATTTAATGCCAGTGACGAACCAAGGTACAGGACAGTCCGAGTGCCAGCCGCATTAGTCCTCAGTCCTATCGTGGACGGATTTCGACTTACTAAGGTCCTCATGGACGGCGGTAGCGGACTAAATCTCATTTATGAGGACACACTCCACAAAATGGAAATAGACAGGAGCCGCATCAAGCAAAGTAGCACAACCTTCCGCGGAATCATTCCTAGCCGGGAAGCACGGTGCGCGGGCAAAATCACACTTGACGTGGTAGTCGGCACGCTCGGTCCGAAGAAATCACTTTCCAAGTGGCCCCTTTCAGCAGCGGATACCACGCCCTGTTGGGGCAGGATGCTTTTACACGCTTCCAAGCTATACCTCATTACGGGTATATGAAGCTCAAAATGCCTGGACCAAACGATATAATCACTCTCGTCAGTGATCCGGACATAGCACTCCGCGCTGAAAAGAAAACCGCATCCTTGGCCCTTGAGGCGCTATCCAAAGCCCTCGCGGCTGAAGAGTTAACTGCACTGTGCTCCACGGTGGACAGGGATGATGTGATACTCGACAAACGCCCAAAATCCACCTCCTTCAAACCAGTAGAAGAAATAGTCAAATTCCAGGTCCACCCAATGGACCCCAAGAAGACAACATATATCGGAGCACAACTGAACCCAACAGTTGACGCCGCACTACGGGAATTCCTGCATGAAAACTGGGACATATTTGCCTGGCACCCTTCGAATATGCCAAGGATCCCACACAAGCTGGCCAAACATAGCCTCAATATATTAAAGGGATTTAAACCGGTCAAGCAAACACTGCGGCGCTTTTTCGAGCCCAAGTGACAAGCCATGGGGGAGGAGCTGGCCAAACTTATCGAAGCCGGATTCATTAGGGAAATCAAACATCCGGACTGGCTAGCAAACTTGGTGATGGTACCAAAGAAGGACAAATCCTGGCGCCTGTGTGTCGATTTCAAAGACCTCAACAAGGCTTACAAACTATCCCCATTACTTGGCCTTTCGTGGTCTGGGGACTGGATATGGTTGGACCTCTTAAAGGGGGAAGCCACAAGAAAAAATATTTGCTGGTCATGGTGGACAAATTCACTAAGTGGATAGAGGCTAAACCGGTCAAAACGGCTGAGTCCGGCCCGGTGATAGAATTCATATCCAGCGTTGTGCACCGTTATGGTGTCCGACACAGCATCATCACCGACAACGGCTCTAATTTCACGGCCGACAAGGTAAAAACCTGGTGTACTAATCTTGGCATTAAACTCGATTACGCCTCCGTCTACCACCCGCAAACCAACGGCCAGGTTGAACGAGCCAATGGTCTTATTATGAGCGGCATCAAACCCGGACTAGTGCAGTCTTTGAAAGAATCAGACAAGCACTGGGTGGAGGAGCTCAACTTCGTACTCTGGGGGCTGCGGACCACGCCCAACCGTACGACCGGATACACACCTTTCTTCATGGTGTATGGCGCAGAGGCTGTTTTGCCCTGCGATATTATTCATGACTCACCTCGAGTGCGTATGTACGAAGAGAGAGAAGCTGAGCTAGATCGGTAGGACAGCCTTGATGCCCTGGAGGAGGAGCGCGACGTCGCAAAGGCCCGTTCAGCATTTTACCAACAGCAGGCTCGCAGATATCAAAGCAGAGAAGTACGGGCCAAGACTTACAACGTTGGCGAACTTGTTCTACGCCTGCCGGAGAAGAAAAAGGACAAACTCAAGCCCAAATGGGAGGGTCCCTTCATAATTGACGAAGTTCTCACCGGAGGAGCGTACCGTCTTCGTGATGCATCAGACAATCGCCTCGAGCCGAACCTTTGGAACGCGGCCAGACTCCGAAGATTCTATGCCTAGCGCCGAACTCCTTGTTCGTCTCCTTCTACCCTGTAGTTTCCATTATTTTTTATCTCTTTTCCAATTACTTTTTCCTTTCTCGCTTTAAAGCTTTGGAACTGCTAGACCGCACACCCCTGACACATACACATTTAAAATATGTATGTCCATTATACCTGGGGGCTTCTTGGACATAAGCTTTTTATTATTATTCCTCGAGCATCAAGCTCTTCACATATGAGTTCTTCCATATGTACCTTTTCTTTGCCACTATATGCATCGATATGACTTAAGTTTTGGCCAAGCTGGGTTGCCTGGCTCCTGTGCTTATGCCCTACGTTCCCGTTAGTTCAGCTAGGGCATAAAGGGAGCACCTCTGCGATTGTTACTGCCGGGTCATCCGGATGTGTACCTCAGACTGGGTGAAGCCGAAAGCTAGCGTTCTTAAGGGAATATTCGGTCGGTGAATTAAAGACGTTTTTGCATTTACTCCATTGCGAACCCCCAGAAGTTACATACACTGTGATTTTTCCATCACAATTTGGACATGTACATTAATACATGCACACCCAGGGAAAGGAACCCTTAACGGAACTATTCTCTCTGGAAGATGTTTCTTACGATCTCAATGTAATATAACATAACTAGCAGGATACAACTTGTCTGTTCAAGCAACTATGACCCCTACGCCTAGTTTTTCAGGCATACCCCGGTCTATTCGGCCGCGAGGGTATTCGGAAACACTCCGCACCCTCGGGTCCGGAGGTTGAAGCGAAAAGGTCTGCCATGACAAATGCTATACAATTCAGCTAGAATTACACAGAGTAAGGAAAGTACATAGTCACTTGGACTCAAAAACTTCCTCCTCTATGCCGCCCAACAGGCGGTCCAACTTACAATCCTGTTGGGAATATTTGGCGGCCACCTCTACTTGGTCATATACTAAACTAACAGGAATTTCTTCCCCATTTGACCCTAGCGGTCCAACCCGGGCCATGTGATTCGGATCCAGCTTGGTATATCGCGTTTTCACCATGGCCCAGGCCTCTCGTGCACCCTCCCGGCAGGCCAATATCTTCCATAGTCGGATACGCCGTCGCGCTCCCTTGAACAGCTCTACAAGCTCCTCCATACTTCCTTGAGGGAGGCGGATGGCCATAAAGCCTTGGCAACACTCCGCATGGCTAGCCGAGCATGCTCGTGCACTTGCGACAGCCTTTGCAGCAGATCACTTGATGATCCGGACACCTCCTCTTCAGGACGGCCCGTCAATATGCCTGCAATCATAACCATATCAGTTCCATTTATCTCCAAACTACTTTAAAAATAGTTCAGACACATACTGAATATGCCGCCCCGCAGCTTCTTATTCTCCTTTACGGAATTGGCTAGCTGGGCCCGCACATCCTTCAGCTCTTCGCCCAGCTGGGTCTTGCAATCCTGAAGTTGGTTTTTCTCAACAATGACCTGCTTCAGCACACGTTCGCCCGTAGCATGTAGCCTTTTGGCTTCTTGTTCATTCGCTTGCGCGACTTCCAGCGCCTCCTTGAGTTCCACTGACAATTATGTCATGGTATAGGCAACACTGTTAGCATTACTGGCATATAATCATATTTTCTCGATGGAGGGGAATATTACCAGGTGACGCCTTCTTGGATTCCTCCAGTTCGGCGGCCACAGCAGTTAGCTGTGTCTGACACCTTTTTAGTCCTTGGGCTAACAGGATGTTCTTCTCCGTAAGAGCCTGGTTATACAACGATCCTCAAATCAGTTGTGCCAACTACTTTACGTCTCGGGGGCTACTGGCACATGGTTATCATATTTTGGGTACAGTAAACTTACCTGCACATCTGTTAAATGCTGCTTTGTGGCTCTGCTAAGCCCGTTTCGAGCAGCTCGGATGTATGTGTCAGCCGAGCTGAAGGCATTGAATGCCTCTTCCGAGAACTCGGGGTCTCGTAAAGCAGCCCTGCAGCGCCAATGGTTCATGGCGCTCTCTACTTCCGAGTTGGTAACGGACATATTTTCCGAACCCTCGGCCGAAGGATAGTCCGGCGTTGCTCCCGTACCGGCTCCCATTTCTCTGGCGGGGTCTAAATCCCGGTTGTTGGGAGTACGGCTGGCCGGACACCCGGACATAGTCCGGCTTACCCTTTTCTTGGAACTAGACAAACGAACAAAGTCACAGTCAGGTGCGGCCGCTGAAAAACATATTTATGGATCCGTACCTCTTCGATGAAAGCCTGGCTGTGTCTTTGCCGGCCTTCCTCTTCGAAGGCTGGGCCGGTGTGGGAGTCGATCTCCTCGGAATCGCCGAACGCCTCCTCTTTGGAGCACAAGACAGTACGGTGGGTAAGATAGAATACGAGCACTCTTTTAGAGGAGGTGTCTCTTGATTACTTACGCGCGAAATGGGAAGAAGGCCAGGGTAGACGGCGGTAATGGCCACTTCTGTGCCATCATAGCTCGTCTGGTAAAACACTCCCACCGCGAGCACCACGAATATATCCGAATCCTCCTCAAACCCAGGATCAAGCTCCCAGTTGTGGTTCTCCGGCTGTGGGGCGGGACTATGAAGTCCTTCGGTGACCTTTCGCCAGTGCTATCATAACAAACGATTTGAAATTTATCAAAGGTAATCTGGAAGTGGAATGAGTGAAACAGAGGGGTTGAGGCTTACCCAACTGGGAGGATCATACATAGAATACCCATCTCTGCGCTTAATGCGAAGAAATTCCTCTTCCTCCCCTTTAAACAGCTCGGCCAATATCTTGGCCAGAGCGGCGGGGGTATCCGGACCTTTCCGGCCACAACGGGAGGCGTCATCCTCTCCATTATAGTGCCACATTGGCAGCCCTCAGTATTATAGCGGCTGAACCCCTCGCACTATGGAGGTCGCCATTACCTCGATTATTGTGAGTCCGGACTGAGCGAGAGTCTTTATCTTGCTCATGAGCTGACGAACTTCTGCGCTGTCATCCTCTTCAAGACTCCGGGGATGCCAACTGTGGCGTTTCTTCAGCGGAACACTCCCAAATTCGGGAAAACCCTTTCGAACTGCGTCGGGAAGCACGACGTCCTCAATGTAGAACCATTCGGAAGGCCATTCTTCAGATGCCTTCCTTGGTGTGCCGGACAGATATCCGGTATCGGCGATACGCCATACTTCGGCTCCGCCCACTTTAAATATTAACCCCTCATGATTGCGCGGGACAAGACAGAACAACTTCCTCCACAACTCAAAATGGGCCTCAATGCCCAGAAATAATTCGCATAAGGCAACATAACCTGCGATGTGTAGAATGGAGCCAGGGGTGAAGTTGTGCAGCTGGAGGCCAGAATATTCCAGAAGCCCTCGGAGGAACGGATGGATTGGAAATCCGACGCCTCTTAGCAGATAGGGGACGAAACACACCCGCTCTCCCCCGGATGGATTGGAGAAGCCCTTTGCCTGAGTCTCACCATTGAAGGAAGCTAGCCCCGCTTCAACAGGGACTAGATCTGCACGAGGAAGAAATCCCTGCGTCTCCAGCTTCGTCAATTCATTGTGGGACACAGAACACCCCTCCCACCCGCCTTTCTCTGGGCCGGAACGGGAGGAGGAGTTGGGAACGCTAGCCATGTTGGAATGGTTTCTCCTAGCAGTCTTCGGGGATTTTTCTCTGCGGGGTGCCGAATGAATCTGGGATCCAATCTCCTTAAATAGGCGTTCTTCCTTGCCGGGACAAGGTGCTATTTGCAAAAATACCCTGACCTTCCGCCTTCGCTTGACACGTGGAAGACGAAGTTATTTGACGCGCAGAAGCCGAGGGGAGCGACATTGATCAACGGCCAAATACACCACTTGGAGGTCATCGGAGGAGGAACCCGCCTTGCAATGCCGAAGACAATTTGTGTGCCGAACACTTCGTTATTGAAGACTGGTTCAGGGGCTACTGAGGGAGTCCTGGACTAAGGGGTCCTCGGGCGTCCGGCCTATTATCCATGGGCCGGACTGGTGGGCTGTGAAGACATGAAGATCGAAGACTCTACCGGTGTCCGGATTGGACTCTCCTTGGCGTGGAAGGCAAGCTAGGCGACCAACTATGAAGATTCCTTCTTATGTAACCGACTCTATGTAACCTTAGATCCCTCCGATGTCTATATAAACCGGAGGGTGTAGTCCGGAAAGGATATACTCATTACCATAGTCATACAGGCTAGGCCTCTAGGGTTTAGCCATTACGATCTCGTGGTAGATCAACTCTTGTAACACTCATATTCATCAAGATCAATCAAGCAGGAAGTAGGGTATTATCTCCATAGAGAGGGCCCGAACCTGGGTAAACATCATGTCCCCCGTCTCCTGCAACCATCGACCTTAGACGCACAGTTCGGGACCCCCTACCCGAGATCCGCCGGTTTTGACACCGACAACGACACCATATGAACTGTGGTTTGGCAAGAAACCCAAGTTGTCGTTTCTTAAAGTTTGGGGCTGCGATGCTTATGTGAAAAAGCTTCAACCTAATAAGCTCGAACCCAAATCGGAGAAATGTGTCTTCATAGGATACCCAAAGGAGACTGTTGGGTACACCTTCTATCACAGATCCGAAGGCAAGATATTCGTTGCTAAGAATGGATCCTTTCCAGAGAAGGAGTTTCTCTCGAAATAAGTGAGTGGGAGGAAAGTAGAACTTGATGACGTAATTGTACCTGCTCCCTTATTGGAAAGTAGTTCATCACAGAAATCAGTTCCGGTGATTCCTACACAAATTAGTGAGGAAGTTAATGATGATGATCATGAAACTTCTGACCAAGTTACTACTGAACCTCGTAGGTCAACCAGAGTAAGATCCGCACCAGAGTGGTACGGTAATCCTGTTCTGGAGGTCATGTTACTTGACCATGACGAACCTATGAACTATGAGGAAGCGATGATGAGCCCAAACTCCGTGAAATGGCTTGAGGCCATGAAATCTGAGATGGGATCCATGTATGAGAACAAAATGTGGAATTTGGTTGACTTGCCCGATCATCGGCAAGCCATAAAGAATAAATGGATCTTCAAGAAGAAGACTGACGCTGACGGTAATGTTACTGTCTACAAAGCTCGACTTGTTGCGAAAGGTTTTCGACAAGTTCAAGGAGTTGACTACGATGAGACTTTCTCACCTGTGGCGATGCTTAAGTCTATCCGAATCATGTTAGCAATTGCCGCATTTTATGATTATGAAATTTGGCAAATGGATGTCAAAACTGCATTCCTGAATGGATTTCTGGAAGAAGAGTTGTATATGATACAACCAAAAGGTTTTGTCGATCCAAAGGGTGCTAACAAAGTGTGCAAGCTCCAGCGATCCATTTATGGACTGGTGCAAGGCTCTCAGAGTTGGAATAAACGTTTTGATAGTGTGATCAAAGCATATGGTTTTATACAGACTTTTGGAGAAGCCTATATTTACAAGAAAGTGAGTGGGAGCTCTGTAGCATTTCTAATATTATATGTGGATGACATATTGTTGATTGGAAATGATATAGAATTTCTGGATAGCATAAAAGGATACTTGAATAAGATTTTTTCTATGAAAGACCTCGGTGAAGCTGCTTACATATTGGGCATCAAGATATATAGAGATAGATCAAGACGCTTAATTGGACTTTCACAAAGCACATACCTTAATAAGATTTTGAAGAAGTTCAAAATGGACCAGTCAAAGAAAGGGTTCTTGCCTGTATTACAAGGTGTGAAGTTGAGTGAGACTCAATGCCCGACCACTGTAGAAGATAGAGAGAAAATGAAAGTCATTCCCTATGCCTCAGCCATAGGTTCTATCATGTATGCAATGCTATGTACCAAACCTGATGTGTGCCTTGCTATAAGTATAGTAGGGAGGTACCAAAATAATCCAGGAGTGGATCACAAGACAGCGGTCAAGAACATCCTGAAATACCTAAAAAGGACTAAGGATATGTTTCCCGTTTATGGAGGTGACAAAGAGCTCGTTGTAAATGGTTACGTCGATGCAAGCTTTGACACTGATCCGGATGACTCTAAGTCACAAACCGGATACGTATTTATATTGAATGGTGGAGCTGTCAGTTGGTGTAGTTCCAAACAGAGCGTCGTGGCGGGATCTACATGTGAAGCGGAGTACATAGCTGCTTCGGAAGCAGCAAATGAAGGAGTCTGGATGAAGGAGTTCATATCCGATCTAGGTGTCATACCTAGTGCATCGGGTCCAATGAAAATCTTTTGTGACAATACTGGTGCAATTGCCTTCGCAAAGGAATCCAGATTTCACAAGAAGACCAAGCACATCAAGAGACGCTTCAATTCCATCTGTCATCAAGTGTCGGAAGGGGACATAGAGATTTGCAAGATACATACGGATCTGAATGTTGCAGACCCGTTGACTAAGCCTCTCTCACAAGCAAAACATGATCAGCACCAAGACTCCATGGGTGTTAGAATCATTACTATGTAATCTAGATTATTGACTCTAGTGCAAGTGGGAGACTGAAGGAAATGTACCCTAGAGGCAATAATAAAGTTGTTATTTACATTTCCGTATATCATGATAAACGCTTATTATTCATGCTAGAATTGTATTAACCGGAAACTTAGTACATGTGTGAATACATAGACAAATAGAGTGTCCCTAGTATGCCTCTACTTGACTAGCTTGTTTATCAAAGATGGTTATGTTTCCTAGCCATAAACATGTGTTGTCATTTGATAAACGGGATCACATCATTAGAGAATGATGTGATGGACAAGACCCATCCGTTAGCTTAGCACTATGATCGTTTAGTTTGTTTCTATTGCTTTCATCATGACTTATACATGTTCCTCTGACTATGAGATTATGCAACTTCCGAATACCAGAGGAACACTTACTATGCTATCAAACATCACAACGTAACTGGGTGATTATAAAGATGCTCTGCAGGTGTCTCCGATGGTGTTTGTTGAGTTGGCATATATCGAGATTAGGATTTGTCACTCTGATTGTCGGAGAGGTATCTCTGGGCCCTCTCGGTAATGCACATCACAATAAGCCTTGCAAGCAAAGTGACTAATGAGTTATTTGCGGGATGATGCATTACGAAACGAGTAAAGAGACTTGCCGGTAACGAGATTGAACTAGGTATGATGATACCGACGATCGAATCTCGGGCAAGTAACATACCGATGACAAAGGGAACAACGTACGTTGTTATGCGGTGTGAGCGGTAAAGATCATCGTAGAATATGTTGGAACCAATATGAGCATCCAGGTTCTGCTATTGGTTATTGACCGGCGAGGTGTCTCGGTCATGTCTACATAGTTCTCGAACCCATAGGGTCCGCATGCTTAACGTTCGATGACGATTGGTATTATGAGTTTATGTGATTTGATGTACCGAAGGTTTTTTGGAGTCCTGGATGAGATCACGGACATGACGAGGAGTCTCAAAATGGTCAAGACATAAAGATTCATATATTGGAAGGCTATATTTGGACACCGGAATGGTTCGGGTCGTTTCGGATAAGTTTCAGAGTATCGGGGATTACCCGAACCCCCCCCCCCCCCCCGAAGCTATTGGGCCTCATGGGCCTTAGTGGAGAAGAGAGAGGGCTGGCCAGGAGGTGGCGCGCGCCCCCCCTTACCCCAATCCGAATTGGACAAGCGGAGGGGACGGCGCCCCCCTCCTTCCTTCTCTCCTCCTCCTCCTTCCCCCTTCTCCTACTTGGACTAGGAAAGGAGGAAACCTACTCCTACTAGGAGTAGGATTCCTCCCCCTTGGCGCGCCCCTTGTGGCCAACCGGCCTCCTCCTCCCCTCCTTTATATACGGGGGAGGGGGGCACCCCATAGACACACAAGTTGATCTTTAGCCATGTATGGTGCCCCCCTCCACAGTTTTACACCTCGGTCATATCGTCGTAGTGCTTAGGCGAAGCCCTGCGCCGGTAACTTCATCATCACTGTCACCACACTGTCGTGCTGATGGAACTCTCCCTCGACCTCAACTGGATCTAGAGTTCATGGGACGTCACCGAGCTGAACATGTGCAGATCGCGGAGGTGCCGTGCGTTCGGTACTTGATTGGTTGGATCGCGAAGACGTTCGACTACATCAACCGCGTTACTTAACGCTTCCGCTTTCGGTCTACGAGGGTATGTGGACACACTCTCCCCGCTCGTTGCTATGCTTCTCCTAGATAGATCTTGCATGATCGTAGGATTTTTTTGAAATACTACGTTCCCCAACACACCCCTGCAGGGTTAACATGATCTATTCGAATAGCAGCGTCCGCGGTAAAGGACTACTGGGTTGCTTGTGCAGTTCATAGATAAGTGAAAGTGGATACTCTAAAATACGCAAGATAAGCGTGAGTTCTATGGATGGCATTCTCGTAGGGAGACGGGAGCGGATCCATAGTGGTGTATTGATTTGGTGAATATGTGGACTCGTGTGCGCCACCTCAAAAGAGTTACTGGCAATCGTAGTTCAGGATAGCCACCGAGTCAAAGCCGGCTTACTGCAGTTAAACTCCACCACCCCCTTTGTTGATACTGATGCATATATAGATAGTTCTGATGTAAGTCTTGCTGGGTACATTTGTACTCACATTTGCTTAATTTATGTTTTTGCAGAGAGATTTCAGTCTCACTAGTAGTTTCGCGTGGACTTCGACGTTTAGCTTGTTACCTCAGCTACGATCTTGTGCCCTCGGCAGGGTCTTGTAGATAGTCAGGCTTCTCAACCTTTTTCATTTGTAGTTGTCATTACTCAGACAAGTTAAGCTTCCGCATGTGCTTATTACTTGTATGACTTGAATGCTGGGTCATCAGACCCATGTTTGTAATATCTGGCTCCTCGGAGCCTAATGAATAAATACTTTGAGTCATATAGTTTTGTTGTGATGCCATGTTGTATTTGCACATATCGAGCATATTGTGTGTATGATTTTGAAATGCTTAGTATGTGTGGGATCCGACAATCTAGTTATTTATTCTTGGTAGCCTCTCTTATGGGGAAATGTCCCCTGGTGCTTCCACTGAGCCATGGTAGCTTGCTACTACTCCGGAACACTTAGGCTGCCGGCATGTGTCCTTCTTCGTTCCTGTGTCTGTCCCTTCGGGGAAATGTCATGCGTTGTTCCTTTAAGTCCTTGTAGCTTGCTACGACTTGGGTTCATACATTGATGACCGACACATTCGTTGCTGGGTCATGTATGCATGTCCCTGTAAGTTAGTGCCACTTTGGATTCATGACTAGTCATGTCGGTCTGGGTTCTCTGTCATATGGATGCTAGCAACACTATCATATACATGAGCCAAAAGGCGCAAACGGTCCCGGGCCAGGTAAGGTGGCACCCGTGGGAATACCGTGCGTGAGGCCGCAAAGTGATATGATGTGTTACATGCAACGTATAATTGCTTTATTAGTATGCTTGAAGTATTATCGTTCTTATGTCAATATTAAACTTTTGTTTTGAATCTTATGGATCTCAACACTCATGCCCAATAAAGAAAATTACATGGATAAATATGTTAGGTAGCATTCCACATCAAAAATTCTGTTTTATCATTTGCCTGCATGAGGACGAGCAGGAATTAAGCTTGGGGATGCTTGATACGTCTCCAATGTATCTATAATTTTTGATTGTTCCATGCTATTATATTATCTGTTTTGGATGTTTTATATGCATTAATATGCTATTTTATATTATTTTTGGGACTAACTTATTAACCTAGAGCCCAAAGCCAGTTTATGTTTTTTCCTTGTTTTTGAGCTTTGCAGAAAAGGAATACTAAATGGAGTCCAAATGGAATAAAACTTCACGATGATTTTTCTTGGACCAGAAGACACCCAAGGGACTTGGAGTGCAAGTCAGAAGAGCCACGAGGCGGTGGCAAGGGTGGAGGGCGCGCCCTAGGGGGGCGCCCCTACCTTGTGGGCCCCTCGGTGACTCCCTGACCGAGATCTTCCTCCTATATATTCACATGAAGCGTGAGTAGTTTACCACAGACCTACGGGTCCATAGCTAGTAGCTAGATGGCTTCTTCTCTCTCTTTGATTCTCATTACCATGTTCTCCTCGATGTTCTTGGAGATCTATCTGATGTAATCTTCTTTTGCGGTGTGTTTGTCGAGATCCAATGAATCATGGATTTATGATCAACTTATCTATGAATATTATTTGAATCTTCTCTGAATTCTTATATGCATGATTTGATATCTTTGTATTTCTCTTCGAATTATCGGTTTTGTTTGGCCAACTAGATTGGTTTTTCTTGCAATGGGAGAGGTGCTTAGCTTTGGGTTCAATCTTGCGTGATTTCACCCAGTGACAAAGCAGGGGTAGCGAGACACGTATTGAATTGTTGCCATCGAGGATAAAAAGATGGGGTTTTCATCATATTGCTTGAGTTTATTCCTCTACATAATGTCATCTTACTTGAGGCGCTACTCCGTTCTTTATGAACTTAATACTCTAGATGCATGCTGGATAGCGGTCGATGTGTGGAGTAATAGTAGTAGATGCAGGCAGGAGTCGGTCTACTTGACATGGACGTGATGCATATATTGCATACTCATTGCCTTGGATATCGTCATAACTTTGCGCTTTCCTATCATTTGCTCGACAGTAATTTGTTCACCCACCATATTATTTGCCTTCAAGAGAGAAACCTCTAGTGAAACCTATGGCCCCCGGGTCTATTTTCCATCATATTAGTTTCTGATCTACTATTTTGCAATCTTTTATTTTCAGATCTATAAACCAAAAAACCCAAAAATATTTTATCTTTTGTTTAGTTTTATCTATCTCTATCAGATCTCACCTTTGCAAGTGACCCTGAAGGGATTGCCAACCCCTTTATCGCGTTGGGTGCAAGTGTTTGATTGTTTGTGTAGGTGCATCTATTGGGGACTTGCGTGTTTCTCCTACTGGATTGATACCTTGGTTCTTAACTGAAGGAAATACTTATATCTACTATGATGCATCACCCTTTCCTCTTCAAGGGAAAAACCAACACAAGCTCAAGAAATAGCATTGATGAACGCTTCCGCTTAGCGAGCTTCAAGGGTATGAAGATGCTCTCGCCTCTCATAGCTATGCATCTCCATGGATAGATCTTGCATGTGCGTAGATTTTTTTTTGTTCTGCATGCAACATTTCCCAACAGTGGCATCCGAGCCAGGTTTATGCGTAGATGATTTCCATGAGTAGAACACAAAGAGTTGTGGGTGGTGATGGTCATACTACTTACCACCAATGTCTTATTTTGATTCAGCAGCATTGTGGGATGAAGCGGCCTGGACCAACCTTACATGTCCACGTACATGAGACCGGTTCCACCGACAGACATGCAACTTGTTTTGCATGAATGTGGCTGGCGGGTGTCTGTTTCTCCTACTTTAGTTTAATCGAATTTGACTGCAGCTGGTCCGTGAAGAAGGCTAAAATAGCAAACTTGATAAATTACCGTTGTGGTTGTTTTTGTGTAGGTAAGAACGGTTCTTGCTAGAAACCCGTAGCAGCCATGTAAAACTTGCAAACAACAAAGTAGAGGATGTATAACTTGTTTTTGCAGGGTATGCTGTGATGTGATATGGTCAAGACATGATGTGATATACGTTATTGTATGAGATGATCATGTTTTGTAATTTATCGGCAACCGGCAGGAGCCTAATGGTTGTCTCTTAAATATTGTATGAAATGCAAGCGCCATGTAATTGCTTTAATTTATCGGTATGCGTTAGCAATAGTTGTAGAAGCAATAGTTGGCGAGACGACCATGACGCAACGATGGAGATCAAGGTGTAGAGCCGGTGACGATGAAGATCATGACGATGCTTTGGAAATGGATATCAAAAGCACAAGATGATGGCCATATCATGTCACATATTTTGATTGCATATGATGTTTATCTTTTAAGCATCTTATTTTGCTTAGAACAGCGGTAGCATTATAAGATGATCCCTTCACTAAATTTCAAGATAAATGTGTTCTCCCCAAGTATGCACCATTGCTAAAGTTCGTCGTTTCGAAGCACCTCGTGATGATCGGGTGTGATAGACTCTACGTTCACATACAACGGGTGTAAGCCAGATTTACACACACGGAATACCTGGGTTAAACTTGACGAGCGAAGCATGTACAGACATGGTCTCGGAACACTGGAGACTGAAAGGTCGAACATGGGCCATATAGTAGATATGATCAACATAGAGATGTTCACCATTGAAGACTACTCCATCTCACATGATGATCAGACATGGTTTAGTTGATTTGGATCATGTATCACTTAGACAACTTGAGGGATGTTGATCTAAGTGGGAGTTCATTAGTAATTTGATTAATTGAACTTAATTTATCATGAACTTAGTCCTGATAGTATTTGCAAATTATGTTGTAGATAAATAGCTCGCGATGTAGCTCCCCTTTTTTGATGCGTTCCCAGAGAAAACTAAGTTGAAAGTTGATAGTAGCAATAATGCAGACTAGGTTCGTGATCCGAGGATTATCCTCATTGTTGCACAGAAGAATTATGTCCTTAATGCACTGCTAGGTGACAGACCTACTACGGGAGCTGATGCAGACATTATGAACGTTTGGCAAGCTCAATCTGATGACTATACTTGATAGTTTTGTGCGCCATGCTTTACGGCTTAGAATCGAGGCTCCAAAGATGTTTTGAACGCCATGGAATATATGAGATGTTCTAAGAGTTGAAATTGGCATTTCAGGCTCATGCCTGTGTTGAGAGGTATGAGACCTCAAACAAGTACTTTGCCTACAAGATGGAGGAGAATAGCTCAGCCAGTGAGCATGTGCTCAGAATGTCTGGGTACTACAATCACTTGAATTAAGTGGGAGTTAATCTTCCAGATAAGATAGTGATTGACAGAGTTCTCCAGTCACTATCATCAAGCTACTAGAGCTTCGTGATGAACTATAATATGCAAGGTATGACAAAAATGATTCCCAAGCTCTTCGCGATGCTAAAATCGGTGGAGGTAGAAAACAAGAAGGAGCATCAAGTGTTGATGGTTAACAAGACCACTAGTTTCAAGAAAAAGGGCAAGGGAAAGAAAGGAAACTTCAAGAAGAATGGGAAGCAAGTTGCTACTCCCGTGAAGAAGCCCAAAGCTGGACCCAAGCCTGAAACTGAGTGCTTCGACTGCAAAGGGAATGGTCACTAGAAGCCGAATTGCCCCAAATATTTGGCGGATAATAAGGATGGCAAAGTGAACAAAGATATATTTGATATACATGTTATTGATGTGTACCTTACTAATGCTCGTAGCAGCGTCTGGGTATTTGATACTAGTTCGGTTACTCATATTTGTAATTCTAAAACAGGAGCTGCGTAATAAATAAAGATTGGTTAAGGGTGAGGTGATGATGGGTGTTGGAAGTGTTTCTAAGATTGATATGATCACCATCCCACACTCCCTCTACCTTCGGGATTAGTGTTGAGCCTAAATAAATGTTATTTGGTGTTTGCATTGAGCATGAACATGATTAGATCATGTTTATTGCAATACGGTTATTCATTTAAGTCAGAGAATAATTGTTGTTCTATTTACATGAATAAAACTTTCGATCATACACTCAATGTGAATGGCTTGTTGAATCTCGATCGTAGTGATACACATATTCATAATATTGATGCCAAAAGATGCAAAGTTGATAATGATAGTGCAACATACTTGTGGCACTGCCGTTTAGGTCATATTGGTGTAAAGCGCATGAAGAAACTCCATGCGGATGGACTTTTGGAGTCACTTGATTATGAATCATTTGATACTTGCGAACCATGCCTCATGGGCAAGATGACTAAAACTCCGTTCTCCAGAACAATGGAGCGAGCTAATGACTTATTGGAAATAATACATACCGATGTATGTGGTCCGATGATTATTGAAGCATGCGGCGGTATCGTTATTTTCTGACCTTCATAGATGATTTGAGTAGATATTGGCATATCTATTTGATGAAACACAAGTATGAAACATTTGAAAAGTTCAGAGAATTTCAGAGCGAAGTGGAGAATCATTGTAAACAAGAAAATAAAGTTTCTACGATCTGATCGCGGAGGCGAATATTTGAGTTATGAGTTTGGCCTTCATTTAAAACAATGTGGAATTGTTTCACAACTCACGCCACCTGGAACACCACAGCGTAATGGTGTGTCCGAACATCGTAACCATACTTTATTAGATATGGTGCATTCTATGATGTCTCTTACCGATTTACCACTATCGTTTTGGGGTTATGCATTAGAGACAGCTGCATTATATTAAATAGGGCACCGTCTAAATCCGTTGAGATGACACTGTATGAACTGTGGTTTGGTGAGAAACCTAAGTTGTCGTTTCTTCAAGTTTCGGGTTGCGATGCTTATGTCAAAAGGCTTCACCCTAATAAGCTCAAACCTAAATCAGAGAAGTGCGTCTTCATAGGATACCCTAAGGAAACTATCGGGTACACCTTCTACCACAGATCCGAAGGCAAGATCTTTGTTGCTAAGAATGGGTCATTTTTAGAGGAGTTTCTCTCAAAATAAGTGAGTGGGAGGAAAGTAGAAGTTGATGAGGTAATTGTACCTTCTCTTGAATTGGAAAGTAGCACATCACAGAAAACCGTTCCCGTGATGCCTACACCAACTAGGGAGAGAGCAAATGATAATGATCATTAAACTTCAAATCAAGTTAGTACTAAACTTCGTAGGTCGACCAGAGCACGATCTGCACTAGAGTGGTACGGTAATCCTGTCCTGGGAGTCATGTTATTAGACCATGGCGAACCTACGAACTATGAAGAAGCTATGATGAGCCCAGATTCCGATAAATGGCTTGAGGCCATGAAATCTGAGATAGAATCCATGTATGAGAACAAAGTGTGGATTTTAGTGGATTTTCCCGATGATCAGCAAGCCTTAGAAAATAAATGGATCTTCAAGAAGAAGACTGACGCTGATGGTAATGTTACTGTCTACAAAGCATGACTTGTCGCGAAAGGTTTTCGACAAGTTCAAGGGGATGACTATGATGAGACCTTCTCACCCGTAGTGGTGCTTAAGTCTGTCCGAATCATGTTAGCAATTGCCGCATTTTATGATTATGAAATCTGGCAAATGGACGTCAAAACTGCATTCCTTAATGGATTTCTTAAAGAAGAGTTGTATATGATGCAACTAGAAGGTTTTATCGATCCTAAATGTGCTAACAAAGTGTGCAAGCTCCAGCGATGCATCTATGGACTGGTGCAAGCATCTCGGAGTTGGAATATATGCTTTGATGGGGTTATCAAAGCATATGGATTTATACAGACTTACGGTGAAGCCTGTATTTACAAGAAAGTGAGTGGGAGCTCTGTAGCATTTCTGATATTATATGTGGATGACATATTTTTAATTGGAAATGATATAGAATTTCTGGATAGCATAAAAGGATACTTGAATCAGAATTTTTCAATGAAAGACCTCAGTGAAGCTGCTTACATATTGGGCATCAAAATCTATAGAGATAGATCAAGACGCTTGATAAGACTTTCAATGAGTACATACCTTGACACTTTTTTGAAGGAGTTCAAAATGGATCAGTCAAAGACTGTAGTTCTTGCCTGTATTGTAAGGTGTGAAGTTGAGTAAGGCTTAAAGCCCGACCTCGGCAGAAGATAGAGAGAGAATGAAAGTCATTCCCTATGCCTCAGCCATAGGTTCTATAAAGTATGCCATGTTATACCAAACCTATTGTGTGCCTTACCATGAGTCTAGGAAGGGGTTACAATAGTGATCCAGTAGTGGATTACTAGACAACGGTCAAAAATTATTCTTAGGTACCTAAAGAGGACTAAGGAAATGTTTCTGGGTTATGGAGGTGATAAAGAGTTCGTCGTAAAGGTTTACGTCGATGCAAGCTTTGACACTGATCCGGATGACTCTGAGTCTCGATCTGGATACATATTGAAAGTGGGAGCAATTAGCTAGAGTAGCTCAATGCGGAGCATTATAGACATAGAAATTTACAAATTACATATGGCTCTAAATGTCGCAGACCCGTTGACTAAGCCTCTTCCACGAGCAAAACACGATCAGCACCAAGACTCCATGGGTGTTAGATTCATTACAATGTAATCTAGATTATTAACTCTAGTGCAAGTGGGAGACTGAAGGAAGTATGCCATAGAGGCAATAATAAAGTTGTTATTTTATATTTCCTTATTTATGATAAAGGTTTATTATTCATGCTAGAATTGTATTGATCAGAAACTTAAATACATGTGTGAATACATAATCAAATACCGAGTCCCTAGTAAGCATTGACATGTGTTGTCATTTGATAACGGGATCACACCATTAGAAGAATGATGTGATGGACAAGACCCATCCGTTAGCTTAGCATATGATCGTTCAGTTTGTTGCTAATGCTTTCTTCATGTCAAATACATATTCCTTCAACTATGACATTATGCAACTCCCAAATACTGGAGGAATTCCTGTGTGCTATCAAACGTCACAACGTAACTGGGTGATCATAAAGATGCTCTACAGGTATCTCCGAAGGTGTTTGTTGAGTTGGCATAGATCAAGATTAGGATTTGTCACTCCTAGTATCGGAGAGGTATCTCTGGGCCCTCTCGGTAATACACATAATAAGAAGCCTTGCAAGCAAATGACTAATGAGTTAGTTACGAGATGATGTATTACGGAACGAGTAAAGCGACTTGCCGGTAAAGAGATTGAACTAGGTATGGAGATACCGATGATCGAATCTCAAGCAAGTAACATACCGACAAACAAAGGGAATTACGTATGTTGTCATAAGGTTCGACCAATAAAGATCTTTGTAGAATATGTAGGAGCCAATATGGGCATCCAGGTTCCACTATTGGTTATTGGCCGGAGAGGTGTCTCGGTCATGTCTACATAGTTCTCGAACCCGTAGGTGATTGCGGCTTGAAGCTACGTTGGTATTTCCCCAAAGAGGAAGGGATGATGCAGCACAGCAGCGGTAGGTATTTCCCTCAGTTATGAGACCAAGGTTATCGAACCAGTAGGAGAACCAAGCAACACAACGTAAACAGCCCCAGCACACAAATAACAAATACTCACAACCCAACGTGTAAAAGGGGTTGTCAATCCCTTTCGGGCAGCGGCGCCTCAAGATAGACAAACGAACGTGAATAAATTGTAGTAGATTGATAGATCGAACGCTAAATAAAATAAATACGAATAAAACGCAGCAAGGTATCTTTGTATTTTTGGTTTAATAGATCTGAAAATAAATGCAAAGGAAAAGTAGATCGCAAAGGCAAATATATGAGAAAGAGACCCGGGGGCGTAGGTTTCACTAGTGGCTTCTCTCGAGAAAAATAGCAAACGGTGAGTAAACAAATTACTGTTGGGCAATTGATAGAACTTCAAATAATCATGATTATATCCAGGCAATGATCATTATATAGGCATCATGTCCAAGATTAGTAGACCGACTCCTGCCTGCATCTACTACTATTACTCCACACATCGACCGCTATCCAGCATGCATCTTGTGTATTAAGTTCATGGAGAAATGGAGTAATGCAATAAGAACGATGACATGATGTAGACAAGATCTATCTATGTAGAGATAGACCCCATCGTTTTGTCCTTAGTAGCAACGATACATACGTGTCGGTTCCCCTTCTGTCACTGGGATCAAGCACCATAAGATCGAACCCACTACAAAGCACTTCTTCCCATTGCAAGATAAATAGATCAAGTTGGCCAAACAAAACCCAAATATCGGAGAAGAAATACGAGGCTATAAGAAATCATGCATATAAGAGATCAAAGAAACTCAAATAACTTTCATGGATATAAAAAGATAGATCTGATCATAAGGTCAAAGTTCATCGGATCCCAACAAACACACCGCAAAAAGAGTTACGTCATATGGATCTCCAAGAGACCATTGTATTGAGAATTCAGCGAGAGAGAGGAAGCCATCTAGCTACTAACTACGGACCCGAAGGTCTGCAAAGAACTAGTCATGCATCATCGAAGAGGCACCAATGGAAGTGGTGAACCCCTCCGTGATGGTGTCTAGATTAGATCTGGTGGTTCTGGACTCTACGGTGGCTGGAATTGATTTTCGTCGACTCCCCTAGGGTTTCTGGAATATTTGGGTGTTTATAGAGCAAAGAGGCGGTCCGGGGGGCACCCGAGGTGGGCACAACCCACCAGGGCGCGCTTGGGCCTCCTGGCGCGCCCTGGTGGGTTGTGCTCCCCTCGGAGCACCCCTGAGGCGCAACCTTGGCCCATTTGGTGTCTTCTGGTCCAAAAAATTCTCCGTGAAGTTTTCTTGCATTTGGACTCCGTTTGGTATTGATTTCCAGCGATGTAAAAAACATGTAGAAAACAACAACTGGCACTTGGCACTATGTCAATAGGTTAGTACCAGAAAATGATATAAAATGACTATAAAATGATTATAAAACATCCAAGATTAATAATATAACAGCATGGAACAATCAAAAATTATAGATACATTGGAGACGTATCAGCATCCCCAAGCTTAACTCCTACTCGTCCTCGAGTAGGTAAGTGATAAAAACAGAATTTTTGATGTGGAATGTTGTCTAACATGTCATATAATATTCTTTTCTTTATAGCATGGACATTTGGACTTTTATGTGATTCAAAGCAATAGTCTAGTTTTGACATGATAATTTAAGTACTCAAGCATATCAACAAGCAACCATGTCTTTCAAAACATCAATGCTAAAATAAGTTATCCCTAACCCATCGTGCTCAATCATTGATCCATTCATGAAACACACTCGCATATTAACTACACCCAATACTCAAGTACGATCATATTGCCTCCTAGTTGGTGCTTTTATAAGAGAAGATGGAGACTCAAATTCAAAATAAAAATTGCATACAGTAAAGAAAGGCCCTTCGCAGAGGGAAGTATGGTTTTGTAGAGGTGCTAGAGCTCAAAGCGAAAAATTTAGAGATAAAAACATTTTGGGAGGTGTATCTTTCCCACCAACGAAAACGACTTAGAGTTCCCAACACTTTCCATGCTAGATATATCATAGGCGGTTCCCAAACAGAAAATAAGTTGATTCCTTTTTCCACCATACTTTCACTTTCCATGGCTAGCCGTATTCACAGTTGCCCTCCATACCAACACTTTCCAAGGAATTTATTATTTGACAACATAAAGTAAATTCATTTTTCATTTCGACTGGGCATCCCTAATACCTTTGCCTTACTCTCATGCAATGACAAGTGAATAAACACTCATCGTGAGAATAACACATCTCGCATGGAAAATATTAGCCACCCCTCACCGCTCCGCGAGCAGTACGAACACACAAAAGAGAAGTTTATTTTGAAAATTAGAGATGGCACATACAAATTTGCTTAGAACGGCAAAAGAATACCGCATATAGGTAGATATAGTGGACTCATGTGGCAAAACTTGTTTAAAGGTTTTTGGATGCACAAGTAGAGATCATACTTAGTGCAAAATGAAGGCTAGCGAAAGATTGAGAAGCGACCAACTAAGAAACAAATAATCTCATAAGCGAGCATTTAATACCAAATAATGCACCACAAGTAGGATATAATTTCATTGCATAATTATTGACTTTCGTGCTTGCATAGGGAATCACAAACCTTAACACCAATATTCTTACTAAAGCATAATTAGTCATCAACATAATTCACATATCACATCATCATATCTCAAAACTATTACTAAGAATCAAGTTTATTTTGTCCAATGATCTTCATGAAAGTTTTTATTATATCCTTATTGGATATCTATCACTTTGGAACTAATTTTCACATGTTGCTTTTCATAAGCTCAAACAAATATAAGTGAAGATCATGATCGTAATATTTCTTTCTCTCAAATTAATTTAAGCGAAGCAAGAGAGAATTTCTTCAAAATTTTACTAACTCTCAAATAAATCTAAGTGAAGCAAGAGAGCATTTCTTCAAAAATACTAAAGCACACCATGCTCAAAAAGATATAAATGAAGCACTAGAGCAAGTCCATAGCTCATAAAAGATTTAAGTGAAGCATAGAGAGCAATTCTAACAAGTCATGACATAATTTTGGCTCTCTCAAATAGGTGTGTCCAGTAAGTAATCAAGACTTAAAACACCAAATAAAACAAGCAAAGACTCATATCATACAAAATGCTCCAAGCAAAACACATAGTATGTGAGGAATAAAAATATAGCTTCGAGTTACCGATGGTCGTTAGAAGAAAGAGGGGATGCCACTCGGGGCATCCCCAAGCTTAGTTGCTTGATCTCTTTTGGATAATAGCTTGGGATGCCGGGGCATCCCCAAGCTTAGGCTCTTCTTACTCCTTATTCCTTCATCCATCGTAAGATAACCCAAAACTTGAAAACTTCAACCACACAAAACTCAACAAACCTTCGTGAGATCTGTTAGTATAAGAAAATAAATCACTACTATAAGTACTGTTGCAACCTATTCATATTTTGTTCTTGCATTATATCTACTGTATCCCAACTTTTCTATGGCAAAAACTCATCAAAGAAAACCATAGAGCCATCAGAACAAGCACACAATGCAAAGAAAACAGAATCTGTCAAAAACAAAACAATCTGTAGTAATCTGAATTGTTCGAATACTTCTGAAACTCCAAAAATTCTGAAAAAATAGAACGACCTGAGAAATTTGTATATTAATCTTCTGCAAAATGAATTGGTATTTTATCATGCTCTGGTAAAAAAATAAGAATTGTTTTTGTGAGCGCAAAAGTTCCTATTTTTCAGCAAGATCAAACAACTATCACCCAAGAAGATCCTATAGGTTCTACTTGGCACAAACACTAATTAAAACACAAAAAACACAATCATAATAGTAGCATAATTGTGCAAACACTCAAGAATAGAAAGCAAAAATCAAAAATAAATGTTATTCATCAGGTTGCCTCCCAACAAGCGCTATAGTTTTACGCCCTTAGCTAGGCATAAAGCAAGGATCTAAGTTTTGTCACCCGTAGTTTTGGCAACTTTCGTAAGGGTTTTCTCAAACCCGGGAGGCTATTTACGCTTCCCTAAATTCTCTGGAAAAGAAACCATCTTTAGATCCAAAATATCCAATCGCTTGTTGCAAAGAGTAATCAAGGTATACTACCATTGAGATGTTTGAGGAGTTCATTATATTTTTGCAATTCAACCATATGTTTATGCAAATCACCAAGCTTATCTAACATTTGAACTCCCTCTGGGGTGAAAGAAAACCCCTTCTTTGAGGTGGAACACCCAAAATACCTTCTAAAATTTCATAGGCAGCATCGGCATCACGCTCAATAAAATTCCCTTTAGCAGCAAAATCTAGGAGTTGTCTATGATGCAAAGCCAATTCTATGTAAAAATTACGAAGCAAGATCTTAGCGTCCCCCTTTAAATTGCAAATACGATAAGATTCCATAAGCCTATACCAAGCATCTTTCAAATTTTCTCCTTGTCTTTGCTTGAAGTAAAGCACTTCAAAATCTGGTGACAAAGGTGGAGTAGGTAAGCTAGCCATTATGACTAGAAAGCAAGAACACAGATAGATCTGACGAGAAAACGGCTAATAAATAAGAGGGGCGAATAAAACAACAATTTTTTTGTGAAGTGGGGAGAGGAAAATGAGAGGCAAAAGGTAAATAATGTAAATTGCGAGGAGATGAGATTTGTGATTAGGAACCTGGTATATGTTGAAGATCTCTCCCCGGCAACGGCGCGAGAAATTCCTTTTGGTTGCGGCTTGAAGCTACGTCGGTACTTCCCCAAAGAGGAAGGGATGATGCAGCACAGCGGCGGTAGGTATTTCCCTCAGTTATGAGACCAAGGTTATCGAACTAGTAGGAGAACCAAGCAACACAACATAAATAGCCCCTGCACACAAATAATAAATACTCGCAACCCGACGTGTAAAACGGGTTGTCAATCCCTTTCGGGTAGCGGCGCCTCATGATAGGCAAACGGACGTGAATAAATTGTAGTAGATTGATAGATCAAATGCCAAATAAAATAAATAAGAATAAAACATAGCAAGGTATCTTTGTATTTTTGGTTTAATAGATCTGAAAATAAATGCAAAGGAAAAGTAGATCGCAAAGGCAAATATATGAGAAAGAGACCCGGGGGCGTAGGTTTCACTAGTGGCTTCTCTCGAGAAAAATAGCAAACGATGGGTAACAAATTACTATTGGGCAATTGATAGAACTTCAATAATCATGACGATATCCAGGCAATGATCATTATATAGGCGTCACGTCCAAGATTAGTAGACCGACTCCTGCCTGCATCTACTACTATTACTCCACACATCGACCGCTATCCATCATGCATCTAGTGTATTAAGTTCATGAAGAAAAAGAGTAATGCAATAAGAACAATGACATGATGTAGACAAGATCTATCTATGTAGAGATAGACCCCATAATTTTATCCTTAGTAGCAACGATACATACGTGTCGATTCCCCTTCTGTCACTGGGATCAAGCACCGTAAGATCGAACCCACTACAAAGCACCTCTTCCCATTGCAAGATAAATAGATCAAGTTGGCCAAACAAAAGCCAAATATCGGAGAAGAAATACGAGGCTATAAGCAATCATGCATATAAGAGATCAAAGAAACTCAAATAACTTTCATGGATATAAAAAGATAAATCTGATCATAAACTCAAAGTTCAGCGGATCCCAACAAACACACCACAAAAAGAGTTACATCATATGGATCTCGAAGACACCATTGTATTGAGAATTCAGCGAGAGAGAGGAAGCCATCTAGCTACTAACTACGGACCCGAAGGTCTGCAAAGAACTACTCACGCATCATCGGATAGGCATCAATGGAAGTGGTGAACCCCTCCGTGATGGTGTCTAGATTGGATCTGGTGGTTCTGGACTCTGCGACGGCTGGAATTGATTTTTTCGTCGACTCCCCTAAGGTTTAGAAAATTTGGGTATTTATAGAGCAAAGAGGCGGTCCGGGGGGCACCCGAGGTGGGCACAACCCACCAGGGCGCGCCTGGGCCTCCTGGCGTGTCCTGGTGGGTTGTGCTTCCCGGAGCTGAAGGAAATATGCCCTAGAGGCAATAATAAAGTTATTATTTATTTCCTTATATCATGATAAATGTTTATTATTCATGCTGGAATTGTATTAATCAGAAACATAATACATGTGTGAATACATAGACAAAAAGAGTCACTAGTATGCCTCTACTTGACTAGCTCGTTAATCAAAGATGGTTATGTTTCCTAGCCATAGACATGAGTTGTCATTTAATTAACGGGATCACCTCATTAGGAGAATGACGTGATTGACATGACCCATTCCATTAGCTTAGCACTCGATCGTTTAGTATGTTGCTATTGCTTTCTTCATGACTTATACATGTTCCTATGACTATGAGATTATGCAACTCCCGTTTACCGGAGGAACACTTTGTGTGCTACCAAACGTCACAACGTAACTGGGTGATTATAAAGGTGCTCTACAGGTGTCTCCAAAGGTACTTGTTGGGTTGGCGTATTTCGAGATTAGGATTTGTCACTCCGATTGTCGGAGAGGTATCTCTGGGCCCACTCGGTAATGCACGTCACTATAAGCCTTGCAAGCATTGTGACTAATGAGTTAGTTGCGGGATGATGTATTACGGAATGAGTAAAAAGACTTGCCGGTAACGAGATTGAACTAGGTATCGAGATACCGACGATCGAATCTCGGGCAAGTAACATACCGATGACAAAGGGAACAACGTATGTTGTTATACGGTCTGACCGATAAAGATCTTCGTAGAATATGTGGGAGCCAATATGGGCATCCAGGTCCCGCTATTGGTTATTGACCGGAGAGGTGTCTCGGTCATGTCTACATAGTTCTCGAACCCGTAGGGTCCGCACGCTTAACGTTACAATGAGAGTTTTATTGAGTTTTGATGTACCGAAGGAGTTCGGAGTCCCGGATGAGATCGGGGATATGACGAGGAGTCTCGAAATGGTCGAGACGTAAAGATCGATATATTGGACGACTATATTCGGACATCGGAAAGGTTCCGAGTGATTCGGGTATTTTTCGGAGTACCGGAGAGTTACGGGAATTCGTATTGGGCCTTAATGGGCCATACGGGAAAGGAGAGAAAGGCCTCAAAAGGTGGCCGTGCCCCTCCCCATGGTCTGGTCCGAATTGGACTAGGGAAGGGGGGCGCCCCCTTCCTTCTTTCTCCTTCTCCCTTCCCTTCTCCTATTCCAACAAGGAAAGGAGGAGTCCTACTGCCGGTGGGAGTAGGACTCCCCCCTTTGGCGCACCTCTCCCCTTGGCCGGCTGCCTCTCACTTGCTCCTTTATATATGGGGGCAGGGGGCACCCCATAGACACGACAATTGATATACGATATTTTAGCCGTGTGCGGTGCCCCCCTCCACCATATTACACCTCGATAATACCGTTGCGGAGCTTAGGCGAAGCCCTGCGTCGGTGGAACATCATCATCGTCACCACGCCGTCGTGCTGACGAAACTCTCCCTCAACACTCGGCTGGATCGGAGTTCGAGGGACGTCATCGAGCTGAACGTGTGCTGAACTCGGAGGTGTCGTGCGTTCGGTACTTGATCGGTCGGATCGTGAAGACGTATGACTACATCAACTGCGTTGTTATAATACTTCCGCTGTCGGTCTACGAGGGTACGTGGACAACACTCTCCCCTCTCGTTGCTATGCATCACCATGATCTTGCGTGTGCGTAGGAATTTTTTTGAAATTACTACGTTCCCCAACAGTGGCATCCGAGCCTGGTTTTATGCGTTGATGCTATGCACGAGTAGAACACAAGTGAGTTGTGGGCGATATAAGTCATACTTCTTACCAGCATGTCATACTTTGGTTCAGCGGTATTGTGAGATGAAGCGGCCCGGACCGACATTACGCGTACGCTTACGCGAGACTGGTTTCACCGTTGCGAGCACTCGTTGCTTAAAGGTGACTGGCGGGTGTCTGTCTCTCTCACTTTAGTTGAGCCGAGTGTGGCTACGCCCGGTCCTTGCGAAGGTTAAAACAGCACCAACTTGACAAACTATCGTTGTGGTTTTGATGCGTAGGTAAGGACGGTTCTTGCTAAGCCCGTAGCAGCCACGTAAAACTTGCAACAACAAAGTAGAGGACGTCTAACTTGTTTTTGCAGGGCATGTTGAGATGTGATATGGTCAAGACATGATGCTATATTTTATTGTATGAGATGATCATGTTTTGTAACCGAGTTATCGGCAACTGGCAGGAGCCATATGGTTGTCGCTTTATTGTATGAAATGCAATCGCCATGTAATTGTTTTACTTTATAACTAAGCGGTAGCGATAGTCGTAAAAGCAATAGTTGGCGAGACGACAACGATACTACGATGGAGATCAAGGTGTCGCGCCAGTGACAATGGTGATCATGACGGTGCTTCGGAGATGGAGATCACAAGCACAAGATGATGATGGCCATATCATATCACTTATATTGATTGCATGTGATGTTAATCTTTTATGCATCTTATCTTGCTTTGATTGACGGTAGCATTATAAGATGATCTCTCACTAAAATTTCAAGATAAAGTGTTCTCCCTGAGTATGCACCGTTGCGAAAGTTCTTTGTGCTGAGACACCACGTGATGATCGGGTGTGATAGGCTCTACGTTCAAATACAACGGGTGCAAAACAGTTGCACACGCGGAATACTCAGGTTAAACTTGACGAGCCTAGCATATGCAGATATGGCCTCGGAACACGGAGACCGAAAGTTCGAGCGTGAATCATATAGTAGATATGATCAAGATGGTGATGTTCACCATTGAAACTACTCCATCTCACGTGATGATCGGACATGGTTTAGTTGATATGGATCACGTGATCACTTAGAGGATTAGAGGGATGTCTATCTAAGTGGGAGTTCTTAAGTAATATGATTAATTGAACTTAAATTTGTCATGAACTTAGTCCTGATAGTATTTTGCAAATTATGTTATAGATCAATAGCTCGCGTTGTTGCTTCCCTGTGTTTATTTTTGATATGTTCCTAGAGAAAAAATTATGTTGAAAGATGTTAGTAGCAAAGATGCGGATTGGATCCATGATCTGAGGATTATCCTCATTGCTGCACAGAAAAATTATGTCCTTGATGCACCGCTAAGTGACAGACCTATTGCAGGAGCAGATACAAACGTTATGAACGTTTGGCTAGCTCAATATGATGACTACTTGATAGTTTAGTGCACCATGCTTAACGGCTTAGAATCGGGACTTCAAAGACGTTTTGAATGTCATGGACCATATGAGATGTTCCAGGAGTTGAAGTTAATATTTCAAGCAAATACCCGAGTTGAGAGATATGAAGTCTCCAACAAGTTCTATAGCTAAAAGATGGAGGAGAATCGCTCAACTAGTGAGCATGTGCTCAGATTGTCTGGGTACTACAATCGCTTGAATCAAGTGGGAGTTAATCTTCCAGATAAAATAGTGATTGACAGAATTCTCTAGTCACCATCACCAAGTTAGTAGAACTTTGTGATGAACTATAGTATGCAAGGGATGACGAAAGTAATTCGCGAGCTCTTCGCGATGCTGAAATCGACGAAGGTAGAAATCAAGAAAGAGCATCAAGTGTTGATGGTTAATAAGACCACTAGTTTCAAGAAAAGGGCAAAGGGATAGAAGGGGAACTTCAAAAGAATGGCAAGCAAGTTGCTACTCAAGTGAAGAAGCCCAAGTCTATACCTAAGCCTGAGACTAAGTGCTTCTACTGCAAAGGGACTGGTCACTGGAAGCGGAACTGCCCCAAGTATTTGGTGGATAAGAAGGATGGCAAAGTGAACAAAGGTATATTGGATATACATGTTATTGATGTGTACTTACTAGTGTTTATAGCAACCCCTCAGTATTTGATACTGGTTCAGTTGCTAAGAGTAGTAACTCGAAACGGGAGTTGCAGAATAAACAGAGACTAGTAAAAAGGCGAGGTGACGATGTGTGTTGGAAGTAGTTCCAAGATTGATATGATCATCATCGCACACTCCCTGTACTTTCGGGATTAGTGTTGAAACTAAATAAGTGTTATTTGGTGTTTGCGTTGAGCATGAATATGATTTGATCATGTTTATTGCAATACGGTTATTCATTTAAGTTAGAGAACAATTGTTGTTCTGTTTACATGAATAAAAACCTTCTATGGTCATACACACCAACGAAAATGGTTTGTTGGATCTCGATCGTAGTGATACACATATTCATAATATTGAAGCCAAAAGATGCAAAGTTAATAATGATAGTGCAACTTATTTGTGGCACTGCCGTTTAGGTCATATTGGTGTAAAGCGCATGAAGAAACTCCATACTGATGGGATTTTGGAATCAATTGATTATGAATCACTTGATGCTTGCGAACCATGCCTCATGGGCAAGATGACTAAAACGCCGTTCTCCGGAACTATGGAGAGAGCAACAGATTTGTTGGAAGTCATACATACAGATGTATGTGGTCCAATGAATATTGAGGCTCGTGGCGGATATCGTTATTTTCTCACCTTCACAAATGATTTGAGCAGATATGGGTATATCTACTTGATGAAACATAAGTCTGAAACATTTGAAAAGTTCAAAGAATTTCAGAGTGAAGTGAAAATCATCGTGACAAGAAAATAAAGTTTCTATGATCTGATCGCGGAGACAAATATTTGAGTTACGAGTTTGGTCTTCAATTAAAACAATGTGGAATAGTTTCACAAATTTATGCCACCTGGAACACCACAGCATAATGGTGTGTCCGAACGTCATAACCGTACTTTATTGGATATAGTGCAATCTATGATGTCTCTTACCAATTTACCACTATCGTTTTGGGGTTATGCATTAGAGACAGCTACATTCACGTTAAATAGGGCACCATCAAAATCCGTTGAGACGACGCCTTATGAACTGTGG
The DNA here is from genome assembly GCF_018294505.1 of Triticum aestivum. NCBI lineage: Eukaryota > Viridiplantae > Streptophyta > Magnoliopsida > Poales > Poaceae > Triticum > Triticum aestivum. The sequence continues at coordinate 204,392,259 of NC_057796.1, read as the reverse complement.
TTTGGCAAGAAACCAAAGTTGTCGTTTCTTAAAGTTTTGCGATGCTCATGTGAAAAAGTTTCATCCTGATAAGCTCAAACCCAAATCGGAGAAATGTGTCTTCATAGGATACCCAAAGGAGACAGTTGGGTACACCTTCTATCACAAATCCGAAGGCAAGACATTCGTTGCTAAGAATGGATCCTTTCTAGAGAAGGAGTTTTCTCTCGAAAGAAGTGAGTGGGAGGAAAGTAGAACTTGATGAGGTAACTGTACCTGCTCCCTTATTGGAAAGTAGTTCATCACAGAAATCTGTTCCTGTGACTCCTACACCAATTAGTGAGTAAGTTAATGATGATGATCATGTAACTTCAGATCAAGTTACTACCAAACCTCGTAGGTAAACCAGAGTGAGATCCACACCAGAGTGGTACGGTAATCCTGTTCTGGAGGTCATGTTATTTGACCATGACGAACCTACGAACTATGAAGAAGCGATGGTGAGCCCAGATTCCGCAAAATGGCTTGAGGCCATGAAATCTGAGATGAGATCCATGTATGAGAACAAAGTATGGACTTTGATTGACTTGCCCAATGATCGGCGAGCCATTGAGATTAAATGGATCTTCAAGAGGAAGACGGACGCTGATAGTAGAGTTACTATCTACAAAGCTAGAATTGTCGAAAAAAGGTTTTTGACAAAGTTCAAGGTGTTGACTACGATGAGAGTTTCTCACTCGTATCTATGCTTAAGTCTGTCCGAATCATGTTAGCAATTGCCGCATTTTATGAAATCTGGTAAATGGATAAACAAAACTGCATTCCTTAATGGATTTATTAAAGAAGAGTTGTATGTGATGCAACCAGAAGGTTTTGTCAATCCTAAAGGTGCTAACAAAATATGCAAGCTCCAGCGATCCATCTGTGGACTGGTGCAAGCATCTCGGAGTTGGAATATACGCTTTGATAAGTTGATCAAAGGATATAGTTTTATACAGACTTGCGATGAAGCCTGTATTTACAAGAAAGTGAGTGGGAGCACTACAGCATTTCTGATAAGTATATGTGAAAGACATATTGTTGATCGGAAATAATGTAGAATTATTCTGCAAAGCATAAAGGAGTGTTTGAAAGGAGTTTTTCAAAGAAAGACCTCGGTGAAGCTGCTTACATATTGAGCATCAAGATCTATAGAGATAGATGAAGACGCTTGATAAGTTTTTCAATGAGTACATACCTTAACAAGATTTTGAAGTAGTTCAAAATAGAACATTCAAAGAAAGAGTTCTTGCCTGTGTTACGAGGTGTGAAATTGAATAAAGACTCAAAGCCCGACCACGGCAAAAGATAGAAAGAGAATGAAAGTCATTCCCTATGGCTTGGCCATAGGTTCTATAAAGTATGCCATGCTGTGTACCAGATCTATTGTATACCCTACACTGATTTTGGCAAGGGAGTACAATAGTGATCTAGGAGTAGATCACTGGACAGCGGTCAAAATTATCCTTAGTGGAATAAGGATATGTTTCTCGATTATGGAAGTGACAAAAGGTTCGTCGTAAAGGGTTACGTCGATGCAAGTTTTGACACTAAATCTAGATGACTCTAAGTCTCGGTCTAGATACATATTGAAAGTGGGAGCAATTAGCTAGAGTAGCTCCGTGCAGAGCATTGTAGACATAGAAATTTGCAAAATACTTACGGATCTGAATGTGACAGACCCGTTGACTAAAATTATCTCACAATCAAAACATGATCACACCTTAGTACTCTTTGGTTTTAATCACATAGCGATGTGAACTAGATTATTGACTCTAGTAAACCCTTTGAGTGTTGGTCACATAGAGATGTGAACTATGGGTGTTAATCACATGGTGATGTGAATTATTGATGTTAAATCACATGGCGATGTGAACTAGATTATTGACTCTAGTGCAAGTGGGAGACTGAAGGAAATATGCCCTAGAGGCAATAATAAAGTTATTATTTATTTCCTTATATCATGATAAATGTTTATTATTCATGCTATAAATTGTATTAACCGGAAACATAATACATGTGTGAATACATAGACAAAGTGTCACTAGTATGCCTCTACTTGACTAGCTCGTTAATCAAAGATGGTTATGTTTCCTAGCCATAGACATGAGTTGTTATTTGATTAACGGGATCACCTCATTAGGAGAATGACGTGATTGACATGACCCATTCCGTTAGCTTAGCACTCGATCGTTTAGTATGTTGCTATTGCTTTCTTCATGACTTATACATGTTCCTATGACTATGAGATTATGCAACTCCCGTTTACCGGAGGAACACTTTGTGTGCTACCAAACGTCACAACGTAACTGGGTGATTATAAAGGTGCTCTACAGGTGTCTCCAAAGGTACTTGTTGGGTTGGCGTATTTCGAGATTAGGATTTGTCACTCCGATTGTCGGAGAGGTATCTCTGGGCCCACTCGGTAATGCACATCACTATAAGCCTTGCAAGCATTGTGACTAATGAGTTAGTTGCGGGATGATGTATTACGGAACGAATAAAGAGACTTGCCGGTAACGACATTGAACTAGGTATCGAGATACCGACGATCGAATCTCGGGCAAGTAACATACCGATGACAAAGGGAACAACGTATGTTGTTATACGGTCTGACCGATAAAGATCTTCGTAGAATATGTGGGAGCCAATATGGGCATCCAGGTCCCGCTATTGGTTATTGACCGGAGAGGTGTCTCGGTCATGTCTACATAGTTCTCGAACCCGTAGGGTCCGCACGCTTAACGTTACAATGAGAGTTTTATTGAGTTTTGATGTACCGAAGGAGTTCGGAGTCCCGGATGAGATCGGGGATATGACGAGGAGTCTCGAAATGGTCGAGACGTAAAGATCGATATATTGGACGACTATATTCGGACATCGGAAAGGTTCCGAGTGATTCGGGTATTTTTCGGAGTACCGGAGAGTTACGGGAATTCGTATTGGGCCTTAATGGGCCATACGGGAAAGGAGAGAAAGGCCTCAAAAGGTGGCCGTGCCCCTCCCCATGGTTTGGTCCGAATTGGACTAGGGAAGGGGGGCGCCCCCTTCCTTCTTTCTCCTTCTTTCTCCTTCTTTCTCCTTCTCCCTTCCCTTCTCCTATTCCAACAAGGAAAGGAGGAGTCCTACTCCCCCCCTTTGGCGCGCCTCTCCCCTTGGCCGGCTGCCTCTCCCTTGCTCCTTTATATACGGGGGCAGGGGGCACCCCATAGACACGACAATTGATATACGATATTTTAGCCGTGTGCGGTGCCCCCTTCACCATATTACACCTCGATAATACCGTTGCGGAGCTTAGGCGAAGCCCTGCGTCGGTGGAACATCATCATCACCACGCCGTCGTGCTGACGAAACTCTCCCTCAACACTCGGCTGGATCGGAGTTCGAGGGACGTCATCGAGCTGAACGTGTGCTGAACTCGGAGGTGCCGTGCGTTCGGTACTTGATCGGTCGGATCGTGAAGACGTACGACTACATCAACCGCGTTGTTATAACGCTTCCGCTGTCTGTCTACGAGGATACGTGGACAACACTCTCCCCTCTCGTTGCTATGCATCACCATGATCTTGCGTGTGCGTAGGAATTTTTTTGAAATTACTACGTTCCCCAATAGGAGCACCCCCTAGGCATAGCCTTGGCCCATTAGGTGTCTTCTGGTCCAAAAAAATTCTCCGTGAAGTTTCGTTGCATTTGGACTCCGTTTGGTATTGATTTCCTGCGATGTAAAAAACATGCAGAAAACAGCAACTGGCACTTGGCACTATGTCAATAGGTTAGTACCAAAAAATGATATAAAATGATTATAAAACATCCAAGATTGATAATATAACAGCATGGAACAATCAAAAATTACGGATACGTTGGAGACGTATCAGTAGGGTCCGCACGCTTAACATTCGTTGACGATATAGTATTATATGAGTTATGTAGGTTGGTGACCGAATGTTGTTCGGAGTTCCGGATGTGATCACGGACATGATGAGGAGCTTTGGGATGGTCCGGAGGTAAAGATTGATATATGGGATAATAGTGTTTGGTCTTTGGAAAGGTTTTGGAATTCACCGGAAGGGGTTCCGGATGTTTCCCGAAATGTTTGGGTATGAGGACACTTTATTTGGGCCAAGGGGTAAAGCCCACGAGGTATTTGGAAAGTGCAAAAGGGAGTTTTGCGGAGACCAGAGACCAGACACCAGTGACCCTGGCGTCTGGTCCCAGACGCCGGGAACCCTGGCGTCTGGCCCTGGAGTCGGAGAAGGACTCTTGCCTTTCGGGCAAAACCGAGTTTGAGGAGGCTTTTACTCCTAGTTTCGACCCCAGGGCTAGACATATAAGTAGAGGGGAAGGGCTAGCACCAAAGCACATCAAGATTCACCAAGCCGTGTGCCGGCAACCCCGTCCCCTCTAGTTTATCCACCGTCATAGTTTCCGTTGTGCTTGGCGAAGCCCTGCGGAGATTATTCTTCACCGACACCGTCACCACGTCGTCGTGCTGCCGGAACTCATCTACTACTTCGCCTCTCTTGCTGGATCGAGAAGGCGAGGACGTCATCGAGCTGAACGTGTGCTGTACGCGGAGGTGCCATACGTTCAGTACTTGATTGGGACGGATCATGAAGGTGTATGACTACATCAACCGCATTGATAAAAACTTCCGCTTAGCGATCTTCAAGGGTATGAAGATGCTCTGCCCTCTCATGGCTATGCATCTCCATGGATAGATCGTGCGTGTGCGTAGAATATTTTTTGTTTTCCATGCAATGTTTCCCAACAGAGATATTCTCAGGGCCCTCTTGGTCTGACGACATCCATCATCGTCCGGCCAGACACAGGTGGGGCTGCCGAAACACTTCAACGAGAAGGAAGAACAAAATTGGAAACAAGGGTGATGGTATAGTGAGCACATGCATGACTCAGGAGGATACCGATGCACCCCGGGTTTTGTAAAGTACCACGAAGCAAAGGGAATATCACATGATATCCAAAGGTTCACTCAAATGTCATCCGTGTAATCATACGGATCGAGATGGACGTCCACGGTTCCGCTATGTGTCATTGAACGAAGGGGTTTCGTTCATGTCTATGATTTACCGAACCTATGGGGTCACAAGCTTAAGGTAATTACGATCTGTTGAGTGTTAGTAGGATGATATTATCGATGATTTATTTGTGCAATTGTTTCATTAATATTCAGAATAGTTTCGAGAGGAACCTGAAGCGTTTCGGGGTCACCGGAAGGGTTTCCGAGTTTATCGGGCAATACCGGGTATTCCCGATAATTAATATATAGGTGCAAAATGTTTCCGGTGATGTTCAATTATATATAAAAGGCTCTAGTAATTTTGGAGGGCTTTTATATTTAATTTAATATCAACGGACCTTAAAAGGCCTAGAGGTGGAAGGCAACTTGGGCCACAAGGGCCCAAGTAAGGAGGCGCCCCCTTCTCCTGTTGGAAAGGAGGGAGGGAGGCCGAATTGGGGAAGGAGTTCCCCCTTCCCATGGCCGACGCAAGGGGGGAGGACTTCCCCCCTTGTGTGGCACCCCTTCCTCCCCTCCCAACCTATATACACTTGAGGTGTTAGGCCCTTTTGAACACACAAGTTTTGGAGCCTCCACTAGTTCATCTAGTTCTAGTTCTAATTGATCCTAGTTGATCAATTAGAGCTTGACGTAGATCCTCTAATCCTCATAATTAGAAGCCAGTGTGGTTCTGATCTCCTCCCTCTAATTCTCCGGGAATGATTAGCTTTGGACGGTGAAGCGCTGCCAGGTCGTGAAGTCTGTACGCTTGCAGCCAAGTAGAGAGGCCCTGCTTTCGGTCTATCATTCGAGGGATCGTTCGAGGGTGGTTCGTGGGATCATCATCAATGTACGAGGGGCTCCAAGTACGATCTACACCGACTCGTCTACTTCTGCTGCACTCCGGAGTCGGTAACGATCATTGATCCAAACCTTATATGCATCTTCATAGTGTTCCTAGGTGTTCGTAGGGTGATTTTTTTGTTTTCTACTACATTTCTCAACACCGAGAAGATAGCCGACCCCTGTAATTCAGCATACCTCAGCCCCTCCAACCTCATGGATTTTCTCATCTCGGGAGCAGGGCATTAAGCAGAAAATATTTCCTCCACAACCCAAAGTGAGCCTCACATCCGAGGTATATTTCGCACAGGGCGACAAAAATCCCGTGATATGCAAGATCGAGTTGAGAGTAAGATGGTGGAGTTGAATTTCGTAGAACTCTAGCAGACCCCTAAGGAACAGATGAATCGGAAATCCAAGACCTCACCGGAGGAAGGGGACAAAACAAACACGCCCCCATGTGGTGTGGGGTGATTATCTGAAAGCATTGGCCATCTATGGACATCTAGCCAGGGCGGGTGGACGTGAGGTTGGAATTGGGCAAATAGCCTTGAGTGGCGAGCTGATTTAATTGGAGACGGGTGATAGAACAACTTCCCCAACCCCCCTTGAGAGGCCCATGGGGACGCGTCGACGAACTTAGGACGCCTGCCATTGCGATAGCTCTTGAGGAGAGGATTTTGTGCTGAGGCAATATGGGGAAATAAAGGGGTGAAACATTTGCAGTGACCCTAGCCAGTTAAGTACCCGTGTAAACCAAGTGGTGGGGGGCGCTTTGATATCGAGCCATCAATATGCTTGCATGAAAATCAAAAAATATATAAGTAATTGGGACCACGATTAGTGGGACCCATAGTCATTCTCTGATGCAAGTCTTCGAATTGCATTGGAAAGGGATCACATGGTCCGGAGTATGTTAATTGCTCGGATTGTTATTACCGGTGCCGATGATGTCGAATCCTAACACAAGACTAACGAAGGAGGAACTCGCCTGCTAAGCCGAAGACATCAATCGAAGAGATCGACCCGAGGAGAAAGCTGCAGTCTTCGACTTCGAAGGCCAATTTAGGGGCTATTGATGGTGTCCTTGACTAAGGGTACTAAGCTGTACGGCCCATGGTCCATTGGCCGGGCTTATTGCCCGCCGGTCACTAAAAGGAAGGACTACCGAAGCTATGAACCTCGGTGTGATCAATATGGAAGCCTCCGAAGAGTTGGCGTGTACTTCAAGGATTGCTCTATAGTCGGCGCATTGACAATCAACCATATGTGTAATCTAGGTCCCCCCGGTGCATATATAAGCCGAGGGGTTTATTCTTTAGAGTTACGATTACTGGTCTAAGGGTTTAGAACACAATCATACGATCTCGGTACTCTGCACTCCATGCGTCAATATAATCACAGCAGGACGTAGAGTTTACCTATTCGAAAGGGCCTGAACCTGGGTACACAGCGTCTCCCTTCGTACCATGCTACCATTGTTCATAGACTTACAACTCGGGACCCCCTACCCAATTTCCGTTAGTTTTAGCACTGATAGTGATCTTCATAGTTTCAACCTGGCGATGCATGCAAAACAAGTTTGGTGACTTATCGAATACCCAGATTCAATTTGTGCCTAGATTTTGAAAGCAAGGTACTACCCTAAGATTCTCAAAGCAGGACCAAAGAATGGACCGTCCTTCACGTGGCAAAGCCTTGTTGCGGGCATCCAAACATTCAAACGAGGCTGCATTTGGAGAATTGGAAATGATGAGAGTGTTAATATCTAGATGGACCCTTGGGTCCCATCTAGTCCTCGCAGGATGATTATCACTCAGCGAGGTCATCAACTATTAACAAAGGTTAGTGAACTCATTAACACCATTACTGGCGGATGGGATGAGGAATTGGTTACTGCTACCTTTGGTTTTATTGATGCACGAAGGATTATGCAAGACCCACTAAGCATATGTGCCTTTGATGATTTCATTGCATGTAATTCAACAAAGAATGGAATCTTCTCCGTCCGCACGGCCTACCATTTAGAATGGAACCACCAATTCGGAGGTAGATCAATATCTGTGGCTGCTCCTGGACCATCTACTAATAATCCGGTTTGGAAGAGGCTTGGGAATTGAAGATTCCTAGGAAAGTTCAGTTTTTTCTGTTGGAGGGCTCTTCACGTCATCCTTCCATTTAAAAGAATCCTCACTAATCACCATATTGGCCACGAAGGTCATTGTCCCGTTTGCAACAAAGGAGCCGAAGATGCCAGACACCTCATGTTCACTTGTGACAGAGCTGTTTATCTTTGGGAGAAACTAGGACTTGAGAACCTAATTCAAGAAGCTCTAGTTATTAATCTTTCGGGTTCGACTGTCCTTGAACATATTTTCAGTTCTCCTTCTGCCTTGATGCGTGATACATAATTAGTGGAGGTTCAAGTTGTAGTTGCAGTAGGCTGCTCGTACCTTTGGTGGTTGAGGAGGCAAACTACAAATTCACGGAGGGTGCCACTATTTGGCCGTTGGCCGGTTTCAGTTCTGGCAATAGCCGCAAATAATGCAAATCTAAACCCACAAAACATCCAAAAGTAGCACCCTAAGAGCAACTCCAATGGGGCGACTCATTTCGTCCGCAACCGTTCATTTGGGTCGGCGCGGACACAAAAGACGGCCCAATGCGCCGACCCAAACGGATGCACGTCCGCTTTTCGTCCGCGGGCGACCCATTCCCGGCCCATTTTTAGCCGGATTTGCGTCCGCGCAACGGACGCGCACACGCTCGCCTTCTCCTCTCCCCGGGCCGCTGGTCGGTGGCTCATTGGCCTCCCCCCTCACCCCCAGCCAACAGCAACCCTCGTCCGCCTCCTTCGTCGCCGCCGCCACCCATTTTTGACGGCGACTCTGCTAGCTGCCGCCGCCTCCACATCCGCCCAGCAAAGCCGCCCACTCCCCCATCGCCCGCCACCGTCGTCTTGCCGCCGGGGAGCAAACTGCTTCCCACCGCCGCTCCCCCCCACCGCACAGCCGCCCGCGACCAAGAAGACGCCTCGCCGCCTCAGCCAGATCTTCACCGACACGCTCGTTGGACGTTGGCAGGGCAGCTAGCTGGTCCGTGCGCGCTGCGACTCCCCTCGCCGGCCGTCTCCTTCTTCGACGCCCGCAAGCTGTTCGACAGTTTGCCAAGGTACGAAAATGGACTCCGCTGACGAGTTCTTTTTCCACAATTTCCTTTGCGACTCCGACGATTCGTCGTTCGACGAGGAGGAGGAGATATTGGCTGCCGTGTTGGTCCATCACCACCTCAACAGCCAGTGGCCGTTGTTCCGTGGCTCCATTCCGGGCCACCTTCCGGCGTTGAATCGCAACCGAGAGAGTGGGCATTTCCTTCTATGGAAGGTCTACTTTGATACAACAAACCCGTTGTTCAAACATAAAAAATTCCCCCGCCGTTTCCGTATGAGTAGGCATCTTTTCAACCGTATTAGAGAGGGGGTGGTCGGCTATGATGACTATTTCGAGTGCAAAGAGGATGCCGTCGGCAAGATCGGTTTCTCCTCTTATGAGAAATGCACTGCCGCCATCCGAATGCTTGCATACAGAGTGCCCAGTGATCTCATTGATGAGTACGTCCGTATGAGTGAATCTACATGCCTAGAGTCCCTGTATAAGTTCTGCAAGGCTGTTATTGCTGTGTTTGGCCCTGAGTACTTGAGAGAGCCGACAGCTGAAGATACAGCCCGTTTGTTGGCGATGAATGCCAGAAGGGGCTTCGCAGGGATGCTTGGCAGCATAGACTGCATGCACTGGGAGTGGAAGAACTGTCCTTCTGCTTGGCAAGGGCAGTATAAGGGACATGTCAGGGCTTGCACTGTCATACTAGAGACCGTGGCGTCTCAAGATCTCTGGATCTGGCACTCTTTCTTTGGCATGGCTGGATCACACAATGATATCAACGTGCTTCAGCGCTCGCCGGTGTTTGCTAGGCTTGCCGAAGGCAACAGCCCACCGGTGAACTTTACTATCAATGGACACAACTACGACAAAGGATACTACCTGGGTGACGGTATCTATCCTTAGTGTACCACTATTGTCAAGACAATACCCAACCCTGTCGGAGAGAAGAGGAAAAGATTTGCCCAAGAGCAAGAGAGTGCTAGGAAGGATGTCGAGCGTGCCTTTGGTGTTTTGCAATCTCGATGGGGCATCGTTCGGCATCCTGCTAATACCTGGAGCACGCAGAAACTGTGGGAGGTGATGACTGCTTGTGTGATCATGCACAATATGATCGTAGAAGACGAGCGCCCGGAACGTCTGTACGATCAAGGCTTTCAGTTTCAGGGTGAGAATGTTGTGCCTGAGCATGGAGTAGCGGCAACGTTTGAACAGTTCACCCAATTTCATGAAGACATGCGTGATTGGGAAACTCACGTGCAGCTGCAAAATGATTTGGTTGAGCATATGTGGGCTCATGTTGGCAACCAATAGATGTATCTTCTTTTATTTGTTTGCAAAACTGTGTGAAATATTTTTATTTGTATCCTGCTTGTAAAACTATACTATTTTATTCGGTAAACTATGTTATTTGACAATATGTTTGAATGCAAATCAATGTAATATTGGGCGGCCAGCCGGCCACGCCGGCACATATGGGTCGGCGCGTTGGACGCGTTTCCGACCGAAATCTAAAAGAGGACGGACGGCGGGCGGGCGGCCGATCCAAACGGACAAAAAGCGGACGAAATCGCCGTCCGTGTGAGTCGCCCCATTGAAGTTGCTCTAAATCGTCCAAATCAAATCTTGGCTATGTGAAGCTCAACGTTGATGCATGTTTGTACGTTGATTCGGGCACAGGAGCGGCGACTGCTATCATTAGAGATGTGAATGGACCATTCATTGCAGGCAAGTGCGTCTATTACCCATATGCAGCAAATGCAACAACATTGGAAGCTTTAGCTATAAGGAATGGACTACATCTTGCAAATTCTACTGAAACTAATAAGGTGCAGGCGGAATCTGATTCAATTGAAGTCATAATTTTTTCCAAATCTCGAACTGTTTTCACTGTTGGATTTCTCGTATCGAGATCTTTAAAATTAGATCCCATGTTAATAGGTTTTGACGAACTTTTATTCATGAAAAAAGCCGGACGAAAAAACCACACAAGGAGCAGGTTTTCCCCCTTTTCGAAAGCCGTTTCTGAGAGGCGAGGCGGCGCCTCTCGCGGAAGCAAATCCGTGCCTCTCGCGGAATCAAAATCGTACTTCTCGTGAAAGAAAAAATGAAATGTTTTTTCATTTCCGAAAGGCACGGCTGTGCCTCTCGCGGAAGGGGAAAAAAGAAAACATGTTTCTTTTCTGTTTCCGAGAGGCACGGTCGTGCATCCGGCGGAAGCAAATCCATGTCTCTCACGAAAGAAAAAAACACATTTTCTTTGTATGTTTCTGAGCGTGCCTCTCGTGGAAGCTAAAAAAACATATTTTTTTCGTTTACAATAGGCACGACCCATCTTTCGTGGAAGCAAGAAAAAAGTTTTTTCACGCAATGTTTTTTTGATTTTCTTTTTTGAAAAGCTAAGGAAGACCCGTGAAAAACAAAAAAAAACATATAAAAAGCAAAAAATGTGTGCGAAAAAATATCCGAAGAGAGCGACCAGAGCGCGACACATGGCGGCGACTGAGAGCGCGTCAAGTGGTACACGCTCAGCCCACCTCGATTGATCCTTTTTTAGGATTAATGTCGCTGCTTTATTTAAAACTCCGCAAAGCCCAGAATGTCATCCGAGATTACAACCAAAATGAAGTCTGGGGGCATCCCCAACCAAACCTTACATAATTCGTCACCTACACCTACTCTAGCCAACTTATGCGCAGCGACATTTGCCGAACGTGGAACCCAAGTCACTTTGGCTCCTTGCTTCATCTCCAACATTTGCTTGATGTCATGAATCCACGGACCCACCGCCGAGAAGTTCCTGCCATCTTGATTGATCATCTGCACTACATGCTGGCTATCCAATTCCACATGGACATTTTGAGCTCCAAACTCCTCAGCTACCTGTAAACCTCTCTTGCATGCTAGAATTTCTGCAGCTTCCGGGTCTGCAATGTTAGGAAAATGATGGCATACCCCGGCTAAAAAGCACCATTGTGGTCCCGTAACACTGCACCGCCTCCCACCTTAACTCCGTCCTTGGAAACACCTCCATCTGAGTTGATCTTAATCCATCCCTCCGCCGGCGCTGCCCACTTCTGCACTTCCTTCACCTCCCTCGTGCGCACCTTGGGTTGGTGGGCATTTGTCCAATCCAACATATGAGCATGCACTGCTTCCATTATCACATGTGGCTGCTGTATCCTGTTTCCGTCCCTCGCCTCGTTCCTCGCCAGCCATAAACCGTACGTTGCCTGAATCATTGCCTCCTTCTTGTCGCCAGATGCACCGGAGAACCACTCAAGAAGCCATCGAGCTAGCGCGCTCTGGGTATCAATCTGACCCGGTGGTGCTGCCACCGCAATACCTTTTTCCGAACGCAAAAGCTCCCAGAACTGAGAGGAATGCTGACATGCCCAAAAGCGATGTAGAATGGTTTCTTCTTGCCGCATGCAGCACAAAAAACACCCGGTTTGATCCGTCGTCGGTGGAGTTCTGATCCCACAGCAAGTCCATTGTGTATCATCTGCCACATATGAATCTTCTCTTTCGGTGGTGCGCTAGTCTCCCACAGCGCCATATATGCTTTGTGTTTCTGAACGGGATTGGACGATTCATGCTGACCCGCCCTCTCTCTTCTCCTCGACATCTACAAATGGTAGGCAGATTTCACAGTAAATACGCCGTTCTTGGAGAAGTTCCAGGCTAGATAATCCTCTGTGCCCGGACCACCAACTGCTATCTGCGCAATATCCCGCACGTCTGACTCCGTGAACATGTTGGTAAGTTTGCTGAAATCCCAGCTCGTCCCATTATTGTTCAGGAGGTCAGCAACTTTGGTCGTTCCATGAACATATAGTTGACCCAGTGGTCTCAAATGTCCATACCTGGGGATCCAATTATCATGATGTATATTAATCTTTGAGCCATCCCCCACATGCCAAACCAGTCCCTCTCGAAGGAGGTCCCTGCCATGAAGAATGCTCCTGTACGTGAAAGAGGAGTTAGAAGGACAAGTGGCGCTGAGAATCGTCTCATCTTTGAAGTATCGGGCCTTCAGCACTCTAGCACAAAGTGAAGAGGGATTAGTCAGAACCCTCCAAGCTTGCTTAGCGAGCAGTGCTTGGTTGAATCCTTCCAAGTTTCTGAACCCAAGACCCCCACTCTTTCTTTGATTCACACATCTTTTCCCAAGATATCCAATGCACTTCCTTTCGCCATTTATCGCACCCCACCAGAATTTCGATGAGATTGAAGTCAAGTTCCGGCATATCTTCTTCATGAGGTGAAAACAACTCATGGTAAAGGTCGGTGTCGCTTGCAAACCTGATTTGACGAGTACCTCCCTCGTAGCCTTGGACAGCCCCTGTCCCTTCCATCCCGTTACCTTGCCTTTTGAGCATTCCGTAACATACTTAAAAGTACCTTCTTTCGACCTACCAACCAGTGTTGGCAGCCCTAGGTACCTCTCGCTCAGCGCTTCAGACTCAATACCAACTACCTGTTTAAGCTCAATCTTTGTTTGGTCATTGCATCCTTTGCCAAAGAAAATAGAAGACTTCAGCAGGTTCACTTTTTGCCCCGAAGCCTCCTCATAGCACCTCAAAATCTCCTTAAGAGTGGTCATGCTCTCACTGGATCCCTCCAAGAAAACAATCCTGTCGTCTTCAAATAATAAGTGTGTTACATGGGGGCCAGTGCCCCCGAAAGAAACAACCTTAAGTTTATTATCCTCCTGAGCTCTTTTCAGCAGAGCCGAGAACCCCTCAACACAAAAAAGAAAGAGATACGGTGATAATGGATCTCCCTGTCGAAGCCCCCGGGATGGTGAAAATTGTCTAGAACAGCCCCCATTAATCTTGACAGAAAATCTTGCTGACTTGACACACCGCATGATCATGGTTATCCATTGTGGCGCAAACCCAAACTGAGCCATCATTCTCTCCAAAAAAAACCACTCGACCCTGTCGTATGCTTCATCATATCTAACTTTACCGCACACAAACACTTCTTCCTTTTCCTCATCCTAACAGCATGGACACATTCATACGCCACCAAAACATTATCCGTAATCAGACGGCCCAGTACAAAAGCGCTTTGTTCCTTGGAGATAAGAATTGGGAGGATAGCCTTAAGTCTGTTTGCTAGGACCTTTGTAGCCAACTTGTACAAAACATTACATAGGCTGATCGGACGGAATTGAGTAAGTAGTTCTGGAGCATTTACTTTCGGTATCATAACAATAACAGTATCGTTAAAGTCCTCCGGGCAAGCCTCACCGTTGAGAAAAGCCCGTACTGCCGTGCATACATCCTCCTTAACCAAAAGCCAGTGCCTTTGGTAGAAAAGTGCAGGTAACCCGTCCGGTCCCGGCGACTTGGTAGGTCCCATTTGAAACAGTGCCGTTTGTATCTCCTCATCTGTAACTGGTGCCGTCAATTTTAGGTTCATATCTCCCGTCACCACTTGCTCAATATTTTGGAGAAGCGTTTCCGCTCCCGTCGACCCCTCCGATGTGAACAAGTGCTCGTATAAACTCGCTGCCATCTCCCTTATATCTTCATTCACCGTACACCTCGTGCCATCCTCACGTTTAAGAGCTCTTATAGTATTCTTCCTCTTCCTATGCGATTCCCGGTTCTGAAAATATTTTGTATTTTGGTCTCCGGCCATTAACCAGTCCACTCTCGACCGTTGCCGATAGAAAATTTCCTCTCGCTCAAACATCTCCCGCAGCTGCTCCTCAATATCACGGACCTCCTGTTGGTATCCCGTCGACAGCGCCAGGGTTTTTGCATCCGTCAGCTGGGTTTTGAGCATGGCTATTTTACGCCGGATAGACCCAAAAACCTCGCGAGCCCAGCGATGCATGCTGCCAGCCACACGCCCCAGTTTGTCCCAAATCGCCTCCAGGTTCTGTTGTCCATTACCGGCTGCTTCCCAAGCTTCACTAACCATCTGCTTGTAGTTCTCATGTCTCGTCCATGCTTCCTCAAAGCGAAAAGCACGATCCGCAGCCCTAGAGGCATTTGGAGCCGTCTCCATAGTTCTCACAAGGATTGCTTGATGGTCTGATTCCTCCGTCATAATATGCTCAACCATCGTCTCCGGATAAACCTGCAGAAAATTATCATTGCATGTAGTTCTATCCAATCTAACTTGGATATTCTCAGCACCATCTCTCTTGTTATCCCAGGTGTACGGGTATCCGGAGAACCCCAAGTCAGCTAGTCCGCAGTCGGCCAAGCAGTCCCGGAAGTCCTCCATGCGTGTAAAACTCCTCGCGTTTCCCCCCACCTGGTCCGTTTGAAATAACGCCTCATTGTAGTCTCCCACACAAATCCAAGGGAGGTCATCTTGAGACCGAAGATATCTAATGGCATCCCAAGACTTCTTTCTCATCTCCGTGTCGGGTTCCCCATAGAATCCAATGATTCTAGAGGTCTTTCCTTCACAAACAATCTGAGCATCAATATAGTACTGGCACCACGCTCTCACCGTAATTTGGACATGGTCTCTCCACCATAGGGCCAGCCCCCACTCCTTCCGTTACAATCCACAGCAACACTGTTTCTGAAGCCCAAACTCCACTTGAGTCTCTCCATCGCTCGCGCCTTTCTTTTAGTTTCACTTAAAAAAACCACCGCCTGGTTGTAGGACCTAATCAGGTCTCGCAATTCACCAACTGTCGAGTCCAACCCCAAGCCTCGACAGTTCCAGGCCAAAATATTCATTGCTCCCGGCGGCCCTGGCTTGCAGGGTCCGCCGTTTCTCCTCTTCTCTCCGTGATGCGGTCAAACACTGTCGACGTCTTACGCCTCGTATCGCGAATGAACCCATCACCTGCAACCTGCCTATTACCATCATCCCCTACTCTCCAAATCTGCTTTGGGCCCCTCTTCTTGTTCTCATTCTCACGCATAGGGTGCGAAGAAGAAGGGTGATGCTGTTGGTCGAAATCCTTTCTAGGCTTCCTTACATAATAACCTTTCCTTCTCCCATATTCATCGTGCCCTCCATATCTCCCATAGACACTAGACTCACTAAAATACTCACCCCCTAGCTCTGAATTGTTGTCACCCATCTGCATGCCACTCTGGACAATAGTTGCTATTCTCTTCACCTTTGGAAGCGCCCTGCTCGCCCCCCGTGTCCTCATTCCTTCGCTGCTGGCTCTGCTTGGTTAACTTGTCTCTCAAGTCCTGCTCTCTGTGTTGCTCAAGGCTGTCACGTAGATCCCATGCACGGCGTCCTCCTTGCCCCACCTGCTCCTTGATCGAACTGTTAACCTCGCCTCTGTCCTGTCGAGAACAGCCGCCAGTGCGGTGTTCTGACGATCTAGCAAATTCCGCACCCAGGTTCCTCTTTGTAGGTATATCATGAACACGTGGGTGCTCCTGGTTACGCTTTCCTCCATCCCCTCCTTGTGAGTTTGCAAAACTGTTGCTACTACTTGCTGCAGCAGTCCCAAATGACCCATCCTTTGCCGAGTTGTTCCTTCCTGGGGATGATCTAAGCCAGCTTCCCCACTGATCAGTCGGGTCCAAAGGGGGATCGCACACCCCCTCAACATGAACAAGTCTACCACAATCGAAGCAAAAACGAGGAACTTTTTCATAGAAGAAATCAAACCAGGTCCCCTGCTTTTCATCCTTTGATTTCTTTAGCTTAAAACCCCTAATCAAGGGATCGAAAACTGAGATCGTGGTACGTATCCTCAACTGTTGTCCACATGCTATCCCATCGCTATCTGTATCAACCTTCACCGTTTTACCAATCCAATTGCCCAGGGTTGTCCCAAAGGCCTCACATCTCTTATCAGGCGGAAGATCCATAACCCTGACCCAAATATCTATATTCTCGAACACCATCTCCGAGGGTTGAATCTTTCCCTCATACTCTTTCATAATAAGCACACTAAAATCAAATTGCCACGGTCCATTATTCAGCACATGTCTCCAATCTCCCTCACTGCCCAGATGGACCACAAAGATGTTTGATCCCATGTCCCTGAATTTCGCTTCCTTATGCAGTCCCCATGCTCTCGGCATCGTCTTCTCCAGAGCCGACATCTTCATAGGCCTTTCTGAACAAACCTTGCCGACCACAGACCATCTAGTCGCCTTCGGGATCGGGATATCATGATCATCAAATACTAGCCCGTCCTCTTCCTTATCCATCAGAACCATCCCACCCATCCTAGCCGACAGACTTGCTGCTGGATCAGGTGTTTTGCTCTCCACCGGAGGTTCAGACGATCTCCGGCTAGCTGGATCCCCGGTCTTCCGCAGATTGGGCGTCTCAGCCGCCGTCGTTGTTACCGGGGTCGCATGAGGTTTCTTTGCAGCAGTCGCCGATCCACTAGCCTTCTCCGCCATCGCCTCCGCCCCTGACGAAGAAAAGCCGCCGCGGCCTGCGATCCGAGTGCGCCGTCGCAACCATGACCGCCGCCGTAGACACACCACCCCCAGCAAGAAACCCTAACCCTAGCGCAGTCGCACGATCGCCTCGCAATCGCCTCCTGCCCCGTAGCGTTTCACCTGTGGTGGACCCCTTACCGCGTCCTGTTACTTACACACCTCAATTGACCCTTGAGGAGACTCCCTAACGAGCTCCTAAATTGGTTGCTCCTTTTTTTTTCTCGAAATAGTGAGGAGTACTCATACCCTCGTGCCGTGCATAAAAGGTCGTGTGTGGAGCTTTTCCGGCCCATTGTTCTCTCATGAGAAAACTCAGCCCAGAAGAGCAACTAGCGAGTGGCCCTAACGTGCTCCCTAGAACCCAAAGACGAGGCCCACCTACCTCACTCAATATAAGCAACCCAAGCCGCGAAACCCTAATCGGTACACTTACTCTTCGCGCCGCCGCTCGGAGCAAGCGCCGCAGGGGACGCCGCCATGTCGAAGCGCGGTGCGTGCAGCCGCCTCTCTCCGCCCTCTTCGGAGGCTCCTGCGTCCGTTCGTGTATCTCGTTAATCTAGCCTAACACGCACTTGGTGGGAAATTTTGCAGGGAGGGGAGGATCGGCGGGGAACAAGTTCCGGATGTCCCTGGGTCTGCCGGTGGCAGCGACGGTGAACTGCGCCGACAACACGGGCGCCAAGAACCTGTACATCATCTCCGTGAAGGGCATCAAGGGAAGGCTCAACCGCCTGCCGTCGGCCTGCGTCGGCGACATGGTCATGGCCACCGTCAAGAAGGGGAAGCCCGACCTCAGGAAGAAGGTCATGCCGGCGGTCATCGTGCGCCAGCGCAAGCCATGGCGCCGAAAGGACGGTGTCTTCATGTACTTCGAAGGTAACGATGATTCCCAGTGTTGTTTTATGAGATCCTGTATTAGCTCTCATTAGAAGATCTGGATGCTTGTGATCTCGCACGGCTCCGCCTAGATTCACGCCAAAACAGTACAGCGCCGTGAAGAAACATCTTAAACGATGATAGGGTATCGACTCTCTTGATTTCTTTAGCAGACGGTGCATGCTTTTGAATGTTGCATGAAAACTGTCTTAAAACACACCTTTATACTGCTCATTTCTTTTATGACGTTGTCACTGTTGTGTATAGAGTTGAGGAGTATAATTAGAGTGCCTGACGTTCTTGAAGTATGCTGTTGTCAAAATTCCTCCATGTTAAAGTCTGCCATTATTTGATTTAGCTATGTAGCTTTCATTGCTGCATTGGTAAATCAGATCTGTCAGGACGACATTTGTTGTTCTGTTCTGCATAACATCAAGGTGCTTTACCACATGGCGTATGTGGTAAGCTGTCCAAAAATTCCAACATCAAGGTACTTTGGTGACGATGGACAATGAGCTCCTTCCAACAATATCTGGATCGAGCTTTTAAAGTTTGCATATTCCGTTGTAGACACCACAAAACAGCCTTCTAGTTGTTGGGAGGTTTTCTTTGATGAAGAATATATTAATCATTATTGGAATTCCTCCATCTGGAACATGGTCTCATATTTTATCGCCTTATGTAGCAGCACTGTTGCAATGAAACTCAGGGACTCGCCTTCTGTTGTCTTTTAAACACTAACAGTATGCTGGTTACGTATGTTCTCTTTATAATAATTTGTTGTTTGTACATACTCCATTTATGTAATTTGTCTATGCACAAAGTTATTTATCTCTAGTAGGGTGGAAAATAGAATTGTAGCTTTTTTTTATGTTTTTAGTTCCTTTTGCATGATATACAACATCTATGTGCATGTCTCATATAGATATTATTCAGTGTGTTCCTGTACCATTTCCTGTATGTCTTTTTCCTCAAGTTACAGAACTTGTCAACTTAACCGTGCTGATACATTCTTTGCAGATAATGCTGGGGTGATTGTGAATCCTAAGGGTGAGATGAAAGGTAAGACTGATGTACTTTATTGTTGTGACCACCATTGTGCATTCTATATGACCTTGAGAGGCTAGAACTGCTGCTCAGGTGTTAACTTGTCCCTCGCTCTATTATGCAGGATCTGCTATCACAGGACCCATTGGTAAGGAGTGTGCTGACCTCTGGCCTAGGATCGCCAGCGCAGCGAATGCCATTGTCTGAGGAGCTTGTTTGGGATAATGATATGTTTCCTTAGTTTCAGATTTGTACTGGATGATGAATGTACCTGAATTATTTGTTTGCCAGATATTTATCCGAATGAGGCTCAACCTCTTAACTTTTCCGCTCTCTGGGTTAAAAGATCTCTTTATCACTTATCAGCTTCTTTGCTAGAACTTTATTTTTCACGAGCTCCAAAGGTTGTGATATCGACGTAATAAGAAATTGTCTTGCCTTTAAACTTGTGATGAAATGATACTCCATGCGTTGCCCAGCTTTCAAATCCATCCATTTGTTAGCATGACGAGAAAATCTTGAGCATGATAGCCGGCCCTCCAAAATTAGATATATTGCCACATAGCCCAGGGGGTTAAGGGCACCCTAATGTCTCTAATGTCCTCCCAAAAGTGTGCGAAAATACCATTATCCTTGTAGGGGCAACAAACACACTCTGCTAGAATTGCATGTCAAAGCCAATGCCAAGGACGAGAGGGTTGGTGCACATCCTCCAAATCCATTGGACCCGAAGGATGATCACCTTGGCGAGGTCGGGGATCCCCTCCAACTGCTTGAGGACCCCTACTTGTTGACTGCAAGAACCATAAGCTGGCTTCCAAGTGGCGTGCCGACCAGGAATAAGTTGACCAATTAAGGTGGCTTCCAAGTGGGAACTCTAGTGCCCCACTGGAAGCTTTCCTAGTCGAGGGTGGAATCCCGATGTGGAATGGGGCTAACTCGCGCCCATCACCAATGCTGCCCCAAGGCCCACATCCTTCAAATAACAAATTGGGGTCACCAAGCATTTGGTGAAGCTAGCGTGTAGTCTGAAAGTGTGACCAAAAAGTGTAAGCACGGACCGCAAGCAGCTCCGCCCTGTGAGGATGTCAAAAGATAACCACATCATCTCCAAAGAGCGAGACACCGATCACCAAATATGTAGGTACAGGCTATTTGTAGCACCCTAACCACTCTCGCCTTTGTCAGGAGCCGGTTAAAGAGTGTCGGTCACCAACACAGACAACATCTCATGGACCCTTGTGGTGCCATACAAGCGGCCCTAGTTTGGCATTCAACATCACCCTCGTGCTCCAGATGGGAGGATGATTGTGATCCACCGCAGAAGCGTGGAGTAAACCCACCACAGAAGCGTGGAGTAAACCCACGAGGCACAACACCTCGAAGAGGAGCGTCCTAGAGACCAAATTAAATGTGTGTACAATACCCTACTAAAAGAATGACAATAGGGTTCCTTGAGATGGTGAAGATATCTCACTGTGTTGCACATCCTGAAGTTATCATGGATGTATTGGGTTCACTTTGTTTGGGATAGAGTCAAACAATTGGGGGTTTCTAAAGGCACTGCATCTTGCTCTATATGCAAATCATTGCGTCTTGGAAGGATAATTGGGGTAATATTATCCCTAGCGGTCAATGGCCTCACCTTTTATCTCGTTGTCATAAACTCTTGCCGCAAGACAATATGACAACCAATTTCATCTTCCTCTTTCTCACTAGGTGTTTGCTCAATACCAAGAGCTAAAACTGGTTGTTTCTCATCCAACGGATGATCATATAATTGGAGTTTTGTCCGGGTTACTCTACCAATGGAGTTCATCAATTTCTGCTAGACCCGTTTGGTTGGTTTTGGAAATCATGTTGTGAGCTTGAGCATACTGTTTTCTTCTTGTTGCTGTTGGTTCTTGGGTTAATACTAGGAAAAATCATTGCTTGCACACATATTGTATTTTTTCGTGCAAACACGGGAATAGCAGTGCGGAGAAACATGATGTTCAGATTAATTTTGGCATTTGTTTCATTGCATCACCTTCCTTAGAAACCGATAAGCAACTCCAGTTAAGGATCAATAAAACAAGAACATGTGCGTTTGTGCGTGTATAAAGCATTTATCCTCTTTTGTTTTGAGGTGACACTACCATGGCTAGCTTTATTTCAAATCGAACAGAGAAACATCATTAACAATCCATCCTTGCTATTTATTTTAGAGAGAGGCCACTACTGAACCTATGGATCCTATAGTCCATCTTCTCTCATTGCATACAACATTAATCTTCTTGTTTTACTTTGTCCACAATATCACAATATGAACTGTACTTTCATTTTCCATGCATCCATTGAAGGAAATATGCCCTAGAGGCAATAATAAAGTTGTTATTTTATATTTCCTTATTCATGATAAATGTTTATTATTCATGCTAGAATTGTATTGATCGAAAACCCAAATACATGTGTGAATACATAGACAAACACCGTGTCCCTAGTGAGCCTCTACTTGACTAGCTCGTTGATCAAAGATGGTTAAGGTTTCCTAACCATGGACATGAGTTGTCATTTGATAAAGGGATCACATCATTAGGAGAATGATGTGATGGAGAAGACCCATCCGTTAGCTTAGCATAATGATCGTTCAGTTTTATTGCTATTGCGTTCTTCATGTCAAATACATATTTCTTCGACTATGAGATTATGCAACTCCCGGATACCGAGGAATACCTTGTGTGCTTTCAAACATCACAATGTAACTGGGTGATTATAAAGATGCTCTACAAGTATCTCCGAAGGTGTTTGTTGGGTTGGCATAGATCGAGATTAGGATTTGTCACTCCGAGTACCGGAGAGGTATCTCTGGGCCCTCTTGGTAATGCACATCATAAGAAGCCTTGCAAGCAAAGTGACTAATGAGTTAGTTACAAGATGATGTTGGAAATATGCCCTAGAGGCAATAATAAAATGGTTATTATTATATTTCCTTGTTCATGATAATTGTCTATTGTTCATGCTATAATTGTGTTATCGGGAAATCGTAATACATGTGTGAATACATAGACCACAACATGTCCCTAGTGAGCCTCTAGTTGACTAGCTCTTTGATCAACTAATAGTCATGGTTTCCTGACTATGGACATTGGATGTCATTGATAACGGGATCACATCATTAGGAGAATGATGTGATGGACAAGACCCAATCCTAAGCATAGCACAAGATCGTGTAGTTCGTTTGCTAGAGCTTTTCCAAATGTCAAGTATCATTTCCTTAGACCATGAGATTGTGCAACTCCCGGATACCATAGGAGTGCTTTGGGTGTGCCAAACGTCACAACGTAACTGGGTGGCTATAAAGGTGCACTACGGGTATCTCCGAAAGTGTCTGTTGGGTTGGCACGAATCGAGACTGGGATTTGTCACTCCGTATGACGGAGAGGTATCTCTGGGCCCACTCGGTAATGCATCATCATAATGAGCTCAATGTGACCAAGTGTTTGGTCACGGGATCATGCATTACGGTACGAGTAAAGTGACTTGCCGGTAACGAGATTGAACAAGGTATTGGGATACCGACGATCGAATCTCGGGCAAGTAACGTACCGATTGACAAAGGGAATTGTATACGGGATTGATTGAATCCTCGACATCGTGGTTCCGATGAGATCATCGTGGAACATGTGGGAGCCAACATGGGTATCCAGATCCCGCTGTTGGTTATTGACCGGAGAGTCGTCTCGGTCATGTCTGCATGTCTCCCGAACCCGTAGGATCTACACACTTAAGGTTCGGTGACGCTAGGGTTGCAGAGATACCAGTATGCGGTAACCCGAAAGTTGTTCGGAGTCCCAGATGAGATCCCGGATGTCACGAGGAGTTCCGGAATGGTCCGGAGGTGAAGAATTATATATAGGAAGTCCAGTTTCGGCCACCGGGAAAGTTTCGGGGGTCACCGGTATTGTACCGGGACCACCGGAAGGGTCCCGGGGGTCCACCGGGTGGGGCCACCTATCCCGGAGGGTCCCATGGGCTGAAGTGGGGAAGGGAACCAGCCCCTGGTGGGCTGGTGCGCCCCCCTTGGGCCTCCCCTGCGCCTAGGGTTGGAAACCCTAGGGGTGGGGGGGCGCCCCACTTGACTTGGGGGGCAAGTCCCCCCCCTTGGCCGCCGCCCCCCCTTGAGATGGGATCTCAGGGGGCCGGTGCCCCCTGGACCCCTATATAAAGAGGGGGGAGGGAGGGCAGCAGCACCCAAGCCCCTGGCGCCTCCCTCTCCCTCCCGTGACACCTCTCCCTCTCGCTGAGCTTGGCGAAGCCCTGCCGAGATCCCCGCTACTTCCACCACCACGCCGTCGTGCTGCTGGATCTCCATCAACCTCTCCTTCCCCCTTGCTGGATCAAGAAGGAGGAGACGTCTTCCCAACCGTACGTGTGTTGAACGCGGAGGTGCCGTCCGTTCGGCGCTCGGTCATCGGTGATTTGGATCACGACGAGTACGACTCCATCAACCCCGTTCACTTGAACGCTTCCGCTCACGATCTACAAGGGTATGTAGATGCACTCCTCTCTCTCGTTGCTAGATGACTCCATAGATTGATCTTGGTGATGCGTAGAAATTTTTAATTTCTGCTACGATCCCCAACAGTGGCATCATGAGCTAGGTCTATGCGTAGTTTCTATGCACGAGTAGAACACAAACTTGTTGTGGGCGTAGATGTTGTCAATTTTCTTGCCACTACTAGTCTTATCTTGTTTCGGCGGCATCGTGGGATGAAGCGGCCCGGACCGACCTTACACGTACGCTTACGTGAGACAGGTTCCATCGACTGACATGCACTAGTTGCATAAGGTGGCTAGCGGGTGTCTGTCTCTCCCACTTTAGTCGAATCGGATTCGATGAAAAGGGTCCTTATGAAGGGTAAATAGAAGTTGGCATATCACGTTGTGGTTTTACGTAGGTAAGAAACGTTCTTGCTAGAAACCTATAGAAGCCACGTAAAAACATGCAACAACAATTAGAGGACGTCTAACTTGTTTTTGCAGCATATGCCTTGTGATGTGATATGGCCAAAAGGATGTGATGAATGAAATATATGTGATGTATGAGATTGATCATGTTCTTGTAATAGGAATCACGACTTGCATGTCGATGAGTATGACAACCGGCAGGAGCCATAGGAGTTGTCTTTATTTTTGTATGACCTGCGTGTCATTGAATAACGCCATGTAAATTACTTTACTTTATTGCTAAACACGTTAGCCATAGAAGTAGAAGTAATCGTTGGCGTGACAACTTCATGAAGACACGATGATGGAGATCATGGTGTCATGCCGGTGACGAAGATGATCATGGCGCCCCGAAGATGGAGATCAAAAGGAGCAAAATGATATTGGCCATATCATGTCACTATTTGATTGCATGTGATGTTTATCATGTTTTACATCTTATTTGCTTAGAACGACGGTAGCTTAAATAAGATGATCCCTCGCAATAATTTCAAGAAAGTGTTCCCCCTAACTGTGCACCGTTGCGAAGGTTCGTTGTTTCGAAGCACCACGTGATGATCGGGTGTGATAGATTCTAACGTTCGAATACAACGGGTGTAAGCCAGATTTACACACGCAATACACTTAGGTTGACTTGACGAGCCTAGCATGTACAGACATGGCCTCGGAACACGGAAGACCGAAAGGTCGAGCATGAGTCGTATAGAAGATACGATCAACATGAAGATGTTCACCGATGTTGACTAGTCCGTCTCACGTGATGATCGGACACGGCCTAGTTGACTCGGATCATGTTTCACTTAGATGACTAGAGGGATGTCTATCTGAGTGGGAGTTCATTGAATAATTTGATTAGATGAACTTAATTATCATGAACTTAGTCTAAAATCTTTACAATATGTCTTGTAGATCAAATGGCCCACGCTAATGTTGCCCTCAACTTCAACGCGTTCCTAGAGAAAACCAAGCTGAAAGATGATGGCAGCAACTATACGGACTGGGTCCGGAACCTGAGGATCATCCTCATAGCTGCCAAGAAAGATTATGTCCTAGAAGCACCGCTAGGTGACGCACCCATCCCAGAGAACCAAGACGTTATGAACGCTTGGCAGCAGCGTGCTGATGATTACTCCCTCGTTCAGTGCGGCATGCTTTACAGCTTAGAACCGGGGCTCCAAAAGCGTTTTGAGCAACACGGAGCATATGAGATGTTCGAAGAGCTGAAAATGGTTTTCCAAGCTCATGCCCGGGTCGAGAGATATGAAGTCTCCGACAAGTTCTTCAGTTGTAAGATGGAGGAAAATAGTTCTGTCAGTGAGCACATACTCAAAATGTCTGGGTTACACAACCGCTTGACTCAGCTGGGAGTTAATCTCCCAGATGACGCGGTCATTGACAGAATCCTTCAGTCGCTTCCACCGAGCTACAAGAGCTTTGTGATGAACTTCAATATGCAGGGGATGGAAAAGACCATTCCTGAGGTATATTCAATGCTGAAATCAGCGGAGGTGGAGATCAAAAAGGAACATCAAGTGTTGATGGTGAATAAAACCACTAAGTTCAAGAAAGGCAAGGGTAAGAAGAACTTCAAGAAGGACGGCAAGGGAGTTGCCGCGCCCGGTAAGCCAGTTGCCGGGAAGAAGCCAAAGAATGGACCCAAGCCTGAGACTGAGTGCTTTTATTGCAAGGGAAGTGGTCACTGGAAGCGGAACTGCCCCAAGTACTTAGCGGACAAGAAGGCCGGCAACACCAAAGGTATATGTGATATACATGTTATTGATGTGTACCTTACCAGCACTCGTAGTAGCTCCTGGGTATTTGATACCGGTGCGGTTGCTCATATTTGTAACTCAAAGCAGGAGCTGCGGAATAAACGGAGACTGGCAAAGGACGAGGTGACGATGCGCGTCGGGAATGGTTCCAAGGTCGATGTGATCGCCGTCGGCACGCTACCTCTACATTTACCTACGGGATTAGTTTTAAACCTCAATAATTGTTATTTAGTGCCAGCTTTGAGCATGAACATTGTATCAGGATCTCGTTTAATTCGAGATGGCTACTCATTTAAATCCGAGAATAATGGTTGTTCTATTTATATGAGAGATATGTTTTATGGTCATGCCCCGCTGGTTAATGGTTTATTCTTAATGAATCTCGAACGTAGTGTTACACATATTCATAGTGTGAATACCAAAAGATGTAAGGTTGATAATGATAGTCCCACATACTTGTGGCACTGCCGTCTTGGTCACATTGGTGTCAAACGCATGAAGAAGCTCCATGCAGATGGACTTTTGGAGTCTCTTGATTACGAATCATTTGACACGTGCGAACCATGCCTCATGGGTAAGATGACCAAGACTCCGTTCTCCGGAACAATGGAGCGAGCAACCAACTTATTGGAAATCATACATACTGATGTGTGCGGTCCAATGAGTGTTGAGGCTCGCGGTGGCTATCGTTATGTTCTCACTCTCACTGATGACTTGAGTAGATATGGGTATGTCTACCTAATGAAACACAAGTCTGAGACCTTTGAAAAGTTCAAGGAATTTCAGAGTGAGGTTGAGAATCAACGTGACAGAAAAATAAAGTTCTTACGATCAGATCGTGGAGGGGAATATTTGAGTCACGAATTTGGCACACACTTAAGGAAATGTGGAATAGTTTCACAACTCACGCCGCCTGGAACACCTCAGCGAAATGGTGTGTCCGAACGTCGTAATCGCACTCTATTGGATATGGTGCGATCTATGATGTCTCTTACCGATCTACCGCTCTCATTTTGGGGCTATGCTTTAGAGACTGCCGCATTCACTTTAAATAGGGCTCCGTCGAAATCCGTTGAGACGACACCGTATGAATTATGGTTTGGGAAGAAACCTAAGCTGTCGTTTCTAAAAGTTTGGGGATGCGATGCTTATGTCAAGAAACTTCAACCTGAAAAGCTCGAACCCAAGTCGGAAAAATGCGTCTTCATAGGATACCCTAAGGAAACCATTGGGTATACCTTCTACCTCAGATCCGAAGGCAAGATCTTTGTTGCCAAGAACGGGTCCTTTCTGGAGAAAGAGTTTCTCTCGAAAGAAGTAAGTGGGAGGAAAGTGGAACTTGATGAAGTACTACCTCTTGAAGCGGAAAGTAGCGCAGCTCAGGAAAATGTTCCTGTGGTGCCTGCACCGACTAGAGAGGAAGTTAATGATGATGATGATCAAGGTACTTCGGATCAAGCTCCTACTGAACTTCGTAGGTCCACAAGGACACGTTCCGCACCAGAGTGGTACGGCAACCCTGTCTTGGAAATCATGTTGTTAGACAACGGTGAACCTTCGAACTATGAAGAAGCAATGGCGGGCCCAGATTCCAACAAATGGCTTGAAGCCATGCAATCCGAGATAGGATCCATGTATGAAAACAAAGTGTGGACTTTGACAGACTTGCCCGATGATCGGCGAGCGATAGAAAACAAATGGATCTTTAAGAAGAAGACGGACGCGGATGGTAATGTTACCATCTATAAAGCTCGACTTGTCGCTAAGGGTTATCGACAAGTTCAAGGGGTTGACTACGATGAGACTTTCTCACCCGTAGCGAAGCTGAAGTCCGTCCGAATCATGTTAGCAATTGCCGCATACTATGATTATGAGATATGGCAAGATGGACGTCAAAACGGCATTCCTTAACGGCTTTCTTAAGGAAGAATTGTATATGATGCAGCCGGAAGGTTTTGTCGATCCTAAGAATGCTAACAAGGTATGCAAGCTCCAGCGCTCCATCTATGGGCTGGTGCAAGCATCTCGGAGTTGGAACATTCGATTTGATGAGATGATCAAAGCGTTTGGGTTTACACAGACTTATGGAGAAGCCTGTGTTTAC
The DNA here is from genome assembly GCF_018294505.1 of Triticum aestivum. Lineage (NCBI taxonomy): Eukaryota > Viridiplantae > Streptophyta > Magnoliopsida > Poales > Poaceae > Triticum > Triticum aestivum. The sequence continues at coordinate 204,364,036 of NC_057796.1, read as the reverse complement.
AAGAAAGTGAGTGGGAGCTCTGTAGCATTTCTCATATTATATGTGGATGACATACTGTTGATGGGAAATGATATAGAATTCTTGGGAAGCATAAAGGCCTACTTGAACAAGTGTTTTTCAATGAAGGACCTTGGAGAAGCTGCTTATATATTAGGCATCAAGATCTATAGAGATAGATCAAGACGCCTCATTGGTCTTTCACAAAGTACGTACCTTGACAAGATATTGAAGAAGTTCAATATGGATCAGTCCAAGAAGGGGTTCTTGCCTGTATTGCAAGGTGTGCAATTGAGCACGGCTCAATGCCCGACCACGGCAGAAGATAGAGAAAAGATGAGTGTCGTCCCCTATGCCTCGGCCATAGGGTCTATTATGTATGCCATGCTGTGTACCAGACCTGATGTAAACCTTGCCGTAAGTTTGGTAGGAAGGTACCAAAGTAATCCCGGCATGGAACACTGGACAGCGGTCAAGAATATCCTGAAGTACCTGAAGAGGACTAAGGATATGTTTCTCGTTTATGGAGGTGACGAAGAGCTCGTCGTAAAGGGTTACGTCGATGCTAGCTTCGACACAGATCTGGATGACTCTAAGTCACAAACCGGATACGTGTATATTTTGAATGGTGGGGCAGTAAGCTGGTGCAGTTGCAAGCAAAGCGTTGTGGCGGGATCTACATGTGAAGCGGAATACATGGCGGCCTCAGAGGCAGCACAAGAAGCAATCTGGGTGAAGGAGTTCATTACCGACCTAGGAGTTATTCCCAATGCGTCGGGCCCGATGACTCTCTTCTGTGACAACACTGGAGCTATTGCCCTTGCCAAGGAGCCCAGGTTTCACAGGAAGACCAGGCATATCAAGCGTCGCTTCAACTCCATTCGTGAAAATGTTCAAAATGGAGACATAGATATTTGTAAAGTACATACGGACCTGAATGTAGCAGATCCGTTGACTAAACCTCTCCCTAGAGCAAAACATGATCAACACCAGAACTCTATGGGTGTTCGATTCATCACAATGTAACTAGATTATTGACTCTAGTGCAAGTGGGAGACTGTTGGAAATATGCCCTAGAGGCAATAATAAAATGGTTATTATTATATTTCCTTGTTCATGATAATTGTCTATTGTTCATGCTATAATTGTGTTATCCGGAAATCGTAATACATGTGTGAATACATAGACCACAACATGTCCCTAGTGAGCCTCTAGTTGACTAGCTCGTTGATCAACAGATAGTCATGGTTTCCTGACTATGGACATTGGATGTCATTGATAACGGGATCACATCATTAGGAGAATGATGTGATGGACAAGACCCAATCCTAAGCATAGCACAAGATCGTGTAGTTCGTTTGCTAGAGCTTTTCCAAATGTCAAGTATCATTTCCTTAGACCATGAGATTGTGCAACTCCCGGATACCATAGGAGTGCTTTGGGTGTGCCAAACGTCACAACGTAACTGGGTGGCTATAAAGGTGCACTACGGGTATCTCCGAAAGTGTCTGTTGGGTTGGCACGAATCGAGACTGGGATTTGTCACTCCGTATGACGGAGAGGTATCTCTGGGCCCACTCGGTAATGCATCATCATAATGAGCTCGATGTGACCAAGTGTTTGGTCACGGGAACATGCATTGCGGTACGAGTAAAGTGACTTGCCGGTAACGAGATTGAACAAGGTATTGGGATACCGACGGTCGAATCTCGGGCAAGTAACGTACCGATTGACAAAGGGAATTGTATACGGGATTGATTGAATCCTCGACATCGTGGTTCATCCGATGAGATCATCGTGGAACATGTGGGAGCCAACATGGGTATCCAGATCCCGCTGTTGGTTATTGACCGGAGAGTCGTCTCGGTCATGTCTGCATGTCTCCCGAACCCGTAGGGTCTACACACTTAAGGTTCGGTGACGCTAGGGTTGTAGAGATACTAGTATGCGGTAACCTGAAAGTTGTTCGGAGTCCCGGATGAGATCCCGGACGTCACGAGGAGTTCCGGAATGGTCCGGAGGTGAAGAATTATATATAGGAAGTCCAGTTTCGGCCACCGGGAAAGTTTCGGGGGTCACCGGTATTGTACCGGGACCCCCGGAAGGGTCCCGGGGGTCCACCGGGTGGGGCACCTATCCCGGAGGGCCCCATGGGCTGAAGTGGGGAAGGGAACCAGCCCCTGGTGGGCTGGTGCGCCCCCCTTGGGCCTCCCCTGCGCCTAGGGTTGGAAACCCTAGGGGTGGGGGGGCGCCCCACTTGACTTGGGGGGCAAGTCCCCCCCCCTTGGCCGCCGCACCCCCCTTGAGATGGGATCTCAGGGGGCCGGCGCCCCCCTGGACCCCTATATAAAGAGGGGGGAGGGAGGGCAGCAGCACCCAAGCCCCTGGCGCCTCCCTCTCCCTCCCGTGACACCTCTCCCTCTCGCTGAGCTTGGCGAAGCCCTGCCGAGATCCCCGCTGCTTCCACCACCACGCCGTCGTGCTGCTGGATCTCCATCAACCTCTCCTTCCCCCTGGCTGGATCAAGAAGGAGGAGACGTCTTCCCAACCGTACGTGTGTTGAACGCGGAGGTGCCGTCCGTTCGGCGCTCGGTCATCGGTGATTTGGATCACGACGAGTACGACTCCATCAACCCCGTTCACTTGAACGCTTCCGCTCGCGATCTACAAGGGTATGTAGATGCACTCCTCTCTCTCGTTGCTAGATGACTCCATCGATTGATCTTGGTGATGCGTAGAAAAATTCTAATTTCTGCTACGATCCCCAACAGATGATGTATTACAGAATGAGTAAAGAGACTTGCTGGTAACGAGATTGAACTAGGTATGTAGATACCGACGATCGAATCTCGGGCAAGTAACATGCCGATGACAAAGGGAATAACATATGTTGTCATAATGGTTCGACCGATAAAGATCTTCGTAGAATATGTAGGAGCCAATATCAGCATCCAGGTTCCACTATTGGTTATTGACCAGAGAGGTGTCTCGGTCATGTCTACATAGTTCTCGAACCCGTAGGGTCCGCACGCTTAACGTTCGATGACGACTTAGTATTATATGAGTTATGTGATTTGGTGACCGAATGTTGTTTGAAGTCCCGGATGAGATCACGGACATGACGAGGAGTCTCGAAATGGTCGAGAGGTAAAGATTGATATATAGGATGATAGTATTCGGACACCGGAAGTGTTTCGGATAGTACTGAGTATTTATCAGAGTACCGGGGGGGGGAGATATGGGTCATATGGGCCATAAGAGGGGAGCACACTTGCCCACAAGGGGTGGGGTGGCCCCCTTAGGCAGGAGGCCGAATTGGAGAAGGAACAAGGGGGGTTCGGCCCCCTTCCTTTCTCTCTTCCCCCTTCCCTTTTCCCTCCAGCAATTATGGAAGGGGGGAGGCTGAATTGGGGAGCACCCCAAGTAGGATTCCTCCTACTTGGGGCGCACCCTTGCTGCTCCCCTCCCCCTCCCACCTATATATATGTGGGGAGAGGGCGCCTAGAACACACAACATCAATTGTTAGCCGTGTGCGGCGCCCCCGCCCACAATTTACACCCCCGGTCATATTCTCGCGGTGCTTAGGCGAAGCCCTGCGTGGATCACATCACCATCATCTTCACCACGCCGTGTGTTGAAGGAACTCATGTACTTCCTCGACACCTTGCTGGATCAAGAAGGCGAGGTACGTCATCGCGCTGAACGTGTGCAGAACTTGGAGGTGTTATACGTTCGGTGCTTGATTGGTCGGAACTAGAAGAAGTTCGACTACATGAACCGTGTTGTCAAATGCCTCTGCTTTCGGTCTACGAGGGTACGTAGACACACTCTCCCCCTCGTTGCTATGCATCTCCTAGAAAGATCTTGCATGAGCATAGGATTTTTTTTGAAATTACATGCTACGTTTCCCAACAGTGGCATCCGAGCCAGGTCTATGCGTAGATGATATGCACGAGTAGAACACAAAGAGTTGTGGGCGGTGATCGTCATACTACTTACCACCAATGTATTATTTTGATTCGGCGGTATTGTTGGATGAAGCGGCCCAGACCAACCTTACATGACCACGTTCATGAGACCGGTTCCACCGACAGACATGCAACTAGTTTTGCATAAAGATGGCTGGCAGGTGTCTGTTTCTCCTACTTTAGTTGAATCGAATTTGACTGCGGCCGGTCCTTGTTGAAGGTTAAAACAACAAACTTGATAAATTACCGTTGTGGTTTTGATTCGTAGGTAAGAGCGGTTCTTGCTAGAAGCCCGTAGTAGCCACGTGAAACTTGCAACAACAAAGTAGAGGACGTCTAACTTGTTTTTGCAGTGCTTGTGGTGATGTGATATGGTCAAGACATGATGTGATATACGTTGTTGTATGAGATGATTATGTTTTTTAGAAGTTAGCGGCAACTGGCAGGAGCCTTATGGTTGTCTCTTTATTGTATGAAATGCAAACCCATGTAATTTCTTTACTTTATCACTATGCGTTGGCCATGGTTGTAGAAGCAATAGTTGGCGAGATGACCATGATGCAACGATGGAGATCAAGGTGTAGAGTCGGTGATGACGGAGATCATGACGGTGCTTTGGAGATGGAGATCAAAAGCACAAGATGATGATGGCCATATCATGTCACATATGTTGATTGCATGTGATGTTTATCTTTTATGCATCTTATTTTGCTTAGTACGGCGGTAGCATTACAAGATGACCCCTTCACTAAATTTCAAGGTATAAGTGTTCTCCCTGAGTATGCACCGTTGCGACAGTTCGTCGTGCTGAGACACCACATGATGATCGGGTGTGATAGACTCTACGTTCAAATACAACGGGTGCAAGATAGTTTTGCACATGCAGAATACTCGGGTTAAACTTGACGAGATTGGCATGTACAGATATGGCCTCGGAACACTGGAGACCAAAAGGTCGAACATGAATCATATAGTAGATATGATCAACATAGATATGTTCACCATTGATGACTACTCCATCTCATGTGATGATCGGACATGGTTTAGTTGATTTAGATCACGTATCATTTAGATGACTTGAGGGATGTCTATCTAAGTGGGAGTTCTTAAGTTATTTGATTAACTGAACTTATTTATCATGAACTTAGTCCTGATAGTTTTTGCATATCTATGTTGTAGATCAATGGCCCGTGCTACCGTTCACTTGAATTTTAATGCGTTCCTAGAGAAAGCTAAGTTGAAAGATGATGGTAGCAACTACATGGAATGGGTCCGTAACGTGAGGATTATCCTCATTGCTGCACAGAAGAATTATGTCCTTGATGCACCGCTAGGTGAAAGGCCTGCTGCAGGAGCAGATGCTGATGTTATGAACGTCTGGCAAGCTCGATCTGATGACTACCCGATAGTTTAGTGTGCCATGCTTTACGACTTAGAATCAGGACTTCAAAGACGTTTTGAACGTCATGGACCATATGAGATGTTCCAGGAATTGAAGTTAATATTTCAAGCAAATGCCCGAGTTGAGAGATATGAAATCTCCAACAAGTTCTATAGCTGCAAGATGGAGGAGAACGGTTCTGTCAGTGAACACATACTCAAAATGTGTGGGTATCATAATCACTTGACTCAGCTGGGAGTTAATCTTCCAGATGATAGTGTTATTGATAGAGTTCTTCAATCACTGTCACCAAGCTACAAAGGCTTCGTGATGAACTATAATATGCAAGGGATGGATAAGATAATTTCCGAGCTCTTCGTAATGCTCAAAGCTGCGGAGGTAGAAATCAAGAAGGAGCATCAAGTGTTGATGGTTAACAAGACCACTAGTTTCAAGAAAAAGGGCAAGGGAAAGAAGGGGAACTTCAAGAAGAATGGCAAGCAAGTTGCCACTCCCGGGAAGAAGCCCAAAGCTGGACCCAAGCCTGAAACTGAGTGCTTCTACTGCAAAGGGACTGGTCATTGGAATCGGAACTGCCCCAAGTATTTGGCGGATAAGAAGGATGGCAAAGTTAACAAATGTATATTTGATATACATGTTATTGATGTGTACCTTACTAATGCTCGAAGTAGTGCCTAGGTATTTGATACTGGTTCGGTTGCTCATATTTGTAACTCGAAATAGGGGCTACGGATTAAACGAAGATTTGCTAAGGACGAGGTGACGATGCGTGCCGGGAATGGTTCCAAGGTCGATGTGATCGCCGTCGGCACGCTACCTCTACATCTACCTGCGGGATTAGTTTTAGACCTGAATAATTGTTATTTGGTGCCAGCGGTGAGCATGAACATTATATCTGGATCTTGTTTAGTGCGAGACGGTTGTTCATTTAAATCAGAGAATAATGGTTGTTCTATTTATATGAGTAATATCTTTTATGGTCATGCACCCTTGAAGAGTGGTCTATTTTTGTTGAATCTCGATTGTGGTGATACACATATTCACAATATTGATGCCAAAAGATGCAAAGTTGATAATAATAGTGCAACATATTTGTGGCACTGCCGTTTAGGTCATATTGGTGTAAAGCGCATGAAGAAACTCCATGCAGATGGACTTTTGGAATCACTTGATTATGAATCATTTCATACTTGCGAACCATGCCTCATGGGCAAGATGACTAAAACTCCGTTCTACGGAATAATGGAGCGAGCTAATGACTTATTGGAAATAATACATACCGACGTATGCGGTCCGATGAGTGTTGAAGCTTGCGGCGGGCATCATTATTTTCTGACCTTCACAGATGATTTGAGCAGATATGGGTATATCTACTTGATGAAGCACAAGTCTGAAACATTTGAAAAGTTCAAAGAATTTCAGAGTGAAGTGGAGAATCATTGTAACAAGAAAATAAAATTTCTACGACCTGATCGCGGAGGCGAATATTTGAGTTACGAGTTTGGCCTTCATTTAAAACAATGTGGAATAGTTTCACAACTCACGCCACCTGGAACACCACAGCGTAATGGTGTGTTCGAACGTCGTAACCGTACTTTATTAGATATGGTGCGATCTATGATGTCTCTTATCGATTTACCACTATCGTTTTGGGGTTATGCATTAGAGACAACTGCATTCACATTAAATAGGGCACCATCTAAATCCGTTGAGAAAACACCGTATGAACTGTGGTTTGGCAAGAAACCTAAGTTGTCATTTCTTGAAGTTTGGGGTGGCGACACTCATGTCAAAAGGCTTCAGTCTGATAAGCTCAAACCCAAATCGAAGAAGTGCGTCTTCATAGGATACCCTAAGGAAACAATTGGGTACACCTTCTACCACAAATCCGAAGGCAAGATCTTTGTTGCCAAGAATGGAAACTTTCTAGAGAAGGAGTTTCTCTCGAAAGAAGTGATTGGAAGGAAAGTAGAACTTGATGAGGTAATTGTACCTTCTCTCGAATTGGGAAGTAGCTCATCTTAGAAAACCGTTCCCGTGATGCCTGCACCAACTAGAGAGGAAGCTGCTGATGATGATCATGAAACTTTATATCAAGTTACTACAGAACCTCGTAGGTCAATCAGAGCACGTTCCGCACCAGAGTGGTACGGTAATCCTATTCTGGAAGTCATGTTACCAGACCATGACAACCTACAAACTATGAAGAAGCTATGATGAGCCCAGATTCCGATAAATGGCTTGAGGCCATGAAATCTGAGATAGGATCCATGTATGAGAACAAAGTGTGGACTTTGGTTGACTTGCCTGATGATCGGCGAGCCATAGAGAATAAATGGATCTTCAAGAAGAAGACTGACGTTGATGGTAATGTTACTGCCTACAAAGCTCGACTTGTTGCGAAAGGTTTTCGACAAGTTCAAGGAGTTGACTACGATGAGACTTTCTCACCCGTAGCGATGGTTAAGTCTGTCAGAATCATGTTAGCAATTGCCGCATTTTATGATTATGAAATCTGGCAAATGGACGTGAAAATTGCATTCCTTAATGGATTTCCTAAAGAAGAGTTGTATATGATGCAACCAGAAGGTTTTGTCGATCCTAAAGGTGCTAACAAAGTGTGCAAGCTCCAGCGATCCATCTAGCTATGGACTGGTGCGAGCATCTCGGAGTTGGAATATACGCTTTGATCAGGTGATCAAAGCATATGGTTTTATACAGACTTTCAGAGAAGCCTGTATTTACAAGAAAGTGAGTGGGAGCTCTATAGCATTTCTAATATTATATGTGGATGACATATTGTTGATTGGAAATGATGTAGAATTTTTGGATAGCGTAAAAGGATACTTGAATAAAAGTTTTTCAATGAAAGACCTCGGTGAAGCTGCTTATATATTGGGCATCAAGATCTATAGAGATAGATCAATACGCTTAATAGGACTTTCACAAAGCACATACCTTGATAAAGTTTTGAAGAAGTTCAAAATAGATCAGTCAAAGAAAGGGTTCTTGCCTGTGTTACAAGGTGTGAAGTTGAGTCAGACTCAATGCCCGAGCACTACAGAAGATAGAGAGAAAATGAAAGTCATTCCCTATGCCTCAGCCATAGGTTCTATCATGTATGCTATGCTGTGTACCAGACCTGATGTGTGCCTTGCTATAACTTTAGCAGGGAGGTACCAAAGTAATCCAGGAGTGGATCACTGGATAGCGGTCAAGAACATCCTGAAGTACCTGAAAAGTACTAAGCATATGTTTCTCATATATGGAGATGACAAGGAGCTCGTCGTAAATGGTTACATCGATGCTAGCTTTGACACTGATATGTTGGAAATATGCCCTAGAGGCAATAATAAATGGTTATTATTATATTTCCTTGTTCATGATAATTTTCTATTGTTCATGCTATAATTGTGTTATCCGGAAATCGTAATACATGTGTGAATACATAGACCACAACATGTCCCTAGTGAGCCTCTAGTTGACTAGCTCGTTGATCAACAGATAGTCATGGTTTCCTGACTATGGACATTGGATGTCATTGATAACGGGATCACATCATTAGGAGAATGATGTGATGGACAAGACCCAATCCTAAGCATAGCACAAAGATCGTGTAGTTCGTTTGCTAGAGCTTTTCCAATGTCAAGTATCATTTCCTTAGACCATGAGATCGTGCAACTCCCGGATGCTGTAGGAGTGCTTTGGGTGTACCAAACGTCACAACGTAACTGGGTGACTATAAAGGTGCACTACGGGTATCTCCGAAACTGTCTGTTGGGTTGGCACGGATCGAGACTGGGATTTGTCACTCCGTATGACGGAGAGGTATCTCTGGGCCCACTCGGTAATGCATCATCATAATGAGCTCAATGTGACCAAGTGTCTGGTCACGGGATCATGCATTACGGTACGAGTAAAGTGACTTGCCGGTAACGAGATTGAACGAGGTATTGGGATACCGACGATCGAATCTCGGGCAAGTAACGTACTGATTGACAAAGGGAATTGTATACGGGATTGATTGAATCCTCGACATCGTGGTTCATCCGATGAGATCATCGTGGAACATGTGGGAGCCAACATGGGTATCCAGATCCCGCTGTTGGTTATTGACCGGAGAGTCGTCTCGGTCATGTCGGCATGTCTCCTGAACCCGTAGGGTCTACACACTTAAGGTTCGGTGACGCTAGGGTTGTAGAGATATTAGTATGCGGAAACCCGAAAGTTGTTTGGAGTCCCGGATGAGATCCCGGACGTCACGAGGAGTTCTGGAATGGTCCGGAGGTGAAGAATTATATATAGGAAGTCCAGTTTCGGCCACCGGGAAAGTTTCGGGGGTTATCGGTATTGTACCGGGACCACCGGAAGGGTCCCGGGGGTCCACCGGGTGGGGCCACCTATCCCAGAGGGCCCCATGGGCTGAAGTGGGAGGGGAACCAGCCCCTGGTGGGCTGGTGCGCCCCCCATGGGCCTCCCCCTGCGCCTAGGGTTGGAAACCCTAGGGGTGGGGGCGCCCCACTTGGCTTGGGGGGCAAGCCACCCCCTTGGCCGCCGCCCCCCCTCAGATGGGATCTCCAAGGGGCCGGCGCCCCCCCAGGACCACTATAAATAGTGGGGGGAGGGAGGGCAGCAGTACCCTAGCCCCTGACGCCTCCCTCTCCCTCCCGTGACACCTCTCCCTCCCGCTTGCGCTTGGCGAAGCCCTGCCGGGATCCCCGCTACTTCCACCACCACGCCTTCATGCTGCTGGATCTCCATCAACCTCTCCTTCCCCCTTGCTGGATCAAGAAGGAGGAGACGTCGTTGCTCCGTACGTGTGTTGAACGTGGAGGTGCCGTCCGTTCGGCACGCGGTCATCGGTGATTTGGATCACGACGAGTACGACTCCATCAACCCCGTTCACTTGAACGCTTCCGCTCGCGATCTACAAGGGTATGTAGATGCACTCCTTCCTTCTCGTTGCCAGTAAACTCCATAGATGGATCTTGGTGATGCGTAGAAAATTTTAAAATTCAGCAACGATCCCCAACAGTGGCATCATGAGCCAGGCCTATGCGTAGTTACTATGCACGAGTAGAACACAAAGCAGTTGTGGGCGTAGATGTTGTCAATTTTTCTTGCCACTACTAGTCTTATCTTGTTTCGGAGGTATTGTGGGATGAAGCGGCCCGGACCGACCTTACACGTACGCTTACGTGAGACAGGTTCCACCGACTGACATGCACTAGTTGCATAAGGTGGCTAGCGGGTGTCTGTCTCTCCCACTTTAGTCGGAACGGATTCGATGAAAAGGGTCCTTATGAAGGGTAAATAGAAATTGGCATATCACGTTGTGGTTTTACGTAGGTAAGAAACGTTCTTGCTAGAAACCTATAGAAGCCACGTAAAAACTTGCAACAACAATTAGAGGACGTCTAACTTGTTTTTGCAGCATGTGCTTTGTGATGTGATATGGCCAGAAGATGTGATGAATGAAATTGATCATGTTCTTGTAATAGGAATCACGACTTGCATGTCGATGATTATGACAACCGGCAGGAGCCATAGGAGTTGTCTTTATTTTTGCATGACCTGCATGTCATTGAATAACGCCATGTAAATTACTTTACTCTATTGCTAAACACGTTAGCCATAGAAGTAGAAGTAATCGTTGGCGTGAAAACTTCATGAAGACACGATGATGGAGATCATGGTGTCATGCCGGTGACGAAGATGATCATGGCGCCCCGAAGATGGAGATCAAAGGAGCAAAATGATATTGGCCATATCATGTCACTATTTGATTGCATGTGATGTTTATCATGTTTTACATCTTATTTGCTTAGTACGACGGTAGTAAGTAAGATGATCCCTTATAATAATTTCAAGAATGTGTTCCCCCTAACTGTGCACCGTTGCGAAGGTTCGTTGTTTCGAAGCACCACGTGATGATCGGGTGTGATAGATTCTAACGTTCGCATACAACGGCTGTTGACGAGCCTAGCATGTACAGACATGGCCTCGGAACACACGCAATACACTTAGGTTGACTTGACGAGCCTAGCATGTACAGACATGGCCTCAGAACATGGAAGACCGAAAGGTCGAGCATGAGTCGTATAGAAGATACGATCAACATGAAGATGTTCACCGATCTTGACTAGTCCGTCTCACGTGATGATCGGACACGGCCTAGTTGACTCGGATCATGTTTCACTTAGATGACTAGAGGGATGTCTATCTGAGTGGGAGTTCATTGAATAATTTGATTAGATGAACTTAATTATCATGAACTTAGTCTAAAATCTTTACAATATGTCTTGTAGATCAAATGGCCCACGTTGCCCTCAACTTCAACGTGTTCCTAGAGAAAACCAAGCTGAAAGATGATGGCAGCAACTATACGGACTGGGTCCGGAACCTGAGGATCATCCTCATAGCTGCCAAGAAAGATTATGTCCTAGAAGCACCGCTAGGTGAAGCACCCATCCCAGAGAACCAAGACGTTATGAACGCTTGGCAATCACGTGCTGATGATTACTCCCTCGTTCAGTGCGGCATGCTTTACAGCTTAGAACCGGGGCTCCAAAAGCGTTTTGAGAAACATGGAGCATATGAGATGTTCGAAGAGCTGAAAATGGTTTTCCAAGCTCATGCCCGGGTCGAGAGATATGAAGTCTCCGACAAGTTCTTCAGTTGTAAAATGGAGGAAAATAGTTCTGTCAGTGAGCACATACTCAAAATGTCTGGGTTACACAACCGCTTGTCTCAGCTGGGAGTTAATCTCCCGGATGACGCGGTCATTGACAGAATCCTTCAGTCGCTTCCACCAAGCTACAAGAGCTTTGTGATGAACTTCAATATGCAGGGGATGGAAGAGACCATTCCTGAGGTATATTCAATGCTGAAATCAGCGGAGGTGGAGATCAAAAAGGAACATCAAGTGTTGATGGTGAATAAAACCACTAAGTTCAAGAAAGGCAAGGGTAAGAAGAACTTCAAGAAGGACGGCAAGGGAGTTGCCGCGCCCGGTAAGCCAGTTGCCGGGAAGAAGCCAAAGAATGGACCCAAGCCTGAGACTGAGTGCTTTTATTGCAAGGGAAGTGGTCACTGGAAGCGGAACTGCCCCAAATACTTAGCGGACAAGAAGGCCGGCAACACCAAAGGTATATGTGATATACATGTAATTGATGTGTACCTTACCAGTACTCGTAGTAGCTCCTGGGTATTTGATACCGGTGCGGTTGCTCATATTTGTAACTCAAAACAGGAGCTGCGGAATAAGCGGAGACTGGCGAAGGACGAGGTGACGATGCGCGTCGGGAATGGTTCCAAGGTCGATGTGATCGCCGTCGGCACGCTACCTCTACATTTACCTACGGATTAGTTTTAAACCTCAATAATTGTTATTTAGTGCCAGCTTTGAGCATGAACATTGTATCAGGATCTCGTTTATTTCGAGATGGATACTCATTTAAATCCGAGAATAATGGTTGTTCTATTTACATGAGAGATATGTTTTATGGTCATGCCCCGCTGGTCAATGGTTTATTCTTAATGAATCTCGAACGTGATGTTACACATATTCATAGTGTGAATACCAAAAGATGTAAAGTTGATAACGATGGTCCCACATACTTGTGGCACTGCCGCCTTGGTCACATTGGTGTCAAACGCATGAAGAAGCTCCATGCAGATGGACTTTTGGAGTCTCTTGATTACGAATTATTTGACACGTGCGAACCATGCCTCATGGGTAAGATGACCAAGACTCCATTCTCCAGAATGATGGAGCGAGCAACCAACTTATTGGAAATCATACATACCGATGTGTGCGGTCCAATGAGTGTTGAGGCTCGCGGTGGCTATCGTTATGTTCTCACTCTCACTGATGACTTAAGTAGATATGGGTATGTCTACCTAATGAAACACAAGTCTGAGACCTTTGAAAAGTTCAAGGAATTTCAGAGTGAGGTTGAGATTCAACATGACAGGAAAATAAAGTTCCTACGATCAGATCGTGGAGGGGAATATTTAAGTCACGAATGTGGCACACACTTAAGGAAATGTGGAATAGTTTCACAACTCACGCCGCCTAGAACACCTCAGTGAAATGGTGTGTCCGAACGTCGTAATCGCACTCTACTGGATATGGTGCGATCTATGATGTCTCTTACCGATCTACCGCTCTCATTTTGGGGCTATGCTTTAGAGACTACCGCATTCACTTTAAATAGGGCTCCGTCGAAATCCGTTGAGACGACACCGTATGAATTATGGTTTGGGAAGAAACCTAAGCTGTCGTTTCTAAAAGTTTGGGGATGCGATGCATATGTCAAGAAACTTCAACCTGAAAAGCTCGAACCCAAGTCGGAGAAATGCGTCTTCATAGGATACCCCAAGGAAACCATTGGGTATACCTTCTACCTCAGATCCGAAGGCAAAATCTTTGTTGCCAAGAACGGGTCCTTTCTGGTGAAAGAGTTTCTCTCGAAAGAAATAAGTGGGAGGAAAGTGGAACTTGATGAGGTGATAGTCACCCCTTCCGAACCGGAAAGTAGCGCAGCGCGGGAAGATGTTCCTGTGGTGCCTACACGGACTGGGGAGGAAGTTAATGATGATGATCATGAAGCTTCGGATCAAGTTACTGCTGAACTTCGTAGGTCCACAAGGACACGTTCCGCACCAGAGTGGTACGGCAACCCTCTCCTGGAAATCATGTTGTTAGACAACGGTGAACCTTCGAACTATGAAGAAGCAATGGCGGGCCCAGATTCCGACAAATGGCTAGAAGCCATGAAATCCGAGATAGGATCCATGTATGAAAACGAAGTATGGACTTTGACTGACTTGCCCGATGATCGGCGAGCCATAGAAAATAAATGGATCTTTAAGAAGAAGACGGACGCGGATGGTAATGTGACCGTCTATAAGGCTCGACTTGTCGCTAAGGGATATCGACAAGTTCAAGGGGTTGACTACGGTGAGACTTTCTCACCCGTAGTGAAGCTGAAGTCCGTCCGAATCATTTTAGCAATTGCCGCATACTATGATTATGAGATATGGCAGATGGACATCAAAACGGCATTCCTTAACGGCTTTCTTAAAGAAGAATTGTATATGATGCAGCCGGAAGGTTTTGTCGATCCTAAGAATGCTAACAAGGTATGCAAGCTCCAGCGCTCCATCTATGGGCTGGTGCAAGCATCTCGGAGTTGGAACATTCGATTTGATGAGATGATCAAAGCGTTTGGGTTTACACAGACTTATGGAGAAGCCTGTGTTTACAAGAAAGTGAGTGGGAGCTCTGTAGCATTTCTCATATTATATGTGGATGACATATTGTTGATGGGAAATGATATAGAATTCTTGGGAAGCATAAAGGCCTACTTGAACAAGTGTTTTTCAATGAAGGACCTTGGAGAAGCTTCTTATATATTAGGCATCAAGATCTATAGAGATAGATCAAGATGCCTCATTGGTCTTTCACAGAGTACGTACCTTGACAAGATATTGAAGAAGTTCAATATGGATCAGTCCAAGAAGGGGTTCTTGCCTGTATTGCAAGGTGTGCAATTGAGCACGGCTCAATGCCCGACCACGGCAGAAGATAGAGAAAAGATGAGTGTCGTCCCCTATGCCTCGGCCATAGGGTCTATTATGTATGCCATGCTGTGTACCAGACCTGATGTGAACCTTGCCGTAAGTTTGGTAGGAAGGTACCAAAGTAATCCCGGCATGGAACACTAGACAGCGGTCAAGAATATCCTGAAGTACCTGAAAAGGACTAAGGATATGTTTCTCGTATATGGAGGTGACGAAGAGCTCGTCGTAAAGGGTTACGTCGACGCTAGCTTCGACACAGATCTGGATGACTCTAAGTCACAAACCGGATACGTGTATATTTTGAATGAAGGGGCAGTAAGCTGGTGCAGTTGCATGCAAAGCGTCGTGGCGGGATCTACATATAAAGCGGAGTACATGGCGGCCTCAGAGGCAGCACAAGAAGCAATCTGGATAAAGGAGTTCATTACTGACCTAGGGGTGATTCCCAATGCGCCGGGCCCGATGACTCTCTTCTGTGACAACACTGGAGCTATTGCCCTTGCCAAGGAGCCTAGGTTTCACAGGAAGACGAGACATATCAAGCGTCGCTTCAACTCCATTCGTGAAAGTGTTCAAAATGGTGACATAGATATTTGAAAAGTACATACGGACCTGAATGTAGCAGATCCGTTGACTAAACCTCTCCCTAGAGCAAAACATGATCAACACTAGAACTCTATGGGTGTTCGATTCATCACAATGTAACTAGATTATTGACTCTAGTGCAAGTGGGAGACTATTGGAAATATGCCCTAGAGGCAATAATAAAATGGTTATTATGTTTCGTTGTTCATGATAATTGTCTATTGTTCATGCTATAATTGTGTTATCCGGAAATCGTAATACATGTGTGAATACATAGACAACAACATGTCCCTAGTGAGCCTCTAGTTGACTAGCTCGTTGATCAACAGATAGTCATGGTTTCCTGACTATGGACATTGGATGTCATTGATAACGGGATCACATCATTAGGAGAATGATGTGATGGACAAGACCCAATCCTAAGCATAGCACAAAGATCGTGTAGTTCGTTTGCTAGAGCTTTTCCAATGTCAAGTATCATTTCCTTAGACCATGAGATCGTGCAACTCCCGGATGCTGTAGGAGTGCTTTGGGTGTACCAGACGTCACAACGTAACTGGGTGACTATAAAGGTGCACTACGGGTATCTCCGAAAGTGTCTGTTGGGTTGGCACGAATCGAGACTGGGATTTGTCACTCCGTATGACGGAGAGGTATCTCTGGGCCCACTCGGTAATGCATCATCATAATGAGCTCAATGTGACCAAGTGTCTGGTCATGGGATCATGCATTACGGTACGAGTAAAGTGACTTGCCGGTAACGAGATTGAACGAGGTATTGGGATACCGACGATCAAATCTCGGGCAAGTAACGTACCGATTGACAAAGGGAATTGTATACGTGATTGATTGAATCCTCGACATCGTGGTTCATCCGATGAGATCATCGTGGAACATGTGGGAGCCAACATGGGTATCCAGATCCCGCTGTTGGTTATTGACCGGAGAGTCGTCTCGGTCATGTCGGCATGTCTCCCGAACCCGTAGGGTCTACACACTTAAGGTTCGGTGACGCTAGGGTTGTAGAGATATTAGTATGCGGAAACCCGAAAGTTGTTCGGAGTCCCGGATGAGATCCCGGACATCACGAGGAGTTCCGGAATGGTCCGGAGGTGAAGAATTATATATAGGAAGTCCAGTTTCGGCCACCGGGAAAGTTTCGGGGGTTATCGGTATTGTACCGGGACCACCGGAAGGGTCCCGGGGGTCCACCGGGTGGGGCCACCTATCCCGGAGGGCCCCATGGGCTGAAGTGGGAGGGGAACCAGCCCCTGGTGGGCTGGTGCGCCCCCCCATGGGCCTCCCCCTGCGCCTAGGGTTGGAAACCCTAGGGGTGGGGGGCGCCCCACTTGGCTTGGGGGCCAAGCCACCCCCCTTGGCCGCCGCCCCCCCCTCAGATGGGATCTCCAAGGGGCCGGCGCCCCCCCAGGACCCCTATAAATAGTGGGGGGGAGGGAGGGCAGCAGTACCCTAGCCCCTGGCGCCTCCCTCTCCCTCCCGTGACACCTCTCCCTCCCGCTTGCGCTTGGCGAAGCCCTGCCGGGATCCCCGCTACTTCCACCACCACGCCGTCGTGCTGCTGGATCTCCATCAACCTCTCCTTCCCCCTTGCTGGATCAAGAAGGAGGAGACGTCGCTGCTCCGTACGTGTGTTGAACGCGGAGGTGCCGTCCATTCGGCGCTCGGTCATCGGTGATTTGGATCACGACGAGTACGACTCCATCAACCCCGTTCACTTGAACGCTTCCGCTCACGATCTACAAGGGTATGTAGATGCACTCCTTCCTTCTCGTTGCTAGTAAACTCCATAGATGGATCTTGGTGATGCGTAGAAAATTTTAAAATTCTGCAACGATCCCCAACATGATCTGGGCGACTCTAAGTCACAAACCGGATACGTATTTATATTGAATGGTGGAGCTGTCAGTTGGTGCAGTTCCAAGCAGAGCGTCATGGAGGGATCTACGTGTGAAGCGGAGTACATAGTTGCTTCGGAAGTAGCAAATGAAGGACTCTGGATGAAGGAGTTCATATCCGATCTAGGTGTAGTACCTAGTGCATCGGTTCCAATGAAAATCTTTTGTGACAATACTGGAGCTATTGCCTTGGCGAAGGAATCCAGATTTCACAAAAGAACCAAACACATCAAGAGACGCTTCAACTCCATCCGTGATCAAGTCAAGGAGAGAGACATAGAGATTTGCAAAATACATACAGATCTTAATGCGGCAGACCCATTGACTAAGCCTCTTCCACAAGCAAAACATGATCAACACCAAGACTCCATCGGTGTTAGAATCATTACAATGTATCTACTTTTCCTAACGCTTTTCCTCTTGTTTTGGACTCTAATTTGCATGATTTGAATGAAACTAACCCAGACTGACGTTGTTTTCAGCAGAACTACCATGGTATTGTTTTTGTGCAGAAATAAAAGTTCTCGGAATTGAACAAAACTTTGCGAGGAATTTTTATATGAATAAAGATAATTTCTGGAGCCAAGAACCATCGGAGGGGGGACCTGGGTGGGCAAAACCCACCAGGGCGAGCCACCCCCTCTAGGCGCGCCCAGGTGGGTTGTCCCCACCTGGTGGCCCCGCAGACCCTGAAACCGACGCTATAAAATCCTATTTTTCCAGGAAAAAATCAGAGAGAAAGAATTATCGCGTTCCGTGATATGGAGCCACCGCCACCTCTTGTTCTCCATCGGGAGGCCAGATCTGGAGTCCGTTTGGGGCTCCGGAGAGGGGGATCTTCGATCTTCGTCATCACCAACCCTTCTCCATCGCCAATTCCATGATGCTCCCCACCGGGAGTGAGTAATTCCTTCGTAGGCTCGTTGGTCGGTGAGGAGTTGGATGAGATTCATCATGTAATTGAGTTAGTTTTGTTGGGGCTTGATCCCTAGTATCCATTTTGTTAGGGGGATAGATTGGTAGGAAAAGACCATCGCTCGTCCCCGACCGCCACTCATAAGGAGGACAATCAATAAATAAATCATGCTCCGACTTCATCACATAACGGTTCACCATACGTGCATGCTACGGGAATCACAAACTTTAACACAACTATCTCTCAAATTCACAACTACTCAACTAGCATGACTCTAATATCACCATCTTCACATCTCAAAACAATCATAAGGAATCAAACTTCTCATAGTATTCAATGCACTTTATATGATAGTTTTTATTATACCCATCTTGGATGCCCATCATATTAGGACTAAATTCATAACCAAAGCAAATTACCATGCTGTTCTAAAGACTCTCAAAATAATATAAGTGAAGCATGAGAGTTCATATATTTCTTCAAAATAAATCCACCGCCGTGCTCTAAAGATATAAGTGAAGCACTAGAGCAAACAACAAACTACTCCGAAAGATATAAGTGAAGATCAATGAGCAGTCGAATAATTATGCAACTATGTGAAGACTCTCTAACATTTAAGGATTTCAGATCTTGGTGTTTTATTCAAACAGCAAGCAAAACAA
This sequence comes from Triticum aestivum, assembly GCF_018294505.1. NCBI lineage: Eukaryota > Viridiplantae > Streptophyta > Magnoliopsida > Poales > Poaceae > Triticum > Triticum aestivum. The sequence continues at coordinate 204,345,001 of NC_057796.1, read as the reverse complement.
AAGAAAATAAAATGACGCTCCAAGCAAAACACATATCATGTGGTGAATAAAAATATAGCTCCAAGTAAAGTTACTGATGAACCAAGACGAAAGAGGGGATGCCATCCGGGGCATCCCCAAGCTTAGGCTCTTGGTTGTCCTTGAATATTACCTTGGGGTGCCTTGGGCATCCCCAATCTTAGGCTCTTGCCACTCCTTATTCCATAGTCCATCGAATCTTTACCCAAAACTTGAAAACTTCACAACACAAAACTTAACAGAAAATCTTGTGAGCTCCGTTAGCGAAAGAAAACAAAACACCACTTCATGGTACTGTAATGAACTCATTCTTTATTTATATTGGTGTTAAACTTACTGTATTCCAACTTCTCTATGGTTTATAAACTATTTTACTAGCCATAGAGTCATCAAAATAGGCAAACAACACACGAAAAACAGAATCTGTCAAAAACAGAACAGTCTGTAGTAATCTGTAACTAACGCAAATTTCTGAAACTCAAAAAATTCTACCAAAATAGGACGACCTAGATAATTTGTTTATTGATCTACTTCAATTGGAATCATTATTTTATCACTTTCTGGTGATTTTTAACAATTGTTTTCGTGAACAGAAAGTTTCTGGAATTTTCAGCAAGATCAAATAACTATCATCCAAGAAGATCCTATAGGTCTTACTTGGCACAAACACTAATTAAAATATAAAACCACATCTAAATAGAAGCTAGATGGATTATTTATTCCTAAACAGAACCAAAAAGTAAGAAACTAAAATAAAATTGGGTTGCCTCCCAACAAGCGCTATCGTTTAACGCCCCTAGCTAGGCATGATGATTTCAATGATGCTCACATAAAAGATAGGAATTGAAACATAAAGAGAGCATCATGAAGAATATGACTAGCACATTTAAGTATAACCCACTTTCTATGCATAGGGATTTTGTGAGAAAACAACTTATGGGAACAATAATCAACTAGTATAGGAAGGCAAAACAAGCATAACTTCAAAACTTTAAGCACATAGAGAGGAAACTTGATATTATTGCAATTCCTACAAGCATAAATTCCTCCCTCATAATAATTTTCAGTAGCATCATGAATGAATTCAACAATATAATCAGCACCTAAATCATTCTTTTCATGATCTACTTGCATAGAAATTTTATTACTCTCCACATAAGCAAAATTCTTCTCATTCGGAATAGTAGGGGCAAACTCAACAAAATAACTATCATGATGACAAGTTTCATGGTTATCCTTATTCCTTAGAGCATACGTGTCATCACAATAATCATCATAAATAGGAGGCATGCTTTCATCATAATAAATTTGCTCATCAAAACTTGAGGGACAAAAAATATCATCCTCATCAAACATAGCTTCCCCAAGCTTGTGGCTTTGCATATCATTAGCATCATGGATATTCAAGGAGTTCATACTAACAACATTCCAATCATGCTCATCATTCAAAGATTTAGTGCCAAACATTTTATAGACTTCTTCTTCTAGTACTTGAGCACATTTTTCCTTCCCATCATTCTCACGAAAGATATTAAAAAGATGAAGCGTATGAGACAAACTCAATTCCATTTTTTTGTAGTTTTATTTTATAGACTAAACTAGTGATAAAACAACAAACAAAAAGATTCGATTGCAAGACCTAAAGATATACCTTCAAGCACTCACCTCCCCGGCAACGACGCCAGAAAAGAGCTTAGTTGACGGGGTGTGAGTGCCGCTTACCTAGCCTCCCCGGCAACGGCGTCAGAAAAGAGCTTGATGTCTACTACACAACCTTCTTCTTGTAGACGTTGTTGGGCCTCCAAGTGCAGAGGTTTGTAGGACAGTAGCAAATTTCCCTCAAGTGGATGACCTAAGGTTTATCAATCCGTGGGAGGCGTAGGATGAAGATGGTCTCTCTCGAGCAACCCTGCAACCAAATAACAAAGAGTCTTTTGTGTCCCCTACACACCCAATACAATGGTAAATTATATAGGTGCACTAGTTCGGCGAAGAAATGGTGATACACGTGCAATATGGATGGTAGATATAGGTTTTTGTAATCTGAAAATATAAAAACAGCAAGGTAACTAATGATAAAAGTGAGCGTAAACGGTATTGCAATGCTAGGAAACAAGGCCTAGGGTTCATACTTTCACTAGTGCAAGTTCTCTCAACAATAATAACATAATTGGATCATATAACTATCCCTCAACATGCAACAAAGAGTCACTCCAAAGTCACTAATAGCGGAGAACAAACGAAGAGATTATGGTAGGGTACGAAACCACCTCAAAGTTATTCTTTCCGATCAATCCATTGGGCTATTCCTATAAGTGTCACAAACAGCCCTAGAGTTCGTAGTAAAATAACACCTTAAGACACACATCAACCAAAACCCTAATGTCACCTAGATACTCCAATGTCACCTCAAGTATCCGTGGGTATGATTATATGATATGCATCACACAATCTCAGATTCATCTATTCAGCCAACACATAGAACCTCAAAGAGTGCCCCAAAGTTTCTACCGGAGAGTCAAGACGAAAACGTGTGCCAACCCCTATGCATAGGTTCTACATCAAGTGAATCAATAGAATAACCCATTGTCACCACGGTTATCCCACGCAAGACATACATCAAGTGTTCTCGAATCATTAAAGACTCAATCCGATAACATAACTTCAAAGGAAAAACTCAATCCATTACAAGAGAGAAACATCATAAGATCCAACTATAATAGCAAAGCTCGCGATACATCAAGATCGTGCCAAATCAAGAACACGAGAGAGAGAGAGAGCTCAAACACATAGCTACTGGTACATACCCTCAGCCCCGAGGGTGAACTACTCCCTCCTCGTCATGGAGAGCGCCGGGATGATGAAGATGGCCACCGGTGAGGGTTCCCCCCTCCGGCAGGGTGCCGGAGCAGGGTCCTGATTGGTTTTTGGTGGCTACAGAGGCTTGCGGCGGCAGAACTCCCGATCTATTCTGTTCCCCGAAAGGTTTTAGGGTATATGGAGATATATAGGTGTCCTCGCCAGGCGATAAGTGGAAGAAGATGGTGACGCCATGTGGACGTCCGGTGGCGCTGATGTATGTGACATCCTCACCAGATGGAGATTGCGACACCTTGTTGATGTAGTCAAAATGGTCGGGTGTCGAGGCGGTCGGCGTCCTCGCTGGGAGAGAAGTTGATGAAGTTGGTGACGCCATGTCAATGTAGCAGTTTTCCCCGTCGAGCCAGAGGTTGATGTCGATGGACCCCCATGGTCGTGGGCGGTGAACGTAGAAGTTGTAGAGGATGGCTCGAGCGCCGCGGTTGCTGAGGGGTGTGACATATTGATGTCGCCCGCCCGATGATGTCGATGGAGACTCATTTGGTTCTGGCGTTGCGGGCACGCGGATGATGGTTGACGTTGCTAAATCAATCTTGTACCTGAAAATACATATGCCTGGTACTGTGCAAAATATTGTATAAATCAATGTTTAATTACCTTGGTCTGACTTGAATGCCCTGTTGGATTAATTGATATCGTACACGTGAATATGTAGACATCTCTTGGCTAGTTAAAGACGTCTGGATGCCGATGAAACTTCACCGTTCCTGCCTCGGCATGACCTTCATTTGCGCACATGGTCGCTGCCTCCCGGCGCATGCGTGTAACTGCCGCTGTTTGCCATCGTTGATGTGAGGGGGACAACGTGGATTGGAATAGTGTGCGCCTCACGCTGGGAGATGGTTGATGAAGACACGAAGAAGACAAAGGGCAAGCTGTAGTCCATGGCAACGCCGGATCGCTAGCCGGCAACCCCATCGAGTATCTTCATATTTTTCGAGGTAGTGTGAGGGCATAGCTAGCAGCCGACAAGCTCCGATCGTTCCCGCCATCGTCTCTGTGGAGGTTCCATCGCCCGATCGTCGGATGCACCTTTGAGGTAGATGGAGATGACGCCGGGCTGCACGTCAGCAGCCCCGGCGACAATATCGTGGAGGTGTTAATGGTGTGGGGCTGTACGCCGGCATGGTGGAGATGGCGCCTGGTTGCGAGCCGGCAACTTCCGTGTTGTCGTGGCGGCGTAGATGACGCCGGGCCACTCGCCAGCCGTCCCTCCGATGTCGCCATCAACGTGAAGTTGGCGCCGAGCTACTCGCGGGCAGCCTCGCCGCCGTGGTCGTGGAAGCGTACAAGGAGACACCTCTCTGGCGGACGTTGGAGTAGACATATGGGTGCTTTTGATGGTTCCAGGATGAAGAGATGGCGCCGGGCTGCACGCTCTGGCAGCTCCGACGCTATCGTGGTGGTGTAAATGGCGCCGGGCCGCACGCCGGCAGCCCTTCTGATGTCGTCATTGAGGTGGTGTTGGCGCCGAGCTACTCACCGGCAGGCTCGCCGCCGTCGTGGTGGTACGTCCATGAAGCTGCAGTCGCCAGCGCGTCGTCCAAGGCTGCCTTGGGTGCAAGTGCTCAAGTGCTAGGGCTTCTTTTGTGGCTCCCCTGCCTCCATCTCCTCGACGCTGCCTCCGTGGGAACGTCACCAGCGGGGCGCGCTCTGCGTCATGAGTCGCTGCAATGAGAGATGTAAAAAGAGAAGTAATTGTGAGATGATTGCCATTGATGAAGATGGATGCGTGTGGCAGCCCATATGAAATAAGGCTTCGCCGGTGTCGGTGGACGTCCGTCGTCATGGACGCCGGCATGTTTTCCGCGGATGTCCTGACTACGAGTACACCCAGGCCTCGCCCGCAGGCTCCCTAGTCCATCTCCCCAGCGCAGCCGCCGTGGGCTCGTCCCCTCCTCCGCTTCCCTGATCAATACGTTCTGGTAGTATTTATAGGCAGAGGCATCGCAGGCTAGCTGGTTGTTGCGGATCTTCTTGGGACGGATAAGTACGTACTTGTGAGGATCATAGTTATCTGTTCTTTGGTGCTTATCCGGCTGGTCATTGAGTTATTCTGACGCGCATGCACGCGACTAAGCACGCGGTGCACCACGACCTGATCGATCGGGCATGCACACGAATATGTGGTCATTTGCTTCCTGTACAACCTGGCCAATTAATTAGCTATGTACGAATATACTAGCAGATACCACGTGGATACATACATGGATACACACATAATATTATTCTTTCTTCATAGGGTGCGTGAGCCATGCATGGCACATTCTATGTATAACTAGTTAATCAAGTTCGCAAGATCAACGTACTGGTAGGCATAAATTATGCTCTCCACCGGCTGGTTACCATATTTTTCCAAGAAAATCAACATCTCTGTCACTAACATATACACACTTGTACGTGCGTATTGATGCCATATTTTTTATAAAATTGTGACAAAATCGCGTCGAACAAACGCCCCCCATCAAGTCGAGTTCGAGAGCGAAGCGAACCGTACTCGGCTCGGTGAAAATACAATGCGGTAAATGGGCGCATAAAGGAATAAAACCATGCAGCCGTAAGAGAGGGTAAATCCCAGAGTGCCATAGGCTACTTTACATCGAAGACTTTACAATATCTACTTAAAACAGCCGGAGATCTTCAAATTCGTTGTACGCCAGCGGCATGCCAACCCGCACACTTATGCCATGGGTTCAAGTATATGTCGACGAGCGCAACGGCTTCTATGATGAAGCACAATGCGGACTCGCCAAAGCTAGGACATAACTGATTCTCTGTATGCTGGGTTTGGAAGACTAAGACAAAAACTCTGCACTGGCTCAACCCGATTCTCATAGCACGGAGCTGATGTTTGCGAGACAATCGGCTTAGCAATTCATTCGGTCTTCAGCGTCTCTTTCGATTTTTATTTTTATTTTTTACTTGCTACTGTAGCACCGTGGCGAGGAACGACACAAGTATGCAGCAAGATGAAATCAGGGTCACATACTCCTTTCCTTTTTCTTTCACTTGCTCTCAGGGATAGAACCGAGCAGGAAAGAAATAGCCGATAGATGCTTAAATCCCATCATCAAGGCCAAAGGACATGAGACGTGCAGGGGTAGTTAGGGGGCATACATGCACTTCTTAAAGGACATGAGATGTGCATGGGTAGTTAGGGGGCATACATGCACTTCTTCATCTTTCATGGCTTGCTTCATTAGCACAAAGAAGAGAGATGTCAATGCCCCACAACACCACTAATCGAGGATAAGACACCAACGGCGCGATCTTGGCGGCCGCAGTGGCGATGGGCCCCCGAGCGCGGCCGCTTGTACTGGTGTTCACAACCATCCTCGGCGTTTAGAACGCATAGGAGGTACACCAAACATTAGTTGACGAGGTTGATACCCCCAGCATGGAGAAGAGATCATGTTGAAATCGTGTGTGTAGAATAATGCAAGCTAATTTGCCCACACATGAATTTGGTGAGGAAGCTTGTTGCGACCATATAGCAGCTATGGTGCCAGCCAACAAGATAACTTTACATCATCTTCATTCGACATCGAAATACCATGCTTTGCTTTGAATACAATTTATCAGTCTAGTCGCGACCAAAGCTACCGTCGTGCCAGCCGACTAAACTGAAGAGTTTCACAGATTCACGCTGGCCGCACTGGCGCATTGCATTGCTCCCGTGAAGTTGAAGCATTGATGTAGATGAGCCACCAGAAAGCCATTGGTGGGTCACCTCGTAATTGTCAAGGCAACACCAAGATGTGGTGGTCGAGGTAGGAAAGAAAAAAAAGTCTACACCGGAATGCCATCGGCATGACCATAAGGGAGAGTGCCGGAATAGACATCGGCTCGCGTCACTGTTGTTGAAGATAAGGGTGCCAGAGTGTTGCGGCGGTGTTGTAGGTGCACGGGTATTGCTACTACCAGTGCTAACAACATATGTTGATGTAGACCAATAGTGTGCCGGAATATCATTAGCGACATAATGGACGCACTGGTGTTGCTGCCCCCAGTTTTGGTGAAGTTTGTTGGTGTAGATGATTCAAAGCCGAGATGTTGTCGGTGATGTCACGGACACATGGGTTCGTTGCTCCCAGTGCCGAAGACATGTGTTGGTGTAGATGATTGAATGCCGACAGGTTGTCGGCGATGTCCCGGACACATGGGTTTGTTTCCCCCAGTGCTGAAGACGTGCTGGTCTAGATGATTGAAAGCCAAGAGGTTGTCGGGGATGTCTCGGACACACGGGTTTGCTGCCCCCAGTGTCCGACGTATGTCGGAGTAGACAGTTGAATGCCGGGATGTTGTCGGCGACGTTGTGGACGCACTGCGCAATTGCCCCCAATGCTGGTGGAGCATGTTGTTGAGGATAGCTTGACGCCAGGATGTCGTCGGCAATGTTGTGGACACACCGGTTCGCTCCCCCAGTGTCCGACGTACGTCAAAGTAGATGATTGAACGCCAGGATGTCGTCGTTGATGTCATGGGTGCACCGGGTTTGCTGCCCCCAAAGCCTGACGTATGTCGGAATAGATGAAGGAATGCCAAGATGTCGTCGGCAACATCATGGGCACATAAGGTTTGCTGCCCCCAGTGCCCGACGTATGTCGAAGGAGATGATTGACCGCTAGAAAGTCATCGGAGGTATCATGAACACAATCTTATTGTTGTCCAAGAAGCCATCTTGGTGGCGCAGGCTAAACATGTGTGCCATTAACTGATGATGGCCGCACTAATGATGAGCAAAAGAGTGCATGCAAGCATATTTATATTACGAGATGCATAAGAAAATGAAGTACTTTTCAGATTGTATGAAGATGTTGGCCCTCCTAATAATCACCAGCTATAAAGGTCTCAACGAAAAAGGCTACCGAAGGGCTTGTCCTCAAGGACCGTCGAAAGGACCATGACGGTTGCTAGTCAACAATTGAATAAGCTTCTGTGTGTGTGTATGAAGATGCCGTGCTTCATATATGCTTCTGAAAGGCAGTAGAAAATCGTACCCTAGCCCATCATAGTATCGAGAAACCCCACAGCTCGATCATGCCCCCTACGCAATGCCTCAAGAACCTAGAGACTTAGGTGAGGTTGATTAGGGTGATGGTTTTGGGATAACAGCTTGGCTATTTTTCTTCATGCCTTAATGAGGGATGGTGAATGGCTATCTTCCGCCTTCTTTCCAGTGGTCCCCTACTACTTCGGATTACCGGACTTGCTTCTTGGCATTTGGAGAATTTTCCTCTTCCGAGGATTGCTTCTTGGAACTTCAGGAGGTTTCCTCTTTTGTGAGGATTTCTTGCACAGGCCGACTGCATTGCCCTAGACTTCATGAGTATTTTTTTATATTCGCTTGCACTTCTTGGGAGAACACTTTCCACACTTGCTCGAGGACCCACCTTGAGAACTTGGAAGACAACCATTCACCTCTGTGTACTAAGAAAACCCTCTGGCACTTTATCTGGGGCTTTTGGTGGCATGCCCCAAGGTTGCCATGTGGCTACACACCGAATCCGACTTTTGTTAGGTCAGGTAGCCTTTTCATGATCCTTTCCTATAGTCTTCCCTGGGATGTGAGCCTCTATGAACCTGGGACATGCCGGGAAACATGATGAGCGCGGGGTCTGATAACAGAAGTGCCCATGTGGTCTTGTTTACTGCCTCCAGAAGCATACACTTGGCACGTGTGGTGCATTATGGGTGTGGGAGCCGCTTCACTTGCAACATGGCACAATGTGCCGCCCATCAACAAGCCCTCGGGTAGCCAATTTCTGAAGCACTAGCATGGAATTGTGAGGAAAGCCAGTATTTATGCTCGATTGCCTCCAATCATGCAAACATGTGAAAGAAATGTGATGGGCGTGGAGTAAATTGAAAACAGAATGAATTGTGAGAAGGCTATATATGCCATAGCTCTTCAAGTTGAACCTGCGCCTGGTGAAGAGGTTCACTCAACTTTTCGCCATCACGTCAAGGCACCAATAGGTGGGAGGAGATGGGCCCATCAGGTTGGCTACTATTGAGCGTGTGTTAATAATGACTTCTTTACATATGAAAGACCATCTCATTTTATATAGGCTTCGCCGACTGGAGCTTATAGTCGAGATTAATAAAGCTCAGCTTCAAATATAGTGGCCACTTCCTTGATTCGAGAAGTACGCCCAACACATTGGGCGTGAAGTTGAGGTCACCAAAGCCTGCGATAATATATGGATTATGTATTCATCCACCGAGAATCCCTCCAAGATAAATGCAACGTCTTGGGTACTTGGAGAGAACTGCGGCGCCTTCTTGCCATGGCTGCGCAATATTGGAGGAAACCGGTGATCGGGGCATACTGAAATTGCACCCGCGGATATCCCATAAGATAGTAATCCGAGTTGGATCACTACAGGGTTAACTCAAGCCGCCAAGAAAGAAAGGGCCTCCATGAGAAGAAGCCGAGCCAAGAAATATCCACACCAACTTGGAGAAGAATCGGAGGACGAATAAGGCGACCATTATTGCGCAGCAAAGATGGGAGGAGAACCAGGTCCCACCGGGCGTGCCATTTTGTTTGACATGAAAAATAATAAAAACAACGATGGTTGTCGTGTTATTATCTCTGTACGCACCAGGGGAAATAAATATTGTGGGCGTGCTAGTGTACTAAGTACACAAATAAGATATAGGGAAACTTGTACTTTATTAATCTCTCAACGGAGAAACAAATTACATGATCCCTTTACATAAGCGCTCCATGGCCTGCTAGCGCGGGCGATATGACTTGGGCGATTGTGCAGTTCTGGTTCACGGGACTGATGACCCACAAGTATAGGGGATCAATTGTAGCTCTTTTCGATAAGTAAGAGTGTCGAATCCAACGAGGAGTAGAAGAAAATGACAAGTGGTTTTTAGCAAGGTAATGTCTCCAAGTGCTGAAATTGTAAGTAGCGGAGTAGTTTGATAGCAAGATAATTTGTAACGAGCAAGTAACAATAGTAGTAACAAAAGTGCAGCAAGGTAGCCCGATCCTTTCGAGGCAAAGGACAGGCCAAAACGGTCTCTTATGATAAGCAAAGCGTTCTTGAGGGTACACGGGAATTTCATCTAGTCACTTTCATCATGTTGGTTTAATTTGTGTTCGCTACTTTGATAATTTGATATGTGGGTAGACTGGTGCTTAGGTGCTGTTCTTACTTCAACAAACCTCCTACTTATGATTAACCCTCTCGCAAGTATCCGCAACTACGATAAAAGTATTAAGAATAAATTCTAACCATATCATTAAACTTTTGGATCCAATCGGTCCCTTACGGAATAGCGCACAAACTGGGGTTTAAGCTTCTGTCACTCTCGCAACCCATCATCTAATTGCTACTCCACAATGCATTCCCTTAGGCCCAAATATGGTGAAGTGTCATGTAGTCGACGTTCACATGACACCACTAAGGGAATCACAACATACATACTATCAAAATATCGAACACATATCAAGTTCACATGATTACTTGCAACATGGTTTCTCCGTGACCTCAAGAACAAAGGTAACTACTCACAAATGATAAACATGCTCATGATCAGAGGGGTATTAAATAGCATAATGGATCTGAACATATAATATTCCACCAAATAAACCATATAGTAATCAACTACAAGATGTAATCAACACTACTAGTCAACCGTAAGCACCAATCTATAGTTTCGGTAACAAGATTGAACACAAGAGATGAACTAGGGTTTGAGATCAGATGGTGCTATTGAAGATGTTGATGGAGATTGCCCTCCCCAAGATGGGAGAGTTGTTGGTGATGATGAGTACGATGATTTCCCCCTCCGGGAGGGAAGTTCCCCCGGCGGAATCGCTCCGCCGGAGGGCAAAAGTGCTCCTGCCCAAGTTCCGCCTCGAGACGGCGGCGCTCTGTCCCGAAAGTCCTCTCCTTATTTTGTCTAGGTCAAAATGACTTATATACCAGAAGATGGGCACCGGAGGTGGGCCTGGGTGAGCACAACCCACCAGGGCGCGCCTGGGCTCCCTGGCGCACCCAGGTGGGTTGTGCCCACCTGGTGGGCCCCCTCTGGTAGTTATTTGCTCCATTAATTCTTAAATATTCCATAAAAAATCCCCGTGAAGTTTCAGCTTGTTTGGAGTTGTGCAGAATAGGTAGCCTGATGTAGCTTTTCCAGGTCCAGATTTCCACCTGCCGGAATTCTCCCTCTTGGTGTGTACCTTAAAAATTATGAGAGAAAAGTCATTAGAATTACTCCAAAAAGCATTATTATGGATAAAAACATTACAAATAATAGTAAGAAAACATGATGCAAAATGGACGTATTAGGGGTCTCGGAAGGCTCCCAATTAATTATGTGTGCGACTCTAAGTCGCGGACCACCTCCGATTAAGCTGCTGCAATGGTCGTCGTCTTGAAGTCTCGTCTTCTTCAAGTGCTTGGTGTAGACGATGGTGATGATGTTGTGGGATAGAGGGGTGGAGCGGTACGCCCGTCGCTCCGGCGATGCTTGACAATATCCCTCCAGCTTGTCGATGTCCGATGATGAAGATGTTTGGCCTCGTTAGCTCAAACAGATGGGCGGCCTTCGCCTTGTCGGTTCCCGGCCTGGTGGTGTCCGCCTCGTCGGTGTCGGACATGGTGGCTTTCCTTCGCCTCGTTGGTGCCCGGCAAGATAGGTGTAGCTTCATCGGAAGAAAAACATGTCGGTGAAGTGGTTTCACCTCGTCAGATCTTGGACGATGTTGGGGAAAGGTGTTAATGTAGAAGTTGGAGTAAACTTGAGTGTCGGCGCGTGGCATGTGGCGTCACTTGAGGATGACGAGCTTGTCGATGTAGACCTCGGGGCGTCGTAGTTACAGGGACGATATCCATTCGGTGTAGACGGTTAGTGTCGAAGAATGGCCGCGTGCCGGTGTAGTTGGCGTCCTTGCCAGGCGATAAGTGGAAGAAGATGGTGACGCCATGTGGACGTCCGGTGGCGCCGATGTATGTGACATCCTCACCAGATGGAGATTGCGACACCTTGTTGATCTAGTCAAAATGGTCGGGTGTCGAGGCGGTCGGCGTCCTCGCCGGGAGAGAAGATGATGAAGTTGGCGACGCCATGTTGATGTAGCAGTTTTCCTGGTCGAGCCAGAGGTTGATGTCGATGGACCCGCCGTGGTCGTGGGCGGTGAACGTAGAAGTTGTAGAGGATGGCTCGAGCGCCGCGGTTGCTGAGGGGTGCGACATATTGATGTCGCCCGCCTGATGATGTCGACGGAGACTCATCTGGTTCTGGCGTTGCGGGCACGCGGATGATGGTTGACGTTGCTAAATCAATCTTGTACCTGAAAATACATATGGTCGGTACTGTGCAAAATATTGTATAAATCAATGTTTAATTACCTTGGTCTGACTTGAATGCCCTGTTGGATTAATTGATGTCGTACACATAAATATGTAGACATCTCTTGGCTGGTTGAAGACGTTTGGATGCCGATGAAACTTCACCGTTCCTGCCTCGGCATGACCTTCATTTGCGCACATGGTCGTTGCCTCCCGGCGCATGCGTGTAACTGCCGCCGTTTGCCATCGTTGATGTGAGGGGGACAACGTGGATTGGAACAGTGTGCGCCTCACGCTGGGAGATGGTTGATGAAGACATGAAGAAGACAAAGGGCAAGCCGTAGTCCACGGCAAGGCCGAATCGCTAGCCGGAAACCCCATCGAGTATCTTCATATATGGCGAGGTAGTGTGAGGGCAGAGCTAGCAGCCGACAAGCTCAGATCATTCCCACCATCGTCTCCGTGGAGGTTCCATCGCCCGATCGTCGGATGCACCGTTGAGGTAGATGGTGATGACGTCAGGCTGCACGTCGGCAGCCCCGGCGACAATGTCGTGGAGGTGCTAATGGCGCGGGGATGTACGCCGGCATGGTGGAGATGTCACCTGGCTGCGAGCCGGCAACTTCCGTGTTGTCGTGTAACTTCCGTCACCAGCCGTCCCTCCGATGTCTCCATCAAGGTGAAGTTGGCGCCGAGCTACTCGCGGGTAGCCTCGCCGTCGTGGTCGTGGAAGCGTACAAGGAGACACCTCTCTGGCAGACGTTGGAGTAGACATGGGTGCCTTTGATGGTTCCAGGATGAAGAGATGGCGCCGGACTGCACGCTCTGGCAGCTCCAATGTTGTCGTGGTGGTGTAAATAGCGCCGGGCCGCACGCCGATGCTACCTCTTGAGCACTGTGGTTGTTTTCCCTTGAAGAGGAAAGGGTGATGCAGCAAAGTAGCATAAGTATTTCCCTCAGTTTTTGAGAACCAAAGTATCAATACAGTAGGAGGCCACGCACGAGTCCCTCGCACCTACACAAACAAATAAATCTTCGCAGCCAACGCAATAAAGGGGTTGTCAATCCCTTCACGGTCACTTATGAGAGTGAGATCTGATAGATATGATAAGATAATATTTTTGGTATTTTTATGATAAAGATGCAAAGTAAAGAAAGCAAAATAAAGACGGCGCTAGAAATAGCTTGTTTGACGGGAGATTAATATGATGGAAAATAGACCCGGGGGCCATAGGTTTCACTAGTGGCTTCTCTCATGAGCATAAGTATTACGGTGGGTAAACAAATTACTGTTGAGCAATTGATAGAATTGAGCATAGTTATGAGAATATCTAGGTATGATCATGTATATAGGCATCACGTCCAAGACAAGTAGACCGACTCCTGCCTGCATCTACTACTATTACTCCACACATCGACCGCTATCCATCATGCATCTAGAGTATTATGTTCAAAAGAATAGAGTAACGCTTTAAGTAAGATGACATGATGCAGAGGGATAAACTCATGCAATATGATATAAACCCCATCTTGTTATCCTCGATGGCAACAATACAATACGTGCCTTGCTGCCCCTACTGTCACTGGGAAAGGACACCGCAAGATTGAACCCAAAGCTAAGCACTTCTCCCATTGCAAGAAAGATCAATCTAGTAGGCCAAACCAAACTGATAATTCGAAAAGACTTACAAAGATAACCAATCATACATAAAAGAATTCAGAGAAGATTCAAATATTGTTCATAGATAAACTTGATCATAAACCCACAATTCATCGATCTCAACAAACACACCGCAAAAAAAGATTACATCAAATAGATCTCCATAAGAGAGGGGGAGAACATTGTATTGAGATCCAAAAAAAGAGAAGAAGCCATCTAGCTAATAACTATGGACCCGAAGGTCTGAGGTAAAATACTCACACATCATCGGAGAGACTATGGTGTTGATGTAGAAGCCCTCCGTGATCGATGCCCCCTCCGGCGGAGCTCCGGAAAATGCCCCAAGATGGGATCTCATGGGTACAGAAGGTTGCGGCGGTGGAATTAGGTTTTTGGCTCCGTATCTGGTAGTTTGGGGGTACGTAGGTATATATAGGAGGAAGAAGTACGTCGGTGGAGCAACGTGGGGCCCATGAATGTGGAGGGCGCGCCCGGGGGTAGGCGCGCCCCCCAACCTCGTGCCTTCCTGGTTGATGTCTTGACGTAGGGTCCAAGTCCTCTGGATCACGTTCGTTCCGAAAATCACGTTCCCGAAGGTTTCATTCCGTTTGGACTCCGTTCGATATTCTTTTTCTGCGAAACTCTGAAATAGGCAAAAAACAACAATCCTGGGCTGGGCCTCCGGTTAATAGGTTAGTCCCAAAAATAATATAAAAGTGTATAATAAAGCCCATTAATGTCCAAAACAGAATATAATATAGCATGGAACAATAAAAAATTATAGATACGTTGGAGACGTATCAGCCAACAGCCCTTCTCATGTCGTCGTTGAGGTGGTGTTGGCACCGAGCTACTCGCTGGCAGGCAGGCCGCCGTCGTCGTGGTACGCCCATGGAGCTGCAGTCACCGCGTCGTCCACGGCTGCCTTGGGTGCAAGTGCTCAAGTGCTAGGGCTTCTTTTGTGGCTCCCCTGCCTCCATCTCCTCGATGCTGCCTCTGTGAGAACGTCTCCACCGGGGCGCGCTCTGCGTCATGAGTCGCTGCAATGAGAGATGTAAAGAGAGAAGTAATTGTGAGATGATTGCCATTGATGAAGATGGATGCGTGTGGCAGCCCATATGAAAGAAGGCTTCGCCGGTGCCGGTAGACGTCCGTCGTCGTGGACGCCAACATGTTATCCACGGCCGTCCTGACTACGAGTACACCCAGTGCCGTCCTGACTACGAGTACACCCAGTGCGAGGGCCTCGCCCACAGGCTCCCTAGTCCATCTCCCCAACGCAGCCACGGTGGGCGCGTCCCCTCCTCCGCTCCCCTAATCAATATGTTCTGGTAGTATTTATAGGCAGAGGCAGCGCAGGCTAGCTGATTGTTGCCGATCTTCTTGGGACAGAGAACTACATACCTGTGAGGATCATAGTTATCTGTTCTTTGGTGCTTATCTGGCTCGTCATTGAGTTTTTCTGACGCGCATGTACGCGACTAAGCACGCGGTGCACCACGACCTGATCAATCGGGCATGCACACGAATATGTGGTCATTTGCTTCCTGTACAACCTGGCCAATTAATTAGCTATGTACGAATATACTAGCACATACCACATAGATACATACATGGATACACACATAATATTATTCTTTCTTCATCGGGTGCGTGAGCCATGCATGGCTCATTCTATGTATAACTAGTTAATCAAGTTCACAAGATCAACGTACTGGTAGGCATAAATTGTGCTCTCCACCGGCTGGTTACCATATTTTTCCAAGAAAATCAACATCTCTGTCACTAACTTTTACACACTTGTAGGTGCGTATTGATGCCATATTTTTTATAAAATTGTGACAAAATCGCGTCGAACAGTGGAGGGGGAGTAAACCTTTACTTTTATCGATTGGGAACCGTCACTAATGTGTTTAGGATGGAAGATACCGATAACTAATGGTCGCGAAGGAAACAAGAAGGGTGCATTTATTAAAATTTCATTTACCTCTGTTTTAAAAACTTGAGCTGTGGCACCGAGGTGCTCTGCATTTATATTTTGCGGTCTCAAAAAGGGCTAGCGAGATACCACTATTGTCATATTATATCATGGTTGTTTTGATAATGTGTTGTTGTTTGAGATATCTTATTATTGCTCGCTAGCTGATAATGTTATTGATATGAGTTAATATGATTTTTAAGAGTTATTGTCGACATGGTTAGTTATAATCTTTGCTGAAAACCTAGGTGCTACTTAAGCTTATTTATGCAAACAAGATCAAAAGAGTTCGCACACGTTTTTCTTTTTCAGTTTCAGTTTATCAGCTGAATTGCTTGAGGACAAGCAAATGTTTAAGTTTGGGGGAGTTGCTACATCACCGTCGTATCTACTTTTCCTAAAGCTTTTCCTCTTGTTTCGGACTCTAATTTGCATGATTTTAATGAAACTAACCCGGACTGACGTTGTTTTCAGCAGAACTATCATGATGTTGTTTTTGTGCAGAAATAAAAATTCTCGGATTGGAACGAAACTTTGCGAGGAATTTTTATATGAGTAAAGATAATTTCTGGAGCCAAGAACTACCGGAGGGGGGCACCTGGGTGGGTACAACCCACCAGGACGCGCTACCCCCTCCAAGCGCGCCCAGGTGGGTTGTCCCCACCTGGTAGCCCCGCAGACCCTGAAACCGATGCTATAAAATCTTATTATTTTCAGAAAAAATCAGAGAGAAAGAATTATCGCGTTCCGTGAGACGGAGCCGCCGCCACCTCCTGTTCTTCATCGGGAGGCCAGATCTGGAGTCCGATTGGGGCTCCGGGGAGGGGGATCTTCGATCTTCGTCATCACCAACCCTTCACCATCGCCAATTCCATGATGCTCCCCAGTGGGAGTGAGTAATTCCTTCGCAGGCTCGCTGGTCGTTGAGGAGTTGGATGAGATTCGTCATGCAGTCGAGTTAGTGTTGTTAGGGCTTGATCCCTAGTATCCATTATGTTCTGAGATTGATGTTGCTATGGCTTTGCCATGCTTAATACTTGTCACTTTGGGCCCGGGTGCCATGATTTCAGATCTGAACCGTTTACGCTATCACCATTATATCTATGTTCTAGATCCGATCTTGGAAGTTATAGTCACCTACTACGTGTTATGATCCAGCAACCCCAAAGTGACAATAGTTGGGACACTTCCCGGTGATGACCGTAGTTTGAGGAGTTCATGTATTCACCGTGTGTTAATGCTTTGTTATGGTTATCTATTAAAAGGAGGCCTTAATACCCCTTAGTTTCCAATTGGACCCCGCTGCCACGGGAGGGTAGGACAAAAGATGTCATGCAAGTTCTTTCCATAAGCACATATGACTGTTTACGGAATACATGCCTACATTATATTTATGAACTGGAGCTAGTGCCGTATCGCCCTAGGTTATAACTGTCACATGATGAATATCATCCACCAAATCACCGATCCAATGCCTACGATTCTCCTACATATTGGTCTTGCTAAGTTACTACTGTTGCTGTTACTATTGTCACTGCTACAAAACTATTGCTATCAAAGCTATCATATTACCGTGCTACTGATCACTTTGCTGCAGATAACTAATCTCCAGCTGTGATTGAATTGACAACTCAGTTGCTAATACTTGCAAATATTCTTTGGCTCTCCTTGTGTCGAATCTATGAATTTCGGTTGAATACGCTACCATCGAAAACTGTTGCCATCCCATATACTTGTGGGTTATCAGTTACCGGAAACCCTGGGGGGAGATATGGGACATATGGGCCATAACAGGGGAGCACACCAGCCCACAAGGGGTGGCGCCCCCCCCCTTAGGTAGGAGACCGAATTGTAGAAGGAACAAGGGGGGTTGGGCCCCCCTTCCTTTCCCTCTCCCCCCTTCCCTTTTCCCTCCAGCAATTATGGAATGGGGAGGCCGAATTGGGGAGGACCCCAAGTAGGATTCCTCCTACTTGGAGCGCACCCTTGCTGCTCCCCTCCCCCTCCCACCTATATATATGTGGGGAGGGGGCGCCTAGAACACACAACATCAATTGTTAGCCGTGTGTGGCGCCCCCCTCCACAGTTTACACCCCCCGTCATATTCTCGCGGTGCTTAGGCGAAGCCCTGCGCGGATCACATCACCATCATCGTCACCACGCCGTCGTGTTGACAGAACTCATCTACTTCCTCGACACCTTGCTGGATCAAGAAGGCGAGGGACGTCATCGCGCTGAACGTGTGCAGAACTCGGAGGTGCCGTACGTTCGGTGCTTGATCGGTCGGAGCTAGAAGAAGTTCAACTACATCAACAATGTTGTCAAACGCTTCCACTTTCGGTTTACGAGGGTACATAGACACACTCTCCCTCTCGGTGCTATGCATATCCTAGATATATCTTGCGTGAGCGTAGGATTTTTTTTTGAAATTACATGCTACGTTTCCCAACATCCATAATCTTCCAAACACACTTTGTGTTTAATCCTTGTAACTAGCAATGATAGTAAGACTAACAATCTTACTAGTTTCGTTGGAGGCCAATGGAAATTTTGTATTTGTGTGTAGGTACTTACCATTGGCTGCAATTCAAAGCTCCTACTAGTTCGATAAACGTTAATGTCATCCACTTGGAGGAAAAATTGCCGCTGGCTACAAACCCTTGCACTTGAGGCCCAACACCTTCCTGGTTGAGAGAAAACAATGAGTGTTCTCAATTTGAGAGTGTTGGGGAAATTCATATTAATCATATAATTGCCTTCTCCTCCAACGTTTGTTGAAATCAGTGTAAAAACAAGGTTAAAAATGCATGTACCAGAAGGTTTCGGGTGCCCGGGATCCTGGACCCCTGCGTGCTCAAAGTAACCCGAGAAGAAGCATGCACCTTTGGCTGGCGCGGTTGCTCGGGGTCCTGGAACCCCAGGCCCCAGAGGGAGGGCTACCTCTCCGCATACTTTGGGTGTTGGTTCACCTCTGTGTAGTCTACTCAACCTAACCATTGCTCAAGATGCTCCACCATCCCCCAAACCCTAAATGCTTGATATCTTCCATCCCTCCATCCAAGCACTCCGATTCTTTGGGGATTGGAAGATGTTCACCCGATCTACATTTCCACCAAACCAATTTGTGTGTCCACAATTAGTTCTTCACCAACACTTGTTACTCTTGGAGCTTGGGCTCCTAGGCGGTAGTGGTTCCTCCGAAAGCTTCCTTGCGTGTCGTGTGCCCCAGAGACGTGTGTAAAGGTGTGGTGGTTGCCTTCAAGATCAACCTCGAGTGATTCGACGCTCATCCGTTGGGGCGACTCGAGGAGAATAAGGTGAGCCACTTGCTGGCGTTCCAAAGCCTTGGTTCCGGCACCGCACAACGGAGATTAGCACTTCCCCAAGGAAATGCGAACTTCAGGATAAAATCGGCGTCTCCGACTCACTTATGGTAAATCTTTCCGCGCTTTTCTTTGTAAGTTTATGGGCTTGCTAATTAGTTTGTTGCCTAGCTTAGATTGCTTTGAGTTTCTTTGTCATATAGCTTGTGTTCATCTAGTTGCATATCTAGAGAACCTGATTTATACATATTTCCCTAAAATTGATAATTAAGATTAAAATTTACAGTCTCCTATTCACTCCCTCTATCGACCACATCGATCCTTGCAATGTTGCATGTAGTGATTTCTTCGATTGTGTACATGCTTTATCAAATGTTCCTTTGTAATAACATTTTCATTGATTAGCATGTCTGTCCCTTGTTTGTGAGACTCTGTATGAAACTTTAATGATTTATTTAAAATGGTCTTCACTTGGAATTCATGTGAGAACACATATGAAAAATAGACTACCATGGTACTGGTTGATGACACTTTCCTCGACATAGAGATCTTGAACCTCAAACCCAATTATATGAGCATGTGTTACATAACATGCGATTGGACCAACCCAAGTTGACACCTTGTGATAACATTATTTTAAATTGTACACATAGCTCTCTTGCAATGTATATGATATGTCCTTATATTCGAGTAAAGTGACATACTTTGAGTTTACCCAACGCTAATCAGTAACTCACTAGTTATAAATATTTGCTTTCTTATTTGCCATGAAACATAACTCGAGGCATGGTAAATCAAAATGGACTTTGACTATATGTGACGAGACATGTGAGCCCCTTGAAGGATTGGATCTAGAAATGCATGGGCGTGCTACTTAAAGTAAATAGTTAATTAGTAAAGTGTTTCGATGCACGCGACCGAGAAAGAGTCGAGCTATCCATAGGAGGATCGCATTTGCCTACGCACGAGCTTGGCCAATTGTTGTGAGGCAAAATGAGTTGTATATATGCGCCATTGTGAACTAGACACTACATCCTAATGGGTCTCTAATTCAAAAGCCCATTATATGTCGATATAAGGGAAGAGCCGGACGTTTTAAGGTTAACCAGTTGGAAAATCTGAAAAACTACTGTCACTTCACGCCATGCCCAAGGTTGCCCATTCGAATCTAGCGATCTGATGGGTCATGTCAGCGATGGGAGAGACCTCAAGCCTCGGGAGACATAAAGACACCTCCCTCTTTGAATAGTGGGCACACTTGATGAGTTGCGGCTGCAGCTTTTTTTTTTTTAGCGAAAGAGGGGGTGATCCCTCCAATTTCATTAACGAAACCAAGCCAGATAACATTGCGGCTGCAGTTGCAACGCATAAACGAATTATTCGAGGGGTCCGCAAGGGGAGAAAGTAGTATGACTACATTTGCACCTACACGCTACACCGACTCTACTTTTAGAATTGTCTGCACATTTTAGTACTAAATCTTAGTATAATGTATTGCAGCAACAATTCATTATTCCGTATTAAAAAAAATTGCGCCCGTATAGTCTACCTGTATCCCTACAATTCTCAGAGTTCAGTTGAATTGGAAAAGAGCAAGACCAGATACATGATCCCTGAAGCTGTGTTTTCTATTAAAAAAAACCAAGTACACAACTCCTCTGCAAACTCTAGAACCTCACATTCACCTGCAAGAATTAGCTGCAACAAGCGAAAAGCAGATTTCGACTGACACAACAGACCGGCCGACCCTACATGGTAAGTAAATTCAACTCGCCGCTTCAGGAGCTACAAAATTATTCCACGGGACCAAAATCAAGTTAAACAGGCTGTTAAAAATCTGCACGTGTAAAATAGGTTGGTGAAAAATGGAATTAGCGGGCTCGTGTTCGTCGTGAGTCAGATTATATCCACGACTCCACCGTGTGGTTGTACATGTAGGAGCTCATCCCGCTGATGTGCGCCAGCGCGTCGGGGTCGAGCATGTCCTCCGCCTTCACGCCCGGCTGAAATGGAAAACTCGTTAGAGACATGCTCGTCGTCGTCGTATCAGAGCCGGTGCTGGCGATTGATGAAATTTGATCCAGACTTACCATCTGCTCGTACTCCTCGTGGTTCTGTGATCCGATCGCCGTGGACGCTTCGCAGTACTCGTCGTTCTTGGCGAACCTCCCGCGGACGCGCGGCCTGCTGTCCGCCAAGGTTTTCCTGCACGCGTACTGCAGTTTTCCGATCGGATGTCAGCGGCGTCGAGGACCATGCATGGATCCTTTAATGGTGATTGATTCTGGTTTGGTGGGTCACCTTGATCTTCTTGCTGAAGTTCCGCTCGTTCCTCTTCTTGATGTACCGGTGGATCTTCTCCTTCCTCTCCTCCACGGAGAGGCGGGCGGCCTTGAAGCTCGTGTCCTCCAGGCTCGAGGTCTCTCCCGCCGCCGGCAGCCGCCCGGGGCTCCCGCTGCCTCCGATCTATACCACCGCGAAACGACCGGTCATGCTCTGTCCTACTACCGATTGCGATTCTTGGCGAATTCGTTCTGGGTTTCTACCTGCATCTCCGCGGCGGTAGGGAATGCCATCTGCCCCGCGGAGTCGGCGTCCACCAGCGCGCCGCCCTCCATCATCCTCTGGTACTCGCCCATCTCCTCCATCCCCAGCATCATCGACATCACGGTGCCCGTGCAACCGCCGCCGCCGAAGAAACCTCCCTGCGCCGCGTAACACCCTTGCGTCGCCGCGTCGGCGGCGCCAGGGAGCATCGCGCCAGGCTGCTGCTGGCACAGGGTCTCCTCCAGCCCCATGAACCCTCCGGCCAGTGCCGCCGCGAAGCACTCGTTGGTGTATCCCGAGGTGAGCTGCATGAGGTCGGACGCCGTGCTGCTCATTTGCGTCTGCAGCGCCGGGTGGTGCTCTGCCGCGGTCACCACCGGGAGCACCATCTGGCCATACTGTTGCTGCTCCGTCTGGGTCTCGTCCGTGCCTGCCGCCGCCGCCGCGAACGCGTAATCTATGGGGAGGAGGAGCTCGGCGTCTGGGCCAGGCGGCTGGTCTTCCTCGAGGAGCGCCGAGAGTGTGGAGTCAAGGGACGGCAAGGGGGAGAAGCTGGCCGTGGTCGTGGCCGCGGCCGCACCCGACGACATGTTATCGCCATGGCTGCAGAGAGGAGGCGTGGCGGTGAACGACGACGAGGCGTCCTCCGACGAGGCAGCGAACACGTCGGACGCAGCGTTCACCGCCCCGAAGAGGTCGCCGCCGCCGCCGCCATCGTCGCAGAAGTCGAGGATGTGCGCGGCTATGGGGCTCGAGATGCCCTCCTGCAAGAAACCAACAAATTCGTCAGTGCCCCCCTGTATCATGCCTCAACTCCGATCAACAGGAGAGACCAGGTACGCATGCACACGCCTGTAGAATGCAAATGCTACTGTTAGCCACCATGATTCTTGATTCAGAAAGAAAGACAAAAGGCATCCTACAATCTACATGATCAAGCACATTTCATCTACGATCCTTATATAATCTGTTTTGGGCGAGGGAATCAAATGCCGTACTGTTGTATCTGCATTTGCACAGCTCAATTCTGCATCCATGAGGACGGAATTGGAACGGATAGAACAGTGGAAGTATAGGTCCGTATGCCGTATGCCGGGGAATGTTACTGTTAAGGATGAGAGAATTTAAGCCAGGCCAAGCAGAGGCGGTCCTGATCAGAATTCTCCGCGGCGCACGCAATGCGGACATAAAGGTTAACGAGATCACGAAGCAAAAACTATCAAGTCGAGGCATCGATTCTCTCTGTACTGCAACGGGGCCGGGGTCCAAAAGCCGAAAGATTTCCTCCTCTTCTGGATCCCGTCCCTGCTTTTGGCTTTGGTGTGATAGATAGACACCTAAACAATTATTGCACCGTGCACATAACTGTTTGTCTAGCAAAGATCATTGCCAATGGCCATTTGAACGGAATCCTCATCAACAGCATGCATGGGCAAGATGGCAAAAGGAGGCGGATCATCATCAAAACATGCAGAAAAAAAGCAAACGATTTCCGAGAACCGAGCGTAGATTATATCATGGTCAGGAGATTTACTTACGGTGAAGGACTGATCGTCGTCAAGCATGGCGTGCACCGTCGATTGGAAACCCCGGCCGGCGGCGAGCACTCCAATGTTTTGCTTCGATCTTTTCTGGATGAAACCGCAGAGGGGGGTGGAAGAGGAAGAGGAAGAGATGAGAAGCTCGTAGACCATGCAAATGGCAACGGCTTCTATTTATAAGGCCAGGAACAGGAAGATCAGGAACTAGGAGTCCGGGCTAATTATAGGCCATGAGATACGGGCACTTTTTGTAACAAGATGTGGATTTTCAACAGGAGATTAGGACAATTAGGCGGCCCTGGTTACTTAATTAGGACAAGGAGGGCACACATGTACCGCGGTCAAAGACCAACATGCCCTCAGTTAAAACTGAAACGGGCAAGCCTTGGGGAAGGAATGTCCAAGATAGCTATTTTTGTGCAGGTTATGAGCTGTATTTTGGCGCTAAACAAACCGCCTTGTCTATCCAAGATTAGTTTTTTCTCCTGACTCTTAGCTCGGTTTTGACCGGGAAACAATACATACACAAAATGATGCGAGGAAAACGGGAGATTCTACCTTGATTCCAACGCGCTCATGCTTGTGCCCGATCTTTTCTTGAGAAAGAGAGACTTCCTGATTAAGCGATGTATGTACCACCATGACTCGCACCGTTCATGCTAGCTAGCGATCCATATGTACTTCACAACAATTTTGGCGATCTTTGGCTCGTGAAGGCTTTTAGGGCATGCAATCGATCCGGTGCAGTAAGAATTAATGTTATTTTTTACTACTCGTTCTGCGTCAGTTGTCTTTTCACCGCACTGATTATTTTTCCATGATATTTATCAGATCTAAGATGCCCCTTGGATGTCTTTTTTTAAAAAAGAATGAAAATTATTATTTTTACCAAATTGGCCCTCTCCCGCTTCGGTGACTGACTAACTTCAGAAAATGTAAGGACATTCCTGCTTTACCGGGAGCACCTTGGTTGGCCCAAGCTATAATGGCATTAGCATAGACGCTGGTACTCCTAGGGAACTGGATGCCACACGTCACGGAAAGTAGAGAACTACGTGCAAAAGACACGTACGTACATATATACGCACAAAGAATCGCAGCTCTCTCTTTTCCCTTCCCTGCTGGTGTGGTATATGTATCAATCGTACTCCTATGTGGAAGTAAGGACATATTTTTTGTAAACAAAGGGTGCTTTTATTAGCTTAAAATATAGCATCAAGCGAATATAAACATATTAAGCGACACCCGGCCTCTACATAACTAAGATGCACAGTGCCCGCAAAAAAAAAGACACAGTCGTTAAGAACAAGTTTGGCAAAAATAAATAAACAAAACGACATATTGACAATAGTAAAATCCTATGAGACTGAAACTTTGCCTATGTCGAAGGAGGTGAACTGATTCAGAGATCATGTTGCCATCCATGTTGGATAAAAACCTCCTTGGTCACTCGCTCCAACCGCATACACACAGTCTTGAAGAATGGTTCATACTTCGTTCGATGTAACATAGACCACATACAAACTCAGTGCGTACAATGAAAAATAACCTGGAAAGGAGAAGGACTTTTAGCATTGAAAATAATGCCATTTCTATATAGTCAAAGCAACCATAATAAGGCTGATGTTCCCACCTTTATTAGCGTGTGAAACCTATTTCGTATACCGTCAAGCCAGTGATCATATATATTGGCAACACTCGTAGACGGATAAAATTGAATGTTATATTGATGTCTGACTACGTAGAACGCGTAAACTTGCAATGAAAGAAGAGGTGTTTGATTGTCTTGTCATGAGCACAAAAATTACACTTCTCGCTTCCATGCCAGTTGCAACGGACAAGATTGTCTTTAGTTAGGACAACTCTCCTATGAAGATACCAAATGAAAATCTTGTTTTTAAAAGGTATCTTCGACCTCCATATCTTATAATTATTATCCATAGAGTCAACTGTGAATGACATAGTGAAGGAAATATGCCGTAGAGGCAATAATAAAGTTGTTATTTATATTTTCTTATATCATGATAAATGTTTATTATTCATGCTAGAATTGTATTAACCGGAAACTTAGTATATGTGTGAATACATAGACAAACAGAGTGTCACTAGTATGCCTCTACTTGACTAGCTCGTTGAATCAAAGATGGTTAAGTTTCCTAGCCATAGACATGAGTTGTCATTTGATTAACGGGATCACATAATTAGAGAATGATGTGTTTGAATTGGCCCATTCTGTTAGCTTAGCACTTGATCGTTTAGTATGTTGGTATTGCTTTCTTCATGACTTATACATGTTCCTATGACTATGAGATTATGCAACTCCCGAATACCGGAGGAACACTTTGTGTGCTACCAAACGTCACAACGTAACTGGGTGATTATAAAGGTGCTCTACAGGTGTCTCGGATGGTGTTTGTTGAGTTGGCATAGATCGAGATTAGGATTTGTCACTCCGATTATCGGAGAGGTATCTCTGGGCCCTCTCGGTAATGCACATCACTATAAGCCTTGCAAGCAATGTAACTAATGAGTTAGTTGCGGGATGATGCATTACGGAACGAGTAAAGAGACTTGCCGGTAACGAGATTGAACTAGGTATTGAGATACCGACGATCGAATCTCGGGCAAGTAACATACCGATGACAAAGGGAACAACGTATGTTGTTATGCGGTTTGACCGATAGAGATCTTCGTAGAATATGTAGGAACCAATATGAACATCCAGGTTTCACTATTGGTTATTGACCGGAGACGTGTCTCAGTCATGTCTACATAGTTCTCGAACCCGTAGGGTCCGCACGCTTAACGTTCGGTGACGATCGGTATTATGAGTTTATGTGTTTTGATGTACCGAAGGTAGTTTGGAGTCCCGGATATGATCACGGACATGACGAGGAGTCTCGAAATAGTCAAGACATAAAGATTCATATATTGGACGGCTACATTCGGACACCGGAACTGTTCCGGGTGATTTCGGAGAAAACCGGAGTGGCGGAGGGTTACCGGACCCCCCCCCCCCCCCGAGGAAAGATTGGACCTACATGGGCCTTAGGGAAGAGGGGAGGCAGCCCACAAGGGGTAGCCGCGCCCCCTCCCTATAGGGAGTCCGAATTGGACTAGGGAGGAGGCGCCCCCCTTTCCTTCTCTTCCTCTCCCTTCCCTCTTTCCCCTTCTCCTCCTAGTTGGACTAGGAAAGGAGGAATCCTACTCCTACCAGGAGGAGGATTCCTCCCCTCCTTGGCGGGCCCTAGGGCCGGCCGGCCTCCCCCCTTGCTCCTTTATATATGGGGGCAGGGGGCACCCTAGAACACAACAACAAACATTGTCTTAGCCGTGTGCGGTTCCCCCTCCACCATAATCCGCCTCAGTCATATCGTTGCAGTGCTTAGGCGAAGCCCTGCGCCGGTAACTTCATCATCACCGTCATCACGCCGTCGTGCTGACGAAGCTCTCCCTCGACACTCAGCTGGATTGAGAGTTCTTGGGACTTCACCGAGCTGAACGTGTGCAGATCGTGGAGGTGCCGTACTTTCGGTGCTAGGATCGGTCGGATCGTGAAGACGTACGACTACATCAACCGTGTTGTCATAACGCTTCTGCTTTCGTTCTAGGAGGGTACGTAGACAACACTCCCCCCGCTCGTTGCTATGCATCACCTAGATGGATCTTGCATGTGTGTAGGAATTTTTTTGAAATTATTGCGTTCCCCAACAGTGGCATCCGAGCCAGGTCTATGCGTAGATGTTATATGCACGAGTAGAACACAAAGAGTTGCGGGCGATAATAGTCATACTGCTTACCAGCATGTCATACTTTGATTTGGCAGTATTGTTGGATGAAGCGGCCCGGACCGACATTACGCGTACGCTTACGCGAGACTGGTTCTACCGATGTGCTTCGCACACAGGTGGCTGGCGGGTGTCAGTTTCTCCAACTTTAGTTGAATCGAGTGTGACTACGCCCGGTCCTTGTTGAAGGTTAAAACAACACACTTGACTAAAAATCATTGTAGTTTTGATGCGTAGGTAAGAACGGTTCGTGCTCAGCCCGTAGCAGCCACGTAAAACTTGCAACAACATAGTAGAGGATGTCTAACTTGTTTTTGTAGGGCATGTTGTGATGTGATATGGTCAAGACATGATGCTAAATTTTATTGTATGAGATGATCATGTTTTGTAACACAGTTATCGGCAACTGGCAGGAGCCATATGGTTGTTGCTTTATTGTATGAAATGCAATCGCCATGTAATTGCTTTACTTTATCACTAAGTGGTAGCGATAGTCATACAAGCAATAGTTGGCGAGACGACAACAATGCTTCAATGGAGATCAAGGTGTCAAGTAGGTGACGATGGTGATCATGACGGTGCTTTGGAGATGGAGATCAAAGGCACAAGATGATGATGGCCATATCATATCACTTATATTGATTGCATGTGATATTTATCCTTTATGCATCTTATTTTGCTTAGTTCGGCGGTAGCATTACAAGATGATCTCTCACTAAATTTCAAGGTACAAGTGTTCTCCCTGAGTATGCACCGTTGCGAAAGTTCGTCGTGCCGAGACACCACGTGATGATCGGGTGTGATAAGCTCTACGTTCACATACAACGGGTGCAAGCCAGTTTTGCACACGCAGAATACTCGGGTTAAACTTGACGAGCCTAGCATATGCAGATATGGCCTCGGAACACTGAGACCGAAAGGTCGAGCGTGAATCATATAGTAGATATGATCAACATAGTGATGTTAACCATAGAAAACTACTCCATCTCACGTGATGATCGGACATGGTTTAGTTGATTTGGATCACGTGATCACTTAGATGATTAGAGGGATGTCTATCTAAGTGGGAGTTCTTAAGTAATTTGATTAATTGAACTTTAATTTATCATGAACTTAGTACCTGATAGTTTTTTGCATGTCTGTGTTGTTGTAGATAGATGGCCCGTGCTGTTGTTCCGTTGAATTTTAACGCGTTCCTAGAGAAAGCTAAGTTGAAAGATGATGGTAGCAACTACACGGACTGGGTCCGTAACTTGAGGATTATCCTCATTGCTGCACAGAAGAATTACATCCTGGAAGCACCGCTAGGTGCCAAACCCGCTGCAGGAGCAACGCCAGATGTTATGAATGTCTGGGAGAGCAAAGCTGATGACTACTCGATAGTTCAGTGTGCCATGCTTTACGGCTTAGAACCGGCACTTCAACAGCGTTTTGAACGTCATGGAGCATATGTGATGTTTCCAGGAGTTGAAGTTAATATTTCAAGCAAATGCCCGGATTGAGAGCTATGAAGTCTCCAATAAGTTCTACAGCTGCAAAATGGAGGAGAATAGTTCTGTCAGTGAGCATATACTCAAAATGTCTAGGTATAACAATCACTTGATTCAACTGGGAGTTAGTCTTCCTGATGATAGTGTCATTGACAGAATTCTTCAATCACTGCCACCAAGCTACAAGAGCTTCGTGATGAACTATAATATGCAAGGGATGGATAAGACAATTCCCGAGCTCTTCGCAATGCTAAAGGCTGCGGAGGTAGAAATCAAGAAAGAGCATCAAGTGTTGATGGTCAACAAGACCACCAGTTTCAAGAAAAAGGGTAAAGGGAAGAAGGGAAACTTCAAGAAGAACGGCAAGCAAGTTGCTGCTCAAGTGAAGAAGCCTAAGTCTGGACCTAAGCCTGAGACTGGGTGCTTCTACTGCAAAGGGACTGGTCACTGGCAGCGGAACTGCCCCAAGTATTTGGCGGATAAGAAGGATGGCAAGGTGAACAAAGGTATATGTGAGATACATGTTATTGATGTGTACCTTACTAATGCTCGCAGTAGTGCCGGGGTATTTGATACTAGTTCTGTTGCTAATATTTGCAACTAGAAACAGGGACTACAGATTAAGCGAAGATTGGCTAAGGACGAGGTGACGATGCGCGTGGGAAATGGTTCGAAAGTCGATGTGATCGCCGTCGGCAAGCTACCTCTACATCTACCTTCGGGATTAGTTTTAGACCTGAATAATTGTTATTTGGTGCCAGCGTTAAGCATGAACATTATATCTGGATCTTGTTTGATGCGAGATGGTTATTCATTTAAATCAGAGAATAATGGTTGTTCTATTTATATGAGTAATAGCTTTTATGGTCATGCACCCTTGAGGAGTGGTCTATTTTTGTTGAATCTCGATAGTAGTGACACACATATTCATAATATTGAAGCCAAAAGATGCAGAGTTGATAATGATAGTGCAACTTATTTGTGGCACTGCCGTTTGGGTCATATTGGTGTAAAGCGCATGAAGAAACTCCATTCTGATGGACTTTTGGAATCACTTGGTACTTGTGAACCATGCCTCATAGGCAAGATGACTAAAACTCCGTTCTCCGGAACAATGGAGCGAGCAACAGATTTTTTGGAAATCATACATACTGATGTATGTGGTCCGATGAATATTGAGGCTCGCGACGGGTATCGGTGTCAAAACCAGCGGATCTCGGGTAGGGGGTCACGAACTATGCGTCTAAGGTCGATGGGAACAGGAGACAGGGGACACAATGTTTACCCAGGTTCGGGCCCTCTCTATGGAGGTAATACCCTACTTCCTGCTTGATTGATCTTGATGGATATGAGTATTACAAGAGTTGATCTACCACGAGATCGTAATGGCTAAACCCTAGAAGTCTGGCCTGTATGACTATTGTAATGAGTATATGCCTTTCCGGACAAAGTCCTCCGGTTTATATAGACACTGGGAGGATCTAGGGTTACACAGGGTCGGTTACAAATAAAGGAATCTACATATCCGGTCGCCAAGCTTGCCTTCCACGCCAAGGAGAGTCGCATCCGGACACGGGTGCAGTCTTCGGTCTTCGTATCTTCACAGCCCATCAGTCCAGCCCATGGCTAACAGGCCGGACGCCCGAGGACCCCTTAGTCCAGGACTCCCTCAGTAGCCCCCGAACCAGGCTTCAATGACGAGGTGTTCGGCGCGCAGATTGTCTTCGACATTGCAAGGCGGGTTCCCCCTCCGACGGCTTCCAAGTAATGTATTCGGCTTTTAATCCAATGTCGCATCCCTCGACTTCTGTGTATCTATGACTTCATCTTCCACGTGTCGGGCGAATGCGGACGGTCAGGGTATTTTTTTGCAAATAACACCCTAGCCATGCAAGAAAGAGCGTCTATTTAAAGAGATTGGATCTCAGATCCTTTCGGCACCACGCGGAGAAAATCCTCAGAGACTGCCAGGAAAGACCATTCCAACATGGCTAACATTCCCAGCTCCTCTTCCCGTTCCAACCTAGAGAGAGGCGAGTGGGAGAGGTGCTCTGTGTCCCACAGCCAATTGGAGAAGTTGCAAACGCAGGGATTTGTCCCTCCTGCAGATCTGGTCCCTGTTCGAGCAGGATTGGCCTCCTTCAACGGCAAAACCCAGGCGGAGGATTTCCCCAATCCGTCTGTGGGAGAACAAGTGTGCTTCGTCCCCTAACTGCTGAGGGGCGTGGGATTTCCAATTCACCCATTCATCCGAGGGCTTCTGGAGTATTATGGCCTCCAGCTGCACAATTTAACCCCAGCCTCCGTCCTGCACATTGCGGGTTATGTCGCTTTATGTGAACTATTCCTGGGTTGTGAGGTCCATTTTGATCTGTGGAGAAAGTTGTTTTGCCTTGTCCCGCGCAACCACGAGGGATCGATATTTGAAGTGGGCGGGGCCGAAATATGGCGTATTGCTGAGACCGGATACCTATCCGGCACACCGAAGAAAACTACTGAAGAGTGGACCTCTGAGTGGTTCTACATTGATGACGTCGTATTTCCAGATCCAGTCCGGAGAGGTCTCCCCGAGTTTGCGAGTGTTCCTCTGAAGAAACGCCACACCTGGTGCCCTCGGAGCCTCGAGGAGGAAGATAGTGCGGAAGTTCGCCAACTCCTGAGCAAGATCAGGACGCTTGCCCAGTCCGGGTATACGATAGTCGAAGTGATGGCGACCTCCATAGTACGGGGAGTTCAGCCACTCCAATACAGAGGACTTCCCATGTAGAATTACAATGGGGAAGATGACACCTCCCTCTACGATAGGAAAGGTCCAGACACCCCTGCCGCCCTAGCCAAAATATTGGCCGAACTGTTCAAGGGTGAGGAAGAGGAGTTCCTGCGCATCACGCACAGAGAAGGATATTCCATTTATAACAGCACTGCCGAAAGACTTCAGAGGGGCTTTACAGCCCCGCCCTGTAGCCCGAGGGCCACAATCGGGACCTTGACCCCGGATTCGAAGAGGATCCGGATATATTTGTGGCGCTGGAGAATGGGACATTTTACCAAACGAGCTATGACGGCACAGAGGTGGCCATCGTCGCCGACTATCCCGGTCTTCTCCCTGCTTCTCATGTAAGTAATTAGGAGACACTTTGTCTGAGAGGGTTTCCGCATTCTTTCTTGCTCACTGCGGCATCCTGTGCTCAGAAGGGGAGGCGTTTGGCGCGTCGGGCCGCCCCAGGGGCGTCTCCAAAGAGAGAGGCTCCCGCACCGGGCAGGCCTTCGAAGAGGAAGGCAAATAGAGACATGGTCGGGCCTTCCTTGAAAAGGTATGGGTTTGCGACTATGCTCTTTTTAGCAGTCGCGTCCAACGGTGACTCATATGTTCATTTTGTATCAGAAAAAAGGTTCAACAGACTATGTCCGGGGACCCGGCCAGTCGTGCTTCTAATAACCACGATTCGGTCCTGGCCAAAGAGAAGCAGCCCGATATGGGAGTGGCGCCGAATTGTCCTTCTGCCGAGGGTTCGGAAAATATGTCCGTCACCAATTCGGAGGTGGAGAGCGCCATGGACCACCGGCGCCGGAAGGCCGTTTTGTGAAATCCCCGCTTCTCAAAAGAGGCCTTCGGTGCCTTCAGCTCGGCTGATGCATACATCCGAGCTGCTCGAGACGGGCTTAACAGAGCCACCGAGCAACATTTGAAAGATGTGGAGGTAAGTTTACCTTGCCCGAATTTGATAACCACGAGCCAGTAGCCCCCAAGACTTGAAGCAGTTGGGACAAATGTTTTAAGGATCGTTGTGTAGCCAGGTTCTTATGGAGAAGAACAACTTGCTAGCCCAAGAGCTGGAGCAGTGCCGGACACAGCTAACTGCTGCTACCACCGAACTAGAAAAGTTCAAGAAGGCGTCCGCTGGTAATATTTCCCTCCATCGAGAAACAAAAAATGATATGCCAGCTATATTAAAACTGCTGCTTGTCTCATAACAGGGTCATCGGACCAACTGGAAGAGGAACTAAAGGCCGCACAGACGAGCGAAAGAGAGGCGAAGAGACAACGTGCCGCAGGCGAGCGCGTCCTGACCAAAGTGGAGAAAAACAAACTCCAAGATTCAAACACCAAACTGGGCGAAGAACTGAAAGATGCACGAGCCCAGCTAGCCGAATCCGTGAAGGAGAACAAAAGGCTGCGAGGTGGCATATTCAGTACGTGGCCGTATTTACCTTATAACAGTTTGTAAGTAAAAGTAGCTGATATAGCTATGATTGCAGGTATATTGACGGGCCGTCCCGAAGAGGAGGTGTCCGGATCATCAAGTAATCTTCTGCAAGGGCTATCGCAGTTGCACGAGCAAGCTCGGCAGGCAATGCGGAGTGTAGCCAAGGCCTTATGGCCATCCGACTCCCCTCCAAGGAGTATGGAGAAGCTTGTAGAGTTGTTCAAGGGAGCGCGGCGGCGTATCCGACTATGGAAGATATCGGCCTGCCGAGAGGGTGCGCGAGAGGCCTGGGCCATGGTAAAAACACGATATACCAAGCTGGATCCGAATCACATGGCCCGGGTCAGACCGCTAGGGTCAAATGGGGAAGAAATTCCCGTTAGTTTAGTATATGGCCAAGTAGAGGTGGCTCCTAGATACTCCCAACAGGATTGTAAATTAGACCGCCTGTTGGACGGTATAGAGGAGGAAGTTTTTGAGTCCTAAGTGACTATGTATTTTCCTTCTAGCTGGATTGTAAAACGATTGTCATGGCCGACCTTTTCGCTTCGATCTCTCGACCCGAAGGTGCCGAGTGTTTCCGAATACCTGTGCGGCAAAATAAACTGGGGTATGCGTGGAAACCAGGCGTAGGGGTCATAGGTGCTTGAACAGACAAGTTGTATCCGGCTAGTTATGTTATATTACATTGAAATGGTAAGAAACATCTTCCAGAGAGAATGGTTCCGTTAAGGGTTCCTTTCCCTGGGTGTGCATGCATCTATGTGCATGTCCGGACTGTGATGAAAAAATCACAGTGTGTATAACTTCTGGGGGTTCATAATGGAGCGAGTGCAAAAACATCTTTAGTTCACCGACCGAATATTCCCTTAAGAACGCTAGCTTTCGGCTTCACCTAGTCCGAGGTACACATCCGGATGACCCAACAGTAACAATCGCAGAGGTGCTCCCTTTATGCCCTAGCCGAATTAACGGGAACGTAGGGTATAAGCACAGGAGCCAGGCAACCCAGCTTGGCCAAAACTTAAGTCATATCGATGCATATAATGGCAAAGAAAAGGTACATATGGGAGAAAACGCATATGTGATGAGCTTTATGCTCGAAAAATGGAAATAGCAAGCTTTTGTCCAAGAAGCCCCCAGGTATGATAGACATACATACTTGAAGATGTATGCGTCGGGGGTACACGGTCTAACCGTACGAAAACCTTTAAGGCTAAAGAGAAAAAACGAAATGAGAGAAAAAATGATGAAAACAATGAGAGGAAGGAGACGAACAAAGAGTTCGGCGCTAGGCATAGAATCTTCGGAGTCTGGCCGCGTTCCAGGGATTCGGCTCTAGTCGATTGTCTGACGCATCATGCAAGCAATACGCTCCTCTGGTGAGGACTTCGTTGATGATGAAGGGACCCTCCCACTTGGGCTTGAGTTTGTCCTATTTCTTCTCCGGCAGGCGTAGAACGAGTTCACCGACGTTGTAGGTTTTAGCCCGCACTTCTCTGCTTTGATACCTGCGAGCCTACTGTTGACAAAATGTGGAACGGGCTTTTGCGACGCTGCACTCCTCCTGCAGGGCGTCTAAGCTGTCTTGCCGATCGAGCTGGGCCTCTCTCTTCGTACATGCGCACTCGAGGTGAGTCATGAATAATGTCGCAGGGTAGTACTGCCTCTATGCTGTACACCATGAAAAAAGGTGTGTATCTGGTAGTGCGATTGGGAGTGGTCCGCAGCCCCCAGAGTACGGAGTCGAGCTCCTCAACCCAGTACTTGTCTGATTCCTTCAAAGACCACACTAGTCTAGGCTTAATGCCGCTCATAATAAGACCATTGGCTCGTTCAACTTGGCCGTTTGTCTGTGGATGATAGAAAGAGGCGTAATCGAGCTTGATGCCGAGATTAGCACACCAGGTTTTCACTTCGTCGGCTGTGAAATTGGAGCAGTTATCAGTGATGATGCTGTGTGGAACACCATAACGGTGTACGACGCCGGATATAAAGTCTATTACTGGCCCGGACTCGGCCGTTTTAACTGGTTTGGCCTCTATCCACTTGGTGAATTTATCCACCATGACCAGCAGATATTTTTTCTTATGGCTTCCTCCTTTAAGGGGTCCAACCATATCCAGTCCCCAGACCGCAAAAGGCCAAGTGATGGGGATTGTTTGTAGGGCGGTGGGGGGCATATGGCTTTGGTTGGCGAAGAGTTGGCATCCAACGCAACGTTGGACAAGGTCCTGTGCATCCGCTCGGGCCGTCGGCCAATAGAACCCTGTACGGAAGGCCTTGCTAACAAGGGCCCGAGCTGCGGCGTGGTGCCCGCCGAGACCGGCATGAATCTCAGCCAGGAGTTGCCGCCCCTCCTCCTCGGAGATACATCTTTGAAGGACTCCGGTAGCGCTTTTCTTATAGAGCTCTCCGTCGTGAACCTTGTAGGCCTTCGAACGCCGGACAATGCGGCGGGCCTCATTCTGGTCCTCAGGAAGCTCCTTCCTGTTAAGGTAGGCCAGGAAGGGTTCGGTCCATGGGGCAATGACTGCCATGATGAGATGCGCCGACGGTGTTATTTCGGTGGCTGAGCCTCCGATGATGTCGGTGTTTTCGGAATCTGGGGTTATGTTCGGATCCGGACTAGTGTTGCCGTTTTCCCCCTGCCACACCACGGATGGCTTAAAAAGCCTTTCCAGAAAGATATTAGGTGGGACGGGGTCGCGCTTAGCGCCGATACGAGCAAGAACGTCCGCCGCTTGATTACTTTCTTGAGCCACATGATGGAACTCGAGCCCCTCGAACCGGGCCGACATATTTATGGCGACATTACGATAAGCTGCCATCTTTGGATCTTTGGCGTCGAAGTCTCCATTTATTTGAGATATTGCAAGGTTTGAGTCCCCGCGCACTTCTAGGCGTTGTATGCCCATGGAGACAGCCATCCGGAGACCATGCAATAAGGCCTCGTATTCGGCTGCATTGTTGGAGTCTGTGTATAGTATTTGGAGTACGTACTGAACGACGTCTCCAGTAGCTGACGTTAAAACGATGCCCGCCCCTAGCCCTGCCAGCATTTTGGAGCCATCGAAATACATAACCCAATTGGAATATGTGTCGTACTCTTTAGGGAGTTCGGCCTCTGTCCATTCGGCGACGAAGTCAGCCAGTACTTGGGATTTAATAGCTCGACGTGGTTTGTATGTAATATCAAATGGAAGGAGCTCAATGGCCCATTTGGCAATCCGGCCCGTGGCATCGCGGTTGTTTAATGTCATTGAGTGGTACTTCGGAAGCCACCGTGATCGAACACTCCTGGAAGTAGTGACGGAGCTTTCGGGATGTCATGAAGACCGCGTATGCTATCTTTTGATAATGGGGGTACTGGGATTTGCATGGTGTAAGGACAATGGATACGTAGTATACTGGCTTCTGAAGCGGAAATTTGTGTCTGTCCTATTCTCGTTCAACGACGAGCACTGCGCTCACCACCTGATGTGTTGCCGATATGTATAATAACATCGGTTCACCGACGTTTGGCGCGGCCAGGATTGGGTTGCTCGCAAGAAGGGTTTTTATTTCCTCTAGTCCGGCTATTGCCGCGTCCGTCCACTCGAAGTGATCGGTTCGCCGTAGAAGGCGATAGAGTGGCAATGCCTTTTCTCCCATTCTAGAGATAAAGCGGCTTAGAGCTGCCATGCAACCCGTGAGGTTTTGGACTTGTTTAAGGTCTGTTGGCATAGCCAATTGTGACAGAGCTCGGATTTTGGCTTGATTTGCTTCAATTCCTCTGTTGGAAACGATGAAGCCCAGCAGTTTTCCAGCGGGGACGCCAAAAACGCACTTTTCCGGATTGAGCTTAATGTCATACGCGCGGAGGTTATCAAATGTGAGACATAAATCGTCTATTAGTGTTTCGACGCGCCTAGTTTTGATGACGACGTCGTCCACATAAGCTCAACTGTCTTGCCGATCTGCTTCTCCAGGCATGTTTGAATCATGCGTTGGTATGTGGCGTCGGCGTTCTTGAGCCCGAAGGGCATGGTGTTGAAGCAGAATGGCCCATATGGGGTGATGAATGTTGTTGCAGCTTGATCGGACTCCTTCATTTTGATTTGATGGTATCCGGAATATGCATCAAGGAAACACAGTGAGTCGTGTCCTGCGGTAGCATCAATGATTTGATCAATGCGGAGGAGGGGGAAGGGATCCTTAGGGCAAGACTTATTGAGGTCTTTAAAATCGACGCACGACCGCCAGGATTTGTCCTTCTTTGGTATCATCACCAGGTTTGCCACCCAGTCTGGATGTTTTATTTCTCTGGTGAATCCGGCCTCAATTAGCTTGGCCAGCTCCTCCCCCATAGCATGGCGTTTGGGCTCGGAAAAGCACCGCAGTGCTTGTTTGACTGGTTTGTATCCCTTTAAGATATTAAGGCTATGTTCGGCCAGCTTACGTGGGATTCCAGGCATGTCAGAAGGGTGCCAGGCGAATATATCCCAGTTTTCGCGAAGGAAATCCCTTAGTGCGGCATTGACCATTGGGTCTAGTTGTGCTCCAATAGATGTTGTCTTCTTGGGGTCCGTTGGGTGGACTTGGAATTTGACTATTTCTTCTGCCAGTTTGAAGGAGGTGGATTTGTGTCGTTTGTCTAAGATCACATCGTCCCTATCCATCGTGGAGCGCAGTGCGGTTAATTCTTCGGCCGCGAGGGCTTCAGATAATGCCTCCAAGGCCAGGGATGCGGTTTTGTTTTCGGCGCAGAGTGCTATGTCCGGATCACTGACAAGAGTGATTATGTCATTTGGTCCGGGCATTTTGAGCTTCATATACCCATAATGAGGTATAGCTTGGAAGCGTGTAAAAGCATCCCGCCCCAACAGGGCGTGGTATCCGCTGCTGAAAGGAGCCACTTGGAAGGTGATTTCTTCAGACCGATAATTCTCCGGCGTGCCGAATACCACGTCAAGTGTGATTTTTCTCGCACACTGTGCCTCCCGACTGGGAATGATTCCTCGGAAGGTCGTGCTGCTTTGCTTGATGTGCCTCCTGTCTATTTCCATTTTGTGGAGTGTATCCTCATAGATGAGGTTTAGTTCGCTGCCACCGTCCATGAGGACCTTGGTGAGTCGAAAGCCGTCCACGATGGGAATGTGGACTAAAGCGGCTAGTGCTTGGACTGTCCTGTATTTTGGTTCGTCGCCGGCATTAAAGGTTATAGCCGTGTCGTTCCAAGGGTTTACTGTGGCGATTTGACAGACTTCGGTGAGGCTGCGAAGTGCCCTTTTGCGCTTACTGTTTGAAGCGAATGTCTCAAAGACCGTCAGTACTCTGGGGTCGTCGTCTTCTGGAGGGTGTTGCTCTGGGGTGTTTCTGGTAAGGATGTCCTCGCCGCTTTTGGCTACCTGCCGGAGTATCCAACATGCTCTAAGGCTGTGGGTTGGTATGGTATCCGGTGTTGTGTGTATTTTGCATGGGCCATCGAGCCATCCCTCCAGAACGGTTCCGCGCCGCGTAATGGGTTTGTATTTCTTGGCTATTGGACTAGGCGCGTCACGGGGATGCACCCTTTTCGCCTGGACCAGTGGTTGAGTTGGGACCGATGGCTCCCAACAAGCTGCCTGATCCCTCCAGGCGCTTTCCATTGTGTTGTACTTCTGTACGATAGTTGCCAAGTCAGCGAAGTGTAGTATGCGGCAGCGATTAATGGCGTTGAGGATTCCTTCGTTCATGCAATTGTTGCGGAACGCTGATATCGCGTCCTCGTCGCGGCAATCTTTAACCTTGTCCTTGACAAGGAGGAATCTGGCCTAGAAGGGGTGGACTCGTTCCTGAGACTGTTATTGTATGCTCGTGAGAGTGCCTATGTCTGGGTGGGTGGGTGGAATTGGATCTGGACCCTGATCCGATCGATGATCCGGAGTCTGAAGTTTTTCCACACTTAATAGTCCGGGCTCCGGAGTATCTTCTGGTTGCCTTTGCCCGCCATCCGATTCTATGTTCGGAAGGCCGGTCACCTCCTTTGGTGGGTGGGTATCCGGCTCAGTAGGGTCGGCGATCCAGACGTAATCCATCCTTAGTATAGGGGAAGAGTCGCCATCTTGCTCCTCGACTACCGCTATCTGGTGGGTCATTGGTGGAGATTTGATTTCTCTTTGGTCGGGTTTGAGCCCGATCCGATCGTAATCTGTGGCGATTCCCAGGGCGGCGATACGATCAAGGAGTTCATTTAAAGATGAAAACGATGTCTACTGCACAACCTTCTTCTTGTAGACGTTGTTGGGCCTCCAAGTGCAGAGGTTTGTAGGACAGTAGCAAATTTCCCTCAAGTGGATGACCTAAGGTTTATCAATCCATGGGAGGCGTAGGATGAAGATGGTCTCTCTCAAGCAACCCTGCAACCAAATAACAAAGAGTCTCTTGTGTCCCCAACACACCCAATACAATGGTAAATTATATAGGTGCACTAGTTCGGCGAAGAGATGGTGATACAAGTGCAATATGGATGGTAGATATAGCTTTTTGTAATCTAAAAATATAAAAACAGCAAGGTAACTAATGATAAAAGTGAGCGTAAACGGTATATGCTAGGAAACAAGGCCTGTGGTTCATACTTTCACTAGTGCAAGTTCTCTCAACAATAATAACATAATTGGATCATATAACTATCCCTCAACATGCAACAAAGAATCACTCCAAAGTCACTAATAGCGGAGAACAAACGAAGAGATTATGGCAGGGTACGAAACCACCTCAAAGTTATTCTTTCCGATCAATCCATTGGGCTATTCCTATAAGTGTCACAAACAGCCCTAGAGTTCGAAGTAAAATAACACCTTAAGACACACATCAACCAAAACCCTAATGTCACCTAGATACTCCAATGTCACCTCAAGTATCCGTGAGAATGATTATACGATATGCATCACACAATCTCAGATTCATCAATTCAAACAACACATAGAACCTCAAAGAGTGCCCCAAAGTTTCTACCGGAGAATCAAGACGAAAACGTGTGCCAACCCCTATGCATAGGTTCATGGGCGGAACCCGCAAGTTGGTCACCAAAACATACATCAAGTGAATCAATAGAATAACCCATTGTCACCACGGTTATCCCACACAAGACATACATCAAGTGTTCTCAAATCATTAAAGACTCAATCCAATAAGATAACTTCAAAGGGAAAACTCAATCCATTACAAGAGAGTAGAGGGGGAGAAACATCATAAGATCCAACTATAATAGAAAAGCTCGCGATACATCAAGATCGTGCCAAATCAAGAACACAAGAGAGAGAGAGAGATCAAACACATAGCTACTGGTACATACCCTCAGCCCCGAGGGTGAACTACTTCCTCCTCGTCATGGAGAGCGCCGGGATGATGAAGATGGCCACCGGTGAGGGTTTCCCCCTCCGGCAGGGTGCCGGAACAGGGTCCCGATTGGTTTTTGGTGGCTACAGAGGCTTGCGGAGGCGGAACTCCCGATCTATTCTGTTCCCCGATCGTTTTAGGGTATATGGATATATATATAGGCGAAAGAA
Organism: Triticum aestivum; assembly: GCF_018294505.1. NCBI lineage: Eukaryota > Viridiplantae > Streptophyta > Magnoliopsida > Poales > Poaceae > Triticum > Triticum aestivum. The sequence goes on along the minus strand of NC_057796.1, from coordinate 204,304,722 downwards.
ATACGTCAGGGGAGCCACGAGGGTGGAGGGTGCGCCCAGGGGGTGGGCACGCCCCCCTGCCTCGTGCCTCCCTCGTTGCTTTCCTGACGTGCACTCCAAGTCTCCCGGGTTGCTTTCCTTCCAAAAATAACTTCTCCAGAAGGTTTCATTCCGTTTCGACTCCGTTTGATATTCCTTTTCTTCGAAACACTGAAACAAGGGAAAAAACAGGAACTGGCACTGGGCTCTGGGTCAATAGGTTAGTCCCAAAAGTAATATAAAAGTGTTTAATAAAGCCCATAAACATCCAAGATGGATAATATAATAGCATGGAACAATCAAAAATTATAGATACGTTGGAGACGTATCAGCATCCCCAAGCTTAATTTCTGCTCGTCCTCGAGTAGGTAAATGATAAAAACAGAATTTTTGATGTGGAATGCTACTTGCCATAATTTCAATGTAATTCTTCTTAATTGTGGCATGAATATTCAGATCCATGAGATTCAAGATAAAAGTTTAATATTTACATAAAAATAATAATACTTCAAGCATACTAACAAAGCAATTATGTCTTCTCAAAATAACATGGCCAAAGAAAGTTATCCCTACAAAATCATATAGTCTGGCTACGCTCTATCTTCACCACACAAAGTATTTAAATCATGCACAACCCCGATGACAAGCCAAGCAATTGTTTCATACTTTTGACATTCTCAAACTTTTTCAATCTTCACAAGTGTGGTAAAAGGATAGTAACATTGTCCCTTCTCTCTTTTTCTCTAATTTTTTTATTTGGGCCTTTTCCTTTTTATGGCCTCTTTTGTTTCGTCCGGAGTCTCATCCCGACTTGTGGGGGAATCAAAGTCTCCATCATCCTTTTCCTCACTTGGGACAATGCTCTAAAAATGAAGATCATCACACTTTTATTTTCTTACAACTCAACAATTACAACTCGATACTTAGAACAAAATATGACTCTATATGAATGCCTCCGGCGGTGTACCGGGATATGCAATGAATCAAGAGTGACATGTATGAAAGAATTATGAATGGTGGCTTTGCCACAAATACGATGTCAACTACATGATCATGCAAAGCAATATGACAATGATGGAGCGTGTCATAATAAACGGAACGGTGGAAAGTTGCATGGCGATATATCTCGAAATGGCTATGGAAATGCCATAATAGGTAGGTATGGTGGCTGTTTTGAGGAAGATATATGGTGGGTGTATGATACCGGCGAAAAGTGCGCGGTATTAGAGAGGCTAGCAATGGTGGAAGGGTGAAAAGTGTGTATAATCCATGGACTCAACATTAGTCATAAAGAACTCATATACTTATTGCAAAAATCTACAAGTTATCAAAGCACAGTATTACGCGCATGCTCCTAGGGGATAGATTGGTAGGAAAAGACCATCGCTCGTCCCCGACCGCCACTCATAAGGAAGACAATCAATAAATAAATCATGCTCTGACTTCATCACATAACAGTTCACCATACGTGCATGTTACGGGAATCACAAACTTTAACACAAATATTTCTCAAATTCACAACTACTCAACTAGCATGACTCTAATATCACCATCTTCATATCTCAAAACAATTATCAAGCATCAAACTTCTCATAGTATTCAACACACTCATAAGAATTTTTCTTTTACTAATCTTGTATGCCTATTATTGTTAAAGCAAACTACCATGCTGTTTTCTAGGACTCTCAAAATAATCAAGTGAAGAATGGGAGTTCATATATTTCTTCAAAATAAATCCACCGCCGTTCTCTAAAAGATATAAGTGAAGCACTAGAGCAAACAACAAACTACTCCGAAAGATATAAGTGAAGATCAATGAGTAGTTTAATAATTATGCAACTATGTGAAGACTCTCTAACATTTAAGAATTTCAGATCTTGGTATTTTATTCAAACATCAAGCAAAGCTAAAGAAAATAAAATGACAGGACGCTCCAAGCAAAACACATATCATGTGGTGAATAAAAATATAGCCCCAAGTAAATTTACCGATGGATGAGGATGAAAGAGGGGATGCCTTCCGGGGCATCCCCAAGCTTTGGCTTTTTTGTGTCCTTGGATTTACCTTGGGGTGCCTTGGGCATCCCCAAGATTAGGCTCTTGCCACTCCTTATTCCATAGTCCATCGAATCTTTACCCAAAACTTGAAAACTTCACAACACAAAACTTAACAGAAAATCTCGTGAGCTCCGTTAGCGAAAGAAAACAAAACACAACTTCAAGGTACTGTAATGAACTCATTCTTTATTTATATTGGTGTTAAAACTACTGTATTAAAACTTCTCTATGGTTTATAAACTATTTTACTAGCCATAGATTCATCAAAATAAGCAAGCAACACAATGAAAACAGAATCTGTCAAAAACAGAACAGTCTGTAGTAATCTGTATCAAACGTATACTTCTGGAACTCAAAAAATTCTAAAATAAATGGTGGTCTTGAGGAATTTGTCTAGTAATCATCTGCAAAAAGAATCGACTAAATATCACTCTCCAGTAAAAAGGTTTAGCTAATCTCGTGAGCGCTAAAGTTTCTGTTTTTTACAGCATGATCATAAAGACTTCACCCAAGTCTTCCCAAAGGTTCTACTTGGCACAAACACTAATTAAAACACAAAACCACATCTAAAAAGAAGCTAGATGGATTATTTATTCCTAAACAGAACCAAAAATCAAGAAACTAAAATAAAATTGGGTTGCCTCCCAACAAGCGGTATTGTTTAACGCCCCTAGCTAGGCATGAGGATTTCAATGATGCTCACATAAAAGATAAGAATAGAAACATAAAGAGAGCATCATGAAGAATATGACTAGCACATTTAAGTCTAACCCACTTCCTATGCATAGGGATTTTGTGAGCAAACAACTTATGGGAACAAGAATCAACTTGCATAGGAAGGTAAAACAAGCATAACTTCAAGATTTTAAGCACATAGAGAGGAAACTTGGTATTATTGCAATATGTAGAAGCATATGATCCTCTCTCATAATAATTTTCAGTAGCATCATGAATGAATTCAACAATATAACCAGCACCTAAAGCATTCTTTTCATGATCTACTTGCATAGAAATTTTATTACTCTCCACACAAGCAAAATTCTTCTCATTCGGAATAGTGGGAGTATCATAAGAGACTTGAGTACTATAAATTGTTTCCACATTAAGAGAGTAAGTTCAGAAAAAGGGTAATCATAATCATGACAAGTTTTATAAATATAATCATCACTACTTCTTATAGCATAAGTTTCATCACAATAATCATCATAAGTAGCAACTTTGTTCTCATCATAATCGATTGAAACCTCTTCCAAGGTAGTGGAATCATTACTAAATAAAGTCATGACCTCTCCAAATCCACTTTTATAAATATTATAAGATTCAACATCCTCAAAAATAGTGCGATCATTACTTCCTAAAGTTGACACTCTTCCAAACCCACTTTCATCACTATAATTATCATAAGTAGGAGGCATGCTATCATCATTATTAATTTGCATATCAAAACTTGGGAGGCTAAAAATATCATCTTCATTAAACGTAGCATCCCCGAGCTTGGGACAAACATTAATTGCAGGAAATATATTCTCAAAAACATCATCTTCATCAAACATAGCATCCCCAAGCTTGGGCCTTTTCATATCATAAGCATAATCACTCACATTATTAATAGTATGGATAACACCAATAGTATAGCAATTATCATATCCTTCCAAGCAAGTGCCAAAAAGATTTTCAAGATCATAAGAAGTATCATTATCTTCCCAATCATAATCATCACAACAAGAAATAGGCATAACGAGATCATCCTCAAGTGCATCATCTTCCACAATTATTTTTGATTCATTTTCATGAGGCACAACAATGATAGGAGCAACATTATTTGGGAGAGATATCTTTTTACCTCTCTTCCTTTTTCTTTTCTTCTTCTTCACCACATCATGTGTGGGTTCAATCCTCTTTTTGGAGCTCCTTATTAATGAGATAGGTTGAATAGAAGGCTCCTCCTCGTTACCTGATTCATCATAAGAAATAATAGGAGGATATTGGGAAGTCTCTTCCCTTTCGTTAGTATTCTCTTCATCCTCTATTTGTTTTGTTTTCTTTATGTAATTGGCAATATAAGGATTTTCAATGCAATTCACCGCACAATACATATAAATTTCCTCTAGATCAAATTCAAGAAGTTTATAACGGGCAAATTCTGGAAGATAATTAGCCATACGTTTCATTTCTTCGTAGCCCATAAGCAAACTAAGTTCATTATAATGTGCAAGGGAAATCAAGTCATCACAATTTTTGGACACAATTAGATCATGAAACAATTTGCATCGGATAGTTAAATGACCCCGTTCATTGCAAAGTTCACAAGTACGGCTAAGAAAGTTTGAATTTTCAGCACACGCATCTAGCCTTTCTTGCAACCACTTATTTTCTAAATGCTTATGCCTCTCGCAATATCTATCTTCCCTATTTGGTGTGTACTTGCAAACCCAATGCACTCCACAAAAATTGACATGCTTATAGGTGATATTTTCATCATAACTAGTGCAATCATCATCAGTACTATGGATCAAGGAGTTCATACTAACAACACTGCAATCAAGCTCATCATTCAAAGATTTAGTGCCAAACATTTTAATGCATTCTTCTTCTAACACTTTGGCACAATTTTCCTTTCCATCATACTCACGAAAGATATTAAAAAGATGAAGCGTATGAGACAAACTCAATTCCATTTTTTTGTAATTTTCTTTTATAAACTAACTAGTGCTAAAACAAGAAACAAAAAGATTTGATTGCTAGATCTAAAGATATACCTTCAAGCACTCACCTCCCCGGCAATGGCGCCAGAAAAGAGCTTGATGTCTACTACACAACCTTCTTGTAGACGTTGTTGGGCCTCCAAGTGCAGAGGTTTGTAGGACAGTAGCAAATTTCCCTCAAGTGGATGACCTAAGGTTTATCAATCCATGGGAGGCGTAGGATGAAGATGGTCTCTCTCAAGCACCCCTGCAACCAAATAACAAAGAGTCTCTTGTGTCCCCAACACACCCAATACAATGGTAAATTGTATAGGTGCACTAGTTCGGCGAAGAGATGGTGATACAAGTGCAATATGGATGGTAGATATAGGTTTTTGTAATCTGAAAATATAAAAACAGCAAGGTAACTAATGATAAAAGTGAGCGTAAACGGTATTGCAATGCTAGGAAACCAGGCCTATGGTTCATACTTTCACTAGTGCAAGTTCTCTCAACAATAATAACATAATTGGATCATATAACTATCCCTCAACATGCAACAAAGAGTCACTCCAAAGTCACTAATAGCGGAGAACAAACTAAGAGATTATGGTAGGGTACGAAACCACCTCAAAGTTATTCTTTCCGATCAATCCATTGGGCTATTCCTATAAGTGTCACAAACAGCCCTAGATTTCGTAGTAAAATAACACCTTAAGACACACATCAACCAAAACCCTAATGTCACCTAGATACTCCAATGTCACCTCAAGTATCCGTGGGAATGATTATACGATATGCATCACACAATCTCAGATTCATCTATTCAAACAACACATAGAACCTCAAAGAGTGCCCCAAAGTTTCTACCGGAGAATCAAGACGAAAACGTGTGCCAACCCCTATGCATAGGTTCATGGGCGGAACCCGCAAGTTGATCACCAAAACATACATAAAGTGAATCAATAGAATAACCCATTGTCACTACGGTTATCCCACGCAAGACATACATCAAGTGTTCTCAAATCATTAAAGACTCAATCCGATAAGATAACTTCAAAGGGAAAACTCAATCCATTACAAGAAGTAGAGGGGGAGAAACATCATGAGATCCAACTATAATAGCAAAGCTCGCGATACATCAAGATCGTGACAAATCAAGAACACGAGAGAGAGAGATCAAACACATAGCTACCGGTACATACCCCCAGCCCCGAGGGTGAACTACTTCCTCCTCGTCATGGAGAGCGCCGGGATGATGAAGATGGCCACCGGTGTGGGTTCCCCCCTCCGGCAGGGTGCCGGAACAGGGTCCCGATTGGTTTTTGGTGGCTACAGAGGCTTGCGGCGGCGGAACTCCCGATCTATTCTGTTCCCCGATCGTTTTAGGGTATATGGATATATATATATATAGGAGGAAGAAATACGTCAGGGGAGCCACGAGGGTGGAGGGCGCGCCCAGGGGGTGGGCGCGCCCCCCTGCCTCGTGCCTCCCTCGTTGCTTTCCTGACGTGCACTCCAAGTCTCCCGGGTTGCTTTCCTTCCAAAAATAACTTCTCCAGAAGGTTTCATTCTGTTTCGACTCTGTTTGATATTCCTTTTCTTCGAAACACTGAAACAAGGGAAAAAACAGGAACTGGCACCGGGCTCTGGGTCAATAGGTTAGTCCCAAAAGTAATATAGAAGTGTTTAATAAAGCCCATAAACATCCAAGATGGATAATATAATAGCATGGAACAATCAAAAATTATAGATACGTTGGAGACGTATCACGGATCCATCTGCTTGGAGTGTTTGGGTCGATACGAAGAGGATTTTCGATGGCCCGAGAGGTCATCGTCGGCTTAACGGCCGACCGGCGGTCATGGTAAAGCTGCCCAACCGGAGAGCTTGGCCTGGGGCCAGTTCTCCTCCGGTAGTGATATTGTCTTTAAGGACGAGGCGAGTCATCGATCCTGTTGTCGACGACACAGTGGAACTCTCAATGAAAGCACCAATGTCGGTGTCAAAACCGGCGGATCTCGGGTAGGGGGTCCCGAACTGTGCGTCTAAGGTCGATGGTAACAGGAGACAGGGGACACGATATTTACCCAGGTTCGGGCCCTCTCTATGGAGGTAATACCCTACTTCCTTCTTGATTGACCTTGATGGATATGAGTATTACAAGAGTTGATCTACCACGAGATCGTAATGGCTAAACCCTAGAAGTCTAGCCTGTATGACTATGGTAATGAGTATATGCCTTTCTGGACTAAGTCCTCCGGTTTATATAGACACCGGGAGGATCTAGGGTTACACAGGGTCGGTTACAAAGAAAGGAATCTACATATCCGGTCGCCAAGCTTGCCTTCCACGCCAAGGAGAGTCCCATCCGGACACGGGTGCAGTCTTCGGTCTTCGTATCTTCACAGCCCATCAGTCCAGCCCATGGCTAACAGGCCGGACGCCCGAGGACCCCTTAGTCCAGGACTCCCTCAGCGGATATCGTTATTTTCTCACCTTCACAGATGATTTGAGCAGATATGGGTATATCTGTCAGTGTTCTGGGAACGGGGGTCCCCAGACTTGCCTGCCTGCGGCCCACGGCGTGGCTGAGCATGCAGGCCTGTATGACCCATCCTCATCAACAAGGCGTTCAAGACCCTCGCGAGGGGCCAAGCCTCGCGAGGCGGATGACACAAGACCTCCTCAGGAGCGGCCTCGCCAGGCAGGCTCACGAGGGGCGGAGAGATCAAGGCAAGGCAAACCTCGCGAGGTTCTTGTGATGTGAGCCATGACGATCGGGACCAGGCGGGCGCCAGCGCGCGCAGCGTCCTCGCTTCCTCTTTGGTGCTAAAGGGGGCAAGCGCAAGCGCGGAGTACCAAGGCATCAAGCAAAGGTTTCCATATCGGTGCAACGAGACCAAGACCGGCAGGACGGCAAGACGGAGGTCACCATGGAGCCCAAGGCGGCGTCACCACCAGAGCCTTTCGCAGGCGAAGACCGCTTTTGTCAGGATAAGTTGTACTAGCTGTCCCCTTTCAAATTGGCCGTTGTTGGCTCCCTTCCTGCTCAATATTTGGGAGGAGGACCAGGCCTATATAAGTAGAGCTAGCCACCACAGTAGAGGGCAAGAAAACCGGATCTGGAGCCAACCCTTAGCCACACACCGAGCACAAGAGCACCTCAACCTCAGGAGGCTGTTCTTCCCCTTGTACTGTTCGTCGTCAACCCAAGAGGCAATCCACCACCACCACACCGGAGTAGGGTATTACACCACAACGGTGGCCCGAACCAGTATAAATCTTGTGTCCCTTGTGTTGTGAGTTCGCCGAGTTCGTCCGCGAGATCTTAGCGAGCTAGGGCGTGGATCGGTAGGGAGGAAATCTTCGCGCGCACCCCAGTGTTCGAACCTTGAGGGTTTTGCCGGTACCCATGATCCGACATTTGGCGCGCCAGGTAGGGGTGCGCCGAAGCTTCCTTCCGTTGCTCCGTCGCTCCGCGCCCCGTTGCTCCGTCGTCTCCATGGAGGACGCTCACCTTGCTCGTGCTGAGCGCCGGGCTGCCCTCGCCACCCGCCTCGCTCAGACGGCCCCCGTCGGCGGGCCACCTCGTCGCTCCCCGTCGCCCGCCGCCAACGCTGCCACCGGCCCGGCGGGGAACGAGCAGCAAGCGTCCTCACTGCACCCCTCGGTGCGGCGGGATGGCCGCACCGCCACTCCATCGCTGACCCCGGCCGGTTCTTCGTCCCATGCACGTCGTGCTCCCATGGACGCGCGTGCCGCGCTCCTCATGGCGCATGAGCTCCTGCGCTACCGCCTGGTCGACGACCTTTATGAGGACTGGCTCGACCGCATCGCTGAGCTCGTCCGCGCCGCAGGGGCTCCCCTGCGCCGTCCCTCTCTCCGTCTCGCCCTCCGCCAGCCACGGGCGACGAGGCTCACAGAGCACCTCCACCACCTCTGCATCAAGACGGCGCCCTGGCGCCAAAGCGCGCGGCTCCACGACGCGACCCACCGTGTCCGGCGCCCGCGCGTGAAGAGAGAAGCTGTCAGGAAGTCCCTCCGCCGCAAGAAAACGCCCCTGCACTCCCTGCGCCACCATGGCAAGGCCGCGCGCCGCCTGTGGCAGCAGTGCGCGGGCCCCACCAAGACCAAGCTCCACCTCCAAGGCAGGCCCCGGTGACCACGGCCGGCTGCCGCGCCTTCACCCCTGAGCTACGTAGCGTCGCCTGGCCGGGCAAGTTCAAGCCAGATCTGCCTCCTCGCTACGACGGGACCCCCGACCCTGCGGAGTTCTTGCAGCTCTACGAGCTGAGCATCGAAGCGGCCAACGGCGATGAGAAAGTCATGGCGAACTGGTTCCCCATGGCTCTCAAAGATGGTGCCCGCTCCTGGCTCCTGAACCTGCCTCCAGGCTCAATCTCCTACTGGGATGAGATGCGCAACCGCTTCGTCGCCAACTTCCAGGGCACTCGCGACCGCCCGCCGGCCGTGGGTGACCTGCGCCACGTCAAGCAACAACCGGTAGAGACCCTCCAGAAGTACATCCAGCGCTTCAACAACGTCCGCCTCAAGATCCCCAAGGTGACGGACGAGGCCATCATCTCCGCGTTCTCTAATGGCGTCCGTGACGTCAAGATGAAGGAAGATCTCGCTATCCACGAGGAGTTGTGCACGTCTCTGGAGTTGTTCAACCTGGCGACCAAGTGCGCAAGAGCTAAGGAGGGGCGCCTCTCCCTCCTCGAGCTCCCGTCCGCAGGCCCGGAGGAGAAGAAAGCCAAGGCCAAGGACGTGAAGCGCAAGGGAGTAGTCATGCTCGCGGTGGAACCAGACAGCAAGCGCAGCAGAGACCAGCCCGAGTCATCCAAGAGCAGCCGACCGTTCTGCGCCTTCCATAACCTGAATACCCACAACACCAGTGATTGTCAAGAGCTCAGAGCCATTCGCGAAGGACGCTTCGGTCGACGCCCCGAGCACGGCGGCCGGGGCTACGGCCGAGGAGGAGGACGTGGTGGCGGACGCTGGGATGACCGTGGCCCGCGCCAGGAGTGGCGCGACCGGCCTCGTGAGGATCGCTGGCAGGATCAGCCTCGCGAGGGCGCCTGGAGGGATCAGCCTCGTGAAGATCGACCTCAGGGCAACGCCGGTATTCCTCCGTTGCCGCCACCGCCAAGAAGGAATGACGACCACCATCAAGACGAGGGGGTTGGGGGCTTCCAGGAGCCGCGTGCTATCGCTTGCATCTTGGGTGGAGCTCAAGCCCCAGCCTCGCAGCGTATCTTCAAGCAATTTGCTCGTGAAGTGAATGCAGTCCTCCCCAAACTTGAGGCCACACGCCCGCTCAGATGGTCCCAGTGCCCCATCACGTTCAATTCAGTAGATCAGCTCAAGTGCGCAGCTACCGTTGGCGCCCTACTGATGCTTTGCTCCCCAGTCATCAGAAACGTGCAAGTCACCAAGACCCTCATCGACGGCGGCGCAGGGCTCAAGGTCCTGTCCGTCGACACGTTAGACAACCTTCAAGTGCCATATGATCAGCTTCAGCCTACCAAGATTTACTCAGGAGCTCTTACTGGCTCTCCAGCCCTCACCCCCTGGCCTTGACCACGTCACGCGACCTGGCATACCAGCGGCGGCTGAGCTCGCTCAAGGGCCGGGACCTGAGGACGTAGAGCACGAAGGAGAACATGGGAGAAGGGGAGACTCGTATGGTCCCGACCTAGCTACATTGCGGATGCTTGCGCACATGTCTGGCGCATCACGAGGAATCGACCCCGGACCGCCAAGATAAGTCACGAGCTCAGATCAACTAATCGTTGGAACCTAGGGGACACGCTCGCCGCAGCCCTGTTGCGGCAATGCCGCCTCCCTTTCTTACCTTACCGCGGCTGCTTGAGCGCTAAAGGGGACCTCCTGAGCATCGTGCCTTAGGGGCTCTTACTGGACCTCGGGCCGCTCACCTCCTGGCCTTGACCACGGCACGCGACCTGGCATACCAGCGACAGCCGCAGCTTGCCTGGGGACCGGGACCTGTCAGCGTAGAGCAACAAGCTGTTGCGAGGTTGGAAAGGGGAGACCGAGCCTAAACAGGACTTGCGTTACAGTTTTCCATAATCAGGATGATACCAACAAAAGACATTACAGACCCTTTACACGCCCCCACGGGGTACTCCTTAATTCCTCGCAAGGAACAAAAGACGAGAACTTAGGGGAATCCTATCTACACACCCTCGCGGCTGACGCCATCATCAACAGTGGGCCGCGGGAGGCCGGCGCCAACCTCATCCAGATCAGCGACGGCGGCGGCCGGATGTTGCGGCCCTGCTTCGGGCGCGGCGAGAGCTCGAGGGCACGTAGCTGTCGTCGCTCGTCTCCGGAGTCTCGTAGAGCTCGGGAGAACCGTTGGACTCCCAAGAGTTGCTGCTGCTGGAGTAGCCGCGAGCGGGGCGCGCCTCATCCTGGCGCTCCCCTCCGGGGCAACACTCCAAGCGGCGTCCCTCCGCGTCGAAGACCTTGAAGAACAGTGTGGAGGTGCCATCATACTCGAAGTGGATCGCGAGGGCGCCCTCCGCACGGCAAACCTGCGCGACCTTGCCCCAGTCGCGGGTCATGAAGATCTTGCCGGTGGAGACCGTTTCGACCTCTGCTCCGGTCACCGGAGCATCGCAGTCGGCGTGCTGCAACCAGAGCTCGAGGGGTCCCCTCGGCGGCATCACGTCGGAGAAGAACCGCGGGAAGCAGATCCAGGAGCTTGGGGGCATCACCGCCCACAGCACAAGCTCGCGTGAGGAGTCCGTAGCGTGGACCCCAGGAGCGACGGCGCTCGTCGCCGCGGCACGTCGACCTTGGCCGCGGCGCGCGCACCGGCGCTCGTTGCTCCTTCCTCCTGAGCCCCCAGCTTGGGCGTACAAGGGCAGCGGATACCCGGGAGGAGGTCGCTCATACCAAGGCCTCGTCACCACCTGCATCGCCGCTGCGTCATGATGGTGAACCGACCTCTTCTTCGGCGGGAGCAGTGCCGGCGTGTCGAAGGGGGTCTTTCCCTTCTCCTCGGCGGAGAATCTTCGGGATGGCGCCATTGAAGTTGCTACTAGCAGTGGAGCGGAGGAAGAAGAAGCAAGCGGAATGGGAAGAAATGGGCGATGGGGGCTCCGCCCCCTCCTCATTTATAGCAGGAGGAGGCCAACTAGCGCCCCCCACGATCACAGGTAATGATGGTTTTCCTTGCATGTCACAGGGACTCGTCAAGTCGGGCAGTTGCCGAGGCAGCGTGGGGAATCGGAAACGCCCACGTCCAATCAACCGCCATGCGTCGATCGAGGCCGCGGGCTTTTGGGGCCTGCGGTGCTCCGCACTTGACCTTTGGCTTCACCCCGAAGCCAAGCCCGAGCGCGCCTTGGGCCCAGGGGCTACTGTTGGCGTTCTGGGGACGGGGGTCCCCAGACTTGCCTGCCTGCGGCCCACGACGTGGCTGAGCAAGCAGGCCTGTACGGCCCATCCTCATCAACAAGGCGTTCAAGACCCTCGCGAGGGGCCAAGCCTCGCGAGGCGGACGACACAAGACCTCCTCCGGAGCGGCCTTGCCAGGCAGGCTCGCGAGGGGCGGAGAGATCAAGGCAAGGCAAACCTCGCGAGGTTCTCGTGACGTGAGCCATGACGATCGGGACCAGGCGGGCGCCAGCACGCGCAGCGTCCTCGTTTCCTCTTTGGTGCTAAAGGGGGCAAGCACAGGCGCGGAGTACCGAGGCATCAAGCAAAGGGTTTCCATATCGGTGCAACAAGACCAAGACCAGCAGGACGGCAATACGGAGGTCACCATGGAGCCCAAGGCGGCGTCACCACCAGAGCCTTTCGCAGGTGAAGACCGCTTTTGTCAGGATAAGCTATACTAGCTGTGCCCTTTCAAATTGGCCGTTGTTGGCTCCCTTCTCGCTCAATATTTGGGAAGAGGATCAGGGCCTATATAAGTAGAGCTAGCCACCACAGTAGAGGGAAAGAAAACCGGATCTGGAGCCAACCCTTAGCCACACACCGAGCACAAGAACACCTCAACCACAGGAGGCTGTTCTTCCCCTTGTACTGTTTGTCGTCAGCCCAAGAGGCAGTCCACCACCACCACACTGGAGTAGGGTATTACACCACAACGGTGGCCCGAACCAGTATAAATCTTGTGTCCCTTGTGTTGTGAGTTCTTCGAGTTCGTCCGCGAGATCTTAGTGAGCTAGGGCGTGGATCGGTAGGGAGGAAATCTTCGCGCGCACCCCAGTGTTCGAACCTTGAGGGTTTTGCCGGAACCCGTGATCCGACAATATCTACTTGATGAAACATAAGTCTGAAACATTTGAAAAGTTCAAGGAATTTCAGAGTGAAGTGGAAAATCACCGTAACAAGAAAATAAAGTTTCTACGATCTGATCGTGGAGGATAATATTTGAGTTACGAGTTTGGTCTTCATTTAAAACAATGCGGGATAGTTTCGCAACTCACGCCACCCGGAATACCACAGCGTAATGGTGTGTCCGAACGTCGTAATCGTACTTTACTAGATATGGTGCGATCTATGATGTCTCTTAGTGATTTACCACTATCATTTTGGGGTTATGCTTTAGAGACGGCTGCACCATCTAAATCCGTTGAGATGACACCTTATGAAATGTGGTTTGGCAAGAAACCCAAGTTGTCGTTTCTTAAAGTTTGGGGTTGCGATGCTTATGTGAAAAAGCTTCAACCTGATAAGCTCGAACCCAAATCAGAGAAATGTGTCTTCATAGGATACCCAAAGGAGACTGTTGGGTAGACCTTCTATCATAGATCCGAAGGCAAGACATTCGTTGCTAAGAATGGATCCTTTCTAGAGAAGGAGTTTCTCTCGAAAGAAGTGAGTCGGAGGAAAGCAGAACTTGATGATGTAACTGTACCTGCTCCCTTATTGGAAAGTAGTTCATCACAGAAATCAGTTCATGTGACTCCTACACCAATTAGTGAGGAAGCTAATGATGATGATCATATAACTTCAGATCAAGTTACTACTGAACCTCGTAGGTCAACCAGAGTAAGATCCGCACCAGAGTGGTACGATAATCCTGTTCTGGAGGTCATGTTACTTGACCATGACGAACCTACGAACTACGAGGAAGCGATGATGAGCCCAGATTCCGCAAAATGGCTTGAGGCCATGAAACCTGAGATGGGATCCATGTATGAGAACAAAGTGTGGACTTTGGTTGATTTGCCCGATGATCGGCAAGCCATCGAGAATAAATGGATCTTCAAGAAGAAGACTGACGCTGATGGTAATGTTACTGTCTACAAAGCTCGACTTGTTGCGAAAGGTTTTCGACAAGTTCAAGGAGTTGACTACGATGAGACTTTCTCACCCGTAGCGATACTTAAGTCCGTCTGAATCATGTTAGCAATTGCTGCATTTTATGATTATGAAATTTGGAAAATGGATGTCAAAACTACATTCCTTAATGGATTTCTTAAAGAAGAGTTGTATATGATGCAACCACAAGGTTTTGTCGATCCTAAAGGTACTAACAAAGTGTGCAAGCTCCAGCGATCCATTTATGGACTGGTGCAAGCCTCTCGGAGTTGGAATATACGCTTTGATAGTGTGATCAAAGCATATGGTTTTATACAGACTTTCGGAGAAGCCTGTATTTACAAGAAAGTGAGTGGGAGCTCTGTAGCATTTCTAATATTATATGTGGATGACATATTGTTGATTGGAAATGATATAGAATTTCTGGATAGCATAAAAGGATACTTGAACAAGAGTTTTTCAATGAAAGACCTCGGTGAAGCTGCTTATATATTAGGCTTCAAGATCTATAGAGATAGATCAAGACACTTAATTGGACTTTCACAAAGCACATACCTTGATAAAGTTTTGAAGAGGTTCAAAATGGATCAAGCAAAGAAAGGGTTCTTGCCTGTGTTACAAGGTGTGAAGTTGAGTCAGACTCAATGCCCGACCACTGCAGAAGATAGAGAGAAAATGAAAGTCATTCCCTATGCTTCAGCCATAGGTTCTATCATGTATGCAGTGTTGTGTACCAGACCTGATGTGTGCCTTGCTATTAGTTTAGCAGGGAGGTACCAAAGTAATCCAAGAGTGGATCACTGAACAGCGGTCAAGAACATCCTGAAATACCTGTAAAGGACTAAGGATATGTTTCTCGTTTATGGAGGTGACAAAGAGCTCGTCGTAAATGGTTACGTCGATGCAAGCTTTGACACTAATCCGGATGACTCTAAGTCACAAACCGGATACGTGTTTATATTGAACGGTGGAGCTGTCAGTTGGTGCATTTCTAAGCAAAGCGTCGTGGCGGGATCTACATGTCAAGCGGAGTACATAGCTGCTTCGGAAGCAGCAAATGAAGGAGTCTGGATGAAGGAGTTCATATCCGATCTAGGTATCATACCTAGTACATCGGGTCCAATGAAAATCTTTTGTGACAATACTGGTGCAATTGCCTTGGCAAAGGAATCCAGATTTCACAAGAGAACCAACCACATCAAGAGACGCTTCAATTCCATGCGCGATCAAGTCAAGGAGGGAGACATAGAGATATGCAAGATACATACGGATCTGAATGTTGCAGACCCATTGACTAAGCCTCTCTCACGAGCAAAACATGATCAACACCAAGACTCCATGGGTGTTAGAATCATTACTGTGTAATCTAGATTATTGACTCTAGTGCAAGTGGGAGACTGAAGGGAATATGCCCTAGGGCAATAATAAAGTTGTTATTTATATTTCCTTATATCATGATAAATGTTTATTATTCATGCTAGAATTGTATTAACCAGAAACTTAGTACATGTGTGAATACATAGACAAACAGAGTGTCACTAGTATGCCTCTACTTGACTAGCTCGTTGAATCAAAGATGGTTAAGTTTCCTAGCCATAGACATGAGTTGTCATTTGATTAACGGAATCACATCATTAGAGAATGATGTGATTGACTTGACCGAGTCCGTTAGCTTAGAACTTGATCGTTTAGTATGTTGCTATTGCTTTCTTCAGGACTTATACATGTTCCTATGACTATGAGATTATGCAACTCCCGAGTACCGGAGGAACACTTTGTGTGCTACCAAACGTCACAACGTAACTGAGTGATTATAAAGGTGCTCTATAGGTGTCTCGGATGGTGTTTGTTGAGTTGGCATAGATCGAGATTAGGATTTGTCACTCCGATTATCGGAGAGGTATCTCTGGGCCCTCTCGGTAATGCACATCACTATAAGCCTTGCAAGCAATGTGAGTTAGTTGCGGGATGATGCATTACGGAACGAGTAAAGAGACTTGCCGGTAACGAGATTGAACTAGGTATTGAGATACCAACGATCGAATCTCGGGCAAGTAACATACCGATGACAAAGGGAACACTTTTGCTTCCTTGATGGATATTCTGGTTTTTCACAAATACCTGTTTCTCAACCTGATCAAGAAAAAACCACTTTCACTTGTCCCTTTGGAACTTATGCTTATAGACGTATGCCTTTTGGTTTATGCAATGCACCTGCTACCTTCCAAAGATGTCTGACTGCTATATTCTCTGACTTTTGTGAAAATACTGTTGAGGTTTTCATGGATGACTTCTCTGTTTATGGGAATCTTTTGATGATTGTTTAAGCAATCTTGATCGAGTTTTGCAGAGATGCGAGCAAACAAATCTTGTCTTGAATTGGGAGAAGTGCCACTTTATGGTTAATGAAGGTATTGTTTTGGACCATAAAATTTCTGAAAGAGGTATTGAAGTGGACAGAGCTAAGGTTGATGCAATTGAGAACATGCCATGTCCTAAAAGATATCAAAGGTATTCATAGTTTCCTAGGTCATGCTCGTTTCTATAGGAGATTTATCAAAGACTTTTCTAAAATTTCTAGGCCTCTTACAAATCTTTTGCAAAAGGATGTTGCTTTTGTTTTTGATGATGATTGTTTAGAAGCCTTCAAAACACTCAAGAAAGCCTTAATTTCTGCACCTATTGTTCAACCACCTGATTGGAACTTGCCTTTTGAAATTATGTGTGATGCTACTGATTATGATGTTGGTGCTGTTCTAGGACAAAGAGTTGATAAGAAACTGAATGTTATTCATTATGCTAGTAAAACTCTAGACAGTGCACAACGGAATTATGCAACTACTAAAAAAGAATTTTTAGCAGTGGTGTTTGCTTGTGATAAATTTAGATCTTACATTGTTGACTCTAAAGTTATTGTTCACATCGACCATGCTGCTATTAAATATCTTATGGAAAATAAAGATGCTAAACCTAGACTTATTCGATGGGTGCTCTTGCTACAAGAATTTGATGTACATATTACTGATAGGAAAGGAGATGAGAACCCAGTAGCAGATAACTTGTCTAGGCTTGAAAATGTGCTTGATGACCCACTACCTATTGATGATAGTTTCCCTGATGAGCAGTTAGCTGCAATAAATGTTTCTAATAACACTCCTTGGTATGCTGATTATGCTAATTACATTGTTGCTAAATATTTACCACCTAGCTTTACATACCAACAAAAGAAAAAATTCTTCTATGATTTAAAACATTACTTCTGGGATGACCCACATCTTTATAAAGAAGGAGTAGATGGTATTATTAGACGTTGTGTACCTGAGCATGAACAGGGACAAATCCTACGGAAATGTCACCCTGAAGCTTATGGAGGGCATCATGCTGGAGACAGAACTGCTCACAAGGTATTGCAATTTGGATTTTATGCCTACTCTCTTCAAGGATGCTCGTAAGTTTGCCTCATCTTGTGATGAATGTCAAAGAATAGGTAATATCCGTAAGCGTCAAGAAATGCCTATGAATTATTCACCTACTGTTGAACCATTTGATGTTTGGGGATTTGATTACATGGGACCTTTTCCTTCATCTAATGGTTATACCCATATTTTGGTTGTTGTTGATTATGTTACTAAATGGGTAGAAGCTATCCAACCAGTACGGCTGATCACAAAACCTCTATTAAAATGCTTAAGGAAGTTATTTTCCCAAGGTTTGGGGTCCCTAGATATTTAATGACTGATGGTGGTTCACACTTTATTCATGGTGCTTTCCGCAAAATGCTTGCCAAGTATGATGTTAACCATAGAATTGCATCGCCCTATCATCCTCAGTCTAGTGGTCAGGTTGAACTTAGCAATAGAGAAATAAAATTAATTTTGCAAAAGACTGTTAATAGGTCCTGGAAGAATTGGTCTAAGAAATTAGATGATGCACTTTGGGCTTATAGAACAACATATAAAAATCCAATGAGTATGTCTCCTTATAAAATGGTTTATGGAAAAGCTTGTCATTTGCCTCTTGAGTTAGAACATAAAGCATATTGGGCAGTCAAAGAACTCAATTATGATTTCAAACTTGCCGGTGAAAAGAGGTTATTTGATATTAGCTCACTAGATGAATGGAGAACCCAAGCTTATGAAAATGCTAAATTATTTAAACAAAAAGTTAAAAGATGGCATGATAAAAGAATACAAAAGCGTGAGTTCAAAGTCGGAGAATATGTTCTTTTGTACAACTCTCGTTTTAGATTCTTTGCAGGAAAACTCCTCTGCAAATGGGAAGGACCCTATGTTATCCGAGAGGTTCATCGGTCTGGAGCTATCAAAATAAATAATGTCGAAGGTACTAACCCGAAGGTTGTCAATGGGCAACGAATAAAACATTATATCTCAGGTACGCCCATTAATGTTGAAAGCAATATTATCCAAACAATGCTGCTGGAAGAACACATAAAAGAGTCCTTCCGGAACACTCCAGAATCATGAAAAAGAGGAGGTACATGATACGGTAAGTAAACAAACTCCGAAAAATCCGTAAAAATATTTTTTGTCAGTTTTGGAATATTTAGAAAATTAGGAAAATAAGAAACAACCAGGAAGGTCACCCTAGTGGGCACAAGACACCAGGGCGCGCCTGGCAAGACAGGCGCGCCCAGGTGGGTTGTGCCCACCTGGGGCACCTCCCGGACCTAGTTTTTCTTCTGTTTGCTTGTTTCCAAAGATAGAAAATCTTTATATACCCCCCGAACCTATAGACCACCGTACCGCGGAGAAATCTTCTGTTTTCTTTTCTTGTTGTTTTCCTGATAGATCTGAAAATATGTCATCCCAAGACTCTGAGGGAGAGAGTTATGTTGCTGATTATATCACAAACCCCAAGTCATATGGGGATGCGGAGCACTATAGCTGGACCTTCGAAGAGGATGAAGATGAATCAGTTCCTCCCCGCTTCAAAAACGAAAGCATGGAGGCGTTATGCAAGTGGATAATAAAGCTCGAGATGGAGAACGATTAGTTGAGGGTAGATAACTTTATCCTTCGGAGTAAGTTGGAGGAAAAGAAGGGCAAACCCTCTACTTCTTCATCACCACCACCCTCTTCTTCATCACCAAAACAGAATTGAGTTTCGGGTATGGGCACTCCCCTTGGCTTCTGCCAAGCTTGGGGGAGATGCCCCGGCATCGTATCATCCCCACTGTCTTTTGCCTTTACTTAATTTTAGCTCGATCTTTTGCTTTAGATGAATAAAAGTTTAGTTCGATCCTTTCTTTTCGAGAGTTTGCTTAGTGATCTATCCTTGTAATCGTGTGCAAGATATATAATAAATTTTAGTTTGAGTTTTTGCTTTCTTTACTTTCATGTTGCAATAAAAAGAAAGGAAATAAATGATAAAGATCATATACTAATCTTATGGTAGGTGATGGCACCACACAAGGAAAAGTATAAGTAGAAAATTTTATTAGAGATTGACAAACATAGCAGTGGTCAATGATGCAACTCATTAAAGAATTAATAAGGGAAGAGAAGATTCACATATAAATACACTATCCTAGAAATCTTTTGTGATTGTGAGCCCCCATCAAAATATTATATGCCAAAATTGTTGACGTTGGACAAGGAAGACAATGTAATGATTTATGTTTGTTCATATTCACATAGAAGTTATATTGTCATAGATCCTTCAACATGTGGTGCTTGCCATCTATCTTTGCTAGCCAAAAATTCTGCACTAAGTAGAGATACTACTTGTGCATCCAAGAACCCTTAAACCCAAATCTTATTTTCAAGAGTCCACCATACCTACCTAGGGATTTAGCAAGATCCCTCAAGTAAGTTGTCGTCGGTGCAATAAGGCAATAAAAATTGCTTCTAAAAGTGTAAGAGAAAATTGAGCGTTGTACAAACTTGTGATGGTGAAGAATAAAAGCGATAGACTACATAATAAAGGTTGCCATCACAAGGGGCAATACAACATGACGTTCTTTTGCACTAAGGGGTCGAGCATACAAACAAATAAGCGCATGGCAACCTCTGCTTCCCTCTGCGAAGGGACTATCTTTTACTTTTATGTATTTACTTTTATGCAAGGAGTCAAAGTTTCTTCTCTCTATTCCTTTTTATTTCTCCTTTGGCAAGCATCATGTGGTGAGGAAAGATCTAGGCACATATGTCCAATTGAATATGGGTGGCATGAGTTATTATTGTGGACATCACCCTTGAGGTGAATACGTTGGGAGGCGAAACTATAGGCCCCCATCTTTCTATGTGTCCGGTTGAAACATTTTGCTCATGTGTATGCGGTGAGTGTTAGCAATCGTAGAAGACTGTATGATGGTTGAGTATGTGGATTGATACCTCTCCAACGTATCTATAATTTATGAAGTATTCATGCTATTATATTATCCATCTTGGACGTTTAATGGGCTTTACTATGCACTTTTATATTATTTTTGGGACTAACTTATTAACCCAGAGCCCAGTGCCAGTTTCTGTTTTCTCCTTGTTTCAGTGTTTCGCAGAAAAGGAATATCAAACGGAGTCCAAACGGAATGAAACCTTCAGGAGAGTTATTTTTGGAACGGAAGCAATCCAGAAGACTTGGAGTGTATGTAAGGGAAGCAACGAGGAAGGCACGAGGCAGGGGGCGCGCCCACCACCCCTGGGCGCGCCCACCACCCCTGGGCGCGCCCTCCACCCTCGTGGGCCCCTTGTGGCTCCCCTGACCGACTTCTTTCGCCTATATATGTCCATATACCCTAAAAACATAGGGGAACAGAATAGAGTGGGAATTCCCCCGCCGCAAGCCTCTGTAGCCACCAAAAACCAATCGGGACCCTGTTCCGGCACCCTGCCGGAGGGGGGATCCCTCACCGGTGGCCATCTTCATCATCTCGGCGCTCTCCATGACGAGGAGGGAGTAGTTCACCCTCAGGGCTGAGGGTATGTACCAGTAGCTATGTGTTTGATCTCTCTCTCTCTCGTGTTCTTGATTTGGCACAATCTTGATGTTCGCAAGCTTTGCTATTATAGTTGGATCTTATGATGTTTCTTACCCTCTACTCTCTTGTAATGGATTGAGTTTTCCCTTTGAAGTTATCTTATCGGATTGAGTCTTTAAGGATTTGAGAACACTTGATGTATGTCTTGCCGTGCTTATCTGTGGTGACAATGGGAAATCACGTGATCCACTTGATGTATGTTTTGGTGATTAACTTGCGGGTTCCGCCCATGAACCTATGCATAGGGGTTGGCACACGTTTTCGTCTTGACTCTCCGGTAGAAATTTTGGGGCACTCTTTGAAGTACTTTGTGTTGGTTTGAATAGATGGATCTGAGATTGTGTGATGCATATCGTATAATCATAGCCACGGATACTTGAGGTGACATTGGAGTATCTAGGTGACATTAGGGTTTTGGTTGATATGTGTCTTAAGGTGTTATTCTAGTACGAACTCTTGAATAGATCGATCCGAAAGAATAACTTTGAGGTGGTTTCGTACCCTGCAATAATCTCTTTGTTTGTTCTCTGCTATTAGTGACTTTGGAGTGAATCTTTGTTGCATGTTGAGGGATAGTTATATGATCCAATTATGTTATTATTGTTGAGAGAACTTGCACTAGTGAAAGTATGAAGCCTAGGCCATGTTTGAACACATTGCAATACCGTTTACGCTCACTCTTATCACTTGCTACCTTGCTGTTTTTATATTTTCAGTTTACAAAAACTTATATCTACCATCCATATTGCACTTGTATCACCATCTCTTCACCGAACTAGTGCACCTATACGATTTACCATTGTATTGGGTGTGTTGGGGACACAAGAAACTCTTTGTTATTTGGTTGCAGGGTTGCTTGAGAGAGACCATCTTCATCCTATGCCTCCCACGGATTGATAAACCTTAGGTCATCCACTTGAGGGAAATTTGCTACTGTCCTACAAACCTCTGCACTTGGAGGCCCAACAACGTCTACAAGAAGAAGGTTGTGTAGTAGACATCAAGCTCTTTTCTGGCGCCATTGTCGGGGAGGCTAGGTAAGCGGCACTCACACCCCGTCAACTAAGCTCTTTTCTGGCGCCGTTGCCGGGGAGGTGAGTGCTTGAAGGTATATCTTTAGATCTTGCAATCGAATCTTTTTGTTTCTTGTTTTATCACTAGTTTAGTCTATAAAAGAAAACTAAAAAATGGAATTAAGGGTGCCTCATATGCTTCATCTTTTTAATATCTTTCGTGAAAATGATGGGAAGGAAAATTGTGCTCAAGTACTAGAAGAAGAATTACATAGAATGCATAGCATAAAATATGTGAATGATGAGCATGATTGCAATGTTGTTAGTATGAATTCTTTGAATACCCATGATGCTAATGATATGCAAAGCCACAAGCTTGGGGATGCTATGTTTGATGAAGATGATATTTTTTGTCCCCCAAGTTTTGATGAGCAAATTTATTATGATGAAAGCATGCCTCCTATTTATGATCATTATATTGATGAAAGTGGATTTGAAGATGTCATGACTTTATTTAGTGATGAATCCACTATTTCGGAAGAGGTTCCAATTGATTATGACAACAAAGTTGCTATCTATGATGATTATTGTGATGACGTGTATGCTATAAAGAATAATGATAACCATGAAACTTGTCATCATGATTTGAATTTTCAATTGGATTATGCTTTACATGATAGTTATTTTGTTGAGTTTGCTCCCACTACTATTGATGAGAAGAATTTTGCTTATGTGGAGAGTAGTAAAATTTCTGTGCAAGTAGATCATGAAAAGAATGCTTTAGGTGCTGGTTATGTTGTTTAATTCATTCATGATGCTACTGAAATTATTATGAGGGAGGAATATATGCTTGTAGGAATTGCAATAATATCAAGTTTCCTCTCTATGTGCTTAAAATTTCGAAGTTATGCTCGTTTTGCCTTCCTATGCTAGTTGATTATTGTTCCCATAAGTTGTTTGCTCACAAAATCCCTATGCATAGGAAATGGGTTAGACTTAAATGTGCTAGTCATATTCTTCATGATGCTCGCTTTATGTTTCAATTCTTATCTTTTATGTGAGCATCATTGAAATCATCATGCCTAGCTAGGGGCGTTAAACGTTAGCGCTTGTCGGAAGGCATCCCCTCTTTCGTCTTCGTCCATCGGTAACTTTACTTGGAGCTATATTTTTATTCACCACATGATATGTGTTTTTCTTGGAGCGTTATGTCATTTTATTTTGTTTTGCTTGCTGTTTGAATAAAGTATCAAGATCTGAAATTCTTAAATGAGAGAGAGTCTTCACAAAGCTACATAATTATTTAACTACTCATTGATCTTCACTTATATCTTTTTGGAGTAGTTTGTCATTTACTCGTGCGCTTCACTTATATCCTATGAGTAAATGGTTGAATGATTTGAATGTCATAAATCTGAAATTATATATGTTTCATATGCTTATCCCATGGGGAGTAATGACTTCACATATAAGAAGTAGAGGTGGTAAATTTATTGAAGGTTAGCAAACATTGTATTGGTCACTTGAACAATTCATGAAAGAATATTGAAGGAAGAGAGATTTCACATATAAATATACTATCTTGGACATCTTCTATGATTGTGAGCCCCATTAATTTTTTTCAAACCTGAGCAAATTAGTTGAAGTTGGACAAGGAAGACAACATAATGAGTTATGCTTGGGTATATTTGTATAGAAGTTATATTGTTATGGATCCTCTAACATGTGGTGCTTGCTTTTTAGAATCCTTTGCTAGCCAAAATATCTGTACTAAGCGGGAATACTGCTTGTGCATCCAAAATCCTTGAACCAAGTTCCTTCCATGAGTGTCCACCATATCTACCTATATGCGGTATTTACCTGCCGTTCCAAGTAAATTTGCATGTGCCAAACTCTAAACCTTCAAATAATAATCTGCTTTGTATGCCCGAATCGCTCATGTAGCGACTAGGGGCTGTCAGTATCTTCCATGCTAGGTGGGTTAATCTCACGATGAGTCGACTCCGCTCATCATTCACGAGAAAATGGCCGGTAACTAGGATGCCCAGTCCTATGATCAAAAGATCAAAAACAAATTCGCAATTAATTTAAACAAAACTCCCCCAGGAATGTTGAAAGTTGGACGGCACCCATTGTTTCAAACAAGCCGTGGAGTGTGAATGTTGGTGGAGGGGGAGTAAAAACTTTACCTTTCTGCGTGGGAACCGCCTATAATGTATCTAGTATGGAAGATATTGGGAACTCTTGGTCGTTATGTTGACAATGAAAGCATACCTCTCAAAATTATTTTCATCTCTGTTTTTGCTTCGAGCTCTGGCACCTCTGCAAATCCCTGCTTCCCTCTGCGAAGGGCTTATCTTTTACTTTTATGCAAGAGTCAGTAGTATTCCTTCTCATTCCAACCTACTCTTTAGTTGGCAAGCATCATGTGATGGAAAGATCTGAGCATATATGGCCATTCAAATATATTTCATCATGAATTATTATTGTTGACAATTATCTATATGATGAATAAGTTGGGAGGCGAAACATTAAGCCCCTATCTTTCTCTGTGTTCGATGGATGCTATTTGTTCTAAAAATATGCTTTGAGTGGTAGCAATCATGGAAGACTATATGATAGTTGAGTATGTGGGATTTGCTAAATCAAAGCTCTGACATAGACTCTTCCTGAAAATAAGATGAATTATAATTGTTTGATGACTAATAACACGGATTGTTAGTTTCAAGAAAGTTTATGATCTATACTTTAACATGTGAATAGTTTGTTACTTGATCATGCAAAGTTCTATGAGTTGAGGTACTGTTATGACATATAATGATGCTAGAAAAGGTGATTGAAATTATCATTGATCAAACTTGTGCGCCTGCTAGCATTCACACTTCATAAATTATTTCTTTTATCATTTACCTACTCGAGGACGAGCAGGAATTAAGCTTGGGGATGCTGATACGTCTCCAACGTATCTATAATTTATGAAGTATTCATGCTATTATATTATCCATCTTGGATGTTTAATGGGCTTTACTATGCACTTTTATATTATTTTTGGGACTAACTTATTAACCCAGTGCCAGTTTCTGTTTTTCTCATTGTTTCAGTGTTTCGCAGAAAAGGAATATCAAACAGAGTCCAAACGGAATGAAACCTTCAGGAGAGTTATTTTTGGAACGGAAGAAATCCAGAAGACTTGGAGTGTACGTAAGGGAAGCAACAAGGAAGGCACGAGGCAGGGGGGCGTGCCCTCCACCCTCGTGGGCCCCTTGTGGCTCCCTTGACCAACTTCTTTCGCCTATATATGTCCATATACCCTAAGAACATCGGGGAACAGAATAGATCTGGAGTTCCGCCGCCGCAAGCCTCTGTAGCCACCAAAAACCAATCGGGACCCTATTCCGGCACCCTGTCGGAGGGGGGATCCCTCATCATCCCGGTGCTCTCCATGACGAGGAGGGAGTAGTTCACCCTCGGGGCTGAGGGTATGTACCAGTAGCTATGTGTTGGATCTCTCTCTCTCGTGTTCTTGATTGGGCACGATCTTTGTCGGATGTGGGGTTCCGGCAAACCCTTAAGGTTCGAACACTGGGGTGCGCGCGAAGTCTTTCCCCCTACCGATCTACGCCCTAGCTCGCTAAGATCTCGTGGACGAACTCGACGAACTCGCAACACAGAAAGACACGAGATTTATACTGGTTCGGGCCACCGTTGTGGTGTAATACCCTACTCCAGTGTGGTGGTGGTGGATTGCCTCTTGGGCTGGTGATGAATAGTACACAGGGAATAACAACCTCCTGAGGTTGAGGTGTTCTTGTGCTTGGTGTCTTAGCGGGTGAAAGCTGGGTGAACTGCTCGATCGGATCAGATGGGATCCAGCAGAGATGAGGTGTGATCAGATGCCCCTACTGTGGTGGCTAGCTCTACTTATATAGGCCCTGGTCCTCTTCCCAAATATTGAGCGGGAAGGGAGCCAACAACGGCGGGCAAATTTGAAGGGGGACAGCTAGTACGAGCTATCCTGACAAAAGTGGTCTTCGCCTGCGAAAGGCTCTGGTGGTGACGCCGTCTTGGGCTCCACGATGACCTCCGTCTTGCTGTCCTCCTGGTCTTGGTCTCGTTGCACCGATATAGCAACCTTTGTCTGATGCCTCGGTACTCCTCGCCCGCTGGCCTTCTTAGCACCAAAGAGGAAACAAGGACGCTGCGCGCGCTGGCGCCCGCCTGGTGTCGATCGTCATGGCTCACGTCGCGAAGGCCTCGTGAGGCTTGCCCCGCCTTGATATCTCCGCTCCTCGTGAGCCTGCCTGACTAGGCCACTCCTGAGGAGATCTTGCGTTGTCCGCCTCGCGAGGCTTGGCCCCTCGCGAGGGTCTTGGATGCCTTGTTGATGAAGATGGGCCGTACGGCCTGCTGGCTTAGCCACGCCGCGGGCCACAGGCAGGCAAGTCTGGGGACCCCCGTTCCTAGAACGCCGACAGTAGCCCCCGGCCCAAGGTGCGCTCGGGATTGGCTTCGCGGCAAAGCCAAGGGTCAAGTGCGCAGCACCGCGGGCCCCAAAAGCCTGCGGCCTCGGTTGACGCGTGGCAGTTGATTGGACGTGGGCGTCTCCGCTTCCCCACGCTGCCTCGGCAACTGCCTGACCAGACAAAAGGTTGGCGCTGGCAGTACTTGCCTTCATTGCTTCTTCCTCGCCTCGCTCCAGATCCCCTTTCTTGCTCCTCGCCACCACCACCTCCAGATCCGTTCCAATCTTATCCTGTATCCGCAATCCATGGCACCGCGCAAGGTCAAGACTTCCTCAGCACCGGCTTGGTACGAGCCGGCCCTTGAGGCGCCCACCGTCACGGAGAAGAGCCTCGCCTCCGTGCGCCTGCTGACGGCGGGTGAGAGAAATGAGTGGGGGAGACCGAGCTCCGGCTTGCCTCCGACGTGCCGGAGCCCGAGGAAAGCACCTTCTTCCCCTTCATCTCGAGCAGCGTTGCCATTGGGTTGGTTCCTCCCTTCTTTGATTTCTTTTATCAAGTCCTCGACCACTACGGTCTGCAGGCGTTGCGTCTCCATCCCAACTCTGTCCTCCTCCTGTCCATCTTCGCCTACTACTGTGAGGCGTACCTGGGCGTGATGCCGTCTGTGGCGCTCCTGCGCCATTTCTTCTTCCTCTGTGTCAGCGAGACGCACATCTCCGGATGCGCTAATTTCATCGCATGCGGCAAGGCCAACTCGATCTCGAGCACCGGGAAGAGGGCCGACAACATTCGATCCAAATG
Organism: Triticum aestivum; assembly: GCF_018294505.1. NCBI lineage: Eukaryota > Viridiplantae > Streptophyta > Magnoliopsida > Poales > Poaceae > Triticum > Triticum aestivum. Next base: position 204,277,383 of record NC_057796.1, on the reverse strand, counting down.
GGTCATCATGGACGCCAAGCGCGCCGACCCACGTCTGGCGTTTCCAACGGCGGCACCCTCTTCGAACGGGGGGTGGCCCAAGGCGGAGCTCGCCGATGAGCGGGCATCGTTAGTGTTGGGGAAGATGATCACCGACTTGAAGCCGGGCAACACGAGGGCGGCCAAGGTGACGGGGGTCATGCTCCTGAGGGAGTTCTTGACGCTGCGAGTTGCACCACTCCAGGCGCGCGCGTGCCCCCTGTGGGAGCTTGAAGAAGAGGGAAACAAGACCCGCCTGAGGCCAGGGGCCTTGCCTGACGATGAATTGGCCGATGTTCTGCGCCTCATAGTTGGGGACAACCAGGAGTACCCGCCAAGCGCCTTCGTGCCCATGTTCCAACGCTGGGACCGGGAGGAATTCGTCGCCTCCAGGCCGACCTTTGACGCGCGCGGGCTGGTGCCGCCGACGCTCCCAGGGGCTCCTGCGGCGCCGAAACCGGTGGAGGTGTCCTCTGACGAGTCCCGCGGGGAGGGGGAAGAGGAGGTGGACTCGGAGAAGACTCTGGAAGAGGTGGGGGAGACTTCCCCTCTGAGCAAGGCCGAGATCCTCCGCGCCCTTCCTGACGATGCCGAGGCCGACACCCGCCAAGGGGAGAGAGAGCAGCCCCTCATCCCTTCGAGGGGTAGGTCGTCGCTGGTGCCTCTCGACGCCGCCTCCGTCCCGTCACCTTTTGGGGCTGGCTCCGGTTCTGCTTCCGCACCGCCTGCCGCCGCCGGAACTCGAACACCCACTCCTCAGGTCCCGATGTTGTCAGGCTTCAAGCTCCCCAAGCGGAAGTATGTTGCGGTGGACCAGTAAGTGTCTTAAGCTTCGCCTTGTCCCTGTTTGTACTTGTCATTTCCTGATGCTCGCCCTTGGTTGATCAGGCCGACATCTTCGGCGAAGAAGAGGAAGGAGGATACGGCGGCCGTGCCTCCCTCCGCAGAGAAAGGAGGCAGCAGCGACCGCATCTCCCCAGCCCGGTCGTCCTCGCGGGGCCAAGAGGAACATCGCCGCATGGAATCAGCCCCCATGGCCCCGCTGGCTCCGGAGGTGCCGGCGCTTGGCGCGGCTGATGAGGTCCCAGCGGCTCCAGAACCCGTGATCTCCCAGGCCCTGGTGATGATGTCGGCTCCTCTCACTGCTACACCTCCACTCCCAGGTTCTTCTACTCCCGCTGCTATTCTGGAACGTGCTCTTTCGGAGATGACCCAGCTGCAGGCGGATCTCCTGGGCGCGGACCCACGCCTTGTGGCCGGGCGCCTGGAGCTGGCCTCAGGCTGGCTCCACTCCGACTTGGCGGTTCGCGCGGCGCTGGGCCAGGCCGCTGCGGCTTCTAAGAAGGAGAAGCAGAGTGCCGCCAACGCCGCAGCCGATCGTGAGATGGCGCTGACAGACGCCAAGGCCGCCCGTGACCGCTGCCGGGTGCTGGAGGACGAGTTGCAGAGTCTGCGCGACAAGCACGCCGAGGAAGCACGCTGCCACCAAGCGAAGGAGGAGGAGATGAAGGCCTGGGAGGACACCGTCAAGAACCGTGATGCTGAGCTGGCGGAGTTGGGGAGGACGCAGGCTGCTGAGCGCATCCGGTTGGAAGAGCTGGAGCGGAAGGCGAAGACGAGGGAGGCCGATCTCGACGCCAAGGCGCGAGTCTTGACCGAAGAACGCGCGGCTTTTGCCGACCTCGAGAAGAGATCTCGCAAGGCACTGAAGATGCTCTACGAGCACGGCCTGGAGAAGTCGCTGGCTACTGCTGAGGACGGCCCTGCCCGGCTGCTTCCTCTCTTGGTGAAGGCGCTCGAGGAAGCCGTTGATGGCGTTGGTCCCATGGCGGAGGCGGAAGCTCGCGTCCTGTCTTCAGCCGCATTGACCCGCGTCTTCAGCCACCTGCACCTTCGTGACCCCAACGCTTGTCTTGACGAGCTACTGGAGCCTGTGGCTGAAGAACAATGTGAGGCCGCCGCCGCAGCCGTGCAAGGTCAAGCGGAGGCCTTGCTAAAGAAGTTCCGCGGATTCGTCTCTGCTCCTCTGTCCGGCGAGGTCGCCGATCCTGCAGCTGGTGGTGAAGGTGAAGACAACATCGCTCACGAAGTAGCACCTTCCGTGGGTGATGGCAGTGCCCGGGAGTGACCTACGGCTATTCTCCCGTTTTGTTCCTGCAACATGCATTAGGCCTCGTGGAGGCGTTTAGACTTTTCATTTGATATCGTGAGGACAATGTGTTTGTAATATTTGCTTCGAGATTTTGCGATTTCCTTCCTATTTGCTTTGCATTCTGTGTCGGCAGAGCCCGGCCCTGCGCATACCTCAACCGCCATTGGGCCGACCGGAGACCAGGACGGACCAAGGAGTGAAGGGCTACGTGACCAGTTAGGCTCCTGAGTCGCGATGCTCAGGAGTCCCCCTTGACGCGCAAACAGCTTATAGGGAGAGTTCGCGAGGATAGATGAATGTTCTACGTCGGCAGAGCCCGGCCCCGCGCATACCTCAACCGCCATTGGGCCGACCGGAGACCAGGACGGACCAAGGAGTGAGGGGCTACGTGACCAGTTAGGCTCCTGAGTCGCGATGCTCAGGAGTCCCCCTTGACGTGCAAACAATTTCCATACCTGCCCTCGCCGAGGCCTCGGGAGGGGCGCGCGACGCCCAGGTCCGGGAGACCTGGTTGGGTGGCGTGCGCTTGGGTGTGACCCGAGCGCAGCTCCCGTGCCCAGCCCCCTCGCGTGGCTCTCCCGAAGGGAGGCGTTGCGATGACGCTGGACGCTGAGCTCTGGGCTCCCTGAGGTTGGTACGACCGTGGGGCCGCCCTCAGTTGTTTATCACCAGCGCGGAGCATAGTGCTTCCGCTTGTGCACGGGCATAGCCGCTCCTCGGCAGTGTCGACGGCCAGCGCGGAGCATGGTGCTTCCACTTGTGCGTGGGATGGGGGGCCCCTCCGGGAGGAGCCCCCGGGGCGTGTACAGCCCCGCCCTGACACGTGGCTTGCACGGCAGGGCTGCGAGGTGTATGTGGGCACTCGTGAGCCAGCGCGAGACTCACGAGGCCCTACCTCAAGGCGGGTTGCGCCTGGTCTTGAGTCTTGGTGACTGTATATTCCTGCAAGGCGATTAGATGCAAGCACTCTACGTCCTCAGGTCCCGGCCCTCGAGCGAGCTCAGCCGCCGCTGGTATGCCAGGTCGTGATGCTGTGGTCAAGGCCAGGGGTGAGGGCTGGAGAGCCAGTAAGAGCTCCTGAGTCGCGATGCTCAGGAGCCCCCCTTTTAACGCGCAAGCGAATTGCATAGAATGAACAGACCCGTGGTGGGCGGCGATCGAGAGGCGACAGCCGTGGGCCGGTTAAGTATGGAAAGCAGATCAGCTTAGGTAAATGCAGGAAGATACATGCCACTGGGTCCGGCCCGAGCGGCTTGGGGATGATGCAGCCCGAGGGACGCCCCCAGCAAGGTAAGCTAAAGACATAAGCAAAAGGGATACATGCCACAGGGACGGACCCATGTGGCCTGGGAATGATGCAGCCCGAGGGGTGCTCCTAGCTAAACGAGCTTGGAAGATGTCGCCTGGTTCTGTAGACGAAGTAGAGTTGGTGCAGCTGAAGACATGCGTCGAAGGAGTGACTCTTCATGAGCCACCGGAGCCCTGAGCCTCGGGAGGCTCTGGGGGCTCGGGAGGTTCCCTGAAGACCGTCTCCATTTCCTCCAGGACGGTGTGGTACCTGGCCTCCTGAGCCGCCAGGACACGCCGCATGTTGCGGAGATAGGATGATGCCACGCTCGGCAAGCCGAAAGGCATGCGAACGTAGCTGTGTGGCGGGCCCTCGCAGCGGCCCGCACGCGAAGGGCAGAAGCACTCCTGAGATGCGGCCCTGTTGAGCCCTGGGACGTCGATGCAGACACGCAGCCCAGCATCCTCGCCAGGATGGGGAGCTGCGCCTCGTGAGCGGCTGTCGCCTTGCATGGCTCTTGCGTCTTGCAGTTCCTGAGTGGTCTTGGCGATGAACTCCTGAGTGGTGGGCACTCCTTGCCCTGTGCTCTCCTGAAGGAAATGTGCCGTGAAACACGCCTCCAAGTGGTGCCCAAGCGCCTCCCTCGTGAGGTTGGCGAGGTCTGAGGCCCTCCAGAAGAGAGCCCCCGAGCCCTTCCCGAGGAGGGCGCTGGGCGCGCCTTCCTATGCGATGGAGGGAGGCGCCCCTGGGATGGACGCTGATCCTGATGAGGCTCCTGCCGCGACGCCATCCTCCTGAGGTCCTACGCGGCGCAGCTGCTTCTTCTTGGGGATGGCCTCCGGAGGGCCCTCACTTCTGCTGTCGGGATCGTTGATTGCTGCAGCTTGGAAGGCGCGCTCGAGGGAGCACACTGCATCTCTCTCTTCACATGGGACCGTGATGATTCCGCCGCTTCCCGGCATCTTGAGGACGTTGTAGCCATGGTGGGTGACTGCCATGAACTTGGCCATGGCCGGATACCCAAGGATGGCGTTGTACGGCAGGCGGATGTGCGCGACGTCGAAGTTGATGAGCTCGGTGCGGTAGTTCTTGCACTCCCCGAAGGTGACAGGCAGGCGGACCTGCCCTATCGGTGTGGTGGAACTGTCGGTCACTCCTGAGAACGGTTTGGTTGGCTGGAGCTGCTCATACGGCACTTGGAGGTTGTCAAACGTGTCAACGGACAGGACGTTGAGCCCTGCGCCGCCGTCGATGAGGGTCTTGGTAACCTGCACATTGCTGATGACCGGGGAACACAACATCGGGAGGGTGTCGGCGGTGGCCGCGCACTTGAGCTGATCTGCCGAGTTGAAAGTGATGGCGCATTGGGACCACTTGAGCGGGCGCGTGGCTTCGATCTTGGGGAGCACCGCGTTCACCTTGCGAGCGAACTGTTTGAAGATGCACTGAGAGGCTGGGGCCTAGGTGCCGCCAAAGATGCATGCGATTGCACGCGGCTCCTGGAAGCCCCCAGCCCCCTCGTCCTGATGGTGGTCATCGTTCCTTCTTGGTGGCGGCAGCGGGGGAAGACCGGCGTTGCCTTGGGGGAGATCCTCACGAGGCTGGTCCCTCCAGGCCCCCTCGCGAGGATGGTCCTGCCAGCGGTCCTCACGAGGCCCGTCGCGCCACTCCTGGCGCGGGCCACGGTCGTCCCAGCGTCCACCTCCACGGCGTCCTCCACGCCCGTAGCCCCAGTCGCTGCGCTCGGGGCGTCGACCGAAGCGTCCTTCTCGTATGGCTCTGAGCTCTTGACAGTCGCTGGTGTTGTGGGTGTTCAGGTTGTGGAAGGCGCAGAACGGTCGGCTGTTCTTGGATGACTCGGGCTGATCTCTGCCCCACTTGGTGTCGAGCTCCGCTGCTAGCACTGTTGCTTCCTTGCGCTTCACGTCCTTGGCCTTGGCTTTCTTCTCCTCTGCGCCCGCAGCTGGCAGCTCGAGGAGGGAGAGGCGCCCCTCCTCAGCTCTTGCACACTTGGTCGCCAGGTTGAACAGCTCCTGGGATGTGCACAACTCCTCATGGATAGCGAGCTCTTCCTTCATCTTGACGTCGCGGACGCCGTCAGAGAACGCGGAGATGATGGCCTCGTCCGTAACCTTGGGGATCTTGAGGCGGGTGTTTTTGAAGCGCTGGATGTACTTCTGGAGGGTCTCTCCTGGTTGTTGCTTGATGCGGCGCATGTCACCCGCGGCCGGAGGACGGTCGCGAGTGCCCTGGAAGTTGGCGACGAAGCGGTCGCGGATCTCGTCCCAGGAGGAGATCGAGCCGTGTTGCAGGTTCAGGAGCCAGGAGCAGGCTCCATCCTTGAGAGCCATGGGAAACCAGTTCGCCATGACTTTCTCATCGCCGTTGGCTGCTTCGATGCTCAGCTCATAGAGTTGCAGGAACTCTGCGGGGTCGGCGGTGCCGTCGTAGCGAGGAGGCAGATCCGGCTTGAACTTGCCTGGCCAGGTGATGCTACGCAGCTCGGGGGTGAAGGCGCGGCAGGCAGCCGTGGTTGCTGGGGCCCGCTTTGGAGGTGGAGCTTGGTCTTGGCGAGGCCCGCGCGGTGCCGCTGCGGGCGGCGCGCAGTCTTGACGAGGCGGCGCGGGGAGCGCAGGTGCAGCTTCTCGCGGTCGCGGGATTTCTTGGCAGCTTCTCTCTTCACGCGCGGGCACCGGGCGTGGTGGATCGTGTCGCGGAACCGTGCGCCTTGGTGCCAAGGCACCGTCTTGAGGCAGTGGTGGTGGAGGCGCGCCATGGGTCTCGTTGCCCATGGCTGGCTGAGGGTGAGGCAGAGAGAGGGACGGCGCCAGGGAGCCCCCTGCGGCGCGGACGAGCTCGGCGACGCGATCGAGCCACTCCTCGTAGAGGTCATCGACTGGGCGGTAGCGTAGGAGTTCGTTTGCCGCGAGGAGCGCGGCCCGCGCCTCCATGGGAGCACGGCGCGCGTGCGACGAAGAACCGGCCGTGGTCAGCGATGGAGTGGCGGTGTGGCTGTCCTGCCGTACCGATGGATGCAGCGAGGACGCCTGCTGCTCGTTCCCCGCCGATCCGGTGGCAGCATTGGCGGCGGGAGACGGAGAACGACGAGGTGGCCCGCCGACGGGAGCCGTCTGAGCAACACGGGCGGTGAGGGCAGCCCGACGCTCAGCTCGAGCACGGCGAGCATCTGCCATGGAGACGACAGAGCGACGGAGCGACTGATCGATGAGAGGGAGGCTACGGCGCACCCCTACCTGGCGCGCCAAATGTCGGATGTGGGGTTCCGGCAAACCCTTAAGGTTCGAACACTGGGGTGCGCGCGAAGTCTTCCCCCCACCGATCTACGCCCTAGCTCGCTAAGATCTCGTGGACGAACTCGACGAACTCGCAACACTGAAAGACACGAGATTTATACTGGTTCGGGCCACCGTTGTGGTGTAATACCCAACTCCAGTGTGGTGGTGGTGGATTGCCTCTTGGGCTGGTGATGAACAGTACAGAGGGAAGAACAGCCTCCTGAGGTTGAGGTGTTCTTGTGCTTGGTGTCTTAGCGGGTGAGAGCTGGGTGAACTGCTCGATCGAACCAGATGGGATCCAGCCGAGATGAGGTGTGATCAGATGCCCCTACTGTGGCGGCTAGCTCTACTTATATAGGCCCTGGTCCTCTTCCCAAATATTGAGCGGGAAGGGAGCCAACAACGGCGGGCAAATTTGAAGGGGGACAGCTAGTACAAGCTATCCTGACAAAAGTGGTCTTCGCCTGCGAAAGGCTCTGGTGGCGATGCCGTCTTGGGCTCCATGATGACCTCCCTCTTGCTGTCCTCCTAGTCTTGGTCTCGTTGCACCGATATAGCAACCTTTGCCTGATGCCTCGGTACTCCTCGCCTGCGCTGGCCTTCTTAGCACCAAAGAGGAAACAAGGACAAAGCGCGTGCTGGCGCCCGCCTCGTGTCGATTGTCACGGCTCACGTCACGAAGGCCTCGTGAGGCTTGCCCCGCCTTTATATCTCCGCTCCTCGTGAGCCTGCCTGACTAGGCCACTCCTGAGGAGGTGTTGCGTTGTCCGCCTCGCGAGGCTTGGCCCCTCGCGAGGGTCTTGGATGCCTTGTTGATGAAGATGGGCCGTATGGCCTGCTGGCTTAGCCACGCCGCGGGCCGCAGGCAGGCAAGTCTGGGGACCCCCGTTCCCGGAACGCCGACAATCTTGATGTATCGCGAGCTTTGCTGTTATAGTTGGATCTTATGATGTTTCTCCCCCTCTACTCTCTTGTAATGGATTGAGTTTTCCCTTTGAACTTATCTTATCGGATTGAGTCTTTAAGGATTTGAGAACACTTGATGTATGTCTTGCCGTGCTTATCTGTGGTGACAATGGGATATCACGTGATCCACTTGATGTATGTTTTGGTGATCAACTTGCGGGTTCCGCCCATGAACCTATGCATAGGGGTTGGCACACGTTTTCGTCTTGACTCTCCGGTAGAAACTTTGGGGCACTCTTTGAAGTACTTTGTGTTGGTTTGAATAGATGAATCTGAGATTGTGTGATGCATATCGTATAATCATACCCACGGATACTTGAGGTGACATTGGAGTATCTAGGTGACATTAGGGTTTTGGTTGATATGTGTCTTAAGGTGTTATTCTAGTACGAACTCTTGAATAGATCGATGCGAAAGAATAACTTTGAGGTGGTTTCGTACCCTACAATAATTTCTTTGTTTGTTCTCCGCTATTAGTGACTTTGGAGTGACTCTTTGTTGCATGTTGAGGGATAGTTATATGATCCAATTATGTTATTATTGTTGAGAGAACTTGCACTAGTGAAAGTATGAACCCTAGGCCTTGTTTCAACACATTGCAATACCGTTTACGCTCACTCTTATCACTTTCTACCTTACTGTTTTTATATTTTCAGTTTACAAAAACTTATATCTACCATCCATATTGCACTTGTATCACCATCTCTTCGCCGAACTAGTGCACCTATACAATTTACCATTGTATTGGGTGTGTTGGGGACACAAGAGACTCTTTGTTATTTGGTTGCAGGGTTGCTTGAGAGAGACCATCTTCATCCTACGCCTCCCACAGATTGATAAACCTTAGGTCATCCACTTGAGGGAAATTTGCTACTGTCCTACAAACCTATGCACTTGGAGGCCCAACAACGTCTACAAGAAGAAGGTTGCGTAGTAGACATCATGGACTTGCCTAAAGGCTCCGATACGTGACCCTTCCTGAAAAGATGATGAATTGTAGTTGCAAAGTTGACTGAGAACATAGTTTGTTGGTTTCTAATAGAGTTTATGCTCTATACTTCAATTGTGTGATGAATTGTTACTTACTCATGGGAAGTCTATGATAAAATTTCTATGATAAAAGTCTTATGTTTAAATTTGTTGTTATTATAATAATCTACATGATGCTTCTATGTCCGTATTTTGTTTTTATCGACACCTCTCTCTCTCTAAGCATGTGGACATGTTTTTTTTATTTCGGTTTTCGCTTGAGGACAAGCGAGGTCTAAGCTTGGGGGAGTTGATACGTCAATTTTGCATCATGTTTTTCTACTGTTATTTATGATGTTTTTATGCATAATAATTCTCTTTGGAGTAATTCTAATGCCTTTTCTCTCAAAATTTGCAAGGTACACACAAAGAGGGAGAATTCCGGCAGCTGGAAATCTGGACTTGGAAAAGCCACGTCAGGCCACCTATTCTGCACAACTCCAAACAAGTTGAAACTTCACGAAGAATTTTTAGGAATATTTGAAGAATACTGGAGCAAATAAGTACCAGCGGGGGCCCACCAGGTGGGCACAACCCACTTGGGCGCGCCAGGGAGCCCAGGCGCGCCCTGGTGGGTTGTGCTCACCCAGGCGCACCTCTGGTGCCCATCTTCTGGTATATAAGTCATTTGGACCTAGAAAAAATTAAGGAGAGGACTTCCGGGACAGAGCGCTACCGTCTCGAGGCGGAACTTGGGCAGGAGCACTTTTGCCATCCGGCGGAGCGATTCCGCCGGGGGAACTTCCCTCCCGGAGGGGGAAATCATCGTCATCATCATCACCACCAACTCTCCCATCTTGGGGAGGGCAATCTCCATCAACATATTCAACAACACCATCTCCTCTGAAACTCTAGCTCATCTCTTGTGTTCAATCTTTGTACCGGAACTATAGATTGGTGCATGTGGGTGACTAGTAGTGTTGATTACATCTTGTAGTTGATTACTTATGGTTTATTTGGTGGAAGATTATATGTTCAGATCCAATATGCTATTTAATACCCCTCTGATCTTGAGCATGATTATCATTTGTGAGTAGTTACTTTTGTTCTTGAGGTCACGGGAGAAATCATGTTGCAAGTAATCATGTGAAGTTGATATGTGATCGACATTTTGATAGTATGTATGTTGTGATTCCCTTAGTGGTGTCATGTGAACGTCGACTACATGACACTTAACCATATTTGGGCCTAAGGGAATGCATTGTGGGGTAGTTATTAGATGATGGGTTGCGATAGTGACAGAAGCTTAAACCCTAGTTTATGCGCTATTCGGTAGGGGGTCGATTGGATCCAAAAGTTTAATGCTATGGTTAGAATTTATTCTTAATACTTTTCTCGTAGTTGCCGATGCTTGCGAGGGGGTTAATCATAAGTAGGAGGTTTGTTCAAGTAAGAACAGCACCTAAGCACCGGTCCACCCACATATCAAATTATCAAAGTAGTGAACACAAATCGAATCAACATGGTGAAAGTGACTAGATGAAATTCCCGTGTACCCTCAAGAACGCTTTGCTTACTATAAGAGACCGTTTTGGCCTGTCCTTTGCCTCAAAAGGATTGGGCTACCTTGCTGCACTTTTGTTACTATTATCGTTACTTGCTCGTTACAAATTATTTTGCTACCAAACTACTTTGTTACTTACAATTTCAGCACTTGCAGGCATTACCTTGCTGAAAACCGCTTGTCATTTCCTTCTGCTCCTCGTTGGGTTCGACACTCTTACTTATCGAAAAGAGCTACAATTGATACCCTATACTTGTGGGTCATCATTCTCCTACTGGATTGATACCTTGGTTTTCAAAATGAGGGAAATACTTATCTCTACTTTGCCGCATCACCCTTTCCTCTTCAAGGGAAAAACCAATGCAAGCTCAAGAAGTAGCAGGTAGAATTTCTGGCACCGTTGCCGGGGAGATCTACGCCAAGTCAAGACATACCAAGTACCCATCATAAACTCTCATCTCTTGCATTACATTATTCGCCATTCGTCTCTCGTTTCCCTCCCTCGCTTCTAGAATGATTTTTGAAAAACTTGCCTTTTCTTCGCCCCCCTTCCGTTCGTCTTCTTCATTTGCTTTTTGTGTGCTTGTGTGTTGGATTGCTTGGTTTGTCACGATGGCTCAAGAGAATACAAAGTTGTGTGATTTTTCCAACACCAATAATAAGGATTTTATTGGTACTCCGATTGCTCCCGCTACTAGTGCGGAATCTTGTGAAATTAATGCCGCTTTGCTGAATCTTGTTATGAAAGATCACTTTTTCGGTCTTCCTAGTGAGAATGCCGCTTCCCATCTAAACAATTTCGTTGATTTGTGTGATATGCAAAAGAAAAAATATATGGATAATGAGATTGTTAAATTGAAGCTATTTTCGTTCTCGCTACGAGATCATGCTAAAACTTGGTTTTCATCTTTGCCTTAAAATAGTATTGATTCATGGAATAAGTGTAAAGATGCTTTTATTTTCAAGTATTTTCCTCCCGCTAAAATCATCTCCCTTAGGAACGAGATTATGAATTTTAAGCAACTTGATCATGAACATGTTGCACAATCTTGGGAGAGGATGAAATTGATGATATGAAATTGCCCTACTCATGGTTTGAATTTGAGGATGATTATACAAAAATTTATGCTTGAATGAATTTTGCTTCTAGAAATATTTTAGATTTGGTCGCGGGAGGTACTTTTATGGAAATTACTTTAGGAGAAGCTACTAAACTCCTAGATAATATTATGGTTAATTATTCTCAATGGCATACTGAAAGATCTTCCACTATTAATTAAAAAAGTGCATGCGATTGAAGAGATTAATGTTTTGAGTGGAAAGATGGATGAACTTATGAAATTATTTGATAGCAAGAGCGCTTCTATTGATCCTAGTGATATGCCTTTGTCTACTTTGACTGGAAATAATAATGAATCTATGGGTGTGAATTTTGTTGGTAGGAATAATTTTGGTAACAACGCTTATAGAGGTAATTTTAATCCTAGGCCATTTCCTAGTAATTCCTCTAATAATTATGGTAATTTCTACAACAATTCTTATGGAAATTATAATAAGATGCCCTCCGATTTTTAGAATAGTGTTAAAGAATTTATGAGTTCGCAAAAGAATTTTAATTCTTTGATTGACCAAAAATTGCTTAAGATTGATGATTTGCCTAAGAACGTGGATAGAATTTCTCTTGATGTTGATTCTTTGAAACTTAGATCTATTCCACCCAAGCATGATATTAATGAGTCTCTCAAACCTATGAGAATTTCCATTGATGAGTGTAAAGAAAGAACCACTAAGATGCGTGCTAAACGAATTGGTTTGTAAAAGCGTGTTCTTCTAGTTTCCATGAAAATAATGATGAAGATCTTAAAGTGATTGATGTGACTCTTATTGAATCTTTCTTTTCCAATATAAATCTTGATAAATATGGGACTGGAGATGAGTCAACTTTAGTTAAAATGCGTCCCAATGATTCGGAGTTTTTAGATCTTGATGCAAAAATTGATAAAAGTGGGATTGGAGAGGTCAAAACTTTAAGTAGCAATGAACCCACTCTTTTTGGATGTCAAGGAATTTAATTATGATAATTGTTCTTTAATATATTGTATTTCCTTGTTGCAATCCATGTTGAATTCTCCTCATGCTTATAATCAAAACAAAGCTTTTACTAAACATATCATTGATGCTATGATGCAATCTTTTGAAGAAAAGCTTGAATTGGAAGTTTCTATCCCTAGCAAACTTTATGATGAGTGAGAACCTACTATTAAGATTAAGATTAAATATTATGAGTGCCATGCTTTGTGTGATTTGGGTGCTAGTGTTTCCACGATTCCAAAAACTTTATGTGATGTGCTAGGTTTCCGTGAATTTGATGATTGTTCTTTAAATTTGCATCTTGCGGATTCCACTATTAAGAAACCTATGGGAAGGATTAATGATGTTATTGTTGCAAATAGGAATTATGTGCCCATAGATTTCATTGTTCTTGATATAGATTGCACTGCTACTTGTCCTATTATTCTTGGTAGACCTTTCCTTAGAATGATTGGTGCAATTATTTATATGAAAGAAGGAAACATTAGATTTCAATTTTCATTAAGGAAGGGCATGGAACACTTTCCTAGAAAGAAAATTAAATTGCCATATGAATCTATTATGAGAGCCAGTTATGGATTGCATACCAAAGATGTTGATACCTAGATCTATTCGTGTTTTTATGCCTAACTAAGGGCGTTAAACAATTTTGTTTTTGTTTTTGCTTTTTAGGTCCTGTTTTGCATTAAATAATTCATCTAGCCTATGGTTAGATGTGGTTTCGTGTTTTACTTAGTGTTTGTGCCAAGTAAGACCTTCGGGATAGCTTACGGTGATAGTTGATTTCATCTTGCTGAAAAAAAGAAACTTTTGCGCTCAGGAAAACAATTCTCATTATTAGAAGAAGAGTGATTTTGATTTGATTATTTTTGCAGAAGATTAATAAACAAATTTCTTAGGTCGTCCTAATTTTTCAGAATTTTTGGAGTTACAGAAGTATTCGAGAGTTCCAGATTACTACAAACTGTTCTGTTTTTGACAAATTCTGTTTTTTATGTGTTGTTTGCTTATTTTGATGATTCTATGGGTAGTATCGGGGGTATGAACCATGGATAAGTTGGCATACATTAGATATTGCACCAATATGAATAAAGAATGAGTTCACAACAGTACCAAAAGTGGTGATTTATTTTCTTATACTAATGGAGCTTATGAGATCTTTTGTTGAGTTTTGTGTTGTGAAGTTTTCAAGTTTTGGGTAAGGATTTGATGGACTATGGAATAAGGAGTGGCAAGAGCCTAAGCTTGGGGATGCCCCGGAAGGCATCCCCTCTTTCATCTTCATCTATCGGTAACTTTACTTGAGGCTATATTTTTATTCACCACTTGCAAGTAATCGTGAAGGGATTGACAACCCTTTTATCGCGTTGGGTGCAAGTTGTTTGATTGTTTGTGTAGGTATTCGGTGATTTGTGCGTTGTCTCCTACTGGATTGATATCTTGGTTCTCAAACTGAGGGAAATACTTATCTCTACTTTGCTGCATCACCCTTTCCTCTTTAAGTGAAAAACCAACGCAAGATCAAGAAGTAGCAGTAATCTTTTATATCTATCTCTATCAGATCTCATCCTTGCAAGTGACCGTGAAGGGATTGACAACCCCTTCACGTTGGGTGCAAGTGTTTGATTATTTGTGCAGGTGCATAGATTGGAGACTTGCGTGTACCTCCTACTGGATTGATACCTTGGTTCTCAAATTGAGGAAAATACTTATCTCTACTTTGCTATATCACCCTTGCCTCTTCAAGGGAAAAACCAACGCAAGCTCAAGAAGTAGCAGGGAACAACAGGTAGTGGGAGAGTGAACCACTGTATAGAGAGGGAGGAAGCTGATGGAGATGTTGATGAAGACCACCGAAAGAGAGGGCGAGAAAACCCCCTCTCCTTCTTCCTTGACCTCTCCCATAGATGGGGAGAGGTTTCCCCTTCTAGTCCTTGGCCTCCATGGCTCTCAGAGGGCGAGAGGCCCTCCGAGATAGGATCTAATCTCCCTCTTTGTCTTTCTCGACCGATCACCGTTTCTTAAGTAGGCGGAGATCCGTAACTCTGATCAGGCAGAATTTTTTACCGAATTTTTTTTATTTTAGGAGCTTTCTTGTGGCCGAAAAAGAGTCCCGACTGCCTTAAGGAGGATCCACACTGCCCGCGGTGCGGCCAGGGCGGGGGCAGTGCTATCCAGCCGCATCGGCACCTTGTGCACCCGAGGGGCCCATCTTCTCACTAGATTTTTTTTTCAAAAAATCAACTTTGTGGACTTTTGACCTAACCCCCCCCCCCCAAAAAAAGAAAACGGGAACTAGCTTTTAGCACTAGATTAATAAGTTAGTCGAAATGAAAGTGATATAAGTTGATGCCAAAAGTATGTAAAAATGATATAAATATTGCATGAAAGAATAAACCATTATAGATACATCGGGGACGTATCATTTACCATATTAAAATGGTGGGGTTTTTTTAGAAAAAAACTACAATTATCTCATGTGCCCATGGCAACTTCCTAAATTTACCATTTTCAGAGAATAAATTCTTTAACTTTGCCACCTTTTTTAAAAGAACAAAAATCATAAAATTTCCATGCCACCCATTACAAAGTTCATAAAATGGAAATGTTTTTTAGTGAATATTTTTTTCCTAATTTTGTCATATGCAATTTTATTATAGATACCATGGCAATTTACTAATTATAACATGTCATTTTTTTACTAATTAGAACATGGTAGTTTATCGTAGGTACCATGGCAATTTAATTATTTAGACCATGTCAATTTATTAATTAGACCACGGAACGTTTTATTTTCCAGTACATGGAAATTTTATTAATTACACCATGGCACATTTTATTAATTAGACCATGTTAGTTTATTTTTTGTAGCATGGAAATTTCTTTTCTTTAGAGATGGGAAATTTTATTAATTAGATCATGACAAATTTTAATTATTTGTCCCAACAAGTGGAAATTTATCAATTACACTTGTCTCATTTGTCCATGGCAAATTCGTAGATTTGTCATCCTTTCAAGGATAAATCCCCTAACTTTGCCATATTTTTTTGAAAACAAACAAAATTATTAAATTTGGCTTGTCCTCGATTACTAATTTTTCAAAATTTGAAATGTTTTTCCTAAATTTTCCATCTGCAATTTTATTATGGTTCCATGGCAATTTCACTCTTTAGACCTTTTTTTTTAATTACCATGGTGGCTTATTTGTAGCTACCATGGCAACTTTATTTTTCTAGACAATGATTGGACTGATCACATAGCAAATTTTACGGATTTTGTTTTCTCCAGGACATTGTAATTTACATACATAACCAATGAAACTCTTTATATGGAATCTATTTGTATTACTCAAATGGCAAATTTTGCGATGTTGTCACTAGTACTTTTTTTTGGCAAAGCCCCCTTTTTGTTGTGTTTTTACAGACCTGTATATCCTTCTATTATGCAATTTTTAAAACTTGGCAAATTGCCCCTTTTTTATGCTATATACATGTCCTAAGTCGGAGCATGGCAATTTTTATTGTTTGTAGATACCTTGGGACATTCATTGAATATACCATGTTATAAATTTAAATTAGAGGATTGCAGTTTTATGGATATAGCATGTCAATTTTTCTAATATAGAGCTTGGCAATGTAATGTTTCTCTGCCGTTTTATGCATCGGAACTTTTTAGTTTTAGTTTGATGACAATTTTCTCTTCAAAAAATGAGCCAATTGGGCTTACTCGGTTTTCTTTTCATGCGCGCTACAGAGAAATTGTTCCTACACAGCGCCCAGATCGCATGTCTTGTTCCGTGTCCTGCTAGGCGGCGATGCGAAGGCAGGCTTTGTACGGAAAGAATGCACTAAAGAGAAATCAGAAATTCATAGAAACACCATGGGTGGTGGGGACTGGGGGTGCCCAAAAATGCTACATGTACGAACAGTTACGGGGCTTTACAGACCCCTTTCAATTTACTAAACGTTCACCCCCTGATTTTCATGGGGTAGGCCCGCTTCCACAACTAACCCCAATCATTAACGGACACATTGAATCAGCCCCTGGGGGGTGCATGCGCTCTGCTCACTCGGGTGCCCGTGCAACACCTTCTCACACACGTACGTCAAGTCGTGGACAGTTAAATGTTTCAAAAAAAATCGTGGACAGTTAACGCGCGCGCGCGCCACGAAAGCGTCGTCGCTGCTCCACCGTTCACGCGCGCGCGCGCGGCCGGAGACCGACGGCGCTAAGGTACAAACGTACCACGGCGAGCGAACCAGCCCTCGACATGGCATTGTTCGAGTGGGAATCTGGTCGGCCTCTCCGGTGAATGAGTGCATCGTCGCGTCTCGTCCGCCTAAGGCACGATCGACGCGCGGGACACGATGCGATGAGAGATGCTGTTTGAGGCTGAGCCCGGCCGGTGCCGATTTAACCAAAGGTTCGTACGGCCAGGACAGGCCTTCCACGTCCACGAGCTTCGTACCACAGGCGTCCTGGGGGTGGGTTGCGGCAGCATCGTCGACCAAATCCGATCCGCTCCCGCCATCAGGTTGGAAGATTTTGCTGGGATCGTGTATATTAGAATCATAGAACGTTATCATTCTTGTGTCTTTCAAGACATATATATATAAGAGCAACTCCAATGAGGCGACCCATTTCGTCTGCGGTTGTTCGTTTGGATCGGTGCGGACACAAAAAGCGGCCTAACGCGCCGACCCAAACGGACGCGCGTCTGGATTTTGTCCGCGGGCGACCCATTCCCGGCCCATTTTTGAGCCGGCTTTGTATCGGCGCGGGCACGTCACGGACGCGCGCACGCTCACATACTCCTCTCCCTTGACCCGCTGGTCTGTGGCACATTGGCCTCCCGTCTCACCCTGCGGACAACAAGCAACCCTCCCGCCTCCTCCGTCGTAGACGCCGCCGCCCATTTTTTTCCGGCGACTCTTTCAGCTGCCGCCGCCCCTCCCCCCGTCGCCCTCCGCCGCCGTTTTGCCGCCGGGGAGCAAACTGCTTCCCACCGCCGCTTCTCCCACTGCACAGCCGCTCGCGACCAAGAAGCCGCCTCGCCGCCCCTGCCACATCCGACCGGCACGCTCGTCGGACGCCGTCACACTCGTCGGACGTCGGCAGGGCAGCTAGCTTGTCTGTGGGCGCCGCGACTCCCCTCGCCGGCCGTCTCCAACGTCGACGCCCGCAAGCTGTTCGACAGTTTGCCAAGGTACGAAATGGACTCCGCCGACGAGTTTTTTTTCCCCATAATTTCCTTTGCGACTCCGACGATTCATCATCCGACGACGAGGAGGAGATATTGGCTGCCGTGTTGGTCCATCACCACCTCAACAGCCAGCGGCCGTTGTTCCGTGGCTTCATTCCGGGCCACCTTCCGGCGTTGAATCGCAACTGAGAGAGCGGGTATTTCCTTCTCTGGAAGGACTACTTTGATACAACAAACCCGTTGTTCAAACATCACAAATTCCGCCGCCGGTTCCGTATGAGTAGACATGTTTTCAACCGTATTAGAGAGGGAGTGGTCGGCTATGATGACTACTTCGAGTGCAAAGAGGATGCCGTCGGCAAGATTAGTTTCTCCTCTTATCAGAAATGCACTGCCGCCATCTGAATGCTTGCATACAGAGTGCCCGGTGATCTCATTGACGAGTACATCCGTATGAGCGAGTCTACATGCCTAGAGTCCTTGTATAAGTTCTGCAAGGTTGTTATTGTTGTGTTTGGCCCTGAGTACTTGAGAGAGCCGACAGCTCAAGATACAGCCCGTTCGTTGGCGATGAATGCCACCAGGGGCTTTCTGGGGATGCTTGGCAGCATAGACTGCATGCACTGGGAGTGGAAGAACTGCCCTTCTGCTTGGCAAGGGCAGTATAAGGGATATGTCAGGGCTTGCACTGTCATACTAGGCGTCTCAAGATCTCTGGATCTGGCACTGTTTCTTTGGCATGGCTGGATCACACAATGATATCAACGTGCTTCAGCGCTCGCCGGTGTTTGCTAGGCTTGCAGAAGGCAACAGCCCACCGGTGAACTTTACTGTCAACGGCCACAACTACGACAAAGGGTACTATCTAGGTGATGGTATCTATCCTCAGTGGACCACTATTGTCAAGACAATACCCAATCCTGTCGGCGAGAAAAGGAAAAGATTTGCCCAAGAGCAAGAGAGTGCTAGAAAGGATGTCGAGCGTGCCTTTGGTGTTTTGCAATCTCGATGGGGCATCGTTCGGTATCCTGCTAATACCTGGAGCACGCAGAAACTATGGAAGGTGATGACTGCTTGTGTGATCATGCACAATATGATCGTAGAAGACGAGAGCCCGGAACGTCTGTACGATCAAGGCTTTCAGTTTCAGGGTGAGAATGTTGTGCCTGAGCATGGAGTAGCGGCAACATTTGAGCAGTTCACTCAATTTCATGAAGACATGCGTGATTGAGAAACTCACGTGCAACTGCAAAATGATTTGGTTGAGCATATGTGGGCTCATGTTGGCAACCAATAAATGTATCTTCTTTTATTCGTTTGTAAAACTATGTGAAACATTTTTATTTGTATTTGGCTTGTAAAACTATACTATTTATTTGGGCGGCCAGACTATTTGTCTTGTTAAACATTTTCATATGACAATATGTTGAATGCAAATCATGTAAAATTGGGCGGCCAGCCGGCCACGCCGGCACATATGGGTCGGCGCGTTGGGCGCGCTGCCGACCCATATCAAAAACAGGGCGGACGTCGGGCGGGCGGCTGACCCAAACGGACAAAAAGCGGACGAAATCGCCGTCCGTTTGGGTCGGCCCATTAGAGTTGCTCTAAGTAGATATTCTTTTCAAAATTCTTCGGATAATTCAATCGACTAGACAGAAATCAAAGTTCTTTGTTTCATCTGTCTTTTTTTTTAAGGATTGTTTCATCTATATTCAAACATAGGGGCTCAGTCTTTCGGAGGTGCTTATAGGGTAGGGTGTGCGTGTATGTGTTCATAGAAGTAAGTGTATGCGCGTGTATATGAGCGTTTGCATTTGTAATGTGTTCAAAAAAACATAGGGGCTCCAAGCTAAATGAAACACCAAAGACCGAAGCATCAAAGCTTGAAGATTGGTGAAACTACATGTCATATACGCAACAAAAAAGAAGAGTATGCGAGTACGGTGTTTCGGTGCCGAGGCTCATCTGCATTTGGTTAGAAAAAATCATAAAAAATACTAAAAAATTAAAAAAATTCCAAAAAAATAAGACGGTAGAAAATTTGATGCGTGAGGCCCGCTCCAAATTTCAAATCATTTGGACATCTGAAAAGCTCTCAGCAAAAAAGATAAATCGGGTCAAAATAGTTCATGAACAGTAAACCTTTTTAGTGACCCCCAATTTGTCCTTTTTTGTCGAGAGCTGCTCAGATATCCAAATCATATGAAAATTGAAGCGGACCTCACGCATCAAATTGTCTACGACACAAAAAAAATTGGAATTTGTTGAATTTTTCTACTAGTTTTTTTTAATTTTTTTATCAGCATGGGTGTAGATGAGCTCGGGTGCAGAAATGGATTTTCGATGCATTAGTCTATATATCTACTAACGACATCTCCAACGGGATCCCTAAAACAGACATGGTATTTGCCGCGGATCGATCTAGATTAGTATCTGGACATGGATACGGGAGCCGGCCATCCAACTATATATCTCATATGTCCACTAATATTAATTTAAATTAGCAGCCTTTCGCCAAATTGTGTATTTGAAGTAGAATGATTAGCACCTTCCGCCAATAAACTTTGGTCTTATTAGACCTTCCGCCAATAAACTTTGGTCCTAGTAGACCTTCCGCCATATTTAGTATCCATTCGTTATTGGCACTTTGGTTTTAGTAGTATTCCGTAAAATTGTGTAGTACAACAATTTTAAATTCCTTTACATTTCTTTATAGAGATTAATTAGTAGCCTTCCGCCATTTGGCACTTTGGTCTTAGTAGCCTTCCGATCAAATTGTGTAGCATGATTAGTAGCCTTTCCATAAAATACATGTTCAAATGGTCACTTGTTAAACAGCCTTCCGTCAAATACACGTGCTGATCATTCTTTTTTGCCAAACAATAACAGCCTTCCGCCAAATCCTGAGTGGACGGAGAGCAGAGGGGTACGTGGTGGTTTTTGAATGGCCAGCGGACGTCCGAACTTCCACAAAGCCTCACTAGTTTGTTTCTGATTTGCGGGAAGACGGGTACAAAACCTTGATGGATGGCAAAATGTATCCAAACAGCTTGGTTTGGACGAATGCGTGCAATTTGAGGGTCCTCTTTGACACTGGCGGAGCTTAGTGCAATCCTGCGGGGGCCACTGCCCCAGGTTTGGGTAAATTAGTGGGAAAAATTCAGTGGTCAACATAGATGAGAAGAAATAGTATGCTTGCCGCCCACCATTGATCCTTGTCAAGCTCCATCGCTGCACCTTGGAGATTTTCCTAATAAAGGAAGGTGATATTCTTAGCCCGTCATGCGTGTTTTGCAAAAAGGTCCTTCCCCTTTTTAGAATCTACCTGGAGTCCTAACAAACGCACCTCTGCCCACAATTTCTCTTGGTTGCACTGTTGCACGAACTATTGGACAGAAAGCTTAAGTTTGGGCCATGCAAAGAGGTGTTTGACTCGCTAATACGTCGCTAGTGTGACAAAGTGGCCTCCTAGAGCGCTAGCATGCGTAGCTTGCAGAATATGCTATTGGGCCAAACTGTTGCCGCCGACTCAGATTCTCCCTTTGGATCACCCCCTGATCCAGAGTATGCCCATATTTGAAGGAAATATGCCCTAGAGGCAATAATGTTGTTATTTTATATTTCCTTATTCATGATAAAGGTTTATTATTCATGCTAGAATTGTATTGATCAGAAACTTAAATACATGTGTGAATACATAAACAAGCACCGTGTCCCTAGTGAGCCTCTACTTGACTAGCTCGTTGATCAAAGATGGTTAAGTTTTCCTAACCATGGACATGAGTTGTCATTTGATAACGGGATCACATCATTAGGAGAATGATGTGATGGACAAAACCCATCCGTTAGCTTAGCATTATGATCGTTCAGTTTTATTGATATTGCTTTCTTCATGTCAAATACATATTCCTTCGACTATGAGATTATGCAACTCCCGGATACGGGAGGAATGCCTTATGTGCTATCAAACGTCACAGCGTAACTGGGTGATTATAAAGATGCTCTACAGGTGTCTCCAAAGGTGTTTGTTGAGTTGGCATAGATCGAGGTTAGGACTTGTCACTCCGAGTATCGGAGAGGTATCTCTGGGCCCTCTCGGTAATACACATCATAAGCTTGCAAGCAAACAACTAAGGAGTTAGTCACGAGGTGATGTATTACGGAACGAGTAAAGAGACTTGCCGGTAACGAGATTGAACTAGGTATGAAGATATCGATGATCGAATCTCGGGCAAGTAACATACCGATGGACAAAGGGAATTACGTATGTTGTCATAACGGTTCGACGGATAAAGATCTTCGTAGAATATGCATCCAGGTTCCGCTAATGGTTATTGACCGGAGAGGTGTCTCGGTCATGTCTACATAGTTCTCGAACCCGTAGGGTCCGCACGCTTAACGTTGGTTGACGATATAATAATATATGAGTTATGTGATTTGGTGACCGAATGATGTTCGGAGTCCCGGATGAGATCACAGACATGACGAGGAGTCTCGAAATAGTCGAGAGGTAAATATTGATATATAGGACGATGGTATTCGGACACAGGAAGTGTTCCGAAGGGTACCGGGTACATATCGGATCAACGGAAGGGGTTCCGGGCACCCCCGGCAAAAGATATGGGCCTTATGGGCCAAGAGGGGAAACGCACCAGCCACAAGGGGCTGGTGCGCCCCCCATATGGGCCGGCCAAGGTGGAGAAGGAAAGGGGAAGGAGGAAAGGAAAGAAAGGGAATAGGATTCCCCCTTCCCCTTCTTTCCTTCCCCCTCCGATATATATGGCAGGGGGCGCGGCTTGGGAGGAGCCCAAGTAGGATTCGGTCCTACTTGGGGCGCCTCCTGGCCTCTCCCCTCTTCCTCCCACCTATATATATGTGGGGGCGCCTAGCACAACCCAGACAATTGTTTAGCCATGTGTGGCGCCCCCCTTCACCGTTTACACCCCCCGATCATATTTTCGTAGTGCTTAGGCGAAGCCCTGCGAGGATCACTTCACCATCACCGTCACCACACCGTCGTGCTGGCGGAACTCGTCTACTACCTCGACGTCTTGCTGGATCAAGAAGGCGAGGGACGTCACCGAGTTGAACGTGTGCAGAACACGGAGGTGTCGTGCGTTCGTTACTTGATCGGTTGAAGTGCGAAGAAGTTCGACTACATCAACCCCGTTGTGAAAGGCTTCCGCTTACGGTCTACGAGGGTACGTAGACACACTCTCCCCCTCATTGCTATGCATCTCCATGGATAGATCATTGCGTGTGCGTAGAATTTTTTTTTGTTTTCCATGCAATGATTCCCAACAATATTTGATTGAGCCCATGACAGAGAGCTCCTCCCACAACTTCGGTGTTGCAGGATCATCATTACAACCCTCCAGTAACTACTCTTGCCATGATGAAATGGCGGCAGAAATTGCCAACACCGGTGATGGGTGTTTTCGCCGAGAGAGAGCATCAGCCGCCACATTCGTGATGCCCCGCTTGTATAGAATTGTATAGACCATGAGCTGCACGAAAGCCTTATGTTGAATTCCCGTACTGAGACGTTGCTCTATCAAGTGCAGCAATGCCCGTCAACCCGGACGCCATTTCTCAACCGCCATAAAGATAGCTATTGTAAGTGCACAACACATGATTCTTCGAGCACAAGGCCTTACTCAGGAACGCCAAAGGGTACCCATGTTGCATTAGAACTGCACCCACCCCATCTTTGCAAGAATTTGTCTCCAACACAAAGGGAAACAAAAAATTGGGTACCGCAAGCACAAGAGCATTGACCATTGTTTTCTTGAGTAGCTGGAAGGCTTTATCCGTCACTGGTGTCCACTAAAAGAGCACACCCTTCTTGAGTAGGTTAGTTAGAGGGTGACTGGTCATCCCATGATAATGGATAAATTTCTGGCAATACCCGGTTAGTCCCAGAAATCCATGGAGCTCCTTTAGAGATGTTGGCACCGACCATGCTTGCACAGCCTCCACCTTTGCAGGATCAGTTGAATCCCTGCCTGATCCAATCGCATGCCCCAGATATGTCAGCCAAGGTTGTGCAAAGGCACACTTGGAAATTTTTGCCACCAACTTATTATCCCGGAGAAGCTGAAGCACAACCTTCAGTTGTTGCAAGTGTTCCTCCAGCGGGGTACTATACACCAATATGACATAAATAAATACCAAAACACCTTTGCTCAATAGAACATCAAAAATTGTGTTCATCGCCCCTTGGAAGGTAGTTGGTCCTCTAGTTAGTCCCATGGGCATCACTAGGAATTCATACAGTCCTCGGTGCGTGCGAAATGCCATCTTGAATTCATCTCCTTCAACACTCAAATCTGGTGGTAACCAAAGAGCATATCCAACTTGGTAAACCATTGAGCAGTCGAGAGTTCGTCGAGCAACTCATCCACTATTGGCATGGGATGTTTGTTTTTTACCATGATTGCATTAAGCAATCGGTAATCCACACAAAAGCGCCAGGTACCATCCTTTTGGCGCATAAACAGAACGGTGAGGAATGGGCTGGAGCTGGGGCAAGTCGTGGCATTGCGAAGCATCTCCCAGATTTGGCGTTGAATTTCGTCCTTCTGATGAGGTGTGTACCGGTAAGGGCGTGCACTGACTTGCTGGGCCCCTGGAACAAGAGGAATGCAATGATTATTTGTGTGCCTCAGAGGAAGAGCTTTAGGCTTCTCGAACATATCGTCAAAGTCAGCTAGCAATGCCTGCA
Organism: Triticum aestivum; assembly: GCF_018294505.1. Classification (NCBI taxonomy): domain Eukaryota; kingdom Viridiplantae; phylum Streptophyta; class Magnoliopsida; order Poales; family Poaceae; genus Triticum; species Triticum aestivum. The sequence goes on along the minus strand of NC_057796.1, from coordinate 204,253,109 downwards.
CTTCCGGGGGAACGGGGGCAGACCGAATGATTGACTCCTCCGGCGCTATCAATTATGGTTCCAGAAGAGCAGGACCAACTTGCACTCCATGTTGTATTGCCCCTCGCTTCAAAAACCCCTTCAACTTGTGGATAGTTGTTGGTTCACATGGTATCAGGTTGACTTGGATTTTTGTCAATGTGATATGACGACACTGACGCGTGAAGCACATCCACCTCTCGCGCCAGTGCACCCACATGGGACTATGTTCCTCGAGTCAATCAACACCAAAAAAAAAAATCATAACACCCTAGCGTAATCACTTTGACATCATGAGTGATGTTGAATCCCTGTGTCCACCATGCCAATTGTGCCACGCAATGAGAACTATTAATGTTGTGCCACCAACCACCATATATTGCTTTCCTGGCATCTATTGGGTCAGCTCCTCCACAAGCACAACATCAACAAACAACCAAATTGCTCCAGAATAAATCGGGTTGAGTGTGTCATGCTTGTCGATAAGTCTGTGCAGATGCATGGTGCTACAACGCATCGGCACAGCCGCAGCTACTTCCTTGGTCGAAAGCACATTTACTCCCTTGGTGATTTTGGTAATTAATGTCAACATACATATTGTTGGACTAACACCTTTATCTAGTATATTTCAGATAAGTTCAACAGTGGCATGGCAATGACTAGTGAATGTGGACCCCTTCAAAATGCTAAGGGCAAGGATTGGCAAAGCAACAAGACTCTATATTTTTTGGTTAAGTGATCCAAGATCACATTGAGTCCATAGGAAGGCCAATACTATTAAAAGGGAATGAGGTTTTGATCATGACTCAATTGCTCAAGTGCTTAGTGATATTGCTCCAAAACCCTCAGATATTTCTCCACTTACATCCTATTCAAAACCCTAAATATCCATCTCAGTCCCACCGAAACATTCCCATCCGGACCCACCTAGATGATCCCATACACTGCCATATGCCAAACCCTAATACTTCGGTGCAACCGAAATGGATCTCGGTCTCACCGAGATGGCCTGACCAAGTTTCTGTAATGAAGTTGCTGCATTTCAGAATCACCAAGATGAACCGATCGGAATTTCCAAAACAAGGTCTTGCCCTAGCCATCGCACTTCGGTCCCACCGAGTTGGTATGATCGGTCTCACCAAAAAGCCTAACGATCAAGGCTTTTGCACTAGTCGGTCTCACCGAGATTTTCATGTCGGTGTCACCGAGTTGGGTCAAAGACTTGTAACGGTTGGATTTTTCGTGCTGCCTATTTATACCCCTCCACCACCACCTACTCTCCAAGAGAACCATCAGAACGAACCACAACTTCCACTACTCATTTTCTGAGAAGAGAATCACCTACTCATGTGTTGAGATCAAGAGATTCCAATCCAACCATTTGAACCTTGATTTCTAGCCTTCCCCAAGTTGCTTTCCATTCAATCCCCTCTCCTACCAAAGCCAAATCTGTGAGAGAGTGTTTGAGTGTTGGGGAGACTATCATTTGAAGCACAAGAGCAAGGAGTTCATCATCAACAACTCCATCTATTACCTTTTGGAGAGTGGTGTCTCCTAGATTGGTTAGGTCTCACTTGGGAGCCTCCAAGATTATGGAGTTGAACCAAGGAGTTTGTAAGGGCGAGGAGATCGCCTACTTCGTGAAGATCTACCCAAGTGAGGCAAGTCCTTCGTGGGCGTTGGCCATGATGGAATAAGCAAGGTTGCTTCTTTGTGGACCCTTCGTGGACTTGCGCAACCGTTACCCTCCGTGGGTTGAAGTCTCCATCAACCTGGACGTACGATAGCACCACCTATCGGAACCACGCCAAAAATTATCGTGTCTTCATTGCATCTGATCTTCCAACTGCACCCTTTACTTTCCGCACATTGCATGCTTTACTATTTCCGCTGCTCCATCTCTATATGTGCATGTGTAGAAAACCTTGGTGTTATCTTAAGTGGTGCCAAAATTTGTCTAAACTTCAAGAGAACTAAAAACTGCACCTTTGGTTAAGAGTCTATTCACCCCCCCCCCCCCTCTAGACCTATCTTCTTCAATCCTACATTGGTCATAAACATCACCTCTTCACCTGAGCTGGAACCAGTGAGATGTTGCGGATCAAGAGCTTCTTCGAGATGCATCACTTCCGGTAGTTCCTCCATAGGGTGAGTCAGGAATTTATCGGGACATTCATGACCTCGTGCCCATGGGTCACCACATGTGAAACAGATATTCTTGGACTTGCGATATGCATGCAGCGCCTCGAGTTTCTAGCAGCCCTATAAGGGGCCAAGGGCGCTGACAGCCCTGCCCGGCTTGCCCATCGCGCAAGAAAAGCACGGCAAGAAGCAAAGACAATGACACGCGTGTCCGAGTGGCCCGTCGTGCAAGATGCACGACGCACGCATCGCCTGTCGGGACCAAACGACGTCTCCGGCTAGCTCGTTGCGCACGGCGGACCGTCGGACGCCCAAAACCGCCTAATGACGGTGGACCTGAGCGCGCTGGGCAGTCCACCCGTCATGCACCTTCCAACCGGCTCGCCTGGATATGAGTCGTCTGGGCAGATCAGACGGATCACATCGCCCCTGAGAGGCTCCCGAGGCAAGCCACCCGAGGTCCGGTCGTCATCGTTCGAGCAAGCGGGTGAAGCCAGGCGACGTGCGCCACCCAATGACGGGTGGACCGTACGCGCGAAGCGGTCCACCCGTCATGGACAGTCCAGCCAAGTCGCTCGGGTCCGAACCGTCCAAGCAAATCGGACGGCCCGGAGAGGCTCCCGACACAAGCCACCGACCAACGGATGGCCAGAAGCGACTCTCGGACGCGAGGAGCCCAGGAAGACGGGTATAGGAGCGGTGTAATGTGGAATTTTGAAGGACCACTCCACGATTAACACTAGCCGCCGCCGTATCACATGACATATGTGGTAAGCAATCCAAACAATTAAAAAATATTAGCCACCACCCTCGCCATCCAATTCCCGCTCTAGCTTGTCAGGCTAAGGAAGGAGGTTTTCGTCTTTCATTATATGAGCAAGTTTTCTTAGGTTCGATTCGATGTCGTGGCGACGTTGTTCCGACAGTGACGATGATGTTGTATCCAGTAAAATTCCTCCAGCTTCAGTCCCATCTCGGTAACGCTTTGATCCAGCACTGAAGCTTGGGAGTTTGTATCCGTGTCGGCCTTCATGGACTCTGTGTTGGGACTCGTTCGTGGATGTGTCTTCATGGGCATAGACGACGACAGCATTATCTTCTTGGACAACCATTCATTTCGAGTCGTTGCATCTTGCTTGTAAGATCACCAGCAACAATGTTCTAGCGATGGGTACCTATCTGATGCCCCTGCCGATATGCTTGGCACAATTGTCAATTCACAGTCTACGCTGCGGTCTACCGTTGTTGCAATTTAACAAGGTTTGGTTGTGATTTGCCTAATATAAGAGTGTTTAGCTCCTCTTTAAGAAAAAAGGTTCAAGCCTGTCTCAATATGAATTGTTGTGCAAGCATATCTAACCATACAAATTCATATCTAAGTGAAAATTAATTGAGGTCTTTTTTAACTGAACCAGAGTACAAGTCAGGTTACATATAGGAGGGCCACTCCCAACAGAACAGAATACGTGCGCCGAGTCGTGCGCAGATCGTGGGGAGACATGGTGGACCAAGTCTCCTGTCTAACCCCCCCCCCCCCCCGCAGTGTCATCGGCGGGCTCGACGACGTTGAGACTAGCACGAATATCGACGAAGGCTGCTGTTGGTAGTCCCTTGGTGAAGATGTCAGCAAACTGTGCGCTGGTGGGAACATGAAGAACGCGGACATCACCTAAAGCTACCTTTTCTCTAACAAAGTGAATATCTATCTCTATGTGCTTTGTACGACGATGCTGTACAGGATTACAGGACATGTAAACAGCAGAGATATTATCACAGTACACGACATTAGCTTGATGAAGAGGCCGATGCAATTCTTGGAGAAGTTGACGAAGCCACACTGTTTCCGCAACAGCATGTGCAACGGAGCGGTACTCGGCTTCAGCAGATGACCTGGAAACAATGAGTTGTCTCTTTGACGACCATGAAACCAAGTTATCACCCAAGTATACACAATAGCCAGAAGTAGATCAACGAGTGTCTAGGCATCCAGCCCAGTCTGCATCAGACTACGCGGTAAGGGATGTTGGTGCTAAGGGGGAAATGGAAAGACCATGATCGAGAGTACCTTTAAGATAACGCAAGATATGTTTGACATGATTAAAGTGAGCAAGGCAAGGGTCATGCATATACAAACAGGCTTGTTGGACAGCGTATGTGATTTCTAGACGAGTGAGGGTCATGTATTGGAGAGCACCGGTGATGCTACGGTAGAGAGTGGGATCAAAAAATGGGTCACCTTCGGCGGAAAGCTTGGAACCAGGGGCTGTCGGTGTCAAAACCGGCGGATCTCGGGTAGGGGGTCCCGAACTGTGCGTCTAAGGTTGATGGTAACAGGAGACAAGGGACACGATGTTTACCCAGGTTTGGGCCCTCTCTATGGAGGTAATACCCTACTTCGTGCTTGATTGATCTTGATGGATATGAGTATTACAAGAGTTGATCTACCACGAGATCGTAATGGCTAAACCCTAGAAGTCTAACCTGTATGACTATGGTAATGAGTATCTCTTTCCGGACTAAGTCCTCTGGTTTATATAGGCACCCGGAGGATCTAGGGTTACACAAGGTCGGTTATAAAGAAAGGAATCTTTCATATCCGGTCGCCAAGCTTGCCTTCCACGCCAAGGAGAGTCCCATCCGGACACGGGTGCAGTCTTCGGTCTTCGTATCTTCATAGCCCATCAGTCCGGCCCATGGCTAACAAGCCGGACGCCCGAGGACCCCTTAGTCTAGGACTCCCTCAGTAGCCCCTGAACCTGGCTTCAATGACAAAGTATCCGGCACGTAGATCTGTCTTCAGCATTGCAAGGCGGGTTCCTCCTTCCGAACTGTACCCGAAATAGTCTTCGGATGTACCGATGTGTCCGGATCTGTAACACACACACCCCACACAACCGTAGAGAGAATATAATATTTCACGAATCCAATCCGCTGACAACTTTTTGTAACATGACATCATGTCTGTCCGGTCATTATTTCGAACCGTTTTCCGTCTGCCGCTCCACGTTTCGAGACGCAGTTGCCATTGGCACGTCTTGTCAAAGAAGAGATCGTGTCCCTTTATTGCGGGATTCTCATCAATACGGGCGTGGGTAACCCAACCGCGCCGTTTACACAGCCCTTGGGAAGCGAGTTTTAGGGCGAGCGGGGGGCGTTTGACATTCGCGGCCTTTATAAGGGGATAAGGATTCGTCCTCATTCACCCACGCCTTATCCTTCCTCTGCCCATCCCTTCTTGAGCTCCAGCGCCCAAGTTCTAGCTTCCCCCGCCCGAGAAAACACTCCAACCATGTCCGGATCCGGAGCTGGGGGCAAGTGGATGGCCTCCTCCATTAAGAAGAGAGATATCAAGGAGCTTCGAGAGGCCGGATACCTGGCCAAGGAGATCGTTCACCGACTCCCGGCCAAGGGACAGATCGTCCCCACCCCCGAGCCTCATGAGAGGGTGGTGTTCCTCGCGCATTTCGTCCGCGGGCTGGGATTCCCTCTCCACCCGTTTGTCCGCGGACTGATGTTTTACTACGGGCTAGACTTCCATGATCTAGCCCCCAACTTCATCCTCAACATCTCGGCATTTATAGTCGTGTGCGAGGCCTTTCTACGCATCCCACCTCACTTCGGCCTATGGCTGAAGACCTTCAATGTGAAGCCGAAGGTGGTGAGCGGCCAACAAGCAGAGTGCGGAGGTGCCATGGTGGGCAAGATGCCCAATGTCACCTGGCTCGAAGGCTCCTTTGTGGAGACGGTGAAGGGGTGGCAATCGGGGTGGTTCTACATCACCGAGCCGCGCGACACCAACTGGGCGGCGCCCCCCGAATTCCGATCCGGAGTTCCGATGCGGCTCACCTCCTGGCAAGAGAAGGGCCTAACCTGGGGTTCTTCGAACGAGCTGACTGGGCTCCAGACGTGCGTCCAGAACATGATAACCAAGAAGATCAAACTTGTCAACGTGATCCAGGTTATGCTCATTCGCCGGATCCTTCCGTGCCAACGCCGGACTTGCTACTTGTGGGAGTTCGATCCGGCCAAGCACCAGACGCTACTAGAGCTCTTCGGCACAACGCACGAAGACATCTGGAAAGTGCTCTTCAAGGCCGGCGAGACACCACCACCCACGATCGAGGATCACGGGCTTGGCTTAAAGCGCCAGGCGCATTCGGTAAGTTCTTTCATGCTTTCAAGGTATAACCTTTACTGGCATATTTTGAGGAAGGAGTTTAAGCCTTCCTATCAATTTTTAGGCCTGGACCGACATTGCGGGGTGGATTAATTGTCCGGCCCCGCTGCCCGAAGACGAAGAAACCCCACTCCTGACGAAGATGCTGTTTCCGGCGCCTTATGATGTGCCAGAGAAGAAGGCCAAGAAAACGGCCAAAGGGACCAGGAGTGGCCTTTGCCGAAAGGGTGCATCGGACATATCGTCCGAAGACGAGACCGACTCTTCGGCCGCCGAAGACGACGACGAAGAGGAAGAAGAAAGCAAATCCCCCCCTGAGGGGGGAGGAAGAAAAGGGGGGCCTCCACAAATCTGGAGGCGAAGGCGCCCAAGAGAGGGAAGGGCTCCCTTGCGGATAACTCTGCGTGGGATGTCGATAGTAGTCCGGAGCAAATGCCCCGGACCAAGTCTCGGGCCGCCTCGTAAGTAAAAAACCTTATGCACATCCAAATGCCTAGCCTTTCCACTTTGTAATATTAATATATTTAAATTATGCCATTGCAGTCCGGCCCGTGACAGCTCCTCACGATCCTCAACTAGAGGTTTGCTAGATTCAAAGGAGATGGCCAGCGTGTCACCGCCGCCAGCTCACTCTCCCCCGTCCAAGGGTAATGAAGAGTTGGTGTCCCAAAGGACCTTCCCAGGTCAGGGGGAGGTTCCGGAGATCGTCGGGGCGGCGCCCAAGGATGACTCCTCGGCCGCCGGACACATGGGGGAGAAAGCTGTTGGGGAACGTAGTAATTTCAAAAAAAATCCTAAGCACACGCAAGATCATGGTGATGCATAGCAACGAGAGGGGAGAGTGTTGTCCACGTACCCTCGTTGACCGAAAGCGGAAGCGTTAATACAACGCGGTTGATGTAGTCGTACGTCTTCACGATCCGACCGATCAAGTACCGAACGCACGGCACCTCCGAGTTCAGCACACGTTCAGCTCGATGACGTCCCTCGAACTCCGATCCAGCCGAGTGTTGAGGGAGAATTTCGTAAGCACGACGGCATGGTGACGATGATGATGTTCTACCGACGTAGGGCTTCGCCTAAGCACCGCTACGATATTATCGAGGTGTACTATGGTGGAGGGGGGCACCGCACACGGCTAAGAGATCAATGATCAATTGTTGTGTCTATGGGGTGCCCCCCTGCCCCCGTATATAAAGGAGCAAAGGGGGAGAGGTGCGGCCAGCCTTGGGGCGCGCCAGGAGGAGTCCTACTCCCACCGGGAGTAGGACTCCCTCCCTTTTCCTAGTTGGATTAGGACTTGGGAGGGGGGAAAGAGGAGAGGGAGAAGAAGGAAGGGGGGCGCCGCCCCCTTCTACTTGTCCTATTCGGACTAGGGGGGAGGGGCACGCAGCCCAGCCCTAGCCGCCTCTCCTCTCTACCACCTAGGCCCACTAAGGCCCATTATGTTGCCGGGGGGTTCCGGTAACCTCCCGGTACTCCGGTAAAATCCCGATTTCACCCGGAACACTTCCGATATCCAAATATAGGCTTCCAATATATCAATCTTTATGTCTCGACCATTTCGAGACTCCTCGTCATGTCCGTGATCACATCCAGGACTCCGAACAACCTTCGGTACATCAAAACATATAAACTCATAATATAACTGTCATTGAAACGTTAAGCGTGCGGACCCTACGGGTTCGAGAACTATGTAGACATGACTGAGACACGTCTCCGGTCAATAACCAATAGCGGAACCTGGATGCTCATATTGGCTCCCACATATTCTACGAAGATCTTTATCAGTCAGACCGCATAACAACATACGTTGTTCCCTTTGTCATCGGTATGTTACTTGCCCGAGATTCGATCGTCGGTATCTCAATACCTAGTTCAATCTCGTTACCGGCAAGTCTCTTTACTCGTTCCGTAATACATCATCCCGCAACTAGCTCATTAGTTGCAACGCTTGCAAGGCTTATAGTGATGTGCATTACCGAGTGGGCCCAGAGATACCTCTCCGACAATCGGAGTGACAAGTCCTAATCTCGAAATACGCCAACCCAACAAGTACCTTCGGAGACACCTGTAGAGCACCTTTATAATCACCCAGTTACGTTCTGACGTTTGGTAGCACACAAAGTGTTCCTCCGGTAAACGGGAGTTGCATAATCTCATAGTCATAGGAACATGTATAAGTCATAAAGAAAGCAATAGCAACATACTAAACGATCGAGTGCTAAGCTAATGGAATGGGTCAAGTCAACCACATCATTCTCCTAATGATGTGATCCCGTTAATCAAATGGCAACTCATGTCTATTGCTAGGAAACATAACCATCTTTGATCAACGAGCTAGTCAAGTAGAGGCATACTAGTGACACTCTGTTTGTCTATGTATTCACACATGTATCAAGTTTCCGGTTAATACAATTCTAGCATGAATAATAAACATTTATCATGATATAAGGAAATAAATAATAACTTTATTATTGCCTTTAGGGCATATTTCCTCCAGTCTCCCACTTGCACTAGAGTCAATAATCTAGTTCACATCGCCATGTGATTTAACATCAATAGTTCACATCACCATGTGATTAACACCCATAGTTCACATCGTAATGTGACCAACACCCAAAGGGTTTACTAGAGTCAGTAATCTAGTTCACATCGCTATGTGATTAACACCCAAAGAGTACTAAGGTGTGATCATGTTTTGCTTGTGAGATAATTTTAGTCAACGGGTCTGTCACATTTAGATCCGTAAGTATTTTGCAAATTTCTATGTCTACAATGCTCTGCACGGAGCTACTCTAGCTAATTGCTCCCACTTTCAATATGTATCTAGACCGAGACTTAGATTCATCTAGCATCGACGTAACCCTTTACGACGAACCTTTTGTCACTTCCATAATTGAGAAACATATCCTTATACCACTAAGGATAATTTTGACCGTTGTCCAGTGATATACTCCTAGATCACTATTGTACTCCCTTGCCAAAATCAGTGTAGGATATACAATAGATCTGGTACACAGCATGGCATACTTTATAGAACCTATGGCCGAGGCATAGGGAATGACTTTCATTCTTTTTCTATCTTCTGCCGTGGTCGGGCTTTGAGTCTTACTCAATTTCACACCTTGTAACACAGGCAAGAAACTCTTTCTTTGAATGTTCCATTTTGAACCACTTCAAAATCTTGTTAAGGTATGTACTCATTGAAAAAACTTATCAAGCGTCTTGATCTATCTCTATAGATCTTGATGCTCAATATGTAAGCAGCTTCACCGAGGTCCTTCTTTGAAAAACTCCTTTCAAATACTCCTTTATGCTTTGCAGAATAATTCTACATTATTTCCGATCAACAATATGTCATTCACATATACTTATCAGAAATGTTGTAGTGCTCCCACTCACTTTCTTGTAAATACAGGCTTCACCGCAAGTCTGTATAAAACTATATCCTTTGATCAACTTATCAAAGTGTATATTCCAACTCCGAGATGCTTGCACCAGTCCATAGATGGATCGCTGGAGCTTGCATATTTTGTTAGCACCTTTAGGATTGACAAAACCTTCTGGTTGCATCATATACAACTCTTCTTTAATAAATCCATTAAGGAATGCAGTTTTGTTTATCCATTTGCCAGATTTCATAAAATGCGGCAATTGCTAACATGATTCAGACATACTTAAGCATAGATACGAGTGAGAAACTCTCATCGTAGTCAACACCTTAAACTTGTCAAAAACCTTTTGCGACAATTCTAGCTTTGTAGATAGTAACACTACTATCAGCGTCCGTCTTCCTCTTGAAGATCCATTTAATCTCAATGGCTCGCCGATCATTGGGCAAGTCAATCAAAGTCCATACTTTGTTCTCATACATGGATCTCATCTCAGATTTCATGGCCTCAAGCCATTTTGCGGAATCTGGGCTCACCATCGCTTCTTCATAGTTCGTAGGTTCATCATGGTCTAGTATCATAACGTCCAGAACAGGATTGCCGTACCACTCTGGTGCGGATCTTACTCTGGTTGACCTACGAGGTTCAGTAATAACTTGATCTGAAGTTCCATGATCATCATCATTAAATTCCTCACTAATTGGTATAGGCGTCACAGAAACTGGTTTCTGCGATGAACTACTTTCCAATAAGGGAGCTGGTACAATTACCTCATCAAGTTCTACTTTCCTCCCACTCACTTCTTTTGAGTGAAACTCCTTCTCTAGAAAGGATCCATTCTTAGCAACGAATGTCTTGCCTTCGGATCTGTGATAGAAGGTGTACCCAACTGTCTCCTTTGGGTATCCTATGAAGACACATTTCTCCGATTTGGGTTTGAGCTTATCAGGATGAAACTTTTTCACATAAGCATCGCAACCCCAAACTTTAAGGAACGACAACTTTGGTTTCTTGCCAAACCACAGTTCATAAGATGTCGTCTCAACGGATTTAGATGGTACCCTTTTTAATGTGAATGCAGCTATCTCTAATGCACAACCCCAAAACTATAGTGGTAAATCGGTAAGAAACATCATAGATTGCACTATATCCAATAAAGTATGGTTATGACGTTCGGACACACCATTACACTGTGGTGTTCCAGGTGGCGTGAGTAGTGAAACTATTTCACATTGTTTTAACTGAAGGCCAAACTCGTAACTCAAATATTTCACGTCTGCGATCATATCGTAGAAACTTTTATTTTCTTGTTACGATGATTCTCCACTTCACTCTGAAATTCTTTGAACTTTTCAAATGTTTCAGACTTGTGTTTCATCAAGTAGATATACCCATATCTGCTCAAATCATCTATGAAGGTCAGAAAATAACGATACTTGCCGCGAGCCTTAACACTCATCGGACCGCATACATCAGTATGTATTATTTCCAACAAATCTGTTGCTCTCTCCATAGTTCCGGAGAATGGCGTTTTAGTCATCTTGCCCATGAGGCACGGTTCGCAAGCATCAAGTGATTCATAATCAAGTGATTCCAAAATCCCATCAGTATGGAGTTTCTTCATGCGCTTTACACCAATATGACCTAAACGGCAGTGCCACAAATAAGTTGCACTATCATTATTAACTTTGCATCTTTTGGCTTCATTATTATGAATATGTGTATCACTACGATCGAGATCCAACAAACCATTTTATTGGGTGTATGACCATAGAAGGTTTTATTCATGTAAACAGAACAACAATTATTCTCTAATTTAAATGAATAACCGTATTGCAACAAACATGATCAAATCATATTCATGCTCAACGCAAACACCAAATAACACTTATTTAGTTTCAACACTAATCCCGAAAGTATAGGGAGTGTGCGATGATGATCATATCAATCTTGGAACTACTTCCAACACACATCGTCACCTCGCCTTTTACTAGTCTCTGTTTATTCTGCAACTCCCGTTTCGAGTTACTACTCTTAGCAACTGAACCAGTATCAAATGCTGAGGGGTTGCTATAAACACTAGTAAAGTACACATCAATAACATGTATATCCAATATACCTTTGTTCACTTTGCCATCCTTCTTATCCACCAAATACTTGGGGTAGTTCCGCTTCCAGTGACCAGTCCCTTTGCAGTAGAAGCACTTAGTCTCAGGCTTAGGACCAGACTTAGGCTTCTTCACTTGAGCAGCAACTTGCTTGCCGTTCTTCTTGAAGTTCCCCTTCTTCCCTTTGCCCTTTTCTTGAAACTAGTGGTCTCGTCAACCATCAACACTTGATGTTTTTCTTGATTTCTACCTTCGTCGATTTCAGCATCACGAAGAGCTCGGGAATTACTTTCGTCATCCCTTGCATACTATAGTTCATCACGAAGTTCTACTAACTTGGTGATGGTGACTAGAGAATTCTGTCAATCACTATTTTATCTGGAAGATTAACTCCCACTTGATTCAAGCGATTGTAGTACCCAGACAATCTGAGCACATGCTCACTGCTTGAGCTATTCTCCTCCATCTTTTAGCTATAGAACTTGTTGGAGACTTCATATCTCTCAACTCGGGTATTTGCTTGAAATATTAACTTCAACTCCTGGAACATCTCATATGGTCCATGACGTTCAAAACGTCTTTGAAGTCCCGATTCTAAGCCGTTAAGCATGGTGCACTAAACTATCAAGTAGTCATCATATTGAGCTAGCCAAACGTTCATAACATCTGCATCTGGTCCTGCAATAGGTCTGTCACCTAGCGGTGCATCAAGGACATAATTCTTCTGTGCAGCAATGAGGATAATCCTCAGATCACAGATCCAGTCCGCATCTTTGCTACTAACATCTTTCAACATAATTTTTCTCTAGGAACATATCAAAAATAAACACAGGGAAGCAACAACGCGAGCTATTGATCTACAACATAATTTGCAAAATACTATCAGGACTAAGTTCATGATAAATTCAAGTTCAATTAATCATATTACTTAAGAACTCCCACTTAGATAGACATCCCTCTAATCCTCTAAGTGATCACGTGATCCATATCAACTAAACCATGTCCGATCATCACGTGAGATGGAGTAGTTTCAACGGTGAACATCACTATGTTGATCATATCTACTATATGATTCACGCTCGACCTTTCGGTCTCCGTGTTCCGAGGCCATATCTGTTATATGCTAGGCTTGTCAAGTTTAACCTGAGTATTCCGCGTGTGCAATTGTTTTGCACCCGTTGTATTTGAACATAGAGCCTATCACACCCGATCATCACGTGGTGTCTCAGCACGAAGAACTTTCGCAACGGTGCATACTCAGGGAGAACACTTATACTTTGATAATTTAGTGAGGGATCATCTTATAATGCTACCGTCAATCAAAGCAAGATAAGATGCATAAAAGATAAACATCACATGCAATCAATATAAGTGATATGATATGGCCATCATCATCTTGTGCTTGTGATCTCCATCTCCGAAGCACCGTCATGATCCCCATCGTCACCGGCGCGACACCTTGATCTCCATCGTAGCATCGTTGTCGTCTCGCCAACTATTGCTTCTACGACTATCGCTACCGCTTAGTGATAAAGTAAAACAATTACATGGCGATTGCATTGCATACAATAAAGCGACAACCATATGGCTCCTGCCAGTTGCCGATAACTCGGTTACAAAACATGATCATCTCATACAATAAAATTAGCATCATGTCTTGACCATATCACATCACAACATGCCCTGCAAAAACAAGTTAGACGTCCTCTACTTTGTTGTTGCAAGTTTTACGTGGCTGCTACGGGCTTAGCAAGAACCGTTCTTACCTACGCATCAAAACCACAACGATAGTTTGTCAAGTTGGTGCTGTTTTAACCTTCGCAAGGACCGGGCGTAGCCACACTCGGTTCAACTAAAGTTGGAGAAACTGACACCCGCCAGCCACCTCTGTGCAAAGCACGTCGGAAGAACCAGTCTCGCGTAAGCGTACGCGTAATGTCGGTCCGGGCCGCTTCATCCAACAATACCGCCGAACCAAAGTATGACATGCTGGTAAGCAGTATGACTTATATCGCCCACAACTCACTTGTGTTCTACTCGTGCATATGACATCTACGCATAAAACCAGGCTCGGATGCCACTGTTGGGGAACGTAGTAATTTCAAAAAAATTCCTATGCACACGCAAGATCATGGTGATGCATAGCAACGAGAGGGGAGAGTGTTGTCCACGTACCCTCGTAGACCGAAAGCGGAAGCGTTAATACAACGCGATTGATGTAGTCGTACGTCTTCACAATCCGACCGATCAAGTACCGAACGCACGGCACCTCCGAGTTCAGCACACGTTCAGCTCGATGACGTCCCTCGAACTCCGATCCAGCCGAGTGTTGAGGGAGAGTTTCGTCAGCATGACGGCGTGGTGACGATGATGATGTTCTACCGACGCAGGGCTTCGCCTAAGCACCGCTACGATATTATCGAGGTGTGATATGGTGGAGGGGGGCACCGCACACGGCTAAGAGATCAATGATCAATTGTTGTGTCTATGGGGTGCCCCCCTGCCCCCGTATATAAAGGAGCAAAGGGGGGAGGTGCGGCCAGCCTTGGGGCGCGCCAGGAGGAGTCCTACTCCCACCGGGAGTAGGACTCCCCCCTTTTCCTAGTTGGATTAGGACTTGGGAGGGGGGAAAGAGGAGAGGGAGAAGAAGGAAGGGGGGCGCCGCCCCCTTCTCCTTGTCCTATTCAGACTAGGGGGGAGGGGCGCGCAGCCCAGCCCTAGCCGCCTCTCCTCTCTACCACCTAGGCCCACTAAGGCCCATTATGTTGCCGGGGGGTTCCGGTAACCTCCCGGTACTCCGGTAAAATCCCGATTTCACCCGGAACACTTCCGATATCCAAATATAGGCTTCAAATATATCAATCTTTATGTCTCGACCATTTCGAGACTCCTCGTCATGTCTATGATCACATCCGGGACTCCGAACAACCTTCGGTACATCAAAACATATAAACTCATAATATAACTGTCATCGAAACGTTAAGCGTGCGGACCCTACGGGTTCGAGAACTATGTAGACATGACTGAGACACGTCTCCGGTCAATAATCAATAGCGGATCCTGGATGCTCATATTGGCTCCCACATATTCTACGAAGATCTTTATCGGTCAGACCGCATAACAACATACGTTGTTCCTTTTGTCATCGGTATGTGACTTGCCCGAGATTCGATCGTCGGTATCTTAATACCTAGTTCAATCTCGTTACCGGCAAGTCTCTTTACTCGTTCCGTAATACATCATCCCGCAACTAGCTCATTAGTTGCAATGCTTGCAAGGCTTATAGTGATGTGCATTACCGAGTGGGCCCAGAGATACCTCTCCGACAATCGGAGTGACAAATCCTAATCTCGAAATACGCCAACCCAACAAGTACCTTCGGAGACACCTGTAGAGCACCTTTATAATCACCCAGTTACGTTGTGACGTTTGGTAGCACACAAAGTGTTCCTCCGGTAAACGGGAGTTGCATAATCTCAAAGTCATAGGAACATGTATAAGTCATGAAGAAAGCAATAGCAACATACTAAACGATCGAGTGCTAAGCTAACGGAATGGGTCAAGTCAATCACATCATTCTCCTAATGATGTGATCCCGTTAATCAAATGACAACTCATGTCTATGGCTAGGAAACATAACCATCTTTGATCAACGAGCTAGTCAAGTAGAGGCATACTAGTGACACTCTGTTTGTCTATGTATTCACACATGTATCAATTTTCCGGTTAATACAATTCTAGCATGAATAATAAACATTTATCATGATATAAGGAAATAAATAATAACTTTATTATTGCCTCTAGGGCATATTTCCTTCAAAAGCCCCCATGGGGACTGGTGATGGGGGCCAAGTTCCATTCGACCCCCAGCCCGATACCATTCCGGAGACCTACACGGCTCCGGAGTCTAGCGGACGGCCTTCCCCGAAAGGAGGAGGTGTGCCTGTTCCGCCGGTGACCTCTGTCCAACCGGAGGCACCGGATAATTTGCTGGAAGCGCTGCAAGGCGCTTCCGTTGTGGATGAACACCGTGTCCTTATGGGTACGGTGATCGAGAAGGTTCGGTCCGCCAAAAGCGGACTGACCGAAGCCTGGGCTAGCCTTTTAACGGGCTTTGAGGTAAGTAATGTAATTGTAAAAGGAATATCACAGTGTAGACAGTAGCCCCTGATGCTCTGTTCGGCGTTCGGAAGGAAAAAGCCGAGTAGAGGATCAAAATGATTTTCGCAGGAGTCTAACATAAGATGTCTATGTGAATAAGCAGGCATCGCTGTTGGCTGCTGCCGCTCATACTGCGGAAGTCTTCGGCCTGAAGCAGAGCCTGGAGCGGGTCGAAGAAGAGCTCGGCCTCACGAAGAAGTAGCTGGAGGATAGCCAAGGTATGCAGTAACCTGCCCGTATATTTAGGAAGGATGAATGTTTCGTGCTGACTAAAGTGTCATGAACTTTATTAGGGGCCACGACCGAGGTGGCGGCCCTCAAGAAGGCGTTAGCCGAGGCTGAGGACAAAGCGGCCAAGGAGCGCGCCGCGCGCCAGAAGCACGAGGCTCGGGTCAGCGAGGTCCAGCAAGAGCTCCAGGACGTTGTCAAGAAGTACGAGTCCTTGGAGCGTGATTCTAAGACGCAAGCATCCAAACTTGTGAAGGCCCGCCAGAGCACACAAGAGGCTCGAGCCGAGGCCCAGAGCGCCCGTCAGGAAATCCAGGCGGCCAAGAAGATCGTGGCGGGTAAGGCTTTCATTATGCAAAGCAAGTCTGTGAAGGAAACATTCCTTTTACTTACCCGAATTTGGAGCTCTCCAGCCTTTGCCCGCGTCAAGATGCACTGGGCGAAGATGAATGCCAAGAAGCTGATGACCGAGGGACCGCCTGAAGGCAAGGAGCACCATCGACCCGAGCTATATTTTGATAGTGTCCTGGAGGGATCCCGCCTTGTGGCGGAGCAATGTGCAAAGGATGTTATATTCCCATGAAAACATTCATGTTATCCTGTCCTGTAATATGAAACAAGGTCGTTATGTAATATAATGCTTGTGACTCTTAAAATTTTACCTCCTGTGCGGCCGTTTATGAGATCTGAGGGTTAACCAGTCGTCGGCTTCTGCCCCCACGTAGATACTACGGGGGTGTTCGGGATAAATCTAAACACTCTTTGCTCCACCTTCTGGTCCTTAAAGGAGTTGTTTAGCGCAACGAACAAGGCAATCAAACTATACAGCTTTTATCGCCCTCACTTAGCCATAGGAGTTTGACAATGAGAATTTTGGCGAAGCCCCTGGTATTCGGAAGGCCGAACCAGGGGCGCTATACACGCCTGATCGGATAGAAACCGATTCCTCGCGTAAAGCGGAAAAAATCTCTAAGGATTTGAAACCTCTCGAACAGCTGACCAGCTCTCGCCGCATCATGACAGTCAGTTTTCGGCTTTCTCTACTGAGGTGCTCGTCAGGAAGAACCGGGACACAATCGCAGTAGTTCTCCCTTTACTACCCTAGCCGATATAGCGGAACGTAAGGTAGTAAGCACAGGAGCCGGGCAACCCAACTATTGACCAAAGACATGATTCGGAGCCGATGCATATAATGCTATAAGTTTAGGGTGCCGAAGTATACTATAAAAAGTGTTCGGACTTTATTGCCGTGTTGCGGGGCGTGATGAAGCCCCTAGAGAAGTAGTACGTACCAGAGTGTATGGGGCGATTAGTAATAAATACAAAGGCAAGGAAAAAATCAAGTAATAAGCTGACACTGCCGATTAATTTCCCTTGTGGTTTGATTAATACGTCGAGGCGTACTTCTGCAAGTAATGCATTGAGTGAGTAAGGCTATTTAACATGCCATGACCAAGAGCGAGCTGCGTGCGGGTATGTAAAATAGGTATAGCGATCGTTAGCAGAGACCACCTAAGCCCTCCCTTGTACGTCAAAGCTTCTTGCTTCCTTGGTGTATTTCATCCTTTGACAGGGCCAGTAATCCGGCCGTCGAAGAAGGCTTATGTAAAATAAAATCTGAAAAAGGAAAAAAGGAAATGGTGGAAGTATACTTGTGTCCGGGATCGGTCGAGCCGAACTATGGATCACAAACTAGTTGTGCCTCCGTCGATGCCCATGGAATTTCGAGTGCGTAATTATGTATGCGTGGTACGGATGCCACTACTTGATCGGGGCTGGGACGGAGGCCGAATTGCTAATCGAGCTCTTGACGAGCTGAGATGTCCTGTTGCAGCATAGTCCGGACTCTTTTAACGGTGTCCAGGGGCTCGGCAGCCAGATTACGGTTCTGCTTGAAAAGGTCGCGTTGTACTTCTGCTGCTAGGGCAGCGGTGTGCTCCTCTGTATGGAAGGAGCGTTCCGTGTTTCCGTTGACCGTTATAACGCCGCGTGGACCGGGCATCTTGGGCTTAAGATAAGCATAGTGAGGTACCGCATTGAATCGAGCAAATGTGGTTCGTCCAAGCAGTGCGTGATAGCCGTTGCGAAAGGGGACGATATCAAAGATTAATTCCTCGCTTCGGAAGTTGTCCGGAGATCCGAAGACTACCTCTAGTGTGACTGAGCCCGTACAGCGGGCCTCTACACCTGGTATGACTCCTTTAAAGGTAGTCCTTGTGGGCTTCATCCGTGATGGGTTAATGCCCATTTTGCGCACTATATCATGATTGGGTCCAGGACTAGTGCGGCTGATCCGCCATGCCAGATACTGGTTGGATGATCCCGACGATCAAAAGTGATCGGGCGCGATGACCATGGGTTGAATTTTGGGGCGACTGGCTCTATCGCATAAACGTCCCTTAGTGCGCGCTTGCGCTCCCTTTTGGGGATATGTGTAGCGTATATCATGTTCACCATTTTGACCTGAGAGGGAAACTTCTTCTATCCCCCTGTGCTTGTCTGCCGGGGTTCCTCGTCATCGTCCTTGCTCTGCGATCCCTTTTCCTTGGTCTCGGCATTTAACTTGCCGGCTTGCTTAAAAACCCAGCAATCTCTGTTGGTATGGTTGGCTGGTTTGTCTGGGGTGCCATGGATTTGGCACGGACGGTCGAGTATGCGGTCCAAGCCGGATGGTCCCTGATTGTTCCTTATATACGGCTTTTTCCGCTGACCGGAGTTGGAGCCGCTGACTCCGGCGTTGGCAGCAGTGTCATCGGTGTTGTCGCCGTTGCTTCGGCGTTTGTGTGTGCTGCGTCGGAGCTTGCTGTTGCTATTTTTGGCCTCGGAGGGGCTTGCCTCGTTGGCCGTATTTTTACTACAAGCCAGCCAGCTGTCCTCACCCGCACAAAAGTAGGTCATGAGGGCTGTGAGGGCGGCCATAGATTTCGGCTTTTCTTCGCCGAGGTGGCGGGCGAGCCATTCATCGCGGATGCTATGTTTAAAGACCGCTAGGGCTTCTGCATCCGGACAGTCGATGATCTGGTTCTTTTTAGTTAGGAACCTAGTCCAAAATTTCCTGGCCGACTCTCCGGGCTGTTGAACTATGTGACTTAAGTCATCGGCGTCCGGCGGCCGGACATATGTACCTTGGAAGTTGTCGAGAAAGGCTTCTTCCAAGTCCTCCCAGTTGCCGATGGAATTTTCAGGCAGGCTGTTTAACCAGTGCCGAGCTAGCCCTTTGAGTTTTAGTGGGAGGTATTTGATAGCATGGAGGTCATCTCCACGGGCCATATGAATGTGTAGACTGAAATCCTCGATCCATGCCGCGGGATCGGTTGTTCCGTCGTATGATTCAATATTGACGGGTTTGAACCCTTCGGGGAATTCATGGTCCATTACTTCATCAGTGAAGCAAAGAGGGTGTGCGGCGCCTCTATATCGAGCCGCGTCGCGACGAAGCTCCAATGGAGTCCGTCTATGGTTATCGGCTCGAGCGTGACTAGGTTTGTCACGTCCGAATAGGTAGCCGTCGTCGCATGTCAAGGCGCGTCCTCGCAATCCGTAGATCGATCTTGTATGTTCTGCTCTTCTGTCCAGGTCTTGACGGAGGTCATATGTATAGCCCCGAGCTGTCTTATCCCTGCCTTTACGGCGGGGTGGGACAGTCTAGTTTTCGGCTCGGGTTGCCGTTTTATCCCGATCGCGCGGTGGCCGACCAGCAGTATTGCGTGATGCTGGTGCAGGGTTTGGCGCCTCATCGTCGAATTGAGGTAGTAATCTGCGCTTCGGGTAACTTTTGGCTGGGCATTTAAGGCCGTATTCCTCGGCTGTCAGGACATCGGTCCATCTGTCATTGAGCAGGTCTTGATCAGCTTGAAGCTGCTGCTGCTTCTTTTTTAGGCTCCTCGCAGTGGCTAATAGCTGAAGCTTAAAGCGTTCCTGCTCCAGAGGCTCCTCGGGCACGATGAAGTCTTCGTTGCCGAGGCTCACCTCCTCCTCGGAGGGCGGACGGTAACTACCGTCCTCCGAGTCTTCCTCTATGGCCTGTTCGTCAGGGCTGACATGCCCTGATTCCCGATTGTCCTGTTCGGCAGTTTGTTCATCGGGTTCTTCTGTGTCTTCGGCACCATCCGGAGTGTTGTCGTCTCCTGTGCCGGTGTTGTTGTCCCTGCTGCGGCGGGATTTAGAGCGGCGCTGCTGACGCCGGCGCTTTGGTTGTGTTTTAGGAGGGTCCTCCTTTGCTGGGTTTTCTTTGTCATCGCCGCTATTATTTTTCGGCGTATCCACCATGTATACGTGATATGAGGAGGTGGCCGTCCATCGTCCAGTGAACGGCGGGTTTTGGGCATCCTCGTCTCCGGCATCATCGTCCATACCGTCGATGTCTTCGGAGACATAGTCCAGCGTGTCGGTTAAGTCTTCGACAGTGGTTATGAAGTGGGAGGTGGGTGGGAAGCAAAGTTCTCCCCCATCATCGGCCTCCAGTTTGAACCAGACATAATTCGGCTACGAGTCCCCCGCCAGGGACAAATTCTTTAATGAGTTTAGCACATCGCCAAAGGGCGAGTGTTGGAAGATGTCTGCGGCGCCGAATTCGAAGATCGATAAACAATCAAGTTCGGCGTCCGCGGGCTCATATGGTTCGGAACTTATGACCGGAGACGAGTCCGGAGTTCCGGTAACGCAGATGTCCCCTGAATTTAGGTCCATGTGTGGCTCCAACGCCGCGGGATCCGTGGCCTCTGTGGCGGGGTTGAGCTTCCCGTCCTTGGATGGCGCAGTATGCTCCGGACCTAAGGCTGGAGCAGTTACAGGAGCTATCTCCTGAAAGCGGTCCGACGACAGATTTAGGTCATGTTCGTCGAAGTGACCGGGAGTGGTCGCCGCGGTCTCAAATCCGGCGAAGATCAAGTCTCCACGGATGTCCGCGACGTAGTTCAAGCTCCCAAATCTGACCTGATGGCCAGGGGCGTAGCTATCGATCTGCTCCAGATGGCCAAGCGAGTTAGCTCGCAGTGCGAAGCCGCCGAACACGAAGATCTGTCCGGGAAGGAAGGTTCCTCCTTGGACAGAGTCATTGTTGACGATTAAAGGGGCCATCGAAACCTTTTCGGGGACGGCACAGTGGAACTCTCAATGAAAGCACCAATGTCGGTGTCAAAACCGGCGGATCTCGGGTAGGGGGTCCCGAACTGTTCGTCTAAGGTCGATGGTAACAGGAGACAAGGGACACGATGTTTACCCAGGTTCGGGCCCTCTCTATGGAGGTAATACCCTACTTCCTGCTTGATTGATCTTGATGGATATGAGTATTACAAGAGTTGATCTACCACGAGCTCGTAATGGCTAAACCCTAGAAGTCTGACATGTATGACTATGGTAATGAGTATCTCTTTCCGGACTAAGTCCTCCGGTTTATATAGGCACCGGGAGGATCTAGGGTTGCACTAGGTCGGTTATAAAGAAAGGAATCTTTCATATCCAGTCGCCAAGCTTGCCTTCCACGCCTAGGAGAGTCCCATCCGGACACGGGTGCAGTCTTCGGTCTTCGTATCTTCACAACCCATCAGTCCGGCTCATGGCTAACAGGCCGGACGCCCGAGGACCCCTTAGTCCAGGACTCCCTCAGGGGCAGCGGGTGTGGAGGAAGGATGGCATTCGGACATACCAGCTTTAGGGAGGAGATCGAGGACATACTGACGTTGAGAGAGAAAAAGGCCGGAAGAGGATCGGGTCACGGCAATCCCAAGAAAATGGTGGAGAGAACCGAGGTCAGTCATGCAAAACTCATGACGGAGAGAGTGAATAATGTGGTTAAGAAAAGAGTTAGAAGAGGTGGTGAGCACAATATCATTGACATAGAGAAGTAGGTAGGCAGTTTGAGATTGGGAGTGGAGTATGAAGAGAGAAGAGTCCGAACGAGAGGGAAGGAAACCTAGAGTTTGAATAAAAGTGGCAAAGCGATGAAACCAAGCACGGAGCGCCTGTTTTAGACCGTACAGCGATTTGTTCAAACGGCAAACGTGATCAGGGAATGAGGGGTTAACGAAGCCAAGTGGTTGTCGACAAAAGCCAGTGTCGTTGAGAGAGCCGTGAAGGAAAGCGTTCTTGACATCTAACTGGTGAATAGGCCAGGAAGAAGAGATGGCAAGGCTGAGGACAACGCGAATCGTGCTTGGTTTAACCACGGGAGAGAACGTTTCATCGTAGTCAATGCCGGCTTGCTGAGAATCACCACGACAAACCCACCTAGCTTATAACGAGATAATGAGCCGTCAGAGTTAAACTTATGATGAAAGACCCATTTGCCGGAGACAACATTAGCACCATAGGGACGAGGAACAAGGGACCAGGTGTCGTTGAGAAGTAGAGCATCATACTCTTCCTTCATGGCGTGAAGCCAATTGGGGTCGAGAAGCGCGGCTTTATAAGAAGAGGGGATTGGAGATAGTGGCGTGGATGAGGTGGTGAGGTTTAGGCGTTGAACTGGAAGACCGAAACCAGCCTTGATACGCGTGCGCATGGTGTGGTCGTTTGTAGGAATGGGAACAGGGACAGCTGTTTTAGGCAATGGGCGCGGTGGTGGAGAAGTTGAAGAGCCAGAACTATGATCCGGCGGCGTGTGTGGAGAGGCAGCGGATGATGCATGCATGGGAGTGGAAGATGCATGATGCGGGGTTGGTGGTGTAGTGGCGGGCCCCGGAGAAGCTGCGGATGTGGCATGCAGTGGTGTGGACGGTGTAGTGGCGGGCCCCGGAGAAGCGGCGTCGGGATTGGCTGCAGGGGAATCGGGAAAGGAGGCGTGGGGTTCGGTGCAATGATTAGGAGAAAGAGAGGATGCGGATCCCGGAGAAGATGTGCACACGAGGGAATCTGGCACGGCTGTGCTGGTTGGCTGGGACAAGATTACGTGAACAGGGCCATGCAGGCCATGCACGTCGATCGGAGGGGAGCTGTGGCTGGTGTTTTTGGTGACAGAGAGTGGAGCGGAAAAATCTGGCGGGGAGTGGGAGGCGAAAGGGAAGACTGCTTCATCAAAAGTAACGTGGCGGGAGATGAGGACTCGACCGGTTTGCAAGTCAAGATAACGATAGCCTTTGTGTGATTCCGAGTGGCCAAGGAAGACACAAGACAAAGATCGAGGGGAAAGTTTGTGAGGTGTTGTGGCGCTGAGGTTTGGGAATCAAAGACAGCCAAAGGTGCGTAGGCTATCATAGGGGGGTGATGCAAGGAAGAGAGATTCGTAGGGAGAAAATTTTGGGCATTTGGTAGTGGGACGAATGCTGAGTAGATAGGTTGCGTGTCAGAGTGCTTCGACCCAAAATTTGGGTGGCATGGATGCTTGGATGAGGAGAGCACGGAGAATGTCATTAATGGTACGAAGCGAGCGCTCGGCTTTCCCGTTTTGCGAGGATGTGTAGGGGCAAGAGAAGCGTGGAAGAATGCCATGGTGCAGAAAGAACTCGCGATTGCGAGTGTTGTCAAATTCGCGTCCGTTATCACATTGTAAGAAGCGGATGGGAAGAGAGAAGTGAGTTTAGACGTAATTCTGAAAATTAACGAAAAGGCTATGAACTTCAGATTTGTTGCGAATAGGAAAGGTCCATATATAGTGAGAGTAGTCATCCACAAGTACAAGGTAGAAACAGTATTGGAGAGGTCCATAGGTCACAATGCAACAACTCAAAAGGAAAAGTACTACTACTGATAGATGTGCCAAAGGGCAGGTGAACATGTTTGCCCATTTGACATGCTGAACACAGAACGCTGTCATGAGAATCTCGATCATGTGGAAGCTGGAATTCTTGAAGGAGCTTGGACGTGGTACTGATGTTGGGATGACTGAAGCGACGATGCCAGAGGGACACGGAAGCATGCATGGCGTGAGGTGTCGAAGAAGGTACGTCGCTGATGGTGTAGAGATCGCCGGAGCTATTGTACCGAGCTATCACCGCCTTGCTGTGGAGGTCCTTCACAGACAGACCAAACGGATCAAACTCCACAGAAACATGGTTATCGATTATAAAACGGCGAACAGAAATCAATTTTTTTATGAGAGCAGGGGCTACCAGAACCTCGTGAAGGAGAAGTGGTGATCTAGAAGAGGGAAGAGTGGCAGAACCAACGCAAGACACGGGTACAATAGAGCCATCACCAATGGTGATGGATGGAAATAGAATAGATGGATGGAGAGAAGAAAGCGTACGACTAGATGCAAACATATGCGTAGATGCACCAGAATCAAACATCCATTCTGTACCTGTGTCCTGAGTGGTAAGCGAGTTCAGAGCCGCAATGAGAGCAGCTTGATCCCAGGTTGGTGGAGCTGAAGTCGAAGTAGAGGCAGCAGGGTGGTACGTCGATGAAGAAGGTTGCGCCGAGGGACCGCCCACCTCCCAGCTCAGAACTGGAGGAGCGCCATAGGGGTACATGGACGACGCTGTTGGTGCTGGAGTATACTGGTACACGGGCGCGTAGGCGGTGTAGGCGTGCGGCGGCGGCCGGGACCCGAGAAGGCCAGGGGCGCCGACAGAGGGGCGCATGCCGGGCGCCCAGACTCCACTGTAGGCGGGCGGCGCACCGTACGGTGAGGGTGCAGCCCAGTCCATGGATCAGTGGGGGGACGCCATGTGGAAGAAATCGGCGAGGAAGACGTCGCAGGCGGCAGAGGTGCGGAAGATGCCGCGGGCGCCGACGGTGGAGGCGCAGAGGAAGACGAGCCCTGCTTCGGTGGACGGTAAACTGGGTTCTTACCCTTGTAGTTGGGGCTGGGGCACCATCCTGGCGGCGGTTGTGCGGCGGGCGGCGCCGGCGAAGGGGCCACCGGTGGTGGAGCGGAGCGCGGCGTGGTGTGGAAGAGGCGCGGGGCTCCAGTCTTGCGGGCCTGAGTCTGCTCCTCGAGCTGCAGCATCGAACGAGCCTCGGACAGGGTCGGCAGAGGGCGGAGGAGCGGAATCAGGGAGCCACCCATGAGTACGTGAAGAAGGGCACGATCAGCAACCGTTTCTATGAGTTCACGGAGTTCGTCGCCGATGGCCTTGATCTGCTGGCAAAAGACACCGACAGGGCGATCACCCTAGGTGACCGTGCGCAGCTCTGTGTTCAGGGCGGAGATGCGAGCGTCCCGATTACATACAGGAGGGCCACGCCCAACAGAACAGAATACGTGCGCCCAGTCGTGCGCAGATCGTGGGTAGACATGGTGGACCAAGTCTCCTGTCTAACACTAAGCCAGCTTTTTTAGAGAAATAATGTTCATCAAAGTGTCAGGTTTGATTAGTCAAAGTTAATGGTGCCACATGAAATAAAAGGTTAGCGCATACTTAGCTCTTGTAAAAGATTACTACGACGAAAGCCAATCGGTCAGTAAAGTTCTGTGAAATTCAGGCACAAGAAACATCTTTTAGTAGAAAGTGCATAATGCATGTTCTTTAAAATCTCATTAATTCATCAAATAACGGCCTCGGGTAAAAGAAACTTGCATGCCCGTGGCTCGAGCCCTTTGAGATTGTATTCCTCTTCAAAACAAATTATATCCTCATTAGAAAATTAGTGAAGCCTACAATACAATAATGTCTTTACATCGGCGGACGCCCACGCCATTGCTCCCTGAGGACCCTGCTTTTCCTCATACGCAACCCATCCATTCACTGCCAAAAGAGAGCACAGGGAGCATCAAACAAGTAAAACCAGGTACACTGCATTTCCTCACTCGGCCGATGGTTTTGCATCATCATCCATTTGATCATCTCCAGGAGGCCCAAATATCCTCAGGTTACGGTCCATAGAGCCGACGGCGATATATTTGGCATCAGTGCCAAACTTCGCAGAGGTCACTTTCCCTGTGAAGACACAATTCACAAGAATGAAGTTACTTCACCTCAACTCTACATGCATGCCCAACTTAATCAGGGCCAGGAAGGAGTGCAAACCTGTTCCTGACAAATCTGGCAAGGTCTTGATAAGATTCCATTCCGTCTTGACGTTGGCTACTTGGTAAACCCTGCAAAAGACAGATTGGAAATTGTAAATATTTAGTTTTACATTGTAACACACAACTGAAAGAAGGATGGATGTTTTTTTTTGCAAGGAAGTCGATATATCATGTCTAGACCTATCAATAGATTCCCCTCCATAAGCAATGCCAAAATGCCAGGAAATCAAGAGCATACCTTATATCTGAACCAGCAACAGCAAGATAGGTACCGCTAAAATCAAATTCCACTGCAGAACAGAAGAGAAGGCATCAAGGCAACATAGAAATAGAATTGAACCGATAGCCATAAACTAAAAACATGCCTATCACAATCCAAGATAACTATGTAAATAACATGTCAACATGGAATTGTGATGAATCTAAGGAGTGACATACTAGCTGTAGCCATGCATATAGCAGTATTCACAACTTATATGCTCTAAAGTATACTACTGTATGGAGTACAGAAGTGACGTACAAAGTTCCTTACCAGAATTTGTCGGCGTATCCGAATCATATGGCGAGAAAGTCCTAAAATTTCTCAATTTCCTTAGATCCCAAAGCTTGACACCATCAAGAGCAGCAGTCTGCAAGGGGGTGGTGAAAATATCAGAATAACAATGACATCAACACTGTGCACATTGTTTTATGGTAACAAGCATACCGCCAGGAAGTAACCATTTTCAGAGAAGGACATAGCAGTGACAGGTCCAGCATGCCCCTCAAACTTTGCAACATTGGACTACAGACAAAAAGAATGTTCATTAGGAAATACTACCTCCGTCCCAAAATATAAGACGTTTTTGCAGTTCAAATTTGAACTGCAAAAACATTTTATATTTTGGGACGGGGGCAGTATATTTCAAGCACCGACATATGCATGACCATCTGAAATCATTCCTGAAAACAATTGCAATACCAACCTGAGTTTTCACATCCCAAATTTTGACAACAGCTTCAGTAGTTCCTGTTCCAAGGATAAGACCATCTGGGTGGAAAGACGCAGATGTATATCCCTCTTGTCCTGAAGCCTCGCCAACCTAATGAAAAATATTTTAGCATTGAATACACATGTATGCAAGTGCACACAATGATGATTGTAGTCTACGTGAGTGGACCTGTGAGAGGCAAGACCCAGTTGAAATATCATAGAAGCACCAAGTATTATCCTTGGCCGCGGTCACAAAGTACTTCTGAGTCGCATGCACAGTAACAGCTTCGACCTGAGATTTTTTTAAAATAAATAAAGAAAGGATGAGCTAAAAAACATATTTTGTTCACCATCAGGGACATTTTAAAAATATGAGTCCAAAATGATAAGAACAAAAGAAAATATTGTTAACAATGACCCGCAAAAAGGGGCATTTTACATGTGACAGCAGAAAATGAATTGACTGTAATAGACTAACAGGTCAACAGCTAATGGTGCAATGAGCAAGAAAACTTGAAGAAAGGTATCTCATGTGTGAATTATTGTTTCAAGCATAGTGTGGCTACTGCCATCACAAAACATGTCACTGTAGAACTTTTGTCTCTTTTTTTATTGTCCATTGTTCCTCAACATGAGAAATAAATCAAAACAGAAAAATAGACCTTTGCTACTAGTATCAATTTTTCTAAATGTTATTGAATATGACACCAAGAATATAATATCAAAAAATGGAATGATGAATATGAATGTAATAAGAGTATCAGCAATCCTTAAACCATAATTCTGAAGACAGGAAATTATAAACTCAAGCATGTGTGATCTGCTTAGCAAAAGCAAGATCCACCTGAAGAGTAAACACTAACCTCAGCGGTATGATCTTTCAAAGTATGGATGCAACTATAGTTTCCCTCCTCACCCCCTTGCCAAATCCGAACAGTCTGCAGCATTTGCAAAAAGGTCAGCAATAACTTAAACTACCAAAATTGATATGCTCGTATAATTCAAACCCTCGGGCTCGTGCTAGAGGGCTCAAAAGAGTGATCAGGTTCTGTGTTTCTTATGAGTGCAACAAATGCAAAGCAGTCCATTTATATAGCAGGGCTGCAGGAGTAACATCAGCAGGTTCATAAAGACCATAGCAACTTTTCAACTTGCTATCTACAAGCGAGCATGTATGAAATATTACACGACTTAGTAGTTTACTGACCAGCATAAGCAGGCAGCAACACCTATATGTTAACAGAAGGTTTCTGGCATGAGCTAAAGCATTATATAAATTATTTCTAGATAGATGACCTCTCAAATCATGATTACAAGTATGGCACTAGTGCAATTGATCTCACCAGGTAGAAGGTGGTCGAGTTAGCGCGGCAATAGGGTTTTTACATATTTGAACGAGTCAGTTTAGATGGGTGTTGGTTGGGTCCAAATAGATGACTAAAAACTGCCTAGCTGTTTTGGATTGAGAGCCATGCCCAGCAGTCAGGTATGAAGTCAGTTCAGTTGGCCTAAATCAAAGCCTAACCGATCCAAACCCTAGCCGCCGCCCGCCGCTTCCGCCCCGCGCGCCGCCTCCGGGGCGGTCGGTCTCCATGACCGTCGCTGGGGGCCGCGCCGCCCGTACCTAGGGTTCGTCCGCCGGTCGTGTTGATCGGCTGCCCTAGAGTCTTTTTCCCGATTTTTTATCCGGGTTTTTCTCTCTCACGCCGGTCATCTTGATCGGCGTTTCTTTTTGGTTTTCCGATCTAAGATCGGTTTGCGTCGCCCGCCGCCGTTCGTCATCTACAACGCGTCTCTACTCCGACCTCGACAACAACGCCCGCCTTCACCCGGATCTGTTGCCGGCGCCCTCGAACGCACCGATACTTCAAGAAACTAGCGAATCGGTATCGGATACCGTATCCGATACCGATACTCCTCCGATACGCCCCCGATACGTATCCAAGGAGTATCCATTAATAAACGGTTTAAAACAATTCAGATACTTGAAGGATACTTTTTTAGTTTGTTTTGGATACGGCCCAGCCCATCTAAGAGACCACTCAGACCACTCAACCCAGCTTAGAGGCAGACAGCAACCCTAGTACCCCAATGCCCCCTTCCTTTCCCTCCCAGTTTTCTTTCCTCCCTCCCGAGCTCACACCAGGCGGCGGCTGGTGGCTGCGTACCTAGCAGCTACTCACCCAGGGCGGGCGGCAGCGGCGTCTAGCCAGCGACGAGCTGCTACTCCTCACCAACGCCTCTTCTCCTTTTTCCTGCCCAGCCAAGCTCATCCTCTCTTCTTTCTCCTCTGATCTGTGAAGATCTCATTTTTCTCATCTCCTCCAGATGGCTCCTCCTGCTGAACCTCCTACTGTACCTACAAATCTAAGGGCACCATTGTGGAGCCATGTTCAAATCATAGAGAAATCACCTGGAGGGGGCAACACTAAATGGAAATGTGACTACTGTGGTCATGAAGCTTTGAGTAGCTACTCTAGAGTTTCTGCTCATTTGCTAAAGACAGGGAACCATGGAATCCATGCATGTAAAAAGGCCACGGTTGACATTCTGAATCCCTTTTTTTTTAAATAGTAAAACGTATCCGTATTGGCACTTTTTCAAAATGACGAATTTACGTATCCGTATTGGCCCGATACTGATACCCGTATCCGTATATGTGCATTCGAGCCGGCGCCCCAGGTTCACGTGTGCAACGCGTGCTGTTGCGGTGGCCGGTTGCGCCGTCATTGACTGGCACGTCGTCCCACATGTGGGCATGGTGTAGCCGGCCGCTCGCGGCTGCTCATCAGGCCACGTCGATCTACACCGGTTGTGAATCATGCAACCTGTGCAAGTCTTGCTACTTGCATGTGGGCTGCATCACGTGCGGGTATGCTTGGGTGCATGCATGCATCCGTGCACAAGGCCGGTTCCCGTCGGCTGCACCACTGCCTGCATCCCTGCGCGTCTCGTCGTTCGTCCGCGCCTTCTTGACCTTGCTTGTTGTGTTTTCGCTTTAATCAGCCATCTGCGCGCAGCTTCGCAAGTCTATGAAGATCATCATCGGGTATGAGCGTCTTCACCGATCGAGCAATGGGCTGCCGCTGTGTCGCCTCATAAGGCCGCAGCGTCATCGCCCCGTGGTACTCCTGCGACTGCATCAACCCGTGTGCTACCGCTGCGTCGCCCCTTCGGGCCGTAGTGCGCGGCCCGCGGTCAACTGCCGCCTCGAGGCCGTCCGCTTCAGGCAGTCTCCGTGGCTGCACCGACCCTCGCGCTGCCGCTGCGTCACCCTGGCGGGCCGTAGCGAGCATGGCACGCGGTTCTTGCCGTCGCCCCGTGGTTCTCTCCGCGCCTGCACCGACCCGCGCGTTGCCGCTGCGTCGCCCCTTCGGGCCGTAGTGCCGCGGCCCGCGGTCCATCACCGCCCCGAGGCCGTCCGCTCAGGCCGTCCCAGTGGCTGCACCGACCCTCGCGCTGCCACTTCGTCACCCCATCGGGCCGTAGTGAGCATGGCACGCGGTCCCTGCAACCGCCCTGAGGTCTTCCCCGCCGTCGCCCCGACCCACGCGCGGCCGCTGTGTCGCCCCTTCGGGCCGTAGCGTCGCGGCTCGCGGTCCACTTCGCCGTCCCCGCGCGTCGACTTCTACATGGTATGCGTCGCGCCGTCTCCTAGGCGCGGGAACGCCACCGTCCGCGCCAATCTTCGTCACGCTGTCGGGTTCTTCCTCGCCTACTTCAAGCACCGTCGCCGCGCTTCTGACCTAGCCACCGCCGCCTCCTCAGGCCGCCGCCGCCGCTCTTCTTCCCGGTCCACGGCGACTACCTTGACACCGGCTACCCCGACTCGACATCGACCACGGCGTTCTTAGCACAGCTACCTCGACCACGGGTACACCACCCACGCTCTCGGCTACATCGACAAACGACACAAAGGGCTACCGCCTTGCTTGAGCAACCTCATCGGTTTCCAGCTCAGTCTTAGATTGAGTTGGATCATTCTTGCAGTTTATATCAGAACATGAACATGTAGAACTATGAATTTACTGGCACTGGAACTAGAAACCTGGTGGTATTGGCAAATTTTTACCTACTTTGTTACCTCTGAACATGAGCAAACACAAGGTGCAAATAAGCAATCCATGCTGGTCAGGATAGATATTAAAAAGCAAAAAGGAAGGCCATTGTCTATCTCATACACAGATTAAATGTGTCCAAGCATTTAACTGCCACAAGCCCCATAATTACAACATGACAGAGTCGAGAAGCCAATAAAATCAGCATCTGATTGTTTTAACCATATTTGTGAGTAATTAGAGCATCAGAAAGTGGCATACCTTATCTGCTGATCCAGTTACCACGAGCTCATCCCGTGGAACAAATTTCAAAGTGGTTATCTGCCATCAGAAAGTTCACATGTTACAATTTAACTCCGACAAATATATTAAAAATAGTAAATTAAGGATGCATCAGAAGCACTTGGGGGAAAGACCTTCTTGGAGTGACCAGCAAGTGTACACAGGATTTGACCAGATGTCCTATCAAATAGCACTGCATTCGTATCAATACCCCCAGTTGCAACTATGTCCTGTTAATCCAGATTAAGAATCCAGTAAATGAATAACTCGATCACTTTGACATCAAAGTAAATGAACAAATCGACATTTGTGAAGTCCTGCTCAACATAATGCATCATATTGCCCGACACAAGTAAATGTATTAATATGATGGTGTGTACTTCAATTAATGTGTGACCTTATATACAGTTTAACCCAACACGATGAACACATAGCCAAATCATAATCTAACCTTTGACGGATGGATATCCATAGACAAAATGCCCGGCTTGTTTGTCTTGTGGAGTGGATGACTAGAGATCTGAGTATATCTCTCCAGTTCATCAATTGATGCCAAACTTGGTGGTACCTGAGAGAAGACAGATAGGATTGTTGACTCATTTCACCAACAAAGTCGTAACTATTTTTACAAAAGTGCATTCATACAAGATAAGGGAACATATTATGTGCAAATCCACATCTTTTGGAAAATACCAAGCCACACCAATCAATTGCATTTCAACAGGCAGATCTTCCACACACACCCTCACCCTTTCTTAAAAGAACCCCCAGTCTCCTCTATTCCTCACTTCCCTGCCCTCTCTCTCTCTCTCTCTCTCTCTCTCTCTCACACACACACACACACTTTTTCTCCTCCTCCATCTTCCTCTCACAATCAGGCTGTCTGATGTTGATGCCAACATCCTCCTCAAATCATCCTGAATCAGAATCACTATCACTACCGGATGTGGATGCCAACACCCTTCTCTGAAGGTCCTCCGCCACAAGGTGGCCCTGGCACACTTCTCCCCTCAATTCGGCGGGGGGCTCCTCTACCCAGTGCCACCTCCTTGTGACTGACACCTACATGTGCACTCCTAAGGCGGCTTTGCTCCCCGCCGGAGCCAATGCTGCCACAGCACCTCCGTTTATCTAATATTCTCTTACGTTTTATCTGGAAGCTTTGTTTGGATCCAAATGACGAAATAATGATCTTGATTACCAATTAGTTTCCTGATTCGTTGTGTCTGAAGCAAGTAACTTTGCTGTTTCAGATCCAAAATGTTCCACAATTCTTCACATTCAAACTGGGGCACAAAAAATCCCTTTGTTCAGAACGAACTTTTGTGGCCAGAGGGAATGAGCAATACAAAGGTTTCCATATTAGAAATGATGAAAAATATGCCAAGACGAGGTGTCAGATCTCAATAGCGCGTATGTGCTCTTCCTGTTCATCATATCCAAACCCTAGAACAAAATCAGATGCATAGTTCGGGATAGCTTATATGCCAAGTATGCCATGGAGTTCCGACTTTCTTTTGGGGAGGGGGGCGGGGGGGGGGGCAAATAGAACGTTTTGCTGTTTTCCATGAAAACTTGAAAGGTGTCTGTAATTTTATCAACCTTGAGTGGGGGGGCATGGCTTCGCCACTGATCTTAAGGGCAGGAATGAAATTCAGATTTTCAATTTTAGGTCCCTTTTCACCTGTTACACTCCCGATAAGATAAAGCTACTCCCTGCATAATGCTAACACCGAACAAGCTAACTCTTTAGAGAGGTAATTGTTTTGAAAACAACCAACACACAATATACAGTTGTAAACTTATTTCTGTTGTGGCTATGCAGTGGGCTGCGTACCTGTCGTTTCTTACGCTGGGCAGAAAGCATGGTATTACACTCTGTTAGTTCATCGATCATGACAGGATTGATACCAGGGCGTATCTTCTTCCCATCAGGGCCAATTTCATCCTCCATTGCTGTATCCAACAAAGCTAAACTATGAGAAATTAAAAAATATATACCTAAGGATATACTTGCACAGCTTCAAGCAGTAGGAACCTCTTTTTCCATTGGAAACAACAGCTGCAGGTGCAACTCCTGCCATCGAAGCGGGAATCTGTCTCTCAGCTAGAGCCAAAAGTGCTCTAGACTCATCTCTTTCCTTCTTTAATCTGGCTATAACACGGCAGGCAGCATCATGCTGGAAGGGGCAAAAACAAACTAGTAAACAGAGAGCGGATGGGTAATGTTCTTTCATGCAAGACTATAACTGCGTTTGAACAAGTAACTATGAACATACAAGTCTGCTAGATTAAATCAAGCATTGAAAAAAATAGCTTGGCTTAATAAAGTTTGTGTAGATCAAACTTGACAACCCAGACAACCTCAATACACAGTTTCACAAATTTATGCTAAAAATAACTAGAATGGCTTTACACAATATACTGAATACATGCCATTCCACCTTCCAATTTCCGTTCCTAAATAGTGCCATTCTACAATTCGAGATTTATTTGCACCGTTTTTTATTTGCATACCTCTCCTTTCGGCTGTCAACAGTTCATTTATTAATCCAAACTAGAGGAACATACATTATCCCAAGAGCAATAAATGGAGTAATGAGGGGCTGGGCGAGGCTAATATGGTACTATATGTACACTTTATTATTATCCAAATCCTAGAATAAAATCTATTTAGGGATGGGTGGAGTATGAATGTTTTAATATTTATTCAAGTTAAGAAAACATAAATTGAAGAGTGCAGATCAATTTGACTACTGGTGCACAGGAGAAGAGAGGGTACAATGGTTAGAGCAGACAGATCCCAAGGTCATATTACAGTACAGATAATCATGATGACTAGTTGACTAAAGAGAGGGCAAAATTTGGTAATAACTGGTTACTTGTGAAGTTAAGACAGGTCAGCACATAAAGGCCAATAACATTTGACCACTTCGTCATATAAGATATTCAGATGTGCTAGTGCTACCCACATAAGCGGTCAACCATTTCTACCCACATAAGCACAACTACAAGCATAAAAGACCAGCTGTAAATAATTGTTAGCTTGTTTTCAGTTCTAAGAATGCAAAATACAACTTCATTTGAAGGCCCAGAACAAAACAAACTCATCGCATCAAAACTTTCAAAATAATTGAGTCTACATCAGTAATTAAAGCATTGGTTTGAAAAAACACCCTCTAAAATCATGTTCAGTTTGTGCATAACTCAAGTTAAGCTACAATTCCAGTATGAACAATTCTGAGACACGATTATATAATAAGAGCGAAGAAAGCAGGGCTCCAACAATGAATGATTCAACATTCTAGTGCATCTATCACCAGCCAATTGTAAAACGAGTGGAGTCACTCAAATGTTGAAAAACAATCCACAGCAGCCTAACTACGGACCTATAGGAAGCTCAGATTCTTCCAGCGGGACCTCGGCCCGCGAAAATTGATGGTCCATTTGCTATGAATTAACACAGACTGAGATTTCTAAGAAGAAAATAATTGCGTCCTTACTATTTGACTTGCACGGAAATTTCCTTAATATTTTTTGCGTGAATTGAGAAGAAATAATTGCATTGGTCAAACAAAGACCTGGTATAACGCATGACTAAGTTCTTGTCTTGCTGTGTGAAGCTGCTGCTCCAAAGCAAAATTAGAAAGCATAAGAGCATCCCACTCCTGCAAAATCAGAGAAAAACTAGTTCATGAGAGTATGGCAGGGGTCAGGGAAATAGTACCATAGTGCAGACTTCACCATCAAGGGAAATGTTATCAACAGAATTTAAGGATTATTATTCATATATTTCAGCAGTTATTAAATGTGATCATTCTGACTCTAGGACAAATATGAAAACGTAAAAAAAGGGTGGATCAACAAATATATAGCAGAGTTCCTGATTCCACATTAATATAACTGACAAGCAGGCAATTTTTCTAGCTTTAGCTTAGTGTAAGTTACATCTCTGTAGATGCTAAAGAATACACTTAAACAGCTCCACAGTGTTGCAGCTTGCAGGAAGCCCGGAACTGTTTATCGTTGACATTAGAAGCACACTACGAATTTACTGTGAGTGTTTGACCTATAATTATAACACGCTATAGTAAACTAACAAGACAACAATGATTATCAACAGTTTTAGATATTCAGAATTCCACTTACGTTTTGAAAGATTCCAAGGAGTCCGGGAATGCTTGCAGCCTGCAGAGGCCTGGGCCTCACGACCTGTGAATAATAGAGCTCATCAGTGGTTTTTTCAAAGAT
Source organism: Triticum aestivum (assembly GCF_018294505.1). Taxonomy (NCBI): domain Eukaryota; kingdom Viridiplantae; phylum Streptophyta; class Magnoliopsida; order Poales; family Poaceae; genus Triticum; species Triticum aestivum. The sequence goes on along the minus strand of NC_057796.1, from coordinate 204,217,403 downwards.
TGAATCCCCGAATATTTGAGGGGTGATGTGTCAAGTTACTTTTAGCTAATTAGTTTAGTGCCGCCACATAGGAGGATATGGCATAGGATAATCTACGGAAGCATGCAATTTCGAAAATTTATTAGCATTCCAGAGAGGCCTCACCTTGTTGGTCTTCACCAGCACGATGTCGTCCATGGAGAGTTCCTCCTTCGTAACTGGACACTTTCCATGGTCCTGGGCCACAGCAACCCACACAATCTTAGCGCAAACAGGATAAAGAAATACCAGGCGAGATCTAAGACGTACTACCGACCTCAATGTAGCGCTCGATGAGCCGCCGCTCAAAGAGGAGCCCCGACCTCTTTGATACCACCGGCTCATCCGGCACCTCGCCGGAGACTTCAGGCCCAAACGTAGAGGCCACGGAAGACGAATTAGCGCACGGGGAGACGGATCGGGTAGCTAGGGTTTTGAAGAAAATAAAGGATGGGGGGCTGAGGCAAAGGAGCTTACTTGCACAGATCATGGTGGCCGCGGCGAAGGTAGAGCCGGGAACAGCACGACGACGCGGGACCTCTCAGGTCGCAATCTCGCTGGCGGTGGCAGTGGCGGCGCGCCGGCGACAGGTGGACGAGGCGGCGGGGAACGAAGGTTGTAGCCGCTAGGGTTTTAATTCGAGTGGAGTGGGAAATTTTGTCTTCTCGGCGGGGAGGGAAATTACATGAGGAGGCTCGGCCTTCACGAAATCTTCATCCATGCCCTTGGACATGGGGGATTTCTTTGCTGTCGTTACTGGGCTTTCTTCGGATGGCCCAGGCCCAGCAAAACCCAAGAAAAGGTCTATTTTGAAACGACGCAAGAAGCTTTCGAATTCACTTAAATTACGAAAGTTGCCTCAAAAAAAAAACTTAAATTACGAAAGTGTCCCAAAAAAAACTTAAATTACGAAAAAATGTATAGAACCTTCCCTCTCTTTAGGTTTTAGCTTCTCCCGGGGCGATCTGCCGCCGCCTTGATCAATCCCTTGTGCATGAAGGGAGCTAGGGTTCGTCACAACGCCCGATCAGATCTATGTTGGGTTAGGGTTCCAGATATGGCATCGGGTGATTCGCCGACGGCAAGCGCTCCTGGCGCGAGCCCTGCTGGTGAACTAGAGAAGATGATGACGGAGCTCGGCCTCCGCGAGGAAGACCTGGATGATGTGGCCTCTGATGAGAAGGAGGCACCACCAGAATCAGCAAGGTGGATGGCCGTAGTGCGAGTTCATATGGACAAGCCTTACAGCCAGTTTTGGTTCTTCAAGAACATGCGGGCGGCTCGGGATCTAGCACATGACTGCAAGTTCCGCCCCCTGCAAGACAAGTTATACACCGTGCAAATCTTTTGTCTTGGTGATTGGGAATGGGTGATGCAAGATGGCCCCAGGAACTTTCGAGGGAATGCGATCATCCTCACGCCCTATGATGGAATCCCTCAATCCTCCATGGTGCTCTAGACATGTTGAACATATGGGCGCAGATCCATGACGTTCCAGAAAAGTATGCTCATCTTGTCGAAGCTCTATCAGGAAAGGTGAGAGAGGTGCTCTTTGCTGAAACCCAATCGCAGGACTTTGTTGGCAATTTCTACCGAGTTTGTATTAAATAAATGTCTTCAAGCCGCTCAAGAATGCAGTTTCAATGATCCGAGACACAAAATGCCAGATCTATCGGGTGAAGTATGAAAGACTCACCGACTAGTGTGTTGTATGTGGGCATCTTGGCCATGTTTTTAAGGACCATGGTGATGGCATTCACCCACTATCAGCTCTGCCCTTCAAGGATCTTTGAGTTGAATGGACAATGTGTGTTGGTGCCAGACCCGATGGTGGCCGAGGACGTCGAGGAGGAAGAAGGGGAGGATGAGGCGGCCGAACTGGCACCAGAAGCGGAAAACCAAGGATCATACTCATAGGACCCAATGAGCACTGATCCAGACTTAGAGATGGTCGATGCTGACATGAGCAAAAAATGGACGCCCGAGCAAGTTGCAACAGCGTCTCTGTTGGAAATATGCCCTCGAGGCAATAATATCATATTATTATATTTCCATATTCATAATTAAGAGTTTATATTCTATGTTATACCCATATGATCCTGGAGTATGTGTTTCATTGGAAAACTCATATGCACGTGTGGAATGATAAACGTAAAATAAGATTCCTAGTCTTGCCTCTAAGACTGACTCAAGTGTTGTTGATGATCATGTTTTTCGAATCTTAGAATATCGTTAAGTGTAACGATGGTCCTAAAACAACATCGAGAGTATGACGCTAGAAGAATGGTCATACTGAATCGGCCCAAACTTGGTTGTTATACTTTGAGATAATATCGTCTGAAGTCAATTGTTATAACATGGAGTGTTAACATGTGTTTTGTTCCTTAGACCATGAGAGTATTGTAGTCATCTCTTACCGTACGATGAACTTTGGGTTGCTCAAATGTCATTTGTAACATGGCCATCATACCACAACTTATAGGTTCATCAAAAAATTTAACAAGGGACTAGATAGCTCGAGAGTGGAATTTGCTCCTCCGAGATGGAGAGATATTCTTGTTGGGAAACGTTGTAGAAAATAAAACAAATTTGATCTACGATCAACCAGGAACAATATGAAGATGCATATAGGGTTTGGATCAATGATCATTATAGACTCCGGAGTGTAGCGAAAGTAGACAAGTCGGTGTAGATCGTACTTGGAGTCCCTCGAACCGTTGATGACGATCCCGCGAACCTCCCTTGAACGATCTCTTGAATGGAAGACCGAAAACACGGCATCTCTACTTGGTTGCAAGTGTACGGTCTTCACGATCCGGCAACGCTTTGCCATCTAGAGCTAAGCATTGCCATCCCATTTTATATGTTCAAGTACAAAAAACATTATATTCTTAAAATGGAGAAACTTGGTATTGCAAAAAATCGCTTCGTTGTGGCATGGTTTTGCATAAACCATAAAAACACATAAAGGGGGGCGAAAGTTTTGTCGACTTGGGGTGTGGTTTTTCCTGGGGGGAAACCAATTGTGGCCCTATATGTTCAAGTAGTTGGAAGAAAAACTTGGGAACGATCTGCCACCATCGAATAATATATGAAACAATTCATAAATAAACAAAAACATCTAACTGGTGTGCCATTACTTGCACACATAAAATCTTCCACTACTAACACACTATGGAAATTGTTTCTGCCACACGAAACTAATAAAATGCCATCTTACATAAAATCTGCAATCATAAAAATGATTACATGAAAAAATGTCATGAAGAAAACATGATTAAAATGCCATCCAGTAGAAACATATATATGCCATGTGAGAATAGCTAAAAATGGCAACTACAATAGCTATGAAAGTGCCACACAAGTGAAAGTGAAAAACTGTCAGCTACATGCAAGATGGCTAACTATAATTCCAAAATGACATTTGCAGATGCCAACTGAGAACAACTAAAAAAATGCCAGGTCCTGGGTTCGACTCCCGGTGGGAGCGGATTTAAACAGGTTTGGGCAAAAAAAACTGGAATAAAAGGACTGTGGGGCTGTTGCTCTACAGTAAATAGTCAAAAAAAACTAAAAAATGCCAACTACAACAACTATAAGAGTGCCATGCAAGTAAAGGTGAAAAATTGCCACCTACTTATAAGATGACTAACTATAGTTCAAAAATAACGTTTGTAGATGTCGCATGGGCCATCAGCATCAACGCATCCAACAACTCTGCATGACAAAACAATAAAAATTGTGATGATCAAATGTTGCTGGGAAAAACTAGCAATGCCTGCTCTAAGGGATCATTGATGCCACAACGTTCCCCGCCTGGAATATCCATAGAATCATCATCGCTATTGTTCAAATCCTCTCTGGCATATTGCAAAATCGAAAACATGTGAACAACAACAACAACAAAAGGACCCATCATGTAGGTGGACACAAAAAGCGCAAGTTTAAATAGATATGATAAACACACATGTCGACAATACCCCACCATAAAAAGAACCAACCTCAAAACAAAAACATGGCATTTCCCCCCTGAAATGATGGATATGGTTGACTAAAGGGGGGTGAATAGGCAACTACCAATTTTTTAACTTTTCTTAACAAATCAGGGTTAGAAACAAATAGGTTGTCTAATAAGAAACTAGGTGGGCAATCTATATGATGCTAACAACACAAGCCACACGAGCAAGCAAATGATATAACACAAGTAAAGCTTGCACAAAGTAAAGGGATAACCACAATTGGAGACGGTGAAGACGAGGATGTGTTGCTGAAGTTCCTTCCTTTGAGAGGAAGTACGTCTCTGTTGGAGCGGTGTGGAGGCACAATGCTCTACAGTCTGTCGCTTTTGACCGCTCGGCCACTCTCCCCTTCCCGGGGATACGCCCTCCTCAAACAAAGGGTTCCTGAATAAGAAGGATGGCGGCCTTCGATCGGAAAAGAATCAATAGAAGGAGAATCGGACGATATCTTTCTCGAAACAAACAAAAAGGAAAAGAAAGAGAAAAGCTGCTTCGACTACGGGAACCACAAGGAAAACGGAACGAAAGCGCTCCCCAAGAAGCCACTAGGGCTACTATATTCTCCTCCCATTCTCACACAATGCGAGATGCCGTGATTCCACTAGTGGTGCCCTTGAAGGCGGCGACCGAATCTTTACAAACAAGGTTGGGACAATCTCCACAACTTAATTGGAGGCTCCCAACAACACCACGAAGCTTCACCACAATGGAATGTGGCTCCGAGGTGACCTCAACCGTCTAGGGTGCTCAAACACCCAAGAGTAACAAGATCCGCAAGGGATTAGTGGGGGAATCAAATTTCTCTTGGTGAAAGTGTAGATCTAGGCCTTCTCAACCAATCCCTAAAGAATCAACAAGTTTGATTGGCTACGGAGAGAGATCGGGTGGAAATGAGCTTGAGAGCAACAATGGAGCTTGGGAGAGGAAGAGGTAGTCAACTAGAAGAAAGATGACTCCTTTATATAGTGGGAGAAGGGATCCCATCGTTATGCTCCCACACTCTCCGTGCATAAGCGGTAATACCGCTCGGATGAGCGGTACTTCCGCTGACACAGAACTTCCGGCCACAAGGTTCAGTCTGAACAAGTCAGGGGGACGTAGTGCCCCCGGAGCGGTACTACCGTTCCCATCAGCTGTACTACCGTGTGGTGTTGAACTACAGCCGTAACCCGTGGTAGTAGGGGAGGGCAGGGCGGTAGAACCGCCCGGGGCTGTACTGCAGTAGGAAACTGTCGCTCTACTACCGCTTGTGGAACAGACCAATCCAGGACAGCAAAGTTAAGCGGTACTCTCCGCGGCACAAGCCAGCAGTAGTTCCACCTGAGCGGTACTACTGTGGCGTGGCGCGGTACTTTCGCCTATCTGTAGAGGGTTTAGTAAACCCGCCGTAGTAGGGTGGTGGTTATGCCTGATGTCTACTACGCAACCTTCTTCTTGTAGACGTTGCTGGGCCTCCAAGTGCAGAGGTTTGTAGGACAGCAGCAAATTTCCCTCAAGTGGATGACCTAAGGTTTATCAATCCGTGGGAGGTGTAGGATGAAGATGGTCTCTCTCAAGCAACCCTGCAACCAAATAACAAAGAGTCTCTTGTGTCCCCAACACACCCAATACAATGGTAAATTGTATAGGTGCACTAGTTCGGCGAAGAGATAGTGATACAAGTGCAATATGGATGGTAGATATAGGTTTTTATAAATTGAAAATATAAAAATAGCAAGGTAACTGTTGATAAAAGTGAGCGAAAACGGTATTGCAATGCGTTGAAACAAGGCCTAGGGTTCATACTTTCACTAGTGCAAGTTCTCTCAACAATAATAACATAACTGGATCATATAACTATCCCTCAACATGCAACAAAGAGTCACTCCAAAGTCACTAATAGCGGAGAACAAACGAAGAGATTATTGTAGGGTACGAAACCACCTCAAAGTTATCCTTTCTAATCGATCTATTCAAGAGTCCGTAGTAAAATAACACGAAGCTATTCTTTTCGTTCGATCTATCATAGAGTTCATACTAGAATAACACCTTAAGATACAAATCAACCAAAACCCTAATGTCACCTAGATACTCCAATGTCACCTCAAGTATCTGTGGGTATGATTATACGATATGCATCACACAATCTCAGATTCATCTATTCAAACCAACACAAAGTACTTCAAAGAGTGCCCCAAAGTTCCTACCGGAGAGTCGAGACGAAAACGTGTGCCAACCCCTATGCATAGGTTCATGGGCGGAACCCGCAAGTTGATCACCAAAACATACATCAAGTGAATCACGTGATATCCCATTGTCACCACAGATAAGCACGGCAAGACATACATCAAGTGTTCTCAAATCCTTAAAGACTCAATCCGATAAGATATCTTCAAAGGGAAAACTCAATCCATTACAAGAGAGTAGAGGGGGAGAAACATCATAAGATCCAACTATAATAGCAAAGCTCGCGATCCATCAAGATCGTATCACCTCAAGAACACGAGAGAGAGAGAGATCAAACACATAGCTACTGGTACATACCCTCAGCCCCAAGGGTGAACTACTCCCTCCTCATCATGGAGATCACCGGGATGATGAAGATGGCCACCGGTGAGGGTTCCCCCCTCCGGCAGGGTGCCGGAACAGGGTCCCGATTGGTTTTTGGTGGCTACAGAGGCTTGCGGCGGCGGAACTCCCGATCTATTCTGTTTCCCGATGTTTTTAGGGTATATGGATATATATAGGCGAAAGAAGTCGGTAAGGGGAGCCACGAGGGTGGAGGGCGCGCCCCCCTGCCTCGTGCCTTCCTCGTTGCTTCCCTTACGTACACTTCAAGTCTTCTGGATTGCTTCCATTCCAAAAATAACTCTCCCGAAGGTTTCATTCCGTTTGGACTCTGTTTGATATTCCTTTTCTTCGAAACACTGAAACAAGGGAAAAAACAGGAACTGGCACTCGGCTCTGGGTTAATAAGTTAGTCCCAAAAATAATATAAAAGTGCATAGTAAAGCCCATTAAACATCCAAGATGGATAATATAATAGCATGAATACTTCATAAATTATAGATACGTTGGAGACGTATCAACATCCCCAAGCTTAATTCCTGCTTGTCCTCGAGTAGGTAAATGATAAAAGAAAGAATTTATGAAGTGTGAATGCTAGCAGGTGCATAAGTTTGATCAATGATAATTTCAATCACCTTTTCTAGCAACATTATATGTCATAACAGTAGCTCAACTCATAGAACTTTGCATGATCAAGTAACAAACTATTCACATGTTAAAGTATAGATCATAAACTTTCTTGAAAACTAACAAACCGTGTTATTAGTCATCAAACAATTACAATTCATCTTATTTTCAGGAAGAGTCTATGTCAGAGCTTTGATTTCGCAAACTTCACATACTCAACTATCATTTAGTCTTCCATGATTGCTACCACTCAAAGCATATTTTTAGAACAAATAGTATTAATCGAACACAGAGAAAGATAGGGGATTAATGTTTTGCCTCCCAACCTTTTACCTCAAGGGTAATGTCAACAATAATAATTCATGATCAAATATATTTGAATGGCCATATATGCTTAGATCTTTCCATCACATGATGCTTGCCAACTAAAGAGTAGGTTGGAATGAGAAGGAATACTATTGACTCTTGCATAAAAGTAAAAGATAGGCCCTTCGCAGCGGGAAGCAGGGATTTGCAGAGGTGCCAGAGCTCGAAGCAAAAACAGAGATGAAAATAATTTTGAGAGGTATGCTTTCATTGTCAACATAACGACCAAGAGTTCCCAATATCTTCCATACTACGTACATTATAGGCGGTTCCCACGCAGAAAGGTAAAGTTTTTACTCCCCCTCCACCAACATTCACACTCCACAGCTTGTCCGAAATAACGGGTGGCGTCCAACTATCAACATTCCTGGGGGAGTTTTGTTTAAATTATTTATGAATTTGTTTTTGATCTTTTGATCATAGGACTAGGCATCCCAGTTACCAACCATTTTCTCGTGAATAATGAGCGGAGTCCACTCATCGTGAGAATAACCCACCTAGCATGGAAGATACTGACAGCCCCTAGTCGCTACATGAGCGATTCGGGCATACAAAACAGATTATTATTTGAAGGTTTAGAGTTTGGCACATGCAAATTTACTTGGAACGGCAGGTAAATACCGTATATAGGTAGATATGGTGGACACTCATGGAAGAAACCTGGTTCAAGGAATTTGGATGCACAAGCAGTATTCCTGCTTAGTACAAATATTTTGGCTAGCAAAGGATTCTAAATAGCAAGCACCACATGTTAGAGGATCCATAACAATATAACTTCTATACAAATATACCCAAGCATAACTCATTATGTTGTCTTCCTTGTCCAACTTCAACTAATTTGCTCAGGTTTGAAAATAATTAATGGGGCTCACAATCATAGAAGATGTCCAAGATAGTATATTTATATGTGAAATCTCTCTTCCTTCAATATTCTTTCATGAATTGTTCAAGTGACCAATACAATGTTTGCTAACCTTCAAAAATTTACCACCTCTACTTCTTATATGTGAAGGCATTACTCCCCATGGGAAAGGCATATGAAACATATATAATTTCAGATTTATGACATTCAAATCATTCAACCATTTACTCATAGGATATAAGTGAAGCACACGAGTAAATGACAAACTACTCCAAAAAGATATAAGTGAAGATCAATGAGTAGTTAAATAATTATGTAGCTATGTGAAGACTCTCTCTCATTTAAGAATTTCAGATCTTGGGATATTATTCAAACAGCAAGCAAAACAAAATAAAACGACATTTCAAGGATAGCACTCATCATGTGAAGAAGCAAAAACTTAGGCTCAACCGATACTAACCGATAATTGTTGAAGAAGAAAGGTGGGATGCCTACCGGGGCATCCCCAAGCTTAGATGCTTGAGACTTCTTGAAATATTATCTTGGGGTGCCTTGGGCATCCCCAAGCTTGAGCTTTTGTGTCTCCTTAATTCCTCTCATATCACGGTTTCCTAAATCTCGAAAGCTTCATCCACACCAAACTCAACAAGAACTCGTGAGATAAGTTAGTATAAACCAATGCAAAAACCTTATCATTTTCTATTGTAACAAATCACTAAAATTATTATTCAACATTGCACACTAAATGCCTCTGCATATTTAATACTCCTATCCTCAAATAGAATCAATAAACAAGCAAACATATGCAAACAATGCAAACATAACAGCAATCTGCCAAAACAGTACAGTCTGTAAAGAATGCAAGATTCATCATACTTCCCTAACTCCAAACATTATGAAATTCTACCACAGTGTAGAAAATTTATCAGAGCTTATTATGCAAAAAGTTTCAACATTTTATCATATTCTGGCTTTTCTAGGGAATTTTTGCAACAACGATAAACTTTCTGTTTTGAAACAGCAACATGTATACTTGCAAAATAAGCATGGTAAAGGCTATCCTTGACATTTTTATTGAAAATAGAGATGCAAAACATTATTCTAAATAACATCAAGCAAATACTAACAAAATAAAATGATGCTCCAAGCAAAACACATATCATGTGGCGAATAAAAATATAGCCCCAAGTAAAGTTACCGACGAACAAAGACGAAAGAGGGGATGCCATCCGGGGCATCCCCAAACTTAGGCTCTTGGTTGTCCTTGAAAATTACCTTGGGGTGCCTTGGGCATCCCCAAGCTTAGGCTCTTGCCACTCCTTAATCCATAGTCCATCGAATCTTTACCCAAAACTTAAAAACTTCACTACACAAAACTCAACAGAAAACTCATAAGCTTCGTTAGTATAAGAAAATAAATCACCACTTAGGTACTGTTGTGAACTTATTCTAAATTCATATTGGTGTAATATCTACTGTATTCCAACTTCTCTATGGTTCATACCCTCCGATACTACTCATAGATTCATCAAAATAAGCAAACAACACATAGAAAACAAAATCTGTCAAAAACAGAACAGTCTGTAGTAATCTGTATCAAACGCAAACTTCTGGAACTGAGAAAAATCTACCAAAATAGGACGACCTAGATAATTTGATTATTGATCTACTTCAATTGGAATCAGTATTTTATCACTTTCTGGTGATTTTTAACAATTTTTTTTGTGAGCAGAAAGTTTCTGTCTTTTTCAGCAAGATCAGATAATTATCATCCAAGAAGATCCTATAGGTCTTACTTGGCACAAACACTAATTAAAACATAAAACCACATCTAACCAGAGGCTAGATGATTTATTTATTACTAAACAGGAGCAAAAAGCAAGGAACAAAAAAAAATTGGGTTGTCTCCCAACAAGCGCTAACGTTTAACGCCCCTAGCTAGGCATGATGATTTCAACGATGCTCACATAAACGATGAGAATTGAAACATAAAGAGAGCATCATGAAGAATATGACTAGCACATTTAAGTCTAACCCACTTCCTATGCATAGGGATTTTGTGAGCAAACAACTTATGGGAACAATAATCAACTAGCATAGGAAGGCAAAACAAGCATAACTTTAAAACTTTAAGCACATAGAGAGGAAACTTGATATTATTGCAATTCCTACAAGCATATGTTCCTCCCTCATAATAATTTTCAGTAGCATCATGAATGAATTCAACAATATAACCATCACATAAAGCATTCTTTTCATGATCTACAAGCATAGAAAATTTAGGACTCTCCACATAAGCAAAATTCTTCTCATGAATAGTAGTGGGAGCAAACTCAACGAAATAACTATCATGTGAAGCATAATCCAATTGAAAATTAAAATCATGATGACAAGTTTCATGGTTATCTTTATTCTTTATAGCATACGTGTCATCACAATAATCATCATAAATAGGAGGCATGCTTTCATCATAATAAATTTGCTCAGCAAAACTTGGGGGACTAAACATATCATCCTCATCAAACATAGCATCCCCAAGCTTGCGCCTTTGCATATCATTAGCATCAAGGGCATTCGAAGAATTCATACTAACAACGTTGAAATCATGCTCATCGTTCACATATTTTATGCCAAGCATTCTATGTAATTCTTCTTCTAGTACTTGAGCACAATTTTCCGTCCCATCATTTTCACGAAAGACATTAAAAAGATGAAGCATATGAGGCAACCTTAATTCCATTTTTTGGTAGTTTTCTTTTATAGACTAAACTAGTGATAAAACAAGAAACTAAAAGATTCGATTGCAAGATCTAAAGATATACCTTCAAGCACTCACCTCCCCGGCAACGGCGCCAGAAAAGAGCTTAGTTGACGGGGTGTGAGTGCCGCTTACCTAGCCTCCCCGACAACGGCGCCAGAAAAGAGCTTGATGTCTACTACGCAACCTTCTTCTTGTAGACGTTGTTGGGCCTCCAAGTGCAGAGGTTTGTAGGACAGCAGCAAATTTCCCTCAAGTGGATGACCTAAGGTTTATCAATCCATGGGAGGCGTAGGATGAAGATGGTCTCTCTCAAGCAACCCTGCAACCAAATAACAAAGAGTCTCTTGTGTCCCCAACACACCCAATACAATGGTAAATTGTATAGGTGCACTAGTTCGGCGAAGAGATGGTGATACAAGTGCAATATGGATGGTAGATATAGGTTTTTATAGACTGAAAATATAAAAACAGCAAGGTAACTATTGATAAAAGTGAGCGAAACCAGTATTGCAATGCGTTGAAACAAGGCCTATGGTTCATACTTTCACTAGTGCAAGTTCTCTCAACAATAATAACATAACTGGATCATATAACTATCCCTCAACATGCAACAAAGAGTCACTCCAAAGTCACTAATAGCGGAGAACAAACGAAGAGATTATTGTAGGGTACGAAACCATCTCAAAGTTATCCTTTCTAATCGATCTATTCAAGAGTCCGTAGTAAAATAACACGAAGCTATTCTTTCCGTTCGATCTATCATAGAGTTCATACTAGAATAACACCTTAAGATACAAATCAACCAAAACCCTAATGTCACCTAGATACTCCAATGTCACCTCAAGTATCCGTGGGTATGATTATACGATATGCATCACACAATCTCAGATTATCTATTCAAACCAACACAAAGTACTTCAAAGAGTGCCCCAAAGTTTCTACCGGAGAGTCAAGACGAAAACGTGTGCCAACCCCTATGCATAGGTTCATGGGCGGAACCCGCAAGTTGATCACCAAAACATACATCAAGTGAATCACGTGATATCCCATTGTCACCACCGATAAGCACGGCAAGACATACATCAAGTGTTCTCAAATCCTTAAAGACTCAATCCGATAAGATATCTTCAAAGGGAAAACTCAATCCATTACAAGAGAGTAGAGGGGGAGAAACATCATAAGATCCAACTATAATAGCAAAGCTCGCGATCCATCAAGATCGTATCACCTCAAGAACACGAGAGAGAGAGAGAGAGATCAAACACATAGCTACTGGTACATACCCTCAGCCCCGAGGGTGAACTACTCCCTCCTTGTCCTGGAGATCGCCGGGATGATGAAGATGGCCACCGGTGAGGGTTCCCCCCCTCCGGCAGGGTGCCGGAACAGGGTCCCGATTGGTTTTTGGTGGCTACAGAGGCTTGCGGCGGCGGAACTCCCGATCTATTCTGTTCCCCGATGTTTTTAGGGTATATGGATATATATAGGCAAAAGAAGTCGGTAAGGGGAGCCACGAGGGGCCCATGAGGGTGGAGGGCGCGCCCCCTGCCTCGTGCCTTCCTCGTTGCTTCCCTTACGTACACTCCAAGTCTTCTGGATTGCTTCTGTTCCAAAAATAACTCTCCCGAAGGTTTCATTCCGTTTGGACTCTGTTTGATATTCCTTTTCTTCGAAACACTGAAACAAGGGAAAAACAGGAACTGGCACTGGGCTCTGGGTTAATAAGTTAGTCCCAAAAATAATAGTAAAGCCCATTAAACATCCAAAGTAAAGCCCATAGTAAAGCTCACGCCACATGACGTGGGAGATGTCCAAAGTAGAATTCTTGCCCTGCTCCTTGATGCACATCAAGAGAAGATCCACCAAGCAGGAGTGCACCATGTCCGAATTCCCAATGCGAGGGAAGAGAGTGTTGCGAAAGACCCTGTGCATAATATCCAGAAACGGAATGAGCTACGTGCGAGTCCCCTTGAGAGTCTTCACCGTCCTGGAGTAGCGAATAAGCTTTGACTTGTGCGTGACCGGCCCTTCCCTACGAGGCTGAAGACCTACCGGGTTGTCTTCTCCTTCATCAGCAATGCCCAAGCAATCCATGAACTCCTTCCAACCAACCCTAAATCTTCTCCCACTGTTCATCCATGACATAGATCTCTCCTCATTGGCATGAAAGTGAACCGTGGCATAGAATTGAGCCACAATCTCCGCATCATAGTCCTTGTTGTAGGTGATGAAGGGAATGCGTCCCCATTGATGGCAAAGAGCAAGAGACTCTCCAAAATATGTCAGATCCTTCTCCATACGAGAGACATCAATAGACTTGACGTTCACAAACAAGTTCTTCTTGGCCTTCAAAATGTCCAGGTAGATCAACGATTGCTCCTTGGTCCAGAAGGGACGCCCAACAAGAGCCTCATCTTGAGTACGGCGATACGGATTGCAAATGCGGAACTCCTCAAACTCCTTGGTAGTCATCTCATCAGGAGGGGTGTACTTCTCCTTCTCCTTCTGCTTGCTTGCAGATGTCTTCACATTCTGCCTGGGAGGACCACTGAAACTTGCAGGAGTGCCATCTGCGGTACAGTAGCGCTTGGAACCGGGACGATCGGGGTTCTTGCGACGGGCTTGATGAGCGGAGATACCACCACTTGGAACCCACAAACACGGGACGAGGGAAAAGCAGGTGTAAAGCCATTGCATAAGACAAGGGACACAAAATGAGGATACAAGTAAGTGCAAAAACTTTGAAGTTCCAGGTCACTGCGGTAGTACCGTGTCCAACCGCGGTAGTACTACCGAAGGGTAAGCGGTAGTTCCGCTAGACACGAGCGGTAGTATCGCTACAAGCGGTAGTACCGGCCACGCCCAAGCGGTAGTACCGCACACCCGATGGGAAAACTTCCGCGGAGGGGATCCGGTAGTACCGGTGACGTAGACAAGCAAAATCTTGGCAAAGACTACTATACTCCTATCTAGCAGTCATCCCTCATCCTACTCATGCCTAGATTTAGCCAAAAATCTAAGAATACCACATGCATTGCCCTAGACCCAAGATCAAAAAGTAGAACTATAGGAGAGGAAAACGAGGACAATACCAGTATCCATGGCAAGAGGAGAAGGTGGGGATCGATCCCATCGGTCGGAAACGGAGAAGACGACACGGATTCGGAGAGCCGGAGCCGGCCGCCAGAGCAGTTTTGGGTCGCCTGAGAGAGAGAAGTCGGGGAAGAAGAAGTGAATGGGTATGGGGGAGTTAGAACTCCACGTGCCCAGCACTTAACCCCCACACGAGTCCTCGAAGCGGTAGTACCGCTGGGGTCAGTGTTTCCTGCTACTTGTGATATCGAGTTGGTTTTTTCCTTCAAGCGTAAAGGGTGATGCAGCACAACAACAGTAAGTTTTCCCTCAGTTATGAAACCAAGGTACTGTACTATGTAAGCAGTACCTTCATACAAATAACAAAAACTCGCAACCCAACGCGTAAGAGGGGTTGTCAATCCCTCCTCGGTATTGAGCTAGATTAAATTGTATAAGATTGGATAAATAGATCTAACAAAAACACAAAAATAAAATAAGTAAAGAAAAAGTGCAACAAGGTATTTTTGGATTAATAGATCTGAAAACAATATGATAGGAAATAGACCCGGGGGCTTAGATTTCACTAGAGGCTTCTCTCAAGAAAATAGCATACGGTGGGTAAACAAATTACTGTTGAGCAATTGATAAAAGAGCAAATAATTATGCCGATATCCAAGGCAATGATCATGTATATAGGCATCACATCCAAGATTAGTAGACCGACTCCTGCCTGCATCTACTACTATTACTCCACACATCGACCACTATCCAGCATGCACCTAGTGTATTAAGTTCATTGAGAAATGAAGTAATGCAATAAGAACGATGACATGATGTAGACAAGATCTATTCATGTAGGAATAGACCCCATCTTTTTATCCTTAATGGCAACGATACATGCGTGCCTCGCTACCCCTTCTGTCACTGGGTGAGGACACCACAAGGTCGAACCAATCACAAGGCACCTCTTCCCATTGCAAAAAAATCAATCTAGCTGGCCAAACCAAACCAAAGTTTCGAAGAAGAAATACGAGGCTATAATAATCATGCATAAGAGAGTTCAACAAAGACTCAAATAACATTCATAGATAGAACTGATCATAAACTCGCAATTCATCGGATCCCAACAAACACACCGCAAAAAAAAGTTACATCAAATAGATCTCCAAGAACATTGAGGAGAACATTGTATTGAGAACCAAAAAGAGAGAAGAAGCCATCTAGCTACTACATACGCAGGGTCGGCCCTGTGTTTCAGGAGGCCCTAGGCGAACTCGACGACATGGGCCCCTACATCCTAAGACCATATATATGTGTGTGTGTGTGTGTGTGTGTTTTCGTAGTACATAAAAAAATATAACTTCATTTGCATAATATTAAAAGTAAACTTTCAACCACACATGTTTAGTTTAAAATTTGACTACAATAATTGTTGGACAATGCAAAATAAAACTGACATGACATGCTTACCTCAAATAGGAAACAAATTTATTTGCTCCTCTGTACTTGCACCATCTTCACCTACCTTAACATCTGAATTTTCATGCTCGGGATTAGTTCCTTGCCTACGTTCTTCACTGACATCAAAAATACTTGAAGATGTAAAATACTTTGTCAAAGAACCCTTCAGTGGTTGAATTTTTAGATCTATTTTTTTCTTTCTTTTTCTTTTTCTTTTTTCAGCACCCGACAAATGCTTTTTAGGCAACATGGCATGCTAATGTCCTAATATTACGAAGCAAAGAGTAGACAACAAATTAGAAATTTATAGGTCGGATGATCGGAACCCTAGACATGTACACAGAATGACAAAAAATTAGGATGGTTGAATACATACTATGAAAGATTGAATTAGAAAACTATACATAAATTTTTTGATACTTCATGGGATGAATCATGGATGAATAGTTTAATATACGTACTAAAGAAACTACTAAAATTGGGGTATGGATGAATGGATCAGGAACATCCGAACATGGATATTGGGTATGTACATGTGTTCGCATACATATGTATTGCCGTATTGCTGGAAGGCCGAGTTGCCGGACTATTGCGTGCCGCGGCGGCAACGAGCGGCTGAGGCACCGAGCGAGGAACGACGGAGCGATGGGCAGATGAGACGACGAAGACGAACCGACGAGCGATGAATAGGAAAAGCCAAATATTCAGATTGATTTGTTTCACACGTACGCATCGTGCGGCCGTGACTTGCGTGCGCGATGCTTCGCTACGCATTACCAGGCGATCTGATGGGCCGAGCCCATCTTGTTTTCTTCCTCTCATAATTTTTCCCTTGTCTATTTTTTGTTGGGCTATACTATATGTGTGTACTACATTATGGGCCCCCTCCGGCCTGGGCCCTGGGCCGTCGCCCCTCTGGCCATACCCCAAGGCCGGCCCTGTGCATACGAACCCGTAGGTCCGTGGTAAACTACTCATGCATCATCGGAGGGGCAAGGGTGTTGATGAAGAACCCCTCCGTGATTGTTGACCCCTCCGGCAAGGTGCCGGAAAAGGTCTCTAGATTGGATCTCGTGGTTCTGGAACTTGCGGCGGTGGAAACTCTGATCTCTTTGCTCTCCTAGGGTTTTGGGGATTTTAGAGTATTTATAGAGCTGATAGGCGGTGGAGAGGGGGCCTGTGGGCCCCATTACCCACCAGGGCGCGCTAGGGGCCTCTAGCGCGCCTTGGTGCCTTGTGGGGCCCACGGACCTCCCCTTGGGCACTTCCTTGGCTCCCAAGTTGTCTTCTGTCAGAAAAATCACCAAAAAGTTTCATGGCATTTGGACTTCGTTTGGTACTGATATTCTGCGAAGTAAAAAACAGTAACTCACACCGGGCACTATGTCAATAGGTTAGTCCCAAAAAATGATATAAAGTTGCTATCAAATGAATATAAAACATCCAAGATTGATAATATAACAGCATGGAACAATAAAAAAATTATAGATACGTTGGAGACGTATTAGTCAGCAGTAGTACCGTGCCCCACAACGGTAGTACCGCCTCAGTGCGTTGACAGGAGGTCAACACACTGCACTCGACGTAGTACCGCCGGCAAGTGCGGTAGTACTGCCCAAAGCAGTAGTACCATTCCTGCCAGCGGTAGTACCGCCTGCTACCAAAAGAACTGCCCATGATCAAGAAGAGAATAAGGACTTATGGAACATATGAGAGGTTGAGGCACGGAAAGGCTTAGGTTGCAAACACAAAAACACAACAAAAGGGAAGGAGTACTCCAAGGTCAGAAACAACAAAAAGGAGAGCACACATGGAGTAATCCAACAACCGAAAGCCAAAGAAATGAAAGCACACCTCAAACCAAAGGGAGCCAAACCTCTCAAAGAGAGAGGGCGGTGACCGAGGTCATCTATGTTTGAGTCAATAGGTATGGCACCGCAAAGATTTTAACCTTGGGCCCATGACCAAAAGTCATCTTTGAAGCACAAGTACCATAAAAATGGCTAATGTGGAAGATTTGATCAATTTATCCATAATGGGGGGGGAGTTCATTAAGAGAACAACACTCCCCCTATGTTCATGCCTACATCTAGAACAAGATAATATGATGAATGCGGTGGGGTGTGCCTATATTCAAGCCACGTTGCTTGAATCAATGATATTTAGCTCATTCCTTAACTCGCAAAATCTTGCTTCATCCCAGGACTTGCTGAAAATGTCCGCTGGTTGCTCTTGAGTGTTGATGTAGATAATGCCAATCTCCCCACGCTTGATATGACCCCGAATGAAATGACGACGAATCTCAATATGCTTCGTCTTGCTATGTTTCACCGGATTGTAGGAGATCTTGATAGCACTTTCATTGTTACATAGAAGAGGCACTTTGTCACACGTGACACCATAATCCTTTAAAGTTTGCCTCATCCATATAAATTGTGCACAACAACTCGCAGCGGCTAAATACTCGGTCTTGGTGGACGAGAGAGACACACAATTTTGCTTCTTCGAAGACCAACTTACCAAAGAGCAACCAAGAAATTGGCACCCTCCAAAAGTTGACTTCCTGTCCACAACATCTCCCGCCCAATCCGAGTCCAAATAACCCATGAGATCAAAGCTTGCTCCTTTGGGGTACCATAGGCCAAAGTTTGGGGTATGAGCCAAATATCGAAAGATTCACTTGACCGCCACATAGCGACTTTCCTTAGGTGAGGCTTGGAACCTTGCACACATTCTCACACTCAACATAATATCCGGTCTAGATGCACAAAGGTAAAGCAAGGATCCAATCATGGAGCGATATACCTTTTGATCCACCGCTTTACCATTGGGATCAATGTCAAGCTTGCATTTGGTAGGCATAGGAAACTTGACCGGCTTGACATCATCTAGCTTGAATCTCTTGAGCATGTCTTGGGTATATTTGGCTTGATTAATGAAGGTTCCTTATCTTCTTTGCTTGACTTCGAACCCAAGAAATAACTTCAACTCTCCCATCATAGACATCTCGAACTTCTCGGTCATTAGTGTGACAAACTCATCATTGAAAGATTTGTTAGGAGAACCAAACATGATATCATCAAGATATAGTTGGCATATGAACAAATCCCCTTCGACCCTCTTAGTCCCAATTTCAAAACCGCGATCTTGCAACAACTCAGTAAGGTGCTCATACCACGCACGTGGGGCTCGTTTAAGGCCATAGAGTGCCTTGTTGAGTTTGTATACATGATTGGGGAGCTTGGGATGCTCGAATCCCGGGGGTTGTTTGACATATACCAACTCATTCAAAGGACCATTAAGAAATGCACTCTTCACATCCATTTGTTACAATTTGAAATCATGATGAGATGCATATGCAAGCAACATGCGAATAGATTCAAGACGAGCGACGGGGGCAAAGGTTTCACCGTAGTCGATACCCTCGACTTGGGAGTAGCCCTGTGCCACCAATCTTGCCTTGTTTCGAACAACCACACGCTCGCATCCTGCTTGTTCTTGAAGATCCACTTGGTCCAGATGACATTGTGGTCCTCTGTTGGCCTTGGCACTAATTCCCAAAATTGGTTGCGCTCGAAGTTGTTGAGTTCATCATGCACGGCTTCAAGCCAATCCACATCATCGAGCGCCTCATGTACCTTTTGGGGTTCAACACACGAAACAAACATGTGATGCTCACAAAAAATTGACAATTGTCTACGAGTAGTTACCCCCTTTTTCAAGCTTCCTAGCACGTTCTCCAAGACATGTTGTTGATGCTTGATCTTGGAAGCCACCTTGGCATCACATCGCTCCAAAAGTTCCTCAATAGGAATTTGAGGAGCATCAACTTGATCACTTTGAGCACCGTCTTGAGCTTGCTCTTGATCTTGAGCATCCTCTTGATCTTGAGCTGCTCGGGGTCATGAACTTGATCTTGGGCATCACTTGGTGAACCACCATCATCATGAGGTTGATCTTGCATTTGATCTTGTTCACTTGGTTGAGGGCCTTCACTTTGTTCTTAGGAAGCGTGTGGCTCTAGCGTCGGTGATGGCTCCACTTGAGCAGAGCATTGTCCTTCTCCTTCGGCCACAAGGGGTTCCTCGATGGGGAGTATTTGACCAATCCCCATTCTTCTTATGGCTTGGGGAGGAATTTCATCACCTACATCACAAAGACCACTTTGCTCCACTTGGGAGCCATTATTTTCCTCAAACTCCACGTTACACGTCTCCTCGATGAGTCCGGTGGACTTGTTGAGGACACAGTAAGCATGAGAATTTGTAGCATAACCAACATATATGCCCTCTTGAGCTCTAGGTTCAAACTTAGACAAACAAACACCTTTCTTGAGAATGAAACACTTACAACCGAACACCTGAAATGTTGGGGAACGTAGCATGCAATTTCAAAAAAAATTCCTACGATCACGCAAGATCTATCTAGGAGATGCCTAGCAACGAGAGGGGGAGAGTGTGTCCACGTACCCTCGTAGACCGAAAGCGGAAGCGTTATGTTAACGCGGTTGATGTAGTCGAACGTCTTCACGATCCAACCGATCCAAGTACCGAACGTATGGCACCTCCGTGTTCTGCACACGTTCAGCTCGATGACGTCCCTCGAGCTCTTGATCTAGTAGAGGGTCGAGGGAGTTTTCATACAGCATGAGGCGTGGTGACGGTGATGTGATCCGCGCAGGGCTTCGCCTAAGCACTACGGCGCTATGACCGGAGGAGTAAACTATGGAGGGGGGCATCGCACACGGCTAAGAGATTTCTTGGTGTGTCTTTGGGGTGCCCCCTGCCCACGTATATAAAGGAAGGGGGAGAGAGGCCGGCGGCCAGGAGGGGCGTGCCATGGGGGGGGTCCTACTTGGACTCCTAGTCCAAGTAGGATTCCAACCTTTTCCTTTCTCCACCGGAGGGAATAGGAAGGAGAGAGAGAGGGAAAGGGAAGGGGGGCGCCGCCCCCTCCTTGTCCTATTCGGACTCCCTATGAGGGGGGCGCGCGGCCACCCCCCGCGGGCTTCCCTCTCTCTCCCTTAGGCCCATGTTGGCCCAACACTTCCCCGGGGGGTTCTAGTAACCCCTCGGTACTCCGAAAAAATACCCGAATCACTCGGATCCATTCCGATGTCCAAATATAACCTTCCAATATATGAATCTTTACCTCTCGACCATTTTGAGACTCCTCGTCATGTCCTTGATCTCATCCGGGACTCCGAACAAACTTCGGTCACCAAAACACATAACTCATAATACAAATCGTCATCGAACGTTAAGCGTGCGGACCCTACGGGTTCGAGAACTATGTAAACATGACCGAGACACGTCTCCGGTCAATAACCAATAGCGGAACCTGGATGCTCATATTGGCTCCTACATATTCTACGAAGATCTTTATCAGTCAAACCGCATAACAACATACGTTATTCCCTTTGTCATCGGTATGTTACTTGCCCGAGATTCGATCGTCGGTATCATCATACCTAGTTCAATCTCGTTACCGGCAAGTCTCTTTACTCGTTCTATAATGCATCATCCCGCAACTATCTCATTAGTTACATTGTTTGCAAGGCTTATATTGATGTGCATTACCGAGAGGGCCCAGAGATACCTCTCCGATACTCGGAGTGACAAATCCTAATCTCGATATATGCCAACTCAACAAACACCTTCGGAGACACCTGTAGAGCATCTTTATAATCACCCAGTTACGTTGTGATGTTTGATAGCACGCAAGGTGTTCCTCTGGTATTCGGGAGTTGCATAATCTCATAGTCAGAGTAATATGTATAAGTCATGAAGAAAGCAATAGCAATAAAACTAAAATGATCATAATGCTAAGCTAACGGATGGGTCTTGTCCATCACATCATTTTCTAATGATGTGATCCCGTTCATCAAATGACAACACATGTCTATGGTCAGCAAACATAACCATCTTTGATTAACGAGCTAGTCAAGTAGAGGCATACTAGGGACACTCTGTTTCTCTATGTATTCACACATGTACTAAGTTTTTGGTTAACACAATTATATCATGAATAATAAACATTTTTCATGATATAAGGAAATATAAATAATAACTTTATTATTGCCTCTAGGGCATATTTCCTTCAGTCTCCCACTTGCACTAGAGTCAATAATCTAGATTACATAGTAATGATTCTAACACCCATGGAGTCTTGGTGCTGATCATGTTTTGCTCATGGAAGAGGCTTAGTCAATGGGTCTGCAACATTTAGATCCGTATGTATTTTGCAAATCTCTATGTCTCCCTCCTTGACTTGATCGCAGATGGAATTGAAGCATCTCTTGATGTGTTGGGTTCTCTTGTGAAATCTGGATTCCTTCGCCAAGGCAATGTTGGGGAATGTAGTATTTCAAAAAAATTGCCTACGATCACGCAAGATCTATCTAGGAGAAGCATAACAACGAGTGGGGAGAGTGTGTCTACGTACCCTCATAGACCGAAAGCGGAAGCGTTTAGTAACGCGGTTGATGTAGTCGAATGTCTTCGCGATCCAACCGATCCAAGTACCGAACGTACGACACCTCCGCGATCAGCACACCTTCAGCTCGGTGATGTCCCTCGAACTCTTGATCCAGTTGAGGCCGAGGGAGAGTTCCGTCAGCACGATGGCGTGGTGACGGTGATGATGAAGTTACCGGCACAGGGCTTCGCCTAAGCACTACGACGATATGACCGAGGTGTGTAACTGTGGAGGGGGGCACCGCACACGGCTAAAAGATCAACTTGTGTGTCTATGGGGTGCCCCCTGCCTCCGTATATAAAGGAGGGAGAGGGAGAGGCAGCCGTCCCTAGGGAGCGCGCCATGGTGTGGAGTCCTACTAGGACTCCCTAGTCATAGTAGGATTCCACCTCCCACACGGAGTAGGAAAGGGGGAAGGGAGAAGGAGAAAGAAGGGGGGCCCTTCTCCTAGTCCTAATCGGCCTCCTGCCCAAGGGGGGTGCACCAGCCCCTTGTGGGCTGGTGTGCTTCCCTCTTATGGTCCATAAGGCCCATAACTTCTCCCGAGGGGGGTGGGGTTCCGGTAACCTCCCGGTACTCCGGAAAAATGCCCGAACCACTCAGAACCATTCCGATGTCCAAATGCAACCTTCCAATATATGAATCTTTACCTCCCGACCATTTCGAGACTCCTCTTCATGTCCGTGATCTCATCCGGGACTCCGAACAAGCTTCGGTCATCAAATCACATAACTCATAATACAAAACATCATCGAACGTTAAGCGTGCGGACCCTACGGGTTCGAGAACTATGTAGACATGATCGAGACACATCTCCGGTCAATAACCAATAGTGGAACCTGGATGCTCGTATTGGCTCCTACATATTCTACGAAGATCTTTATCGGTCAAACCGCATAACAACATACGTTGTTCCCTTTGTCACTGGTATGTTACTTGCCCGAGATTCGATCGTCGGTATCATCATACCTAGTTCAATCTCGTTACTGGCAAGTCTCTTTACTCATTCCGTAATGCATCATCCCGCAACTAACTCATTAGTCACATTGCTTGCAAGGCTTATAGTGATGTGCATTACTAAGAGGGCCCAGAGATACCTCTCTGATACACGGAGTGACAAATCCTAATCTTGATTTATGCCAACCCAACAAACACCTTTGGAGACACCTGTAGAGCATCTTTATAATCACCCAATTACGTTGTGATGTTTGATAGCACACTAAGTGTTCTTCCGGTATTCGAGAGTTGCATAATCTCATAGTCAGAGGAACATGTATAAGTCATGAAGAAAGCAATAGCAATAAAACTTAACGATCATTATGCTAAGCTAACGGATGGGTCTTGTCCGTCACATCATTTTCTAATGATGTGACCCCGTTCATCAAATGACAATACATGTCTATGGCTAGGAAACTTAGCCATCTTTGATTAACGAGCTAGTCAAGTAGAGGCATACTAGGGACACTCTGTTTCTCTATGTATTCACACATGTACTAAGTTTCTAGTTAATACAATTCTAGCATGAATAATAAACATTTATCATGATATAAGGAAATTTAAACAACAACTTTATTATTGCCTCTAGGGCATATTTCCTTCAGTCTCCCACTTGCACTAGAGTCAATAATCTAGTTCACATCGCCATGTGATTTAACACCAATAGTTCACATCGCCATGTGACCAACACTCAAAGGGTTTACTAGAGTCAATAATCTAGTTCACATCGCCATGTGATTTAACACCAATAGTTCACATCGCCATGTGACCAACACTCAAAGGGTTTACTAGAGTCAATAAGCTTGTTCACATCGCTATGTGATTAACACCCAAGAGTAATAAGGCGTGATCATGTTTTGCCTGTGAGAGAAATTTAGTCAACGGGCCTGCTATATTCAGAGCCGTATGTATTTGCAAATTTTCTATGTCTACAATGCTCTGCACGGAGCTACTCTAGCTAATTGCTCCCACTTTCAATATGTATCTAGATCAAGACTCGGAGTCATCCGGATCGGTGTCAAAGCTTGCATCGCTAACTCTTTACGACGAACTCTTTATCACCTCCATAGGCGAGAAATATTTCCTTAGTCCTCTAAGGATAATTTTGCCCGCTGTCCAGTGATCTACTCCTAGATCACTATTGTACTCCCTTGCCAAACTCATGGTGAGGTACACAATAGTTCTGGTACACAGCATAGCATACTTTATAGAACCTATGACTGAGGCACAGGGAATGACTTTTCATTCTCTTTCTATTTTCTACCGTGGTCGGGTTTTGAGTCTTTACTCAACTTTTACACTTGCAACACAGGCAAGAACTCCTTCTTTGACTGTTCCATTTTGAACTACTTCAAAATCTTGTCAAGGTATGTACTCATTGAAAAAACTTATCAAGCATCCTGATCTATCTCTATAGATCTTGATGCCCAATATATAAGCAGCTTCACCAAGGTCTTTCATTGAAAATTCTTATTCAAGTATCCTTTTATGCTATCCAGAAATTATGTATTATTTCCAATCAACAATATGTCATCCACATATACTTATCAGAAATGCTACAGAGCTCCCACTCACTTTCTTGTAAATACAGGTTTCTCCAAAAGTCTATATAAAACCATATGCTTTGATCACACTATCAAAGCGTATATTACAACTCCGAGAGGCTTGCACCAGTCCATAAATGGATCGCTGGAGCTTGCACACTCTGTTAGCACCTTTAGGATCGACAAAACCTTCTGGTTGCATCATATACAACTCTTCTTTAAGATATCCATTAAGGAATGCAGTTTTGACATCCATTTGCCAAATTTCATAATCATAAAATGCGGCAATTGCTAACATGATTCGGACAGACTTAAGCATCGCTACGGGTGAGAAGGTCTCATCATAGTCAACTCCTTGAACTTGTCGAAAACCTTTCGCAACAAGTCGAGCTTTGTAGACAGTAACATTACCGTCAGCGTCAGTCTTCTTCTTAAAGATCCATTTATTCTCTATGGCTTGCCGATCATCGGGCAAGTCAACCAAAGTCCACACTTTGTTCTCATACATGGATCCCATCTCAGATTTCATGGCCTCAAGCCATTTCGCGAAATCTGGGCTCATCATCGCTTCCTCATAGTTCGTAGGTTCGTCATGGTCTAGTAACATGACCTCCAGAACAGGATTACCGTACCACTCTAATGCGGATCATACTCTGGTTAACCTACGAGGTTCGGTAGTAACTTGATCTGAAGTTTCATGATCATCATCATTAGCTTCCTCACTAATTGGTGTAGGAATCACTGCAACTTATTTCTGTGATGAACTACTTTCCAATAAGGGAGCAGGTACAATTACCTCATCAAGTTCTACTTTCCTCCCACTCACTTCTTTTGAGAGAAATTCCTTCTCTAGAAAGGATACATTCTTAGCAACGAATATCTTGCCTTCGGATCTGTGATAGAAGGTGTACCCAACAGTCTCCTTCGGGTATCCTATGTAGACGCATTTCTCCGATTTGGGTTCGAGCTTATCAGGTTGAAGCTTTTTCACATAAGCATCGCAGCCCCAAACTTTAAGAAACGACAGCTTAGGTTTCTTGCCAAACCACAGTTCACATGGTGTTGTCTCAACGGATTTAGATGGAGCCCTATTTAATGTGAATGCAGCCGTCTCTAAAGAATAACCCCAAAATGGTAGCGGTAAATCGGTAAGAGACATCATAGATCGCACCATATCTAATAAAGTATGGTTACGATGTTCGGACACACCATTATGCTGTGGTGTTCCAGGTGGCGTGAGTTGCGAAACCATACCACATTGTTTCAAATGAAGACCAAACTCATAACTCAAATATTCTCCTCCACGATCAGATTGTAGAAACTTTATTTTCTTGTTACAATGATTTTCCACTTCACTCTGTAATTCTTTGAACTTTTCAGATGTTTCAGACTTATGTGTCATTAAGTAGATATACCCATATCTGCTCAAATCATCTGTAAAGGTTAGAAAATAACGATACCCGCCGCGAGCCTCAACACTCATCGGACCGCATACATTAGTATGTATTATCTCCAACAAGTCAGTTGCTCGCTCCATTGTTCCGGAGAACGGAGTCTTAGTCATCTTGCCCATGAGGCATGGTTCACAAGCATCAAGTGATTCATAATCAAGTGATTGCAAAAGCCCATTAGCATGGAGTTTCTTCATGCGCTTTACACCAATATGACCTAAATGGCAGTGCCACAAATAAGTTGCACTATCATTATTAACTTTGCATCTTTTGGCTTCAATATTATGAATATGTGTATCACTACGATCGAGATTCAACAAAAATAGACCATTCATCAAGGGTGCATGACCACAAAAGATATTACTCATATAAATAGAACAACCATTATTCTTCAATTTAAATGAATAACCGTCTTGCATTAAACAAGATCCACATATAATGTTCATGCTCAACGCTGGCACCAAATAACAATTATTTAGGTCTAAAACTAATCCCGACGGTAGATGTAGAGGTAACGTGCCGACGACGATCACATCAACTTTGGAACCATTTCCCACGCGCATCGTCACCTCGTCCTTAGCCAATCTTCGTTTAATCTGTAGCCCCTGTTTTGAGTTGCAAATATGAGCAACCGAACTAGTATCAAATACCCAGGCGCTACTACGAGCATTAGTAAGGTACACATCAATAACATGTATATCAAATATACCTTTCACTTTGCCATCCTTCTTATCCGCCAAATACTTGGGGCAGTTCCGCTTCCAGTGACCAGTCCCTTTGAAGTAGAAGCACTCAGTTTCAGGCTTAGGTCTAGACTTGGGCTTCTTCCCTTGAGCAACAACTTGCTTGCTGTTCTTCTTGAAGTTCCCCTTTTTCCCTTTGCCCTTTTTCTTGAAACTAGTGGTCTTGTTAAGCATCAACACTTGATGCTCCTTCTTGATTTCTACCTCCGCAGCCTTTAGCATCGCGAAGAGCACGGGAATTGTCTTTTCCATCCCTTGCATATTATAGTTCAACACGAAGCCTTTATAGCTTGGTGGTAGTGATTGAAGAACTCTGTTAATGACACTATCACCAGGAAGATTAACTCCCAGCTGAGTCAAGTGGTTATGGTACCCAAACATTCTGAGTATGTGTTCACTAACAGAACTATTCTCCTCCATCTTACAACTATAGAACTTGTTGGAGACTTCATATCTCTCAACTCAGGCATTTGCTCGAAATATTAACTTCAACTCCTGGAACATCTCATATGCTCCATGACGATCAAAACGTCTTTGAAGTCCCGATTCTAAGCCGTAAAGCATGGCACACTGAACTATCGTGTAGTCATCAGCTTTGCTCGGCCAGACATTCATAACATCTGGAGTTGCTCCTGCAGCGGGTCTTGCACCTAGTGATGCTTCCAGGACGTAATTCTTCTGTGCAGCAATGAGGATAATCCTCAAGTTACGGACCCAGTCCGTGTAGTTGCTACCATCATCTTTCAACTTAGCTTTTTCTAGGAACGCATTAAAATTCAAGGGAATGATAGCACGGGCCATTGATCTATAACAACATAGTGCAAAAACTATCAGGTTCTAAGTTCATGATAAATTAAAGTTCAATTAATCATATTACTTAAGAACTCCCACTTAGATAGACATCCCTCTAGTCATCTAAATGATCACGTGATCCATATCAACTAAACCATGTCCGATCATCACGTGAGATGGAGTAGTTTTCAATGGTGAACATCACTATGTTGATCATATCTACTATATGATTCACGTTCGACCTTTCGGTCTCAGTGTTCTGAGGCCATATCTGCATATGCTAGGCTCGTCAATTTTAACCCGAGTATTCTGCACGTGTAAAACTGGCTTGCACCCGTTGTATGTGAACGTAGAGCTTATCACACCCGATCATCACGTGGTGTCTCGACACGACGAACTGTAGCAACAGTGCATACTCAGGGAGAACACTTGTACCTTGAAATTTAGTGAGGGATCATCTTATGATGCTACCGCCGTACTAGGCAAAATAAGATGCATAAAAGATAAACATCACATGCAATCAAAATATGTGACATGATATGGCCATCATCATCTTGTGCCTTTGATCTCCATCTCCAAAGCACCGTCATGATCTCCATCATCACCGGCTTGACACCTTGATCTCCATCGTAGCGTCGTTGTCGTCTCGCCAACTATTGCTTCTACGACTATCGCTACCGCTTAGTGATAAAGTAAAGCAATTACATGGCGATTGCATTTCATACAATAAAGCGACAACCATAAGGCTCCTACCAGTTGCCGATAACTGTTACAAAACATGATCATCTCATACAACAATTTATATCTCATCACGTCTTGACCATATCACATCACAACATGCCCTGCAAAAACAAGTTAGACGTCCTCTACTTTGTTGTTGCAAGTTTTACGTGGCTGCTACGGGCTTCTAGCAAGAACCATTCTTACCTACGCATCAAAACCACAACGATTTTTTGTCAAGTGTGCTGTTTTAACCTTCAACAAGGACCAGCCGTAGTCAAACTTGATTCAACTAAAGTTGGGGAAACAGACACCCGCCGGCCACCTGTGTGCGAAGCACATCGGTAGAACCGGTCTCATGAACACGGTCATGTAATGTCGGTCCGGGCCGCTTCATCCAACAATACCGCCGAATCAAAGTAAGACGTTGGTGGTAAGCAGTATGACTATTATCGCCCACAACTCTTTGTGTTCAACGCATAGACCTGGCTCGGATGCCACTGTTGGGGAACGTAGCATGCAATTTCAAAAAAAAAACCTACGATCATGCAAGATCTATCTAGGAGATGCATAGCAACGAGAGGGGAAGAGTGTGTCCATGTACCCTCTTAGACCGAAAGCGGAAGCGTTATGTTAACGCGGTTGATGTAGTCTAACATCTTCACGATCCAACCGATCCAAGTACTGAACGTACGACACCTCCGTGTTCTGCACACGTTCAGCTCGATGACGTCCCTAGAGCTCTTGATCCAGTAGAGGGTTGAGGGAGAGTTCCGACAGCACGACGACGTGGTGACGGCGATGGTGATGTGATCCACGCAGGGCTTCGCCTAAGCACTACGACGCTATGACCGAAGGAGTAAACTGTGGAGGGGGGGCACCGCACACGGCTAAGAGATTTCTTGGTGTGTCATTGGGGTGCCCCCTGCCCACGTATATAAAGAAGGGGGGAGAGAGGCCGGCAGCCAGGAGGGGCGCGCCATGGGGGGAGTCCTACTTGGACTCCTAGTCCAAGTAGGATTCGCCCCCCGTTTTCCTTTCTCCACTGGAGGGAATAGGAAGGAGAGGGAGAGGGAAAGGGAAGGGGGCGCTACCCCCTCCTCCTTGTCCTATTCGGACTCCCTAGGAGGGGGCGCGCGGCCACCCCCCGCGGGCTTCCCTCTCTCTCCCTTAGGCCCATGTTGGCCCAACACTTCCCCGGGGGGTTCCGGTAACCCCTCCGTACTTCGGAAAAATACCCGAATCACTCGGATCCATTCCGATGTCCGAATATAACCTTCCAATATATGAATCTTTACCTCTCGACCATTTTGAGACTCCTCGTCAAGTCCGTGATCTCATCCAGGACTCCGAACAAACTTCGGTCACCCAAACACATAACTCATAATACAAATCGTCATCGAACGTTAAGCGTGCGGACCCTACGGGTTCGAGAACTATGTAGACATGACCGAGACACATCTCCGGTCAATAACCAATAGCGGAACCTAGATTCTCATATTGGCTCCTACATATTCTACGAAGATCTTTATCGGTCAAACCGCATAACAACATACGTTATTCCTTTTGTCATCGGTATGTTACTTGCCCGAGATTCGATCATCGGTATCATCATACCTAGTTCAATCTCATTACCGACAAGTCTATTTACTCGTTCTGTAATGCATCATCCCGCAACTATCTCATTAGTTACATTGCTTGCAAGGCTTATAGTGATGTGCATTACCGAGAGGGCCCAGAGATACCTCTCCGATACTCGGAGTGACAAATCCTAATCTCGATCTATGCCAACTCAACAAACACCTTCGGAGACACCTGTAGAGCATCTTTATAATCACATAGTTACGTTGTGACATTTGATAGCACACAAGGTGTTCCTCCGGTATTCGGGAGTTGCATAATCTCATAGTGGAATATGTATAAGTCATGAAGCAATAGCAATAAAACTAAACGATCATAATGCTAAGCTAACGGATGGGTCTTGTCCATCACATCATTCTCTAATGATGCGATCTCGTTCATCAAATGACAACACATGTCTATGGTCAGGAAACATAACCATCTTTGATTAACAAGCTAGTCAAGTAGAGGCATACTAGGGACACTCTGTTTGTCTATGTATTCACACATGTACTAAGTTTCCGGTTAATACAATTCTAGCATGAATAATAAACATTTATCATGATATAAGGAAATATAAATAACAACTTTATTATTGCCTCTAGGGCATATTTCCTTCGTGAAAGTACTTGAGGTTGGGCTTGTTACCGGTAAGTATCTCATATGGAGTCTTGTTCAAGCCTTTGCGGAGGTAGAGCCGATTGGATGCATGACATGCGGTGTTGATGGCTTCGGCCAAAAAGTTGTACGGAGATTTGAATTCCGCCATCGTGGTCCTTGTTGCGTCCATTAACGTTCGGTTCTTCCTCTCCGCTACACCATTTTGTTGAGGGGTATAGGGTGCGACATATTGGTGCTTGATCCCCTCATCACTAAGAAACTCATCCAAGGTGTAGTTCTTGAACTCGGTGTCATTGTCACTTCGGATCATCATGATCTTTGCTCATATTGACGTTGAGCTTCATTTGCAAAGTTGATGACAGTTTGTTGAGTCTCACTCTTCCTCTTGAAGAAGTATACCCATGTGTATCTTGAGTAATCATCTACAATCACTAAGTAGTACTTTCTTCCCCCAAGACTATCGAATGATGGAGGACCAAAGAGATCCATGTGGAGGAGCTCCAAGGGCCTCTTCGAGTAGATGATAATCGTGGGTCGCTGAGCTGTTTCATGAAGGTTTCCTTCAATACAAGCATTGCAAGCACGATCTTTGGCAAAACTCACATCTGTTAGTCCACGAACATGGTCCCCTTTGAGGAGATTTTGCAAAGATCTCATATTGACATGGGCTAGTCGGCGATGCCAAAGCCATCCCACATCAACTTTAGCCATTAGGCAAGTCACGGCCTTAGTGGGTCGCTCCAAAAAGTTGACCCCATAGAGACCGTTCTCGACATGCCCAACAAAAGCTACTTTAAGAGTCTTGCTCCATGAAAGGGCCACGAAATCAAGATCGAAGAATGTTGCAAAGACCATGAGTGCAAGTTGACGAACAGAAAGTAAATTGTATGCAAGGGACTCAACAAGCATGACCTTCTCAATAGATAAATCTTGAGAGATGACCACCCTGCCAAGACCCAATACCTTAGATGTTGAAGCATCACTGGACATGTGTGGGCATGGATGGAATATGTTGTACGCCCATCACCAAGTTCTTGCTCCCGGTCATATAATTTGTTACCCCACTATCAAGCAACCATGACACCCCACCGGAAGCAAACTCCTGCAAGAGATCAATGCTTGGATTTAGGTACCCATTTTTGAATGGGTCCTTTGAGGTTAGAAACAAGGGTCTTCGAAACCCAAATAGACCATTCAATGTACCCATAAGAAGAACCAACAAATTTGGCATAAACATGCCCATCACCAGTATGACATAAAAACATATGAAGGATTAAAGGCGCTAGCTTTGATAGACGGGGTAGTCTTTCCCTCCTTGGCATTACCACCCATACCCACGTTCTTCTTCTTCTCATGAGCACCCTCTCCCGCTTTTACGAAGACTTATTTGATTGGGAGAGGTTGCTTGGCCTTGTGATACGTCTCTGTCGTATCTATAATTTTTGATTGTGTCATGCCAATATTCTACAACTTTCATATACTTTTGGCAACATTTTATATTGACTAACATATTGATCCAGTGCCCAATGTCAGTTCCTGTTTGTTGCATGTTTTTTGTTTCGTAGAATACCCATATCAAACAAAGTCCAAACACGATAAAAAATTACGGAGAATTATTTTGGAATATATGTGATTTTTGGGAAGTGGAATCAACGTGAAACGATGCCCGAAGGCCCCACAAGCCCTAGGGGTGCGCCCCCCTAACCAGGGCATGGATGGAAGGCTTGTGGCCACCCTGTAGGTTAGTTGGAGGGTCCTTCGGCCGCAAGGAAGCTTATATCCGGATAAAAATAGTGTCAAAATTTCAGCCCAATCGGAGTTACGGATCTCCGAATATTTAAGAAACAGTGAAAGGCCAGAAAACAAAAACGCAGAAACATAATAAAAGAGCGAGAGAGCCAATCTCCCCGCCCCTCCACCGCCATGGAGGCCATGGACCAAAGGTGAAACCTTCCTCCCATCTAGGGGGAGGTCAAGGAAGAAGAAGAAGGAGGGGGACTCTCTCCCCCTCTCTCCCGATGGTGCCGGTACGCCGCCGGGGCCATCATCGTGACAGTGATCTACACCAACAACTTCGTCGCCGTCATCACCAACTCTCTCCCCCTCTATGAAGCGGTGTAACACCTCTTCTCCCTGTTGTAATCTCTACTTAAACATGGTGCTCAACGCTATATATTATTTCTCGATGATGTATGGCTATCCTATGATGTTTGAGCAGATTCGTTTTATCCTATGGGTTGATTGATGATCGTGATTGGTTTGAGTTGTATGTTTTATTATTGGTGTTTTCCCATGGTGCTCTCCGTGTCGCGCAAGCGTGAGGGATTCCTGCTGTAGGGTGTTGCCATATGTTCATGATTCGCTTATGGTGGGTGGCGTGAGTGACAGAAGCACAAACCCGAGTAAGTGGGTTGTTGTGTATAGGAGTAAAGAGGACTTGATACTTTAATGCTATGGTTGGGTTTTACCTTAATGATCTTTAGTAGTTGCGGATGCTTGCTAGAGTTCCAATCATAAGTGCATACGATCCAAGTAGATAAAGTATGTTAGCTCATGCCTCTCCCTCATATAAAATTGCAATAATGATTACCGGTCTAGTTATCTATTGCCTAGAGACAAATAACTTTCTTGTGACAAAAAGCTCTCTGCTAAAACTAACTTAATTGTTTCTTTATCTAAACAGCCCCTAGATTTTATTTACGTGTTCTTTATTAGCTTGCAAACCTACCCCTTTACACCTACAAAGTACTTCTAGTTTCATACTTGTTCTAGGTAATGTGAACGTCAAGCATGCGTAGAGTTGTATCAGTGGTCGATAGAACTTGAAGGGAATATAAATTCTACCTTTAGCTCCTCGTTGGGTTCGACGCTCTTACTTATCGAGAAAGGCTACAATTGATCGCCTATACTTGTGGGTTATCAAGACCTTTCTCTGGCGCCATTGCCGGGAGCAATAGCGTGGGGTGAATATTCTCGTGTGTGCTTGTTTGCTTTATCACCAAGTAGATTTTATTTTCTGTTCTACTCATGGAGACGGGGAACCTCCTAAAACCCTCGATGCTCGTTATGTGAAAAATATTAAGCAATACTTTGTTAATCCTGAGAAAACCCCGTTCAACTTGATAATGGGAGACATGTTGGATCAACATGAATACTTTAGGGATTATCGCTTGACGCAAAAAGGAAAACTCTTATGAGATCAAATTGAGATGTTGCAATGGAATGCATGGAATTTATGGTTGAGATATGGTTATACTTGCTGCTCTAGGATGAAGGCTCCACACCTTCCCTTTCATGTGAATTTAATGATAATGAAACCTCGGCTTCTTATGCTAACGTTAGACATGATTACTATGATGTGGAATGAATGGAAGAATTTGTTGCTTTTAAGGGTTCTGATGAAATTGAATCTTTGTTTGAAAAGTATGAAGATTTTGATGATGCTGTTTATAGACCTATTTTTTTGCTATAGTTAAATATTGCTACGAGAATTATAAATATAATGCCGATATTGATGAATTTATTGAGAAAGTTTCCGTTGTCCAAGAAGAGACTAATATTTTGCACGGAACTATGGAAGAAGAAATTGCTGAAACTGTGAGCTCATTAGATGAAAAAGATGAGGAGGAGAGCGAAGAAAAAAAAGGAGGAAGAGCAGATTAGCTACCCGTGCCCACCTTCTAATGAGAGTAACCCTTCAACTCATACATTGTTTATTTTCACTTTCTTCTTACCGAAGGATGAATGCTATGATCCCATTGATTCGTTCGAAATATCCCTTTTTGATGAACTTGATGCTTGTGGCCATGATGCCAATATGAATTATGCTTATGGAGATGAACTTGCTATACTTCCTTATGTTAAAAATGAAATTGTTGCTATTGCACCCACACACGATAGTCCTATTATCCTTTTGAATTCTCCCAACTACACTATATCGGAGAAGTTTGCTCTTATTAAGGATTATATTGATGGGTTGTGTTTTACCACTACACATGATGATTTTGACGACTATAATATGCATGTGCTTACTGCTCCTACTTGCAATTATTATGAGAGAGGAACCACATCTCTACCTCTTTATGTTTCCAACACAATAAAATTGCAAGAAACTATTTATACTATGCATTGGCCTTTACTAGATGTGCATGAATTGTTCTTTTATGACATGCCGATGCATAGGAAGAGAGTTAAACTTCATTATTGCATGATATATATTACTTTGTGCTCACTAGTAAATTATAAATCATTTTTAATTAAAATTGGCTTTGATATACCTTTGGGATAGAGGTGGATCAATTACTTGAGCACCTTTTGCCTAGCTTACTGGCTTCAAAGAAAGCGCTGCCAGGGAGACGACTCAAAAGTTTTAGAGAGTCATTTTATTCTATTGTGTGCTTTTATAAAGTTTAAAAACAAAAAAATAGAGGGGAACCTAAAACTTTTCAAAAATAAAAGTGAAAGTAAGAAAGACGAGCACCGTTGAAGTGGGGGAGCTCCTTGAACTTTGTTCATGCCCATGGAAACTTTGCAGATCTTGAATCACAGAAACTTTTCAACAAAAATAATTATCCCCTTGTACAAATCCATTGTATTATAAAAATAATGTGCCACGATTTTCCTTTAGGACGATTAGATTGCTTGTTTGGTATGTGCAGTGCAAAAACGAAAAGTTTGGTTGTATGCGTAAATTTACATTTTTACTGAAACGTTAAAAGTTTTTGAAATTTTTACACAATACTGCTATGCAAATTGTTTATTTTGTCCTAATGTGTCAGAATTTTTAGAGTTACAAAAGTATGGCCAATGTTCAGTTTGGTATGGACTGTCCTGTTTTTGACAGATTTTGTTTTTGATGCATTGTTTTGCTTGTTTTGATGGAGCCATGGATTGTATTGTTGGTATAAGACATGGAGAAGTTAGAATGTAGTAGTATGATGCAAAAATAAAATATGAATGGGTTTTCAACAACACTTAAAGTGGTGATTTGCTTTATTACACGAACGGATCCCACGAGGGTTTTGTTAAGTTTTGTGTGGTTGAAGTTTTCAAGTTTTGGGTGAGGTCATGATGGATGAAGGAATAAGGAGTGGCAAGAGCCTAAGCTTGGGGATTCCCGAGGCAGCCCAAGATAATATTAAAGGACTCCCAAGCAACTAAGCTTGGGGATGCCCCGGAAGGCATCCCCTCTTTCTTCTAATGATCATCGGTAATTTTACTTAGAGTTATATTTTTTATTCGTCACATGGTATGCGTAAATTCTTGGAGTGTCTTTTGTGTTTATTTTTCCTTTTTCTTTTATGCGCCATGCTGGTATGAGATAGTCCTTGGTTGATTTATAGAATGCTTCATGCACTTCACTTATATCTTTTGGGTATGGCTTTATAGAATGCTTCATGTGCTTCACTTATATCATTTGAAGTTTGGATTGCCTGTTTCTCTACGCATAGAAAACTGCCATTTGTAGAATGCTCTTTTGCTTCGCTTATATTTGTTACAACATGGGAAAATATTTTGTAAAAAGAATTAAACTCTCTTGCTTCACTTATATCTATTTAGAGAGTCAACAGGAATTGGTCATTCGCATGGTTAGTCATAAAATCCTACATAAAACTTGTAGATCACCGAATATGATATGTTTGATTCCTTGCAATAGTTTTGCGATATAAAGATGATAATATGTGGGAGGTACTAGTGAATGATTTTGGTTTAGTAAGAATATTGGTGTTAAGGTTTGTGATTCCCGAAGCATGCACGTATAGTCTCTCGTGATGCTATGAAGTTCAAGCATGATTTATTATTGATTGTCTTCTTCCTTATGAGTGGTGGTCGGGGACGAGCGATGGTCTTTTCCTACCATTCTATCCCCTAGGAGCATGCGTAGTAGTACTTTGCTTTGAGGGCTAACAAACTTTCGAAATAAGTATGTGAGTTCTTTATTATGACTAATGTGAGTCCATGGATTACCACACTCTTACATTTCCGCAATTTGCTAGCCTCTTCAGTATCGTGCATTGCCCTTTCTCACCTCGAGAGTCGGTGTAAACTTCGTCGGTGCATCCAAACCCCGTGATATGATACACTCTATCACACATAAGCCTCCCTATATCTTCCTCAAAATAGCCACCGTACTTACCTATCATGGCATTTCCATAGCCATTCCGAGATATATTGCCATGCAACTTCCACCATCATCATATACATGACTTGAGTATTCATTTCATATTGCTTTGCATGATCGTAAGATAGCTAGCATGATATTTTCATGCTTGTCCCTTTTTTTGATATCCTTGCTATGCTAGATCATTGCACATCCTGTTACACTGCCAGAGGCATTCATATAGAGTCATCATGTATTAGTTGTGTCGAGTTGTAATATCAAGTTGTAAGTAAAGAAATGTGTGATAATCATCATTATTAGAGCATTGCTCCAGTGAGGAATGGAGACTATGATTCCCCCACAAGTCGAGATGAGACTACAGACTTAAAAAAAGAGGCAAAGAGCCCAAAAAGAAAAAAAAGAGAGAAAATAAAAAAAGAGAAAAAGAGAGAAGGGACAATGTTACTATCCTTTTCCACACTTGTGGGTCAAAGTAGCACCATGTTCTTCATAATAGAGAGTCTCCTATTTTGTCACTTTCATATACTAGTGGGAATTTTTCATTATAGAGCTTGGCTTGTATATTCCAATGATGGGCTTCCTCAAATTGCCCTAGGTCTTCGTGAGCAAGAAAGTTGGATGCACACCCACTTAGTTTTTTTTGAGCTTTCATACACTTATAGCTCTAGTGCATCCGTTGCATGGCAATCCCTGCTCACTTTCATCAATATTGATTGACGGGCATCTCCATAGCCCGTTGATCCGCCTAGTTGATGCGAGACTTTCTTCCTTCATCTATTGATCCCTACCACCGCATTCTATTTCACCCATATTGCTATATCTATGGCTCATGCTCATGTATTGCGTGAGGGTTGAAAAAGCTTGAGAACATTAAAAGTATGAAACAATTGCTTGGCTTGTCATCGGGGTTGTGCATGCTAAATACTTTGTGTGATGAAGATAGAGCATGAAAAGACTATATGATTTTGTAGGGACAACGTTCTTTAGCATTGATATTTTGAAAGACATGATTGTTTGTTGGGATGCCTGAGTATTGATGTCTTTATGTCAAATTATAGACTATTGCTTTGAATCACTCGTGTCTTAATATTCATGCCATGATTATATTATGTGATAAGATTATGTTAGGTAGCATTCCATATCAATTTTTTTATCATTTACCTACTCGAGGACGAGCAGGAATTAAGCTTGGGGATGCTGATACGTCTCCGTCGTATCTATAATTTTTGATTGTTTCATGCCAATATTCTACAACTTGCATATGCTTTTGGCAACATTTTATATTATTTTTGGGATTAACATATTGATCCAGTGCACAGTGCCAGTTCCTATTTGTTGCATGTTTTTGTTTCGCAGAATACCCATATCAAATGAAGTCCAAACACGATAAAAATTTACGGAGAATTATTTTGGAATATATGTGATTTTTGGGAAGTGGAATCAACGCGAAACGATGCCCGAGGGGCCCACAAGCCCTAGGGGTGCAACCCCTACCCAGAGCACGACTAGAAGGCTTGTGGCCACCCCGTAGGTCGGTTGGAGGTGTCCTTCAGCCGCAAGGAAGCTTATATCCGGATAAAAAGCGTGTTAACATTTCAGCCCAATTGGAGTTACGGATCTTTGTATATTTCAGAAACGGTGAAAGGCCAGAAAACAAAAATGCAGAAACAGAAGAAAATAGAGAGAGAGATCCAATCTCGGAGGGGCTCCCGCCCCTCCGCCGCCATGGAGGCCATGGACCAGAGGGGAAAGCCTCCTCCCATCTAGGGGGAGGTCAAGGAAGAAGAAGATGGAGGGGGGCTCTCTCCCCCTCTCTCCCGGTGGCGCCGGAACGCCACCGGGCCCATCATCGTCACGGCGATCCACACCAACAACTTTGCCGCCATCATCACCAAATCTATCCCCTCTATGCAATGGTGTAACACCTCTTCTCCCCGCTGTAATCTCTACTTAAACATGGTACTCAACGCTATATATTATTTCCCAATGATGTATGGCTATCCTATGATGTTTGAGTAGATTCGTTTTGTCCTATGGGTTGATTGATGATCGTGATTGGTTTGAGTTGTATGTTTTATTATTGGTGTTGTCCTATGGTGCTCTCCATGTCGCGCAAGCGTGAGGGATTCCCGTTGTAGGGTGTTGAAATATGTTCATGATTCGCTTATGGTGGGTGGCGTGAGTGACAGAAGCACAAACCCGAGTAAGTGGGTTGTTGCGTATGGGAGTAAAGAGGACTTGATACTTTAATGCTATGGTTGGGTTTTACCTCAATGATCTTTAGTAGTTGCGGATGCTTGCTAGAGTTCCAATCATAAGTGCATATGATCCAAGTAGAGAAATTATGTTAGCTCATGCCTCTCCCTCATATAAAATTGGAATAATGATTACCGGTCTAGTTACCGATTGCCTAGGGACAAATAACTTTCTTGTGACAAAAGGCTCTCTACGAAAACTAACTTAATTGTTTCCTTATCTAAACAGCCCCTAGCTTTTATTTACATGTTCTTTATTAGCTTGCAAACCTACCCATTTACACCTACAAAGTACTTCTAGTTGCATACTTGTTCTAGGTAAAGCGAACATCAAGCGTGCATAGAGTTGTATCAGTGGTTGGTAGAACTTGAAGGGAATGTAAATTCTACCTTTAGCTCCTCATTGAGTTCGACACTCTTACTTATCGATAAAGGTTACAATTGATCCCCTATACTTGTGGGTTATCATCTCTTCTTCTTCTTCTTCTTCTTCTTCTTCTTCTTCTTCTTCTTCTTCTTCTTCTTCTTCT
Source organism: Triticum aestivum (assembly GCF_018294505.1). Taxonomy (NCBI): domain Eukaryota; kingdom Viridiplantae; phylum Streptophyta; class Magnoliopsida; order Poales; family Poaceae; genus Triticum; species Triticum aestivum. The sequence goes on along the minus strand of NC_057796.1, from coordinate 204,177,797 downwards.
TCTTCTTCTTCTTCTTCTTCTTCTTCTTCTTCTTCTTCTTCTTCTTTGACTTGGCTACAAACCCAAGACCTTCCTCTGCCACAACTTCCTTTTGATTGCTCAAAAGGTCATTGAGGTTCTTCTCACCTTGTATACAAGTCACGAGGCCTTTCTCTAGTTGATCCTTCAACTTGGCATTTTCCTCCACAAGGTGCACATGCTCACAACAAGGGTTAATAGCATTTGCATTATCAATTAGGATGAACGGAGGGCCAGTTGCAATCTCCTTGGTTACTTTCACTTGGAGTTGATCATGTGACTCCTTGATAGAAGAGTGAGCACTTTTCAAGACCTTGTGAGGCTTGTCGAGTATGTTAAACTCCTTTTTGAGTCTATCCTGGCCAACCCCAAGTGCAACTTTCTCATATTTAAGCACACGAGAAAGAACAATAGCATGATCAAGATCTTTTTGCAATTTAGCATGATCAACATTGTGTGACTCCTCAAGAGTCAAACGAAGACCTCGCTTTTCCTCAAGAGCAATAGAAAGATCTGCAATCTCATTGACATAGTCACGACTATGCCCCTCCAACTTGGAGAATGTATCCTCATGAGACTCAATAATATCATTGGCCTCACCAAGTTGTTCCGAGCAACAAAGTGCTTCTTGGTCTCACCCTTGAGCTTTCTCAAGAACTTGTCAAACTCATTCTCATCAACCTTTACCACCTCACTATCATCTACACAATCCAACAACAAAGGAGTAGTAGTGATGGTGGTTTTGATGTTGGGGGTTACCTTGTTGATACCTTGGCCATGAGGTACTTGGCGATGCGATTCTCATCGGGAGCATTGAAGAGGGACACTTTGCTTGGGGAAGAGGTGGAAATGGCCATGGTTGTCGTTACCATTCCTTCACCACTTGTATCTTCATCATCATCGTCGGAGATGTACTGTTCATGTGCCACCAAGCCCTTTTGAGGTATCTTCCTGGTGAAGGCTTTGTCTTTGCGAATGAGTTTGCCTCCATTTTCTTCCCTCTTCTCATGAGGACAATCCACCACAAAGTGACTCACGTTGCCGCAATTGTAGCAAGTCCTCACTCGTTGCTTGTTCTTTCGGCCATTTGACTTGGTCTTGGAGAAGTTGGGCTTGAGTTTCTCTTGTTGCCCCAAAATTGCCTTGACGCAAGAGCCATGTGCTCGTGGTAAGCATATTTGGTGTCTTCGAGGCAACACTCTTCTTCTTCCGGAAAGGCCTTGGACTTCAAGGCAAGGTTGGGAGAAGCCTTCTTTGACCGGACACAAGCAAGAGCATTGTCGGCGGTCTTGTGCATGATGCTCATGGCTATAAATTCATCCAACACTTCACTTGAAGACAGGTGTGGAAGTCCGGCCTTTGACGAATCACGGAGGACATAGCCTTGTTGAAAAGCATTATGTCCTTGAGGAACTTGCACTTGATCCAATTGTCATCCGTATCCTTGCTCCCATGATCTTGAAGAGAAACCGCAAGACTTGTCAACCTTCATTAGAGATCACGAGGATCCTCATCTTCATTCATCACAAATTCATCGGCCTCATTAAGAACCACCTCAATGCTCGAGCTCCCCTTGTACAAGGTTATGATGTGTTCCCAACAATCCTTTGCATGAGGGAACGGGCGCAAGTGAGATAGATCTTCGGGAGGCACCACAGATTGAAGGATGAACAATGTGGAGTGATTGTATTGATTGTCAACTTCTTCTCTTGTGGTAAGATTGTTTGGATCATGCGGGTAGAAACCTTGCTCGATGATTCTCCAAAGGTTTGTTGAGCTGTGATTCAAATGAGACTTGATACGAAAAACCCAATTAGCAAAATCACCCTTTCCAAGCTTAGGAGGAGGACCAAGCTTGTTGATATGCCGTGTAGGGACCGGTCCTCCATAGACCGGGGGAGGGGGAACCGAGGCAAAGGTTCCATCCCATTCTTGTTTTGAGGGGAGGAGGTTTGAGTACCTTTAGCCGCTTCCTTGCCGAAATTGGCCTTCGACTCCGATGCGGTGGGATTAACCACAAGCAACGGATCGGGAGTAGTTTCCAACCCCTCAAGTAATTCTTTAAACACGGATTTGACCTCGGTCATCATAGACGTCTTAAGTTAAGCCATAGCTTCATTTAAGTCATCTCGAGTGATCGAGTTCAACTCCACGGCCTCGGGCACTTCCTCCACTCTGTCAACCATAATCTTTGGGTGGTGAAGCCCTTAAAGAGAGACGAGGCTCTGATACCAATTGAAAGGATCGATATGGTTGACTAGAGGGGGGGGGGGTGAATAGGCAACTACCAATTTTTTTAACTTTTCTTAACAAATTAGGGTTAGCAACAATAGGTTGTCTAGATAAGCTACTAGGTGGGCAATCTATATGATGCTAACAACACAAGCCACATGGGCAAGCAAATGATATAACACAAGGAAAGCTTGCACAATGTAAACGTAAGAGATAACCACAAGTGGAGACGGTGAAGACGAGGATGTGTTACCGAAGTTCCTTCCCTTTGAGAGGAAGTATGTCTCCATTGGAGCGGTGTATAGGCACAATGCTCCCCAAGAAGCCACTAGGGCCACCGTATTCTCCTCACGCCCTCACATAATGCGAGATGCTATGATTCCACTAGTGGTGCCCTTGAAGGCGGTGACCGAACCTTTACAAACAAGGTTGAGGCAATCTCCACAACTTAATTGGAGGCTCCCAACAACACCAAGAAGTTTCACCATAATGGAATGTTGCTCCGAGGTGATCTCAACCATCTAGGGTGATCAAACACCCAAGAGTAACAAGATCCGCAAGGGATTAGTGGGGGGAATCAAATTTCTCTTGGTGGAAGTGTAGATCTAGGACTTCTCAACCAATCCCAAAAGAATTAGCAAGTTTGATTGGCTAGGGAGGGAGATCGGGCAGAAATGAACTTGAGAGCAACAATGGAGCTTGGGGGAGGAAGAGGTAGTCAACTAGAAGAAAGATGACTCCTTTATATAGTGGGAGAAGGGATCCAACCGTTATGCTCCCACTGTCCGTGCATAAGCGGTACTACCGCTCGGATGAGCAGTACTTCCGCTGGCATGGAAGTTTCGACCACAAGGTTCAATCTGAACATGTTAGGGGGACGGTGCTGCCACCGGAGCAGTACTACCGTTCCCTCCAGCGGTACTGTCGTGTGGTGTTGAACTGCAGCCGTAACCCATGGTAGTAGGGGAGGGCAGGGTGGTAGAACCGCCCGGGGCGGTCACGTAGGAAACTCCTGCTCTACTACCGCTCGTGGAACAGACCAGTCCAGAACAACAAAGTTAAGCAGTACTCCCCGCGGCACAAGCCAGCGGTAGTTCTACGGAATGGTACTACTGTGGCGTGGCGCGGTACTTCCGCCTGTCTATAGAGGGTTCAGTAAACCCGTGGTAGTAGGGTGGTGGTTATGCCCGCAGTACCGCAGGAGCGGTACTACCATGCATAACTGCCGCTCTACTACCGCCCATTCACAAAACCATCAAAATAAGCGGAAGTGGGAGCCGAACTGCCCAACGGCAGTACAACTGGAGCGGTGCTACCATGGGGCAGAGCGGTACTACCGCTTAGCCTGTTCTGAGAAGGTCTAAACACAACGGAGGGACAAGCTCAAATGTCGGGAAAGAACAAGGGTGCAAAGAGAAAGTGTACATGTTGATTCCACCCAAACCTTTCCGAAGCGGACCCCCTCTTAATAGTATGATGTTCCTATGACTCAAGTCCACTCAGAAAGAAACGCAAGAAAAACACTGTCTTCATTATAATCCCGAGGGGTACAAATCGTCTTGTGCCATAAGATAGCTTATCTAAAATGCTCAATGCACACGATTAGTCCGCAAAAGCATTGTCATCAATCACCAAAACAACTAAGGTAGAAATATGCCCTATGTAGGATCAAAAGTATGTCTAGAGGCGGGTGATTAGACTACTGATACGTCTCCAATGTATCTATAATTTTTTATTGTTCCATGCTGTTATATGATCATTCTTGGATGTTTTACAATCAGTTATAGCAACTTTATATCATTTTTTGGGACTAACCTATTGACATAGTGCCCAGTGCTAGTTGTTGTTTTTTCCTTTTTTTTAGTTCACAGAATATCAGTACCAAACGGAGTCCAAATGCAGCGAAACTTTTTGGAGAATTTTTTGACCACAAGACACAAGACGGGCCAAAGAAGTACTAGAGGGGAGGCCCAAGGGGAGCACAACCCCCCAGGGCGCGCCCAGGAGCCCAGGCACGCCCTAGTGGGTTGTACCCACCTCGGTGGCTTCCCGCACCGCCTCTTTGCTCTATAAATACCCCAATATTCCAGAAACCCTAGGGGAGTCGACGAAAAACAATTCCGGCCGCCACAAGTTCCAGAACCATGAGACCTAATCTAGACACCATCACAGAGGGGTTCATCATCCTCATTGGTGCCTCTCCGATGATGCGTGAGTAGTTCATCATAGACCTACGGGTCCGTAGGCAGTAGATAGATGGCTTCCTCTCTCTTTTTGATTCTCAATACAATGGTCTCTTGGAGATCTATTTGATGCAACTCTTTTTGCGGTGTGTTTGTTGGGATCCGATGAACTTTGAGTTTATGATCAGATATATATATCCTTGAAAGTTATTTGAGTTTCTTTGATCTCTTATATGCACGATTACTTATAGCCTCCTATTTCTTCTTCGAATGTTTGGTTTACTTATAGCCTCCTATTTTTTCTTGCCATGGGAAGAGGTGCTTTGTGATGGGTTCGATCATGCGGTGTTCTTTCCCAGTGATAGAAGGGGCAGCAAGACACACATGTCTTGTTGTTATTAAGGATAATAAGATGGGGGCTATTCCTACATGAATAAATCTCGTCTACATCATGTCATCGTTCTTATTGCATTACTCTGTTTCTCCATGAACTTAATACACTAGATGCATGCTGGATAGCGGTCGATGTGTGGAGTAATAGTAGTAGATGCAGGCAGGAGTCGGTCTACTAATCTTGCACGTGATGCCTATATAATGATCATTGCCTAGATATAGTCATAATTATTTGATGTTCTATCAATTGCCCAACAATAATTTGTTTACCCACCGTGTGCTATTTTCTCGAGAGAAGCCACCAGTGAAATCTACGCCCCCCGGGTCTATTCTTTATCATATTTGCTTTGAGATCTATTTTTTATTCGCTTTTATTTTTCAGATCTATTATTCCAAAACCCAAAAATGCTTTGCTGCACTTTTTTATTACTTGTTTTATTTTGCGTTTTATTGAGATCTATTTATCCAATCTATCACAATTTTATCCCGTTAACTTGATAATTTCTGGCACCGTTACCCATAGAGGGATTGACAACCCCTCATAAGCGTCGGGTTGCAAGTATTTGTTCTTTCACTGCAGGTACCGTTTACATAGTGTTGCTTGGTTCTCCTACTGGATTGATACCTTGGTTTCATAACTGAGGGAAATACCTACCATTGCTGTGCTGCATCATCCCTTCCTCTTTGGGGAAATACCGACGTAGTTCAAGTGACATCAAAAGGAATTTCTGGCGCCATTGCCGAGGAGACATCATCAACATATATCAGGTTCCTAATCACAAATCTCATCTCCTTGCAATTTACATTATTTACCATTTGTCTCTCGTTTTCATCTCCACCACTTCACAAAAATTTGTTGTTTTATTCGCCTCCTTTTTTGTCCGCCTTTTTTCGTCAGATCTATATTTTTGTGTGTGATCTTGCTTGCCCACTGATATGTCTCCATCGTATCTATAATTTTTGATTGTTTCATGCCAATATTATACAACTTTTACCTATTTTTGGCAACAGATTATATGATTTATTGGACTAACCTATTGATCCAGTGCCTAGTGACAGTTCTTGTTTGTTGCATGTTTTTTGCTTTGCATAATATCCATATGAAACGAAGTCCAAACACGATAAAAATTTACGGACAATTATTTTGGAATATTTCTGATTTTTGGGAGGTGGAATAATCGCAAACGGGGGCCCATAGCCACCACAAGACACCTGGGCGCGCCAGGCAGCCCAGGTGCATGGGGGTGGATTGTGCCCTCCTCGTACGTCAGTTGGAGCTCTACTTCGGGCGCAAGGAAGCTTATATCCGGAAAAGAATTGTGTAAAATCTCAGCGCAATCGGAGTTACAGATCTCCAGGAATATAAGAAACGGTTTTCGGCCAGAAAACAGGAACGCGAAACAGAAGAGAACAGAGAGGGTGATCCAATCTAGGAGGGGCTCCTGCCCCTTCGCCGTCATGGAGGCCATGTACCAGAGGGGGAACTCTCCTCCTATCCAGGGGGAGGCCAACGAAGAAGAAGAAGAAGAAGGAGGGGGCTCTCTCCCGGTGGCCCCGGAGCGCCGCCAGGGCAATCATTGTGACGACGATCTACACCAACAACCTCGCCGCCATCAACACCAACTCTCTCCCCCTCGATGTAGCGGTGTAACACCTCTCTTCGCCCGGCTGTAATCTCGACTTAAACATGGTACTCGACGCTATATATTATTTCCCAATGATCTATGGCTATCTTATGATGTTTGAGTAGACCCGTTTTGTCCTATGGGTTGATAGATGATCACGATCGGTTTGAGTTGTATATTTTATTTTGGTGCTATCCTACGGTGCCCTCCGTGTCGCGCAAACGGAGGGATCCCCGCTGTAAGGTGTTGCAATATGTTCATGGTTCGCTTATGGTGGGTGGCATGAGTGACAAAAGCACAGATTGTGTATGGGACAAAGAGGACTTGATACTTAATGCCATGGTTGGGTTTTATGACTTAATAATCTTTAGTAGTTGCGGATGCTTGCTAGAGTTCCAATCATAAGTGCATACGATCCAAGTAGAGAAAGTATGTTAGCTCATGCCTCTCCCTCATATAAAATTGCAACAATGATCACCGGTTTAGTTATCGATCACCTAGGGACAAATGACTTTCTTGTTGACAAAAGCTATCTACTTTTATTGTCTTGCATTTTACTCATAGTTTTATTCTCGCAAAGTACTTCTAGTTTTATTCTTGCAAACTTATCCTTTTACCTACCAAATAGTTTTATACTTGTTCTAGGTAAAGCAAATGTAAAGTGTGCGTAGAGTTGCATCGGTGGTCGATAGAACTTGAGGGAATATTTGTTCTAACTTTAGCTCCTTGTTGGGTTCAACACTCTTATTTATCAAAAAAGGCTACAAACGATCCCCTATACTTGTGGGTTATCAAGACCTTTTTCTGGCGCTGTTGCCGGGGGGCAATAGCGTGGGGTGAATATTCTCGTGTGTGCTTGTTTGATTTATCACTAAGTAGTTTTTATTTTCAGTTCTAAGTTGTTCTCTATCTTTAGTTATGGATATGGAACATGAAATACCAAAAAATTTAGTTCTACTTGCTACTCATGGAGATGGGGAACCTCCTAAAACCTCGATGCTCATTATTTGAAAAATATTAAACACTACTTTGATAATCCTTAGACAACCCCATTCAAAATGATAATGGGAGACACATTGGATCAACGTGAATACTTTAGGAATTATCGCTTGACACAAAAAGGGAAACTCTTATGGGATCAAATTGAAACGTTGCAATGGTATGCTTGGAATCTATGCTCGAGATATGATTATACTTGTTGCTCTAGGATGAAGGCTCGACACCTTCCCTTTTCATGCAAATTTAATGATAATGAAACCTTACCTTCTGATGCTAACGGTAGATATGATTACTATGATGTAGAACGAATAGAAGAATTTCTTGCTTTTAAGGGTGCTTATGAAATTGAATCTATGTTTGAAAAGTATGAAGATTTTGATGATTCAGTTTATAGACCAGAAAATTTTGCTATCCTTAAATATTGCTATGAGAATTCTAAATACAATTCCGATATTGATGAATTTATTGAGAAAGTATCTGTTGTCCAAGAAGAGACTAATATTTTGCAGGAGTCTATGGAAGAAGGAATTGATGAAACTGTGAGCTCATTGGATGAAAAAGATGATGAAGAGAGTGAAGAACAAAAGGAGGAAGAGCGGATTAGCTACCTATGCCCACCTTCTAATGAGAGTAACTCTTCAACTCATGCATTGCTTAGTGTCCCTTCGTTCTCACCGAAGGATGAATGCTATGATAATTGTTATGATCCCGTTGATTCATTTGAAAATCCTTTTTGATGAACTTGGTGCTTGCTATGCTTGTGGACCTGATGCCAATATGAATTATGCTTATGGAGATGGACTTGCTATAGTCCCTTATATTAAAAATAAATTGTTGTTATTGCACCCACGCATGATAGTCCTATTATCTTTTTGAATTCTCCAAACTACACTATATCGGAGAAGTTTGCACTTATTAAGGATTACATTGATGAGTTGCCTTTTACCATTACACATGATGATTTTGATGAATATAATACACATGTGCTTGCTTATCCTACTTGCAATTATTATGAGGGAGGAACTACATCTCCACGTCTCTATGTTTCCAAGACGATAAAATTGCAAGAAACTGCTTATGCTATGTATTGGCCTTTACTTGATGTGCATGAATTGTTCTTGTATGACATGCCGATGTATAGGAAGAGAGTTAGACTTCATCATTGCATGATATATGTTGCTTTGTGCTCACTGCTAAATGCCGAATCATTGTTAATTAAAATTGGCTTTGATATACCTTGGGATCTGGGTGGATCCATTATTTGAGCAATTTATGCCTAGCTTAATGGCTTTAAAGAAAGCGCTACCAGGGAGACAACCCGGAAGTTTTAGGAAGTCATTTTGTTCTGTCGAGTGCTTTTATAAAGTTTAAAAACAAAAAATATATAGTGGAACTTAAAACTTCACAAAAAGGAAAGTGAAAGTGAGAAAGACGAGCACCGTGGAAGTGGGGGATATCCTTGAACTTTGTTCATGCCCATGGAAACTTTGTGAATCTTGATTACAGAAACTTTTCAACAAAAATAATTATCCCCTTGTAGAAATCCATTGTATCATAAAAATAACGTGCCAAGATTTGCCTTTAGGATGATTAGATTGCTTGTTGGTACGTGCGGTGTAAAAACAGAACTTTGGCTGTAGGGTGTGATTTTACGTTTTTTATTGGAACATCAAAAGTTTCTGAAACTTTTTGCACAGTATTGCTATACAAATTATTTATTTTGTCCTAATGTTTTAGATTTTTTGGAGTACCAGAAGTATGGTTAAAGTTCAGATTACTACAGCACGTCCTGTTTAAGACAAATTCTGTTTTTAATGCATTGTCTTGCTTGTTTTGATGAAACTATCGATTTTATCGGTGGTATAGGCCATGGAGAAGTTATAATACAATAGATACAATGCAAAAACAAAATATGAATTGGTTTTCAACAATAATTAAAGTAGTGATTTGCTTTATTATACTAACATATCTCACCAGTTTTCTGTTAGGTTTTGTGTGGATGAAGTGTTCAAAGATCGAGGAGGTCTCGATATGAGGAGAAGGCGGAGAGGCAAGAGCTGAACCTTGGGGATGCCAAAGGCACCCCAAGTAAATATTCAAGGAGACTCAAGCGTCTAAGCTTGGGGATGCCCCGGAAGGCATCCCATCTTTCTTCAACAAGTATTGGTATGTTTTCGTTTTCATTTCGTTCATGTGATATGTGTAAATCTTGGAGCGTCTTTTGTGTTTAGTTTTCATTTTTTTCTTTTATGCACCATGCTGGTATGAGATAGTCCATGGTTGATTTATAGAATGCTCATTGCACTTCACTTATAATTTTTTAGTATGGCTTTATAGAATGCTTCATGTGCTTCACGTATATCATTTGAAGTTTGGATTGCCTGTTTCTCTTCACATAGAAAACCTTTATTCGTAGAATGCTCTTTTGCTTCACTTATATTTATGGGATTTTTATTTCTGTGCCCCTGGTTCCTTAGCTCTACTCATTCATCCCACTCTGTTAACTTTTGCTCACTTTTCCCCACTCCCTTGCCTGAAACCCTCATAACAGGTTATAACGGATGTTGCCGTCTGGTCAATGCCTTTGACCGTTAGCTGACGAGTGGGGCCGCGTATACGTGGGCGCATGCAAGACCGCGGTCGTGGGGTAGCACGTGTCCATGGACATGCCCGAAACGTCCCATCATATAAAGAGGGCAACCACCTCCATCGCCCCTACCATTTTCCCTCAAATCCACTCGCTGTCGCATCGTCTTCCTCTGCACGCCGTCGTCGTCTCGCTCTCCTCCACTGCCTCCACCGCACCCTCTCGCTCTCCCCCACCGCATCCTCTTCCTCATCTTCATCGCCTCCATCTGTCAGATGGCCGACGCTCGTGGCGACGCCGGCGCAGCGGCCGGAGATGTGGTGGAGCTGCAGGGTCAGGGCGCGATGACCGCGGATGTCGGCGGCGTCCACGGCGGTGCGGGGAAACTCGCAAGCGCTGCGGATGTGGCGGGCTCCGCCTCATCAGTGACGGCGTCAAGCGGCGCAGTCCATCCCGACGCCCCTGTTGCACCGCCTGCCGTGGAGGAGCAGGTATTCATTTGCACTTGCTTAGCTTGTAGAGTTAGTTCGATTGTGATTCATACCGTAGTTCAGATGGTTAGAGTAGTTGGTTTGACGGATGGGCCGGGGTTTTTTGTATGGGTTGGGGGGATGGGGGTTTTTGGACTAGGGTTTGTTGAATAAATTGGTTGCAAAAATGCTAGCTAGATGTTGTGAACTGTGATTTTAGGTGCTGCAATGATTGGGGTTTTCAGATTTGTTTTTAGATTTGGATAAAATCGTTGCAAAAATGCTAGATGTTGTGAACAGATTGGGGTTTTTTAATGCTATGATGCTTATTAGATTTGTTTTTAGTGCTCACAGATTGGGTTTTTTTAATGCTACTCAAGTTATTTGCTTCAAGTTATATTAGCTCTGTTGTTCAATGTGTGTGCTTGACAATGGAAAATGCAAATAGGATCATAGTATATTAGCCTTATGATCAAGTGTGCATATCTAAATTTCAATATGTAGTTATATTAGCTCTTTTGTTCAATGTTTGTGCATGACAATGGAAAATGCAAATAGGATCATAGTATATTAGCACTATGATCAATGTGTCATCTGTGCATATCTAAATTTTCAATTGGCTTATGTATTTACTAGTGATGGATGTAATTGTATATTCAGGAGGATGATGGTAGGGGGAAGAGGAGGAAGATAGACTATACTTTCGACGACCCGTACGATCCAGCGTATGGTGACGACGAAGAGTATGAGGTAAGCCTACTTGAAATTTAGATTGTTCATTTAGTTCATTTGACATGGTGTATTCCCATGAATCTATAATGTACTAATGTAATTCATTCGTGTGTGCAGTATGTCTCTGGGGAAGATCTGGATGTGGACCGCGGCAACTTCGCCTCCTTCAAAGAGAAGGAAGAGGAGAAGATCAGGATCAAGGGCGTGGATTACTACTACAAGAGCAAGACCAAAACTTGGCGCTGCCCCTACTGCACCACCAAGCCAAAGCCAAAGTCCGGCCGCTTCGTTCACCTTCTAGCTCATGCAGAAGATGTGGCCATCCACGGCGAGGACTACAAGATCATGGGGCAGCATGCTGCCCTAGCCAAAGTCCTGTCTCCCCCCTTCCCTGATGTTATGATGTGTTTTAAGTACTTTAGGTTGTTTGCTGAACTATGTGGGTGAACTATGTTTGTGAACAGGATGTGGGTTACCTTTTGGTGGTTGGATGAATTTTATATGCATGTGGCTATCTATGTTCGGTATTTATGTGTTTTTAAATTTATCTGCTATGATTTGTTTCAGTGTTTTGAAAGTTCAGGTGCTGCAATGATCACACATATGCTGCAAATCTTCATATGTGTGAAGGTTTTCTCATGAAAATTTATCTACTATGATTTGTTTTTAAATTTATTAGCAAATCTTCATAGTTCAAAACACTGAAACAAGATTTCATAGAGTGTTTTATCAAGGGTTCCCTTTTATCAAATATTCCAATAACAGAGCAAAAAACAACATTTTAATGAAGATGTATTATCAACTATCTATGTTTGTGTAGGAGATCATGTGTGCAAAATTTGAGGTTATTTAGAGGAGGTCAAAGAAATTTGAACTCTATGAATCTTGTAGGTGATAGCTCATATGTGTGAAGGTTTTCTCATGAAAATGACCATAGGACAAGTTTATGATTTTTGGTTGGTAACATGTCACATAAGACAACATTAATATAAAACTATAGGCCAAGTTTATTATTTTTTAATTAATCTTCATATTTTTACATTTTCTTTTGAAAACATATGCTTTAATATAAAAACTATTAAAAACACGTTTTGAAATATGAAAATGGAAAACTAACTTCAGATCCTTCTTATTCACTTTAAAATAAAGCTTTAGTGATTTTTTTGATTTTTTTTAAATTTTTCAAAAACAGAAGGTAACACCACCTCCTCTCCTTGAACTCTATGAAATCATGTACATGATAGCTCATATGTGTGAAGGTTTTCTCATGAAAATGACCATAGAGCAAGTTTATGATTTTTGGTTGGTAACATGTCACATAAGACAATATTGTGAGGAGGTTTTATATATTTTTGATTTTTTTAAATTAATGGTGCTCATTTGACCTCGATCGTGCCAGCTATGGTTTTTTCATGAAAATGACCATCGACAAAGTTTAGTATTTTTCCTCGTTAGTTTGTCTTATAAAACGACGAACAACGAAGGTTTCATATTTTTTCGATTTTTTTAAATTAGTTATGCTCAGTCAAAGCCTTCGAAACCCCGTTGACCAGCTCAAAACCCCTCTAAACCCCGCGGGGTTTCGCGTAACCCTAGCTCCCAACATCAGCCGTCCGATCATACCCTCGCGCCAAGCAACAGCCCTCAGATCTGGCCTTCTAGAAGGAACTAGGTGGGCTGGCTGTGTGCAGGCTCCGCGCCGTTGGATCACAAGGACGGCTCCGCATCGTTGGATCGTGGGGCGATCCGCGAGAGGCGATCCTATTGGTTGTGCTCGGCTGCTCGCCAACCACTGACTCCATGAAAAAAAACGTTGTTATTGGGCCCAAAAGGAAACCAAGCTCTGGTTGGGCCGTCGAATTACGTCGTTTTTTTGCATCGTTTGCTCTGTTTTTTGTGAACGTGCTGGCTCTGTATTTTTGCATCGTTCTTTTTGTTCTATACAAATGTAAAATGACCAAATTTATAAGGGATAAATTTATTTTATCATGTAAAATGGCCACAAACTATAAAAAAAAGGGTCATTTTGCATTTGTATAATGGCCACAAGCCCTCTATCGCTTTTTATCATGCAAAATGACCAAATTTAAGGGCCAAATTATTTTTATCATTCAAAATGGCCACAAGCTCTTCAATTTTTTTTTCTCTTTTTGTTCATATAATATAGGGTTTGACCACGGATTCCCATGCGTGCAATTAGCTTGTTTTTCTTCTTCTTTTCAAACCACCTTTTCCCACGTGTGTACGCTCCCGATGCTGCGGTGGGTTTGAAAACGGGCTACTAACTTCACATTTGACCCCGTTATTGCCACGACCAAATAGCACGTAGCACTACGGCTATTTAAGCCACCCTCTGCCTCTGCCATCCCTCATCCATCTGCCATTCTTGCTCTTCGACCCCTTCTCCATATTCTGCACATCCCTCAGCCATGCAGTACACCGGACCAACGTACCGCTTCCCACCCACCGTGCCGGAGAGGCTATACCCTACCGGCGTGTACGTTGATCGCACACTACATGTGTGGGCGATATCAAGGCTGAGGACCGCAAGGAACTTCACTGAGTTCTTCCTCGCGTCCTGCTACCACCACCTCCCGAGGGGATCTCCAGCGATGTTCCGCGTCGAGGAGGTCATCCAAAACTGGGTGGTGGTTGCTCTCCTTGCCCACTTCACCAACACAATCGACGCCTTCTACCTCCTCGGCCGGGTGTTTTGGTGTGGCTCCGAGTTCATCGCTTTCACCACCCACAACAGGTTCACGGAGTACAACAACATCTTCCCCACCGCGACGCGCATGCACACTCTTCCGCACCCCATCGACAACGCCCCGGAGGAGCAGTGAAAAGGGCGCCCGGAGGAGGAGCGAGGTGGAGAAGGCGGCGGCTAGGGTTCTAAACCCTCTATCTTTTTTAGTCTATGTTATGTTAAGTTGTAATTGAACTATGTTGGAGTTGCTTTGGGCTTGTTGGCCCTTTTCTTATTAAGTTTTCTATCTATTCTATTATGGGAGTTCTTCCTAGTTTGAGCTATGTGATCGTGCTATGGGCTTGTTGGCCCTATCTACATATTGGGACTACATATTTGTTGATTATTTTCTTACAGAGCTCGACTTGTTAGTAGGGTTCCCTTGTTAGTAACCACCTAGTGCATGCAAGCAAGCTTTGTTAGTAGGGATGAATGAGTACAACGAAGCAAGGGAGTGGCTCTTTTTTTACACAAGCCACATATATGTAGCCACCTAGCTAGAAGAGAGGAACCAGCGGCAGTGACCGTCGCTGCATCCGTGGCGGCTGGCGTGCAAAAAGCTGCTCGGTCAGTGCATCGTGGCGGACGCATCGGCGCATGCAGGCTCGGTCGGCGCATCGTGGGATCGTGGCATCGGCGCATGCAGGCTCGATCGACGCATGCAGGCAGGGTTTGCTGGGTGCATGCATAGCAGGCTTCTGTCCTGGCGGCGCGCGCAGACGTTTAATGCAAGGGACGGCCCAATGCTCGAACAGCGACACCACCCAACGCGGCCCCACTTGTCAGGTCGAACGGACGACACAGTCCAGCACGGCCCCACTAGTCAGAGTTAACGGTCAAGCCTTTGACCCGATGGCAACGTCCGTTGTGCCCAGTTATGAGGGTTTCTGGCAAGGGAGTGGGCAAAATTGAGCAAAAGTTAAGAGCGCGGGGATGAATGAGTAGAGCTAAGGAACCAAGGGCACGGATGTAAAAAAACCTATATTTATTAGCGCATGGTATTTTATAGAAAGAATTAAACTCTTTTGATTCACTTATATCTATTTAGAGAGTCAACATGAATTGGTCATTTGCATGGTTAGTCATAAAATCCTACATAAAACTTATGGATCACTGAATATGATATGTTTGATTCCTTGCAATAGTTTTGCGATATAGAGATGATAATATGTGGGAGGTACTAGTAAACGGTTATGGTTAGTAGGAATATTGGTGTTAAGGTTTGTGATTCCCGAAGCATGCACGTATAGTATCTCATTATGCTATGAAGTTGGAGCATGATTTATTATTTCTTGTCTTCCTTATGAGCGGCGGTCGGGACGAGCGATGATCTTTTCCTACAAATCTATCCCTCTTGGGGCATGCATAGTAATACTTTGCTTAGAGGGCTAATAAACTTTTGCAATAAGTATATGAGTTCTTTATGAGAGTCCATGGATTATACGCACTCTTACCTTTCCGCAATTCGCTAGCCTCTATGGTACCGTGCATTGCCCTTTCTCACCTCGAGAGTCGGTGCAAACTTCGCCGGTGCATCCAAACCCCGTGATATGATAGGCTCTATCACACATAAGCCTTATTATATCTTCCTCAAAACAGCCACCATACCTACCTATTATGGCCTTTCCATAGCCATTTTGAGATATATTGTCATGCAACTTCCACCGCTTCCGTTTGATGACTTGAGCATTCATTGTCATATTGTTTTGCATGATCATATAGCTGACATAGTATTTGTGGCTCAGCCACCGTTCATCATTTTTTATACATGTTACACTAGATCATTGCACATCCTGGTACCCTGCCAGAGGCATTCATATGGAGTCATACTTTGTTCCAGATATCGAGTTGTAATATTGAGTTGTAAGTAAATAGAAGCATGATGATCATCATTATTCATTATTAGAGCATGTCCCAGTGATGAAAGGATGATGGAGACTATGATTCCCCCACAAGTCAGGATGAGACTCGGAACGAAAAAAATAAGAAGAAAAGAAAAAAAGAAAAAAAAGAGAAGGGACAAAGAGAAAGGGGCATGCTAATTATACACTTGTGCTTCAAAGTAGCACCATGTTTTTCATATAGAGAGTCTCCTATGTTGTCACTTCATATACTAGTGGGAATTTTTCATTATAGAGTTAGATGCACACCCACTTAGTTTTCATGTTGAGCTTCCATACACTTCTAGCTCTTAGTGCATTTGTTGCGTGGAAATCCCTACTCCTCACATTGATATCAATTGATGGGCATCTCCATAGCCCGTTGGTTAGTCGCGTCGATGTGAGACTTTCTTACCTTTTTGTCTTCTCTATATTTACCCCTATCATCATACTCTATTCCACCCATAGTGCTATATCCATGGCTTGCGCTCATGTATTGCGTGGGAGTTGAAAAAGCTGAAGCACGTTAAAAAGTATGAACCAATTGCTCGGCTTGTCATCGGGGTTGTGCATGATAAATACTTTGTGTTAAGAAGACAGAGCATGACAAGACTGTATGGTTTTGTAGGGATAGCTTTCTTTGTTGGGATGCCTGAGTATTGATGTATTTATGTCAAATTATAGAATATTGCTTTGAATCACTCGTGTCTTAATATTCATGCCGTGATTAGATATATGATCAAGATTATGCTAGGTAGCATTCCACGCCAATTTTTTTATCATTTACCTACTCGAGGATGAGCAGGAATTAAGCTTGGGGATGGTGATACGTCTTTGTCGTATCTATAATTTTTGATTATTTCATGCCAATATTATACAACTTTCACATATTTTTGGCAACATATTATATGATTTATTGGACTAACCTATTGATCCAGTGCTTTGTGCCAGTTCCTTTTTTTTGCATATTTTTTGCTTCGCAGAATATCCATATCAGACAAAGTCCAAACGCGATAAAAATTTACGGAGAATTATTTTGGACTATTCATGATTTTTGGGAGGTGGAATAATCGCAAACGGGGGCCCACAACCACCACTACAAAAAAATACACTTCCGTGATGATACATGTTTGTCACAGTAGGTCACGTTTTCTGTCATGCATGTACATCCATGACGATTTTATGACAGAATCAAGATAGTCATACCTGTGCTGTCATAGAAGTGTTCCATGACATTACCAAAATTATCATCACAGAAGTGTCCACTTCCATGCCGATAAATCGCGCGTCATAGAAGTGCTTTCGTCAAGGGTAACCGACACGTGGCATCCACCGTAACGGGTCACCGTTAAGCTATCGGGTTCCGGTTTGGATCCGATAACCCGTTAACAGCCCGGTCCAATGGAGGTTTTCCATGTGTAAAATTCCCATTCGCCGACGATCCACGTGTCGGCTCAGCGTTGGTACAGATGTCAACCGTCCATTTGACAAGAATCGCCAATGAAACGTTGACACGTGGGACGACCCACTAGAGGCCCATATAGGTTTAAAAGCCGGCCTAGGAACAGGCCCACAAGATTTTGTCAGATCTAATGGGCCGGCCCGTTAACGACCTAACATTTTCTGGACCAAATTGTAGCCCGCATCAAATACGGGCCGTTAAATGACTACAATTTTCTAGGCCAGTTTACGGCCCATATCAGATCTGGCCCGTTAACAGCCTGCAATAGTTTGGGCCAAATTACGGTCCGTACCTGATCCGGCCCGTTAACTGACTTTCATTTCTTGGGCCAAATTATGGCCCATAACAGATACGGCCCTTTTAACAGCTACTATGCCATTGGGCCGATTTGTGGGCCTGATTTGCTCTTTGGCCCGATATTAGTTTCGGCCTGTCAGCGGCCCTGTCTACATATGGGCCTCTTTCGTCCCGGTTTCACTTTCAACCATTTAAAGGCCCGAGTTGCACCTGGGCCTAATTATGGTCCGTAGTTACTTTCGGCCTCTTAATGCCCCATAGTCTTGGTGGATACATTCTAGCCCAAACTGCCTATCGACCCGTTAAAGGCCCTTGAGAGTGTTGGGCCTAATTTTAGCCCATCATACATCCGGCCTGCTTCCCGCCCATCATGTAATTGGGTCAGCCAAGGCCCAAAAACATTTCACCCTGTTTATGGCCCGTCACCCGAATGGGCTAATAATGGGCCGATTTATATTACAGCACACTGTCGGCCCGTGATTTGTTCGCCACAATTAAGGCTGAATCTAGTTTTCAACCTGTTAAAAGCCTATTTAATTTTCCGGCGCAATTAAGTCAAGCGGTTTACTCGGCCTTTTAAAGGCCCGAAACTAATAGTGGGCCAGATTAAGACTATACCTAACTAATGGCCCAAGATGATTGTAGGCCCACGGTTCTTCCCGTACTAGCGATTGGCGACCAACCAGTTTTAGTACAGAAATTATTATTTTATAAACCTAACCTGGTGGCTCATTGCGCACCGACCGAAGAGTACGACCTTTTCTCAGTGCTACGACAGCAGAAACAACAAATAAATTACAACATCATGACGAAGAATAAACCTAGACTATACAACAAAGAAATTACAGCATATTACATCCCCTAGGCATCAAAGTTCGCCGCCAGTGATAATAAAGGGTAACCAGACAGCAGATTCCATAAACTGGGCTGGTCGCCACCAGTGGAGGTTAATAGGCCGACAAAATAATAGACAAAACCGTAACACTTCAACACAGTTCAAGAAAGGTTAGCCCGGCCCAGGCGCTGCAGCGCAAGCAGCTTAGCAACGTGATGAGACTGTGCTTCTTTGACGCTTATATCCACCAACTTAAGCTGCATAGCATCAATAGATGCCCTGTGCTTATGGTTAATCTTTCATAGAGATTGGAGTTCCAGTCGGATTTGAGCGGAAGCGTGTCTTTCTGCTTGAATTTCAGACTGAAGAAGTCGAACAGATTCAGGTGGCGACTTCATCAAAATTGTATCACTGAGTAAGTTCGACACTACATGAAGATATGACTTTGTGGTTGTATCCCTACCCTCAAGATGTGTTGCCTTCTTCTCTGGAATATATGACAATGGGTTCATCTCACTATCATTGTGGCAGTTCTTCCTAGCAGCAGTGTTGTCACCCTAAAAGAGAAACAAGTAGGTAGATAACAGGTTTTGCACGTATAAGCATCAGCGCTGTCAATTCATCTCATTTCTTTGTCAGAAATAAAGAGACACGGTTTAAAATAGCATTAACATAATAGACATTGTTCATAGTTAAGACGGCAGTAAATGGCATTGTGCAGGAGCGGCCAGCTTCACCAGACCACTGGATTACAGATCAAGAACACAAGCATACATGTAGTTCTAAACAACATATAAGCATGCATGGTGAGTGTACTGTCAATTTATACCATTTCAGATTGGTAAATAAAGAGACATGATTTAAATAACATTAATATAATATGGCATTGTTCATAGTTGAGACATAGCAGGATATGACATTGTGCTGTTGTTGGTAGTTTCACCACACCACTGGATTACAGATCAAGAACACAAGCATATACATAGTGCTAAATAAGATAACTTGCTATGTTTACTTTAATTTACATGGTACGAATAAGGAACTAGGTTGTACAACTAAAGACTGAAATTGAGAAGGACAAACTTATATTTATGTACTTCTTCTTTATAAACTTTGAACAAGCAATTTGATGCAGGCGACAAAAATAAACAGCATTTGTGCTCATAGCTATCCAAATATACACAACAAAGTTTGAATGCTCGAGGAGGACAAACCTACATTAGTAGTGAAGACAGGCTCTATAAAGCCCTTGCCATATTGATGGGGGGGGCAATTCAAGAAGTTTACCGCACGCTATTCTTCAAGAGCATTGCCTTTATTCTACATTTTGTTAAGAGTAAATAGAGATGTGAAAATATAGGAACAAATGGCGATTATTTAACTTAAGATGTAGAGTACAAATGTAAATACAGCATACAGGCAATAGGCACTGACAAGAGCAATGCGGAGCTAAACTTGTTCAGTAACATTGGTTTTATTCAATACTTTGGCAAGAGTAAATGTAGATCTGATGTGTAGAAAATGGAGGACAAGGGAAAATAAGCTGCAAAGTGTACATGAAGAACTAGCTGACAAATATAAGTAAAGTGATGAAGGATAGCAGATACTTACAAGAACAATGCAAAACTAAATTTCTTCATAAGCATTGGGTTTATTCTACATTAATTTAAGCATTAATATAGATCTGATATTTTGGAGCGAACAATGGATAAGCAAGCTATAATGCACAATGATGTCACATAAACCACCAGGTATGAATGTAAGGACAGTGATTGGACAATAGGTACTCACAAGAGCAAATCAGCGACCAGCATAGTTGCGATATCCTAGGTTTTGTAGCGCTGGTTCTATCGCCAATATATGTCGGGTGCTATGTGATTTCTCCGGTAGCACCACCTTTTTCAAGGACTTTGCTTGTACTCCTTGAGGTTCTGCAATCACCCTCTTCCTTTTGGATGTCTGAAACACAAGAACATCATTTGAATGGAAAAACATGGCATGACGACAAATGGAATAGGTGTTGATAATGGATGGGCATGGCATCTTCACATATATCATGAGTAAACTAAGCAGATGGCGGTGCAATGAAGCAAAAGAAATGCAAGACACCTTATGCAAGATATGTGCAACCAATAAAACCTTGCCAAATTAGAACAGGCACCTTATTGGGTGAACAGGATACGCCATCCGCCTTTGACTCTTTGAGCTCAGAATAGTCATTAGGATCATATTCTGAATACGAATCTATAGGGCGGGAGCATGTGGGTTTCATTGCATCCACAATGGACCTCAATCCCTTGATGCCATGTTTGTTACCCATTGAACTGTTCCGCAATATTCTTCTGATGTGCGCATTCTTATATTCATTGTGATTATGTACAATATCTGAAAAGAATGAAAACATAAATAGTAGTGATATTATCTTTGTAATGCAGAGGATATTGTAATATAATAGGGGCTCCCTATAAACCCTTGTGTGCTATCACTGGATTCTGATGAGAGAGCCCATGTGTGCTGTAATATGGTGAGTAGATTAATATACTCTTGCACAACTACACACAAAAATAGGCTCCCTGTTGGGAGCTCCAGATGTAAGGATAGTTGGCAGATGATAGGTTGATATACCGTATAGAAAGTTTACTGCCAAACCATGATAACGAGAGTGCAGAGCTAGTAGGCAGATCGTAGTGTAGATAATTGGGGTACACCATAACCACCATAAATAAATTGGGAAAGCAGAACTGGCTGGAAAATATAGGGTTTTGCCGCTACTAATATGCAGCCTATCGATCACCTAGATGCCAACTCTATTCATTTGAAGGCGCACAACTGTTACTATCAGTTTAGTCTATCAAAGACCGCACGGCTCCCACCATTTCCGGGATATTATGGCAGACCAACTCGAAGTGCGAAATCATGTAGCAGAACCGGCCCAATAAAGCTGTCGACTGCAGATGTCCCTGCTCCCCTTCCTGACAAGGAACATACTATACTTACTAAAGAAGAACAAAAGAGGAACATGTTAAAGAATAGAAGGGGAAGCATATTATTGAGATTCCCCTTATTTTTATACAATGTTGGTTGCCCAACCATGATGAATTAGAGTGCCCAAAGAAATGCAATTCCATGATGTCTCTCTATATGTGGCCACATGCATTTGGAAACTCAAGTGGGAGCATTAGCTAACCAATTAAATGTGTGTTTGTTAGCTAATGTCAGTATCATATCACATTCGTATTTGAAGAACCTTAGGACACATGATTGGTGTGTTATTTAGCTTTAAAGGGTGGACAACTTCTAGTAGGACACAAAGCACCTACGCAGATCATAGTGTAGATATAATGGGAAAACCCTAAGCATCAGGAGTAACATCAGGAAAGTGGAACTTGCTGGAATATATGTGCTAGTATTGCTGGTACGGCTAGAAAGGCTTCGCATACCAGCTCTCTACAACTGAAGGTGCATTACTGTTACTATCAGTCTAACTCTTAAAGGCGACACATATGATCGAATATGAAGAGTTAAAAGCGTCCATGACAATCGACATGAAGACCAACACGAAGAGTTGAAAGCGTCCATGACAAGCGACCGAATAGACCTGTACACTGCAAATGTCCCTGCTCCTCTTCACTACAAAGAACATGCTGTACAACTATTATACTCCCTCTGTTCCTAAATACAAATCTTTGTAGAGATTCCACTATGGACCACATATGGATGTATATAGATACATTTTAGAGTGTAGATTCAATCATTTTGCTTCGTATGTAGTCCATGGAGGAATCTCTACAAAGACTTATATTTAGGTACGGAGAGAGTACTTACAAAGGAAGAACAGAAGAGGAGCATGCCGATTTTGGATAATAAAATGTTGGTTGGCCACACATGATGAACCAGAGTGCATAAAGAACGCAACTCCCTGCTGTCCCTCGATATGTGGCGCATGTGCTTTTCGAAAGTAAAGTAGAAACATTAACTGACAAAATAAACATTCTCTGTTTTAGTACATGTCAGCATCATATCAGATACATATTTGAGCAACTAAGTTTGGAATTATGAGTGACATGTTGTTTAGCTTCATGGGTTGAGGAGCATTGCTTGCATGTACGTCTTGAAGCACCTATGATAATAGCACTGAATATATGGGAATGTCTACATGCAAGTCGCCTGACTTTCGTCATTTGGGCCAGTCGACCATTTCAGGTGGTTGGATGAAGATCCTACCTCTCCTAACTGTAAGGGCATCTTCTGCCTTAGGGTTTTGGTGATGATGACAACACACGTGTGGACTAATCGTGCGTCCTAGTTTTCTCAGGTACACATTGTGTGGCGCAAGACGGTTAGGCCTCCCCTCTATGCGGAAAAGATCGAAGATAGAGTTTTCGGCGTTTTTATTCCTTTGGTCGTAGGATATCCGTACTATTAAGAGGGAATCCACATAGGAAGGTATTGGGTGGATCACTACACGTACACATTCTTTGCACCCACCATATACCCTCCGTTCGAGGCGAGAGAGGTTCCCAAAGGTCCTCTGTGAATGTGCAGTTTTGCTCATGGCGGTAGTACCGCTCTATTGAGCAGTTGTACCGCTGGCATGCAGTTCCGGTCGAACCACCGCTCTAAGTACCGCTCAGGGGTGACACCCTTGTGTACCGGGTACAGTGGTAGACCGGTGGTGGAACGGAAGTTTCGGTTTGTCCTGACAAACCGGTACTACCGGTGCTCAGGGCGGTTGTACCGCCTAGAACTCCACCGCCCAGGAATTGCTGGTCCAGCGGTAGCTCCGGCCCAACCACCGCTCTAACTACCGGCCTAGGGTGAAATCCTTTTGTTGTGAAGCGGTAGTCGAGCGGTGGTGGAACGGGAGTTCCGGTTTGTTCCGACATACCGGTACTACCATTTGCTCCACCGGAAGTACCGCCCTGGTGCCCTAGCAGGGGTTTCCCGCATTCACCGGTTGTACCGGTGATCATTGCAGAAGTACCGCTCCTATGGTTTTCTGCGCGTAACGGTTCGATCTGAGGGGACCCTATTTAAGGAGGTGCTTCTCCCACCTACCATCCACCTCTTTCCTCTCTCTCTCCTCCATTAATGCCCTTGAAGCTTTCTTGCCCGATCTCTCTCTCTAGCCACTCAAACTCGTTGATTTGCTAGGGATTGAAGGAGGAGACCTAGATCTACACTCTCACCAAAGGAAACTTGATTCCCCCATACTTTCTTGTGTGGATTTTGTTACTCTTGGGTGCTTGGGCACCCTAGACGGAAGAGGTCACTTCGGAGCCACATTCCATTGTGGTGAAGCTCCGGGGTTTCGTCGGGAGCCTCCAATTAAGTTGTGGAGAGAGCCTCAACCTTGTTTGTAAAGGTTCGGTTGCCGCCTTCAAGGCCACCAATAGTGGATTCACGAAATCTCGCATTGTGTGAGGGCGTGAGGAGAATACGGCGGCCCTAGTGGCTTCTTGGGGAGCATTGTGCCTCCACACCGCTCCAACGGAGACGTACTTCCCTTCAAAGGGAAGGAACTTCGGTAACACATCCTCGTCTCCACCGGCTTCGCTATTGGTTATCTCTCACCTTTACTTGTGCAAGCTTATATTGTGTTGAATCCCTTGCTTGCTTGTGTGCTTGGTGTTGTTGCATCATATAGGGTGCTCACATAGTTGCATATCTAGACAACCTACTTTGTTGCAAAGTTTAATTTGGTTAAGTAAAGCTAAAAATTGTTAGTTGCCTATTCACCCCCCTCTAGTCAACTATATCGATCCTTTCAATTGGTATCAGAGCCTCGTCTCTTTATTAAGGACTTTGCTATCCGAAGAGTATGGTTGACACCGTAAACGGTGAGGAGGAGCACCCCGGTGTGATTCCGTCCTCATCTATGGATGATGGGGGAACCTCGGTCTCACGTGAGGAGTTCAATGTGGCTTTGGACACATTGAAAACCTCCATGATGGCCAAGGTCAAATGCATTCTTAAGAACTTTCTTGATGGTCTTAAATTATCCACCGCACCGTTGTAAGTGGTCAATTCCACTAACAAGGTTATGGATGCTAACTCCGACAAGGGGGGAGCTACTAGTGATAAAGTTCCTTTGTCTAGTGGTAAAAGTGGAAACGACATCTATGCCCATGTTGAACCACCTCTTACTTATGGAGGACCGGTTCCCTCCACTCATTTAAACCATGCGGGGTCTCCTCCTAAGATTGTGAAAAATGAGGATTTTGACGCTTGGGTCTATCGCTTTAAACGTCATTTAAATCATGTTAATACTAATCTTTGGAGAATCATTGGGCAAGGTTTCTACCCGCATGACCCAAGCAACTTCACTCCTAGAGAAGCCGCGGATCATCAATTCAACGAGAATGCTCTCTTCATCATCCAAGATGCAATTCCATCCGAAGATATTGCACATCTCCGACCTTTCACCGTGGCCAAGGAAGCATGGCACCATGTTGTTTCCCTTTACAAGAAGCGCAAGCATTCAACGCTCCAACTGTGAAGTGGTGCAAGATGAAGCCGATGAGTTTGCTATGAATGAAGATGAAGAACCTCGTGAGATTTACCGGAGACTAACCACTCTTGCGGTCTCTCTCCAAGATCATGGGAGCAAGGATACGGATGACAATTGGATCAAGCGCAAGTTCCTCAAGGCCATGATGCCTTACCACAAGGCCATGTCCTCCGTCATCCGTCAAAGGCCGGACTTCCACACCTTGTCCTCAAGTGAAGTGTTGGATGAGTTTGTGGCAATGAGGATCTTGGACAAGACCGCCGACAATGCGGTGTTGCGTTCTCAAAGAGCAAAGAAGCCCAACCTTGCTCTGATGGCCAAGGCTAGTGTGGAAGAATAGGATGAAGAGGAAGAAGAGGAGGGAAACCCTGAAGATACAAAATATGCTTATCATGAGCACATGGCTCTCGCTTCAAGGCAATTTTGGAGCAAGAAGAACACAAGGCCCAACTTCAACCAGAACAACTCAAGTGGCACGAAGGGCAAGCAACATGTGAGGACTTGCTATAATTGTGGCAATGTGAGTCACTTTGTTGCCTAGTGCCCATATGAGAAGAGCGAAGACAATGGTGGCAAGCTCATCCGAAAAGACAAAACCAAGTCCTTCCCAAACGAGAGCAACTTCACCAAGAAGACTCCTCCCAAGGGGTTGGTGGCACAAGAAGAGTACAATGAGGATGATGATGATGATGAAGACGGTGAGTCAGTTGCCATGGCCTCCGTTGCCATTGCGACAACTCTACGGGTGTCCCTCTTCGACTCACCCAACGAGAACATCACCGCCAAGTGCCTCATGGCTAAAGCCACCAACAAGGTAACCCCAACATCAAAACTACCATCATTACTAATCCTTCCCTGACGGATTGCATTGATGAAAGTGAGGGGGTCTAATGAGGAGGAAAATGAATTTGAGTCTTTTATGAGTAAGCTCAAGGGTAAATCCAAGAAGCACTTTGTTGCTCTCTTGGAACAACCTGGTGAAGCCAATGACATGATTGAGGCTCACGAAGAAACCATCTCTAAGATGGAGGGGCATAGTCGTGACTATGCCGATGAGATATCGGATCTCTCTAATGTGCTTGAGGAAGAGCGCGGTCATCGTTTGGCTCTTGAGGAGTCACACAACGATGACCATGCTAAATTGAAGAAAGATCTTGATCATGCTCTTGTTGTATCTCGTGTGCTAAATTCCGAGAAGGCTAAACTTGGGTTGATCTTGCTAGACTCAAGGAAGAGTTTGATATACTTGACAAGGCTCACAAGGCCTTGAAGGGTACTCATGCTTGCCTTAAAGAGTCTCATGATCAACTCCAAGTGAAGCTAACCAAGGAGAAAGCCACTTTTCCTCATATGGTTTTAATTGATAATGCAAATGCTACTAACCCATGTTGTGAGCATGTGCATCTTGTTGAGGAGAATGCAAAGTTGAAGGAGCAAATTAAGAAAGGCCTTGTGTTGTGCATACAAGGTGAGAAGATCCTCAACGACCTTTTGAGCAATCAAAAGGAAGTTGTGGCCAAGGATGGAATTGGGTTCACACCCAATTCCAAGAACAAGAAAAAGAACGATAAGGCCAAATGACCTCCTCCTCTCAAGCAAACTTTTGTGAAAGAGGGAGAGGGTGCTTCTAAGGAGAAGAAGAACAAGGTTAAGGGTGGTGATGTCAAGAAGGGCAATGCCACCCCTTCCAACAAAGCCGTCGACTTTAACCCTTCTTATGTGTTATGACATGCTAGTGATGGGCATGTTTATGCTAAATTTGTTGGTTCACCTTATGGGTACATTGAATGGTCTATTTGGGTTCCTAAGACTCTTGTTACTAACATCAAAGGACCCATTACAAAATGGGTACCTAAAACCAAGCATTGATCTCTTGTAGGTGTTTGCTTCCGGTGGGGGATCATGGTTGCTCGATAGTGGAGCTACAAATCATATGACCGAAAGCAAGGACTTGGTGGTGGACGTGCACAAGATTCCATCTATGCCCACCAATGTCGAGTGGGGTGATGCCTCGTCTTCTAAGGTATTGGGACTTGGCAAGGTTGTCATTTCTCATGATCTCACGATCGAGAAGGTCATGCTTGTTGAGTCCCTTGCATACAATTTACTTTCCGTTCGTCAACTTGCACTCATGGGCTTTGCCACTTTCTTTGATATTGATACCGTGGCCCTCTTGTGGAGCAAGACTCTTAAAGTAGCCTTTGTTGGGCATGTAGAGAATGGTCTCTATGTGATTAACTTTTCGGAGCGACCCACTAAGACCGCGACATGCCTAATGGCTAAAGTTGACGTGGGATGGCTTTGGCATAGCCGTTTAGCCCATGTCAATATGAGATATTTGCAAAGTCTTCTCAAGGGGGACCATGTCCGTGGACTAACAAATGTTAGTTTTGCCAAAGATCGTGCTTGCAGTGCTTGTATTTAAGGAAAGTTACATGAGAAGGCTCACCCTCCCACGACTATCATCTACTCAAAGAGGCCTTTGGAGCTCCTTCACTTGGATCTCTTTGGGCCTCCATCCTTTGATAGCCTTGGGGGTAGAAAGTATTGCTTGGTGATTGTGGATGATTAT
The DNA here is from genome assembly GCF_018294505.1 of Triticum aestivum. Taxonomy (NCBI): domain Eukaryota; kingdom Viridiplantae; phylum Streptophyta; class Magnoliopsida; order Poales; family Poaceae; genus Triticum; species Triticum aestivum. The sequence goes on along the minus strand of NC_057796.1, from coordinate 204,150,255 downwards.
TCAAGATACACTTTGGTGTACTTCTTCAAGAGGAAGAGTGAGACCCAACAAACCGTCATTGACTTTGCAAATGAAGCTCAATGCCAACACTATGCAAAGATCTTGATGATAAGAAGTGACAACGGCACCGAGTTCAAGAACTACACCTTGGATGAGTTTCTTAGTGATGAGGGGATCAAGCATCAATATTGCGCACCTTACACCCCTCAACAAAATGGTGTAGCGGAGAGGAAGAACCGGACGTTGATGGATGCGGCAAGGACCATGATGGCGGATTTCAAGTCTCCATACAACTTTGGGCCGAAGCCATCAACACCGCGTGTCATGCATCCAATCGGCTCTATCTCCGCAAAGGCTTGAACAAAACTCCATATGAGATACTCACCGGTAACAAGCCCAACCTCAAGTACTTTCGGGTGTTCGGGTGTAAGTGTTTCATTCTCAAGAAAGGTGTTCGTTTGTCTAAATTTGAGGCTAGAGCTCATGAGGGCATATTTGTTGGTTATGCTACAAACTCTCATGCTTACTGTGTCCTCAATAAGTCAGTCCACGGGGCTTATTGAGGAGACGTGTAACGTGGAGTTTGATGAGAATAACGGCTCCCAAGTGGAGCAAAGTGGTACTTGTGATGTAGGTGATGAAATTCCTCCCCAAACCATAAGAAGAATGGGTGTTGGTTTTATCCTACCCATTGAGGAACCCCTTGTGGCCGAAGGAGAAGGACAATGTTCCACTCAAGTGGAACCATCACCAACCCAAGACCCACACGCTTCCGAAGAACAAAGTGAAGGCCCTCAACCTCATGAACAAGGTCAAGGGCAAGATCAACCTCAAGATGGTGTTGAACAACCAAGTGATGCCCAAGGTCAAGTTGTAACCTCCGAGCAAGTTCAAGATCAAGAGCAAGCTCAAGACGACGCTCAAGATGATCAAGTTACTGCTCCTCAACTCACTCCTAAGGTGGAATTGGAGCGTCGTGCCGCCAAGATTTCTTCCAAGCTCACTACCAAGGGTCATCTCATGACGAATGTGCTTGGAAGCATACGAAAGGGGGTAAGCACTCGCAGACAATTAGCAAACTATTGTGAACATCACGCGTTTGTTTCTTGTGTTGAACCCCAAATGGTCTATGAGGCGCTCGAGGATCCGGATTGGCTTAATGCCATGCATGAAGAACTCAACAACTTCGAGCACAACAAGGTGTGGAGATTGGTGCCAAGGCCAACGGGGAACCATAATGTCATTGGAACCAAGTGGATTATCAAGAACAAGCAAGATGCTCATGGAATTATCACTCGCAACAAGGCTCGTTTGGTAGCACAAGGCTACTCCCAAGTCGAGGGTATCGACTACGGTGAAACCTTTGCTCCCGTTGCTCGCCTTGAATCTATTCATTTGTTGATTGCTTATGCTTCTCATCATAACTTCAAATTGCAACAAATGGATGTGAAGAGTGCTTTTCTTAATAGTCCTATTAATGAGTTGGTATATGTCAAACAACCCCCCGCGTTCGAGGATCCCTATTTTCCTGATCATGTGTACCAAATCGATAAGGAACTCTATGGCCTTAAACAAGCGCCACGTGCGTGGTATGACCTTACCGAGTTGTTGCAAGATCGTGGGTTTGAAACTGGGAAAATCGACCCCACTCTTTTTACTAAGAAGGTCAAAGGGGAGTTGTTTGTGTGCCAACTATATGTTGATGATATTATCTTTGGTTCTCCTAACAAAGCTTTCAATGAGGAATTTGCCACTCTCATGACCTCAAAGTTCAAGATGTCCATGATGGGAGAGTTGAAGTTCTTTCTTGGGTTCGAAGTCAAGCAAAGAAGAGAAGGAACCTTCATCAACCAAGCCAAATACACTCAAGACATGCTCAAGAGATTCAAGCTAAGTGAGGTCAAGCCGGCCTCCACTCCTATGCCCGTCAAATGCCAACTTGACATAGATCCCAATGGTAAAGCGGTGGATCAAAAGGTATATCGCTCCATGATTGGCTCCTTGCTTTACCTTTGTGTATCTAGACCGGATATCATGTTGAGTGTGGGAATTTGTGCACGGTTTCAAGCCGCACCTAAGGAAAGCCACTATGTGGCGGTCAAGCGAATCTTTCGATATTTGGCTCATACCCCAAACTTTGGCTTATGGTACCCAAGAGGAGCAAACTTCAACCTTGTGGGCTATTCGTACTCCGATTGGGCGGGAGACAAAGTGGATAGGAAGTCAACTTCCGGAGGTTGCCAATTCCTGGGTTGCTCCTTGGTGAGTTGGTCTTCTAAGAAGCAAAGTTGTGTGTCACTCTCGTCCACCAAAGCGGAGTATGTGGCTGCCGGTAGTTGTTGTGCACAACTTTTATGGATGAGGCAAACTTTAAAGGATTAATGTGTCATTTGTGACAAAGTGCCTCTTTGGTGTGATAATGAAAGTGCCATCAAGATTTCTCTCAACCCGGTGCAACACTTCAAGATGAAGCATATTGAGATTCGGTATCAGTTCATCCGGGATCATATTAGGCGAGGGGAGATCGAGCTCAACTATGTCAACACTCATGATAACCTTGCAGATATCTTCACGAAGCCCTTGGATGAAGCAAGATTTCGCGAGTTAAGGCATGAGCTAAATATCATTGATTTGAGCAATGTGGTTTGAGCCCTTGCACACCACACCACACTCATCTTGGTATCTTGTTTAGGTGTAGGAATAGACATAGGGGGAGTGTTGTTCTCTCAATGAACTCTCCCTCCCCCCATTATGCATAAATTGATCAACTCTTTCACATTAGCCATTTTTTATGGTACTTGTGCTTCAAAGACGAGTTTTGGTCATGGGCCCAAGGATAATTCTTTGCGGTGTCATACCATTCGACTCAAACATAGGTGGCTCCGGCCACCGCCCTTATGCTAAGGTGTCTTCTTTGTTGTGTGTTTCCTTTTGCCTTGCTCCTTCGGTTCTCCTAGATGCTTGAATTCTCCAAGGAGTGGCTTTTATTGTTTGCTTCTTGCACTCTTGGGGGTCTTCATCATCATAATACAGTGTCTTGCTTCTATCCTAAGCCTTCTCATCCCAAGCCATCTTTTCCAAATGTACACAAGTTTGATCCCTTTGTGAATGGGCTGATGCAACTTGGCGGAACAACCGGTGGTCAGAGCGATTCTACCGCTCTTCCACTAAGTTGTGCAGTCCCAGCGGTACTTCTGGTCTTGCATGAGCGGTTCTACCGCTCATGCTTGTACCTGTACCACTGGCCGGTACTACCGGTATTTGGAAGCGGTACTACCGCTGCTTCTGGCGCGGAAGTACCGCTCTCAAACACAGGCTAGCTATAGGAGCGGTACTACCGCTCTTCTGAGCGGTACTAACGGCTGACATCTGGGCGCATATATAGAGGGCGCGGGCTGAAGGGGTATTCTATTTCCCCTTCGCGCCCGTCCCTCATCTGAACCCTAGCCGCCAGTTGCTCCGCCCATTGCCCCGGAGCGCCCTCAGGCATTCCGGATTGGTCGGCCCTTCATCGGATCCGCTCCGTGGATGTCGCCTCCCTCTCGATCTCCTCCCATGGATACCGGTAATGCCCTGTTTCTTCTTGTTCTTAGGGTTCCTTTATTGAATCCTTTCTCTAGGGCATTGCTAGTACTCCCGCATTTTTGGCCAAATGATTGGTGGGAGAGATCCTTATAAACTCCTCCTTTTCTTGTGCGTAGTTAGAAGTAGGAATATTGCATCTAGATTCAAAGTAGGGCTGTACCCGTTCTTCAACTCGGCAGATCCGCTCTCAGTGGTACTACCGCTCTGGCAGTTCTACCGGTCGAACAACTGGAATAACCGCTTTCTCTGAACCCATCTGCACTATTCTTCTTCTACCTACGAACATGAGATTTATTCTTCTGATCTTGTGTACATTCCTCTCATCTCTGATGGGGTTTCTGTGTGCTCTCTGTGTGCGTTTGCAGGTGGCTCTAGCTCTCATGCTGCTCAGAAGTCTCAGAACACCAAGAAGAGAGCCCATAGGGGCAAACCATTGGATGACAGTGAGGATACTCGCGAGGTTGGGATCCCTACCAAAGCCACTCGCTGGGAGAAGTCTGCTGATGCCAAGCAGCGTGCTGCAGTGCCCATGCACAAATGGAAGCTTAAGGAATGGGAAAAGTTCCGTTTCCAGGATCCCTACACTGTGCCAGCGCATCCTCGTTGGAACAACCCTCAGTTGCGGAATGAGTTACAGATGAGGATTGTGTCAGAAATTTTCGAGCACCACAAGAACAAGTTCACCCGGATGTGGTCCATTGACGTCGATCACTGGAGGAACAACCTTGGTTACTTTGGAGAGGCTCTGGAGATCTGTGAGGAGTTTGACTTGATCAAGCTCATGACCGCGATTGTGACTTTGATGTGCAACTCATTCATCAGTTCTATGCTACAGTCCATTTCGGCCCCGATGCTGAACGTCACCTTTCCTTTATGTGCCGTGATGAGTTTTTTCATGTCCCTTGGAGAGCCTTCTGCAATGCTCTTGGCTATGAGGATACCGGTATGGAAGGTCAAGGTGGTCTCTGTCCTCACGACCGAGCCCACCCCATGGATAAGGTGAAGCTTGCCCCTCTGTACATCCCTGGACATGGCATCATGGGTAAGTCCAATGACCTTCTGCCAGTCTATGATATTCTGCATCGTGTGTTCCGCTGTGCTGCTTCCCAAGGTTGGGAATTAAGATGATATCTATGGTTATCTTGTGGATTTGCTTGTGGCCATGAAGAGCAAAAGGGGATCCGGTGCCACGTTCGATGTCTCCAAGTGGCTGTGGGAGGAGATGTATAGTATGGTGTGGTACCGCAAGGTACCGATCTATGCTCCCTTTGTGATGCAGTTTCTGAACTCAGTTTGGGTAGTCCGTAGGCCAGGAGAACCTCTCACCACTCCTGCTAACCTCACGGAGCATGAGGTTAAGGTGTTGAGGAAGAAGAAGCATGCTACTCCTCATTTTCCCATGGGCAATCAGGAAGATGTGTTTGCTACCTCGGACCACGAGGACTTTGAGTTGGAGCCTGGGGCCCAGCCCTCTTGGGTTGAGAAGCTGACTACCAAGATCAAGAAGACCTTTTGCTTGCAGACTCATATTCAGAAGAAGCTCTACAAGGCTCATGTTCCTGAGAAGCTGGCGCATCGCAGGCAGATTCAGTTGATGAGGCACCTCTATGTGCCAGATGTGAAGAGTGGCTCTAAGAAGACTATCACTCCTGAGGATACGTGGTGCTTGGCGAACTGTCAGTGGTCTGACGACGAGCCTGCTACCTCTACCGTCCGTGGTCCTAAGGGTGTTATCGCAAAGTCTGGGGAGTCTGAGGGGTCTGAGGGTGCTGATGATGCTGATGATGATTCTGACAGTTCTACGGCAACTGGCGAGGAGATCTACTGAGCCTCGGGGCGTTAGCTTCACTCTTTTTCCTTTTTGGTGTCTTGATGCCAAAGGGGGAGAGAGCTCTATTAGGTCACGGGAGTTGCATGGGGGGTTCATTTGCAGTTGCTCTTTCTAGTGTCTTGTGAGTTCGTTTGCAGTTGCTCTTTCTAGTGTCTTGTGAAATTGTCCTATGTTGTGACTATGTGCATGGTGTGAGACATGCATCCCTTATCTATTTATCCATGCACTCATCTATCAGTAGAGCTTGCATGTTAATGGTGCCCTTATCCTTTTCTCTACCGTTATCCTTTGCTCTACTATTCTGTTCTGCAAATACGTGCTTTATGTATGGTTTATGTTTTGTTGTCACTGGTTGGTCTATAAAATCTAGGGGGAGCTTTGATCCTAGTGTGAGCATTTTGCATTCCAAAAGCTAACTCTAAATAGTGCTCACACTCAGGGGGAGCCCCGTCTATATTTTATAGATCTCCCGTGCTTTTCGTGTGGTTGTCATCATCCACCAAAAAGGGGGAGATTGTAACGACATCTTCCGCCTTAGGGTTTTGGTGATGATGACGACACACGTGTGGACTAATCGTGCGTACTAGTTTTCTCAGGTACACATTGTGTGGCGCAAGACGGTTAGGCCTCCCCTCTATGCGGAAAATATCGAAGACGGAGTTTCCGACATTTTTATTCCTTTGGTCGTAGGATATCCGTACCATTAAGAGGGAATCCACATTGGAAGGTATTGGGTGGATCACTACACGTACACATTCTTTGCACCCACCATATACCCTCCGTTCGAGGAGAGAGAGGTTCCCAAAGGTCCCCTGTGAATGTGCAGTTTTGCTCATGGCGGTAGTACCGCTCTATTGAGCGGTTGTACCACTGGCATGCAGTTCCGGTCGAACCACCGCTCTAAGTATCGCTCAGGGGTGACACCCTTCTGTACCGGGTACAGTGGTAGACCGGTGGTGGAACGGAAGTTCCGGTTTTATCTTGACAAACCGGTACTACTGGTGCTCAGGGCGGTTGTACCGCCTGGAACTCCACCGCCCAGGAATTGCTGGTCCAGCGGTAGCTCCGGCCCAACCACCGCTCTAACTACCGGCCTAGGGTGAAATCCTTCTGTTGTGAAGCGGTAGTCGAGCGGTGGTGGAACGGTAGTTCCGGTTTGTTCCGACATACCGGTACTACCGGTTGCTCCACCGGAAGTACCGCCCTGGTGCCCTAGCAGGGGTTTCCCGCATTCACCGGTTGTACCGGTGATCATTGCGGAAGTACCGCTCCTATGGGTTTCTGCGCGTAACGGTTGGATCTGAGGGGACCCTATTTAAGGAGGTTCTTCTCCCACCTACCACCCACCTCTTGCCTCTCTCTCCTCCATTAATGCCGTTGAAGCTTTCTTTCCCGATCTCTCTCTCTAGCCTCTCAAACTCGTTGATTTGCTAGGGATTGAAGGAGGAGACCTAGATCTACACTCTCACCAAAGGAAACTTGATTCCCCCATACTTTCTTGTGTGGATTTTGTTACTCTAGGGTGCTTGGGCACCCTAGATGGGAGAGGTCACTTTGGAGCCACATTCCATTGTGGTGAAGCTCCGGGGTTTTGTTGGGAGCCTCCAATTAAGTTGTGGAGAGAGCCTCAACCTTGTTTGTAAAGGTCCGGTTGCCGCCTTCAAGGCCACCAATAGTGGATTCATGGCATCTCGCATTGTGTGAGGGCGTGAGGAGAATACGGTGGCCCTAGTGGCTTCTTGGGGAGCATTGTGCCTCCACACCGCTCCAACGGAGATGTACTTCCCTTCATAGGGAAGGAATTTCGGTAACACATCCTCGTCTCCACCGGCTCCGCTATTGGTTATCTCTCACCTTTACTTGTGCAAGCTTATATTGTGTTGAATCCCTTGCTTGCTTGTGTGCTTGGTGTTGTTGCATCATATAGGTTTCTCACCTAGTTGCATATCTAGACAACCTACTTTGTTGCAAAGTTTAATTTGGTTAAGTAAAGCTAAAAATTGTTAGTTGCCTATTCACCCCCCTCTAGTCAACTATATCGATCCTTTCACTAACCCTTCTTCTTCCTCGCCTCTTATTCTTCCCCTGAAGACCACCGCACGGGTCGCCGGCCGAACCACCGGCCCCCGCCCTCCCCTGAACCGCCCACCACCTCCGATCTTCCGCCGCCCCCAGCCATCCCTCTATCTAACCCCACTCCCTTACCCGCGTCGAGTTTTGCCTCCAGCGGGGCCCCGCCTTAGCCCGATGATAGCCCCCACAACCACTGTCCCCACCCGAAACCCTAAGATAGATAATGGGGCAGCCCTCCAGCGAGCCTCTTCCTTCCCTCCGGCGAGCTCTCAAAAATCGACTGGCCCAATTTTGAAATTTAGTCTACTGTCATTTAACTAGTGTGGAATATAAAAGGGGAAAACCATAAGCATTGCGAGTATAGTGTTGAGCGTGCCATGGCAGATCTGAAGGTGCAAACCAAACAAAAGGCAACTTCGCAACCAATGTTTGCTTTCAACTAACAAGCAAGTAAGTGATGGACAAGAAATCATAGTAAAGAAGTGGCGATCTATTTTCTTGCTGTGATAAATAAGTTGAGCAGATACGAAAGAGTACCGCCTCTGGTGCGGCGTCATTGAGAATTTGATGGTGCTGCGGTAGCGATGGCTGTCGGCGGCATGGAAGCAGATCTAGGAGGGTAGATGGTGGTGGCGGGGGAAATATCCCGGCGCGGTGGACGAGACGGTCGTAGGAGCGGTGCCGGCAAGGTGGGCGACAGCGGAGATGAAGCGAGAGGATGGGATGCAAGGATCCTTGTCCGAAGCCGTGGATGAGAGAGGTCGATCTCTTGTAATGGACGACGGTGTCGGGGTATCAGCTCCGGCATGGTGGAGGAGGACGGTGGTCGATGGGGTGGAGGAGGGAGGAGATTGGGGTGGAGAAGGTGTTTTGGTGCCCACATATAGTACGAATGGGGAAATGGAGGGAGAGAGGAAGGGGGAACCATGTCTTCAGGGCGCGCTTGTCTCAAATGCGAGGAAATTTGCAAACTTAGCCCCCGTTTAAAATTTCCTACATCACAACAATATTAGTTGGTTGAGGATAAGACGGTAATCTCACATACACCGAATATTTGCCGACGCAGATTTCGGCCGACGAGAGTTTGTTTTGGTGCCCACCATGTATGCATCGGGGAGGGAGGCGATTTTGGCCGAGGGGACACTGTGTTTTGCCGCCCACCGTGTATGAATCCGGGGAGGTGAGAGGCGGAGGCGATTATGTCACGTTTGAGTGAAATTACAAGCCTACCCCTATCGAAACCTATAGAAATCGAGCCAATAGACTTTGCGTGTTAGGGATAGGCAGTAATTTCCATCTCGCAGATTTCTGTTTCGGGCAGTTACTGTCGGTGTCAAAACCGGTGGATCTCGGGTAGGGGGTCCCGAACTATGCGTCTAAGGTCGATGGTTAGAGGAGACAGGGGACACGATGTTTACCCAGGTTCGGGCCCTCTCTATGGAGGTAATACCCTACTTCCTGCTTGATTGATCTTGATGAATATGAGTGTTACAAGAGTTGATCTACCACGAGATCGTAATGGCTAAACCCTAGAAGTCTAGCCTGTATGACTATGGTAATGAGTATATCCTTTCCGGACTACACCCTCCGGTTTATATAGACACCGGGGGGATCTAGGGTTACATAGAGTCGGTTACATAATAAGGAATCTTCATAGTTGGTCGCCAAGCTTGCCTTCCACGCCAAGGAGAGTCCAATCCGGGCACAGGTACAATCTTCGGCCTTCGTGTCTTCACAGCCCATCAGTCCGGCCCATGGATAACAGGCCGGACGCCCGAGGACCCCTTAGTCCAGGACTCCCTCAGTAGCCCCTGAACCTGGCTTCAATGACGAGGAGTCCGGCGCGCAGATTATCTTCGGCATTGCAAGATGGGTTCCCTCCTATCGAACTCCAAGATAGTCTTTGGATGCAATGATAGTATCCGGACCTGTCACACACCATACACAACCGTTGAGAGAATATAATTTTACACGAGTATAGTCCGCTGACAAATTTTTGTAGCATGACATCACGTCCGACCGGTCATAATTCCGAACCGTTTCTGTGTCCGCCGCTCCACGTCCTAAGACGCGGCCGCCATTGGCACGTCTTGTCAAAGCAGAGATCGTGTCCCCTTATCGTGGAATTTTCATCAATGCGGGTATGGGTAACCCAACCGTGCCATTTATACAACCCTTGGGAATAGGTGAATTCTAAGGCGAGTGGGGAGGCGTTCAATATTTACTGCCTTTATAAGGGGATAAGGACTCCCTCTTCCTCTCCCACGCCTTCTTTCTATCTCCGCCCTCCCAATCTCGAGCTCTAGCGCCCAAGTTCTTGTCTCCTTTCCACTCGAGCTAGCACTCAACCATGTCCGGATCCGGAGGTCAGGGCAAGTGGATGGTCTCCTCTGTCAAGGAGGACATTACTGAGCTTCGGGCGGCCGGATACTTGGTGAAGGAAATCGCCCATCGTCTGCCGGCCAAGGGACAAGTCGTCCCCACGCCGAAGCCCAATGAGAGGGTGGTATTCATCCCTCATTTCTTTCGCGGACTAGGGTTCCCACTCCACCCCTTCGTCCGCGGGCTGATGTATTATTACGGGATAGATTTCCATGATCTGTCCCCGAACTCCTTCCTCAACATCTCGGCGTTTATCGTCGTTTGCGAGGCCTTCCTCCGCATCCAACCCCACTTCGGGCTATGGCTCAAAGTCTTCAATGTGAAGCCGAAGGTGGTGGATGGCCAGCGCGCGGAGTGCGGGGGGAGCCATGGTGAGTAAGCTATCCAACATCTCCTGGCTGAAAGGCACTTTCGTGGAGACAGTAAAGGAGTGGCAGAAACAATGGTTCTACATCACAGAACCCCGCGGCACCACCTGGGCCGCAGCTGCCGAATTCCGCTCCGGTGCTCCCATGCGACTCACCTCCTGGGTCGAGAAGAGTCCGAACTGGTGTTCGCCCGATGAGCTGATAGAGCTGCAAACGCGCGTTCAAAGTATGATAGCCAAGAACGTCAAGCTTGTCGATGTAATCCAGGTGATGCTAGTTTGCCGGATCCTCCCGTGCCAGCGCAGAAGTCGCCCTCTATGGGAGTTTAATCCGAAGAAGCACCAAACTCTGGAGAGGCTCTTCGAAACTACTCACGAAGGTGCCAGGAAGTTGCTCTTTAAGGGCAACGAGAAACCGCCGGCCACAGATTCAGACCGTGGGCACGATTGTAAACACCTCGCCAGCGAGGTATGTTATTTTTGACGTATCCCCCACTTAATTGTTTCGAGGATGATGTCCGAGTTTTTATCATTGCTTTTTCAGGATTGGATGGAGAGGGCGAAGCGGATCCAGTGTCCGGCTCCGCTACCTGAAGAACCGGTCATCCCGTGTCTGGCGAAGATGCTGGTGCCGGCGCCATATAAGGCGCCGGAGAAGAAGGCCAAGGGGGCCAAAAGTGGCCCCCATCGCAAGGGCACTTCGGACATGACGTCCGAAGACGAGGAAGCCCATTCCTCCGTCCCTGAGAACGATGACGAGGAAGAGGAGGAGGAGGAGAAGAAGAACCCACCCCCTAAGGAGAAGAAGAGGGGGGCCTCCACGAATCTGGAGGCGGGAACGCCCAAGAAGGGGAAGGGTGCCCCTGCGGTCAACACTGCGTGGGACGTTGACAGCAGTCCGGAGCGACGCCTCCGCACTAAGCCTCGGGCCGCATCGTAAGTACTATGACTCTCGTACATAAGTGTACCCGGCCTCTCCTTTTTATTGTTCTGACATGGTTAATTGTGCCATTGCAGTCTGACTCGTGGCAGCATCCAGCGATCCTCATGTGGAGGTTCGTTGGATCCGACAAAAATGGCCAGTATGTCGCCGCCACCCGCTTATTCCCCTGAGGCCAAGGACGACACCGAAGTGTTGTCTCAGAGGACCGCCCCGAGTGGGGAGGGGCCCAGGACGCTGTCCCGGAGGCGCCGCAAGGCAAGACCTCCGCTGCTAGACACATGGGGGAGCAGATCCCCATGGAGACTGGCGAAGAGGGACGTATTCAGTTCGGTCCTCAGCCGAAAACGATTCTGGGGACCGATACGGCCCCGGAATCCGGCGCGCGCCTTCCTTTGAAGGAGGGGGGTGCGCCAATTCCATCGATGGCCCCTGTCCAACCAGGGGCACCGGATAACCTGATGGAGGCACTACGAGGCGCCTGCATTGTGGATGAGCACCGTATCCTTATGGGTACAGTGATCGAGAAGGTTCAGTCCATCAAGAGCGGACTAAACGAGGCCTGTAACAACCTGTTGACAGGTTTCGAGGTAAGTCACGTAGAAAGAGAACACCCCGTGCTGACAGTAGCCCCCGAGACACTGTCCGGTGTTCGGAAAGGAAAGCCGGACAGAGGATCAACCCTTTGTAGGAGACTAATTTTATGATTAAACAGGCATCGCTGTTGGCCGCGAACTCGCATACTATCGAAGTCTATGAACTGAAGCAGAGATTGGAGTGGATCAAGAACGAGCTCGGCGAGGTGAAGATTCAGCTCCACAAGAAGCAAGGTGAGTAACGACTTGCTGTGTATTCGGAAAAAGTATGCGGTGAGTATTGACCAGAGTGTCATAATATGTGTAGGGGCGGCGACCGCGGTCGAGGCCCTGAAAAATGCCCTAACCGAAGCCGAGGAGAAGGCTGTCCAACAGCAAGCTGCCCGTAAGAAGCTCAAGGCCCGGGTCGGCGAGATCCAGCAGGAGCTCCAGGACGCGGTGAAGAAGTGTGAGGCTTTGGAGCGCGAAGCGTCGGTTCGAGAGATCGAACTTACCAAGGCTCACCAGAGCACGGAGGCCGCACAGAATAAGGCCCGGGGCGCTCTCCAGGAGATCTAGGAGGCCAAGAAGATCGCAGCAGGTAAGGCTTTTAACATGCAAAGCAAGTATGCGGAGAAGAAGTACCTTTTACTAACCCGGATTCGGAGTTGCCCAGGGGCTTTTGCGGATCTGCCATGCAGCGTGTCCGACACTGCGGAGTTCTTCCGAGCCGGAGAAGGGAATTCCACGGAGAAGCTGTTCTGGTTGCAGTATGCTGTGCCAGAACATCCGGTGCCCTTTGCCGATCAACTGAAATAGTTGGTCGAGCTGCACAGGGTGCCGAATTGGCCATGAAGGATTTAACAATCCGGCCGTGGCCAGCCGAAGCCATACCTAGTAGTTATTTTGGCCTCGTGAAGCGGGTGATGGAGGCTTGTCCGCGGCTAGACGTCGTCAAGCGATCAGTCTGCATCGAAGGTGCCTGCATGGCCTTCGCTCGTTGCAAGATGTGGTGGGCGAAAATGGACGCCATGGAGGTGGCCAGGGGGCCGCCGGAGGGCAAGGAGCACCGCACACCCGAGCGATATTTTGCGGATGTCCTGGAGGGATCTCGACTTGCAGCAGCGCAGTGCGGGCAGGACATTATTTTGGAATGAATACATTCATTTTTGTCTTTGCCTTGTATGATGAGAACAAATCTGGTTTGTAATATAATGTTTGTTATGTTTTGATTGTTTCCTCCTGTGCGGCCGTGTTTTATGGAATCTGAGGGTTGGCCAGTCGTTGGCTTATTCCCTCATGTAGGTCGTACGGAGGTGTTCGGGATGGAATCTAAACAATCTTGATCCAATTATATGGTCCTTGAAGGAGTTGTTTAGCGCAACGAACCAGACAATCAGACTATGCGGCTTAAACGCCCTCACTTAGCCATAGGAGTTTTATAATAAAACATAGGCGCAACCCCTGGTATACGAATCAGAGTGCTGTCAGCGTCTGATCGGGAAGTACCAATCCTTCACGAAATGCGAAAAAAAAATCTCCAATGATTTGTGACCTGTGAACAGCTGACCGGCTCTCGCCGCATCATGACAGTCAGTTTTCGGCTTTCTCTACTGAGGTGCTCATCTGGTTTAGGCCAGGGCAAAATCGCGGTAGTTCTCCCTTTACTACCCTAACCGATGTAGCGGAACGTAGGGTAGCAAGCACAGGAGCCAGGCAACCCAACTATTGACCAAAGACATGATTCGGAGCCAATGCATATAATGCTAAATTCGGGGTGCCGAACTGATCTGTAAGAAGTGTTCGGACTTTGTCGCCGTATTATGGGGCGATGGGAAGCCCCTGGCGAATATGAAACATAACAAAGTGCACGGGTGTGAGAATATAAGTAATTAATGGCAAAGGAAAACAGAACGAGAGCAGAGGTAGTATCTGGGGCCCCTTGACTTGGGCCGTGAACTGTTTCCATTATAGTTGGGTTAAAGCGTCAAAGTGCATTTATACAAATAGTGCGATAAGCAACCGGCTATTTAACATGCCATAACCAAAGGAGAGCTGCATTCGGGTACCCAAAACAGAAAGAGTAATTGTTGGATTGTCCTCTAGAGCTTCCCCTGTATGCTTGTGCTCTGTGCCAATCTGGTGTACTTGTCCTTTGACAGGACCGGCAATTAGGCCATCGAAGGAGGCCTGTATAAAAGATACCTGAAAAAAAATAAAAAGAAGGAATAGTAAAGATACCGGTGAGTCCGGGATCGGTGTAGCCGAACTACAAGCTAGTTGTGCCTCTGTCGATGCCCATGGGATTTTGAGTGCGTAATTATGTATGCATGGTGCGGATGCCGCTACCTCGTCGGGACTGGGACGGAGGACGAATTGCTAATCGAGCTCTTGACGAGCCGAACCGTCCTGTTGCAGTGTGGTGCGGACTCTCTTAGTGATGTCCAGGGGCTCGGCAGCCGGATTACGGTTCTGCTTGAGAAGGCCGCTCTGTACCTTTGCTGCTAGGGCGGCTGTGTGCTCCTCTGTTTGGAGGGAGCGTTCAGTGTTGCCATTGACTGTTATGACACCGCGTGGACCGGGCATCTTGAGCTTGAGATAAGCATAGTGTGGCACTGCGTTGAATCTAGCAAATGCGATTCGTCCGAGCAGTGCGTGGTAGCCGCTGCGGAAGGGGACAATATCGAAGATTAACTCTTCGCTTTGGAAGTTGTCCGGAGAACCGAAGACCACCTCCAGTGTGATTGAGCCCGTACAACGGGCCTCTACGCCTGGTATGACTCCTTTAAAGGTAGTCTTTGTGGGTTTGATTCAGGAGGGATTAATGCCCATCTTCCGCACTGTATCCTGATAGAGCAGGTTGAGGCCGCTACCACCGTCCATTAGGATTCGCGTTAGGTGAAATCCGTCGATGATTGGGTCGAGGACCAGTGCGGCCGAACCGCCATGGCGGATACTAGTTGGGTGATCTCGACGATCGAAGGTGATCGGGAATGACGACCACAGATTGAATTTTGGGGCGACTGGCTCTACCGCGTAGACGCCCCTGAGTGCTCAATTGCGCTCCCTTTTGGGGATGTGTGTAGCGTATATCATGTTCACCGTTTTGACTTGAGGGGGAAATTTCTTCTGCCCCCCAGTGTTCGGCTGACGGGGCTCTTCGTCCTCGTCCTCACTTTGTGATCCCTTTTCTTTGTTTTCGGCATTTAACTTGCCAGCCTGTTTGAAAACCCAACAATCTCTGTTGGTATGATTGGCTTGTTTGTCTGGGGTGCCATGTATCTGGCACGGACGATCGAGTATGCGGTCCAAGCTGGATGGTCCCTCACCGTTCCTTTTGTAGGGCTTCTTCCGTTGGCCGGACTTGGACCGCTGAATCCGGCGTTAACTGTGGTGTCATCGGTGTTATCGCCATTGCTTTGGCGTTTGTGTCTATTGTGCCGGAGCTTGCCGGTGCTGTTCTTGGCCTCGGAGGGGCCTACCTCGCTGGCTGTGTTTTTGCTACGGGCCAGCCAGCTGTCCTCACCCGCACAAAAGCGGGTCATGAGTGCTGTGAGGGCTGCCATGGAATTCAGCTTTTCTTGGCCGAGGTGGCGGGCGAGCCATTCGTCACGGATGCTGTGTTTGAAGGCTGCTAGGGCTTCGGCATCCGGACAGTCAACGATATGGTTCTTTTTGGTTAGGAACCTAGTCCAGAATTTTCTGCCTGATTCTCCAGGTTGTTGGACTATATGACTTAAGTCGTTGGTATCTGGTGGCCGGACATAAGTACCTTGGAAGTTGTCAAGAAAAGCTTCTTCAAAGTCCTCCTAGCTGCCGATGGAATTTTCAGGCAGGCTATTTAGCCAGTGTCTGGCTGGCCCTTTTAATTTTAATGGGAGGTATTTGATGGCGTGGAGGTCGTCTCCTCGGGCCATATGGATGTGGAGAATAAAATCTTCGATCCATACTGCGGGGTCAGTTGTTCCGTCGTATGATTCAATATTGACAGGCTTGAACCCCTCGGGGAATGCGTGATCCAGTACTTCATCTGTGAAGCAGAGAGGGTGTGCGGAGCCCCTATATCGGGCCGCGTCACAGCGTACCTCCGATGGAGTTTGTCTGCGGTTATCGGCCCGGGCGTGACTAGGTTTGTCGCGCCCGAATAGGTAGCCGTCATCCCGAGTCGGGAAGCGTCCCCGCGATCCGTAGATTGATCTGGTGTGTCCTGCTCTACTGTCCAGGTCCTACCGAAGGTCCTATGTATGGCCCTGAGCTGTTTTGTCTCTGTTTTTACGAGGCGGTGGGGCGGGCTGTTGTTCGGCCTGAATTGCCGTTTTAACCCGACCATGTGGTGGTCGGTCCGCCGCACTGTCCCGACCACGTGGTGGTCGTTCCGCATTGCGCGAGGGAGGTATGGGATCCGGTGCCTCCTCATCGAACTGAGGTAGCAGTCTGCGCTTCGGGTAACTCTTGGCTGGGCGCTTGAGGCCGTATTCTTCAGCTGCCAGGACATCAGTCCATCTGTCAATGAGTAGGTCTTAATCGGCTTGAAGCTACTGCTGCTTTTTCTTCAGGCTTCTTGCAGTAGCTATTAGCTGGCGCTTGAAGCGCTCCTGCTCGAGGGGTGCCTCAGGCATGATGAAATCCTTACTGCCGAGGCTCTCTTCATCCTCGGAGAGTCGACGATAACTATCGTCATCCGGGTCACTGGGCATGGCCTGTTTATCAGGGTTAACTTTCCCGTTGCCTTGTTCCTCCTGTTCAGATGCTACTCCAACAGGTTCTTCATTGTTTTCAGCATCGTCCGGAGTACTATTTTCTCCGGTGCCAGTGTTGCCATCTTTTGAGTGACGTGGCTTAGAACGGTGTTTAGGGCGCCGGCGCTTGGACTGTGTCTCAGAAGGTTTATTCGCGACTGGATCTTCTTTGTCATTGTTGCTAGCTTTTTTAGGTATGTCAACCATGTACACATCGTACGAAGAGGTGGCCGTCCAACGTCCAGTGAATGGCGGGTCTTGGCCTTGCTCCTTGTCGACATCGTCATCCATACCGTCGATGTCTTCGGAGCCATAATCAAGCTCGTCGGTTAAGTCCTCGACAGTGGCTATGAAGTGGGTGGCGGGTGGGAAGAAAATTTCCCCATCATCAGCCTCGAGTTCGAACCGGACATAGTTCGGCTGTGAGTCCCCTGCCAAGGACAGGTTTTTAAATGAATTTAGCACATCGCCCAAGGGCGAGTGTTGGAAGATGTCTGCAGCGCTGAACTCGAAGATCGATGACCGATCCAGCTCGGTGTCCGCATGTGTACGCGGTTCGGAATTTATAGCCGGAAACGAGTCCGGAATTCCGTTGACGCGGATATTCCTAGGTGTTGAGTCTGTGTGCGGCTCCAACACCGCGGACTCTGTGGCTTCGGATGGTTCAATCTGCTCCGGGTCTAAAGCCGTGGCAGTTATAGGAACCATCTCCTGAATCTGGTCCGATGATAGATTTAAGTCATGTTCATCGGAGCGAGGGGGAGCAATCGTCGCGGTCTCAAATCCATTGAAGATCAAGTCTCCACGGATATCCGCAACGTAGTTCAAGCTTCCAAATTTGACCTGGTGGATAGGGGCGTAGCCATTGATCTGCTCCAGATGGCCAAGCGAGTTGGCCCGCAGTACGAAGCCGCCGAATACGAAAATCTGTCTGGGGAGGAAGGTTTCTCCTTGGACAGCTGTTTGTGTCAAAACCGGCGGATCTCGGGTAGGGGGTCCCGAACTGTGCGTCTAGGATCGATGGTAATAGGAGACGGGGGACACGATGTTTACCCAGGTTCGGGCCCTCTCTATGGAGGTAATACCCTACTTCCTGCTTGATTGATCTTGATGAATATGAGTGTTACAAGAGTTGATCTACCACGAGATCGTAATGGCTAAACCCTAGAAGCCTAGCCTATGTGTATATGGTAATGAATGTCCCTTTTCCGGACTAACCCCTTCGGTTTATATAGACACCGGGTGGATCTAGGGTTTACATGGAGTCGGTTACATAAGAAGGAATCTTCATAGTCAGTCGCCAAGCTTGGCCTCCACGCCAAGTAGAGTCCAATCCGGACACGGTGCAGTCTTCGGCCTTCATGTCTTCACAGCCCATCAGTCCGGCCCATGGATAACAGGCCGGACGCCTGAGGACCCCTTAGTCCAGGACTCCCTCAGTAGCCCCCGAACTAGTCTTCAATAGCGAGGTGCTCGGCACTCATATTGTCTTCGGCATTGCAAGGCAGGTTCCTTCTCCAAGTAGTATATTCGGCCATTGAACCAATATCACCCCCTTGGCTTCTGTGCACTAATAACTTCGTCTTCCACGTGTCGAGCGAATGCGGGGAGTCAGGGTATTTTTGCGAATTACACCCCGTCCACGCAAGGCAGAGCGCCTATTTAAAGATACCGGATCTTAGATCCAGGCTACACTACACCGAGAAAAATCCCCAGAGACTGCCAGGAGAAACCATTCCATCATGGCTAGCATTTCCAGCTCCTCCTCCCGCTCCAATCCTAAGAGAAGCGAGTGGGAGAAGTGCTCTGTGACTCACAGTCAACTAGCAAAGTTGCAAACACAGGGATTTCTTCCTCCTGCGGATCTGGTCCCTGTTCGAGCAGGGTCGGCCTCCTTCAATGGCGTGACTCAGGCAGAGGACTTCCCCAATCCCTCCGGGGGGAGCGACTGTGCTTCGTCCCCTATCTGCTAAGAGGCGTTGGATTTCCAGTCCATCCATTCCTCCGAGGGCTTCTGGAATATTATGGCCTCCAGCTGCACAACCTCACTCCCGCCTCTGTCCTGCACATCGCAGGTTACATTGCTCTATGCGAGTTATTTCTGGGTGTTGAAGCCCACTTTGAACTGTGGAGAAAATTGTTCTGTCTCATCCCGCGCAATCACGAAGGGTCAATATTTGAAGTGGGCGGAGCCGAAGTATGGCGCGTCGCCGATACCGGATATCCATCCGGCACACCAAGGAAGGCACCTGATGAATGGCCCTCCGAATGGTTTTATATAGAGGACGTCGCGCTTCCCGACCCGGTTCGAAAGGGTCTTCCTGAATTTGCGCACGTCCCGCTGAAGAAACGCCACAGTTGGCGTCCCCGGAGTCTTGAAGAGGAAGATGGTGCGGAGGTTCGTCAGGTGATGAGCAAGATAAAAGAGCTTACTCAGTCCGGACTCACGGTAATCGAGGTTATGGCGATCTCCATAGCGCGAGGGGTTCAGCCGCTCCAATACAGAGGGCTTCCAATGTGGCACTACAATGGGGAGGACGACGCCTCTCGCTGCGGCCGGAAAGGTCCGGATACCCCTGCCGCTTTGGCTAAGATATTAGCCGAACTGTTCAAAGGGGATGAAAAGGAATTTCGTCGCATCAAACTCAGAGACGGGTACTCTATGTATAACCCTCCCAGTTGGGTAAGGCCCGAACCCTCTGTTTCTACTCCCTCCATCTCCGACTTGCCTTTGATAGATTTCTAGTTTGTTTGCTTATAACAACACTGGCGAAAGGTCACCGAGGGATTTTATAGTCCCGCTCCATGGCCGGAGGACCACAACCGGGAGCTTGATCCCGGGTTTGAAGAGGATCCGGATATATTTGTGGTGCTCGCGGAGGGGGTGTTTTACCAGACGAGCTATGATGGCACAAAAGTGGCCATTATCGCCGACTACCCCGGTCTTCTTCCCGCTTCACAGGTAAGTAATCAAGAAACACCTCCTTTGAAAGGGTGCTCGTACTCTGCCTCACCCACCGCATTGTCGCGTGTTCTACAGGGGAGGCGTTTGACGATACCGAGGAAATCGGTTCCTGTGCCGGGCAGGCCTTCGAAAAGGAGGGCCGGTGAAGGCACCGCCGGGCCCTCGTTGAGGAGGTACAGATAAATATATTCTTCAGTGGCCGTGTCCAACTGTGACTTGTGTGCCTGTTTGATTACAGGAAAAAGGTTCACCGAACTGTGTCCGGGGGTCCGGCCGGCCGCGCTCTGAACGACCAAGATTTAGATCCAGTCGGGGAGACGGGGGCCGATGTAGGAACAAAGCCGGACTGCCCTTCGGCCGAGGGTTCGGACAATATGTCTGTTACCAACTCGGAAGTAGAGAGCGCCATGAATCATCGGCACTACAGAGCTGTTTTACGAGACCCGAAGTTCTCGGACGAGGCATTTAATGCCTTTAGCTCGGGCGACGCATACATCCGAGCTACTCGAGACGGGCTTAGAAAAGCCACGAGGCAATATCTGACAGATGTGCAGGTAAGTTTTCTTTGTCAAAAAAGGATAGCCATGTACCCGTAGCCCCCGGGACTGAAACCAGTTGGTACAACTGATTTAAGGACCATTGTATGACCAGGTCTTACGGAGAAGAACAACCTGCTGACCCAAGAGCTGGAACAATGTCGGGCGCAGCTAAATGCTGCTACCGCCGAACTGGAAAAGTCCAAAAAGGCATCGCCTGGTAATTTTCCCCTCCATCAAGAAAATATAATCATATGCCATTAATGCTAACAGTCCTGCCTATATCATGACATGATTGTTAGAGGAACTCAAAGAGGCGCTGGAAGTCGCGCAAGCGAATGAACGGGAAGCCAAGAGGCTACATGCTGCGGGCGAACGTGTGCTGAAGCAGGCCATTGTTGAGAAAAACTAGCTCTAGGATTGCAAAACCCAGCTAGGCGAAGAGTTGAAGGATGTGCGGGCCCAGCTTGCCGATTCCGTGAAGGAGAACAAGAAGCTGCGGGGCGGCATATTCAGTGTGTGTCCAAACTATTATTAAAGTAGTTCGGAGATAGATAGAACTGATATAATTATGATCGCAGGTATATTGACGGGCCATCCTGAAGAGGAGGTGTCCGGATCAGCTGGTGATCTGCTGCAAAGGCTGACGTAGGTGCATGAGCATGCTCGGCTGGCCATGCGGAGTGTTGCCAAGGCCTTATGGCCATCCGCCTCCCCTCCAGGAAGTATGGAGGAGCTTGTAGAGCTGTTCAAAGGAGCGCGACGGCGTATCCGATTATGGAAGATATCGGCATGTCGAGAGGGTGCGCGAGAAGCTTGGGCCATGGTGAAAACTCGATATACCAAGCTTGATCCTAATCACATGGCTCGGGTCGGACCGCTAGGGTCGAATGGGGAAGAAATTCCCATTAGTTTAGTGTATGACCAAGTAGAGGTGGCCGCCAAATATTCCCAACAGGATTGTATGTTAGACCGCCTGTTGGACGGTATAGAGAAGGAAGTGTTTGAGTCCTAGTGACTATGTACTTTCCTTACCCTATGTAATTCTAGCTGAATTGTCTAGCATTTGTCATGGCAGACCTTTTCGCTTCAACCTCCAGACTCAATGGTGCGGAGTGTTTCCGAATACCCTCACGGCCGAATAGACCGGGGTATGCTTGGAAAACTAGGCGTAGGGGTCATAGTTGCTTGAACAGACAAGTTGTATCGGCTAGTTATGTTATATTACATTGAGATTGTAAGAAACATCTTCCAGGGAGAATAGTTCCGTTAAGGGTTCCTTTCCCTGGGTGTGCATGCATTAGTAGACATGTCCGAATTGTGATGTAAAAATCACAGTGTGTATAGCTTCTGGGGGTTGGCAATAGAGTGAGTGCAAAGAGTATTTTTCATCCACCGACCGAATATTCCCTTAAGAACGCTAGCTTTCGGCTTCACCTAGTCTGAGGTACACATCCGGATAACCCGGGAGTAACAATCGCAGAGGTGCTCCCTTTACCACCTAGCCAAACAATCGAGAACATAGGGGTAAACACAGGAGCCAGACAACCCAGCTTGGCCAAAACTTAAGTCATATCGATGCATATAATGGTGAAGAAAAGACATACGGGAAGAACGCGTATGTATGGTGAGCTTGATGCTCGGAAAATAGTATTAACAAGCTTCTGTGAAAGAAGCCCCCAGGTATGATGGGCGTACATATGTAAAACATGTGTACGTCAGCAGTGTTGGGTCAAGCCGAATGAGGGCTTTAAAGCGAAAAAAAGGAATTGTGTAAAAGGGAGAAAAAGTAATGGAAATTATAGGGGAGAAGGAGACTAACAAAGAGTTTGGTGCTAGGCATAGAACCTTCGGAGTCTGGCCGCGTTCCAGGGGTTCGGCTCTAGGCGATTGTCTGATGCGTCACGAAGACGGTACGCTCCTCTGGTAAGAACTTCGTCAATTATGAAGGGACCCTCCCATTTGGGCTTGAGTCTGTCCTTTTCTTCTCCGGCAAGCGTAGAACGAGTTCGCCAATATTGTAAGTCTTGGCCCGTACTTCTCTGCTTTGATATCTTCGAGCCTGCTGCTGATAAAATGCTGAACGGGCTTTGGCGACGTCGCGCTCCTCCTCCAGGGCGTCTAGGCTGTCCTGCCGATCCAACTCGGCCTCTTTCTCCTCGTACATACGCACTCTAGGTGAGTCATGTATAATATCGCAGGGCAATACAACCTCTGCACCGTACACCATGAAGAAAGGTGTGTATCCGGTAGTACGGTTGGGCGTGGTCCGCAGCCCCCAGAGTACGGAGTCAAGGTCCTCGACCCAGTGTTTGTCTGATTCTTTCAAAGACCGCACTAGCCTGGGTTTGATGCCGCTCATAATAAGACCATTAGCTCGCTCGACTTGGCCGTTTGTTTGCGGGTGGTAGATAGAGGCATAATCGAGCTTAATGCCCAGATTAGCACACCAGGTTTTCACCTCATCAGTTGTGAAATTGGAACCGTTATCAGTGATGATGCTATGCGGTACACCATAACGGTGCACCACATTGGATATAAATGCGATCACCGGTCCGGACTCGGCCGTTTTAACTGGTCTAGCCTCTATCCACTTGGTGAACTTGTCCACCATGACCAGCAGATATTTTTTCTTATGGCTTCCCCCATTAAGGGGTCCAACCATGTCCAAGCCCCAGACCGCAAAGGGCCATGTAATGGGGATTGTTTGTAGGGCGGTTGGGGGCATATGGCTTTGGTTGGCAAAGAGTTGGCATCCAACGCAGCGCTGGACGAGGTCATGTGCGTCTGCCCGGGCCGTAGGCCAATAGAATCTTGTCCGGAAGGCCTTGCTGACAAGTGCCCGGGCTGCGGCGTGGTGCCCACTGAGACCGGCGTGAATTTCTGCCAAGAGTTGCCGCCCCTCCTCCTCGGAGATACACCTTTGAAGGACTCTCATCAGTTGTGAAATTGGAACCGTTATCAGTGATGATGCTATGCGGTACACCATAACGGTGCACCACATCAGATATAAATGCGATCACCGGTCCGGACTCGGCCGTTTTAACTGGTCTAGCCTCTATCCACTTGGTGAACTTGTCCACCATGACCAGCAGATATTTTTTCTTATGGCTTCCCCCATTAAGGGGTCCAACCATGTCCAAGCCCCAGACCGCAAAGGGCCATGTAATGGGGATTGTTTGTAGGGCGGTTGGGGGCATATGGCTTTGGTTGGCAAAGAGTTGGCATCCAACGCAGCGCTGGACGAGGTCATGTGCGTCTGCCCGGGCCGTAGGCCAATAGAATCTTGTCCGGAAGGCCTTGCTGACAAGTGCCCGGGCTGCGGCGTGGTGCCCACTGAGACCGGCGTGAATTTCTGCCAAGAGTTGCCGCCCCTCCTCCTCGGAGATACACCTTTGAAGGACTCCGGTAGTGCTTTTCTTGTAGAGCTCTCCTTCGTGAACTTTATAGGCCTTCGAACGCCGGACAATGCGGCGAGCCTCGTTCTGATCTTCTGGGAGCTCCTTCCTATTAAAGTAGTCCAAGAATGGTTCGGTCCACGGGGCAATTACTACCATGATGAGGTGGGCTGATGGTGTTATTTCGGTGGCTGAGCCTCCGATGATATCAGTGTTTTCGCCATCTATGTTTGTGTTCGGAACGGGACTGTCGTTGCTGTCTCCCCCTTGCCACACCACGGATGGCTTAAAGAGCCTTTCGAGGAAGATGTTAGGTGGGACGGGGTCGCGCTTAGCGCCGATGCGAGCAAGGACGTCTGCCGCCTGATTACTTTCTCGGGCGACGAGATGAAATTTGAGCCCCTTGAACCGAGCCGACATCTTTAAGATGGCATTGCGATAAGCTACCATCTTTGGATCTTTGGCATCAAAGTCTCCATTAATTTGGGATATTGTGAGGTTTGCCCCGCGCACCTCCAGGCGTTGTATGCCCATTGATACGGCCATCCGAAGGCCATGTAGCAAGGCCTCGTATTTGGCTGCGTTGTTGGAGTCTGTGTATAATATTTGGAGTATGTACTGGACAATATCTCCTGTGGGGGATGTTAATACGACGCCCGCCCCTAGCCCTGCCAACATTTTGGAGCCGTCAAAATGCATAACCCATTTGGAATACGCGCCGTACTCTTTAGGGAGTTCGGCCTCTGTCCATTCGGCGACGAAGTCAGCCAGTACCTAGGATTTGATGGCTCGACGTGGTTTGTACATGATGTCGAATGGCAGGAGCTCAATGGCCCATTTGGCAATCCGGCCTGTTGCATCCCGGTTGTTAATTATATCATTGAGGGGCACTTCGGAAGCCACCGTGATCGAGCACTCCTAAAAGTAGTGTCGCAATTTTCGAGATGCCATGGAGACTGCATATGCTATGTTTTGATAGTGAGGGTACCGGGATTTGCATGGCGTGAGGACGGTGGGTACGTAGTATACTGGCTTTTGGAGCGGAAATTTGTGTCCGTCCTGTTCTCGCTCGACGATGAGTACGGCGCTCACCACCTGGTGTGTTGCTGATATATATAGGAGCATTGGTTCGCCGATGTTTGGCGCGACCAGGATTGGGTTGCTTGCAAAAAGGGCCTGTATTTCCTCCAGTCCGGCTGTCGCCGCGTCTGTCCACTCGAAGTTATCGGTGCACCGTAGGAGGCGATAAAGGGGCAGCGCCTTCTCCCCCAACCTGGAGATAAAGCGGCTTAAAGCTGCCACGCACCCGGCGAGTTTTTGGACCTGTTTGAGTTCGGTTGGCGTGGCCAATTGTGATAAAGCTCGGGTTTTGGCTGGATTTGCTTCAATTCCTCTATTGGAAATGATGAAGCCCAGTAGTTTACCGGCGGGGACGCCGAAGACGCACTTTTTCGGGTTAAGCTTGATGTCGTATGTGCGGAGGTTGTCGAATGTGAGACGTAAGTCGTCTATTAGTGTTTCGACGTGTCTAGTTTTGATGACGACGTCGTCCACATAGGCCTCCACTGTCTTGCCGATCTGTTTCTCGAGGCATGTTTGAATCATGCGCTGATAGGTGGCGCCGGCGTTCTTGAGCCCAAAAGGCATGGTGTTGAAGCAAAACGGCCCATATGGTGTAATGAATGCTGTTGCGGCTTGATCGGATTCCTTCATTTTGATTTGATGGTATCCGGAATATGCATCAAGGAAGCACAGCGAGTCGTGTCCTGCGGTAGCGTCAATGATTTGATCAATGCGAGGAAGGGGGAAGGGATCCTTAGGGCAAGCCTTGTTGAGGTCTTTGAAGTCGACGCATAGTCACCAGGATTTATCCTTATTTGGTACCATTACCAAGTTTGCCAGCCAGTCCGGATGTTTAATATCTTTGATGAATCTGGCCTCGATGAGTTTGGCTAGCTTCTCCCCCATAGCTTGTCGTTTGGGTTCGGAAAAGCGCCGCAGTGTTTGTTTGACCGACTTATATCCCTTTAGTATATTGAGGCTGTGTTCGGCCAACTCGCGCGGGATTCCTGGCATATCTGAGGGGTGCCAGGCGAATATATCCCAGTTTTCGTGCAAGAAGTCCCGGAGTGCGGCGTCGACTGTGGGGCTGAGTTGCGCTCTAATAGAGGCTGTCTTCTTCGGGTCTGTTGGATGGACCTGAAATTTGACCGTTTCTTCTGCTGGCTTGAAAGAAGTAGATTTGGGTCGTTTGTCTAGGATGACATCGTCTCTATCCACAGTGGAGCGTAGTGCGGTTAGTTCTTCAGCCGCAAGGGCCTCGGATAATGCCTCGAGGGCCAAGGATGTTGTTTTGTTCTCGGTGCGGAGTGCTATATCCGGATCGCTGACGAGGGTGATTATCCCGTTAGGCCTGGGCATTTTTAGCTTCATATATCCATAATGGGGTATGGCTTGAAAGCGCATGAAGGCCTCTCGCCCTAACAGGGCGTGGTATCCGCTGTTGAAAGGGGCCACCTGGAAAGTTATTTCCTCGGACCTATAATTCTCCAACGTTCCGAATACCACATCAAGTGTAATTTTCCCGCACACCACGCTTCCCAACTGGGAATGATGCCTAGAAAGGTTGTGCTGCTTTTCTCGATGCGGCTCCTGTCTATTTTCCATCTTGTGGAGCGTGTCCTCGTAAATGAGGTTTAGTCCGCTGCCGCCGTCCATGAGGACTTTTGTGAGTCGAAAATCGTCCACGATGGGACTGAGGACTAATGCTGCTGGCGCTCGGACTATTCTGTGTTTAGGTTCGTCACTGGCGTTAAAGGTTATGGCCGTGTCGTTCCAGGGGTCAATTGCGGTGACCTGGCAAACTTCGGTGAGATCGCGCAGTGCCCTTTTACGCTTATTGTTTGAAGCGAATGTCTCGAAGACTGTCAATACTCTAGCATCGTCATTTGTTGGAGGGTGCTGTTCTGGGGTGTCCTTGATAAGGATGTCCTCGCCGCTCTTGGCTACCTGCCGGAGTATCCAACATGCTCTAAGGCTGTGGGTTGCCACGGTATCCGGTGTTGTGTGTATTTTGCATGGGCCATTGAGCCATCCCTCCAGAACGGTGTCGTGCAGCGTAATGGGTTTATTTTTTTGACTGTTCGGCTGGGCGCACCGCGGGTGTGCGTCCTTTTCGCCCGTAGGATGAGTTGGGTTGGCGTCGAAGGTTCCCAACGAGCTGCCTGAATTTTCCAGGCGCTTTCCATCACGCTATACTTTTGTACGATAGTTGTTAAGTCAGCGAACTTTAGTATGCGGTGGCGATTGATGGCATTTAGGATACCTTCGTCCGCGCAGTTGTTGCAGAATGCTGCTATCGCGTCTTCGTCACGGCAATCTTTTACCTTATCTTTGACAAGGAGGAATCTGGCCCAGAAGTGGTGGACCATTTCCTGAGGCTGTCGTTTGATGCTCATGAGAGCGTCTATGTCCGGGTGGGTGGGTAGAACGAAATCCGAACCCTGACCCAATTTTGGATCCGGAGTTTGAAGATCTACCAGTCCTAGCAGTTCGGGCTCCGAGATATCGACTGATTTTTTAGGCTCATCGTCCAACTCCATGTTCGGGGGACAAAACATGCCTTTCTGCCAGAGAATATCCGGCCCTTCAAGATCGGAGATCCGAACATAGTTCATCTTCAATATAGTAGAAGAGTTGCTCCGCTCCTCAACTACCGCTATCTGGTGGGTGATCGGTGGAGTTTTAATTTCTCTCTGGTCGGGTTTAAGCCCAACTCGATCGTAGTCTATAGCGACCCCAAGGCGGCCATGCGATCCAGGAGTTCGTTCAACGACGATAACTCCATTGGATCCATTCGGGCGGAGTATTTGGGATTAACACGGAGGCGATTTTCGATGACTTGAGAGGTCATCGTCGGCTTAAGGGCCGACCCGGCGGTCATGACGAAGCCGCCCAGCCGAAGGGTTTGGCCTGGGGCCAGGGTTCCTCCGGAGATGATATTATCCTTGAGGACAAGGCGAGCCATCAATCCTCTTGGCGACGGCACAACGGAACTCTCAATGAAAGCACCAATGTCGGTGTCAAAACCGGCGGATCTCGGGTAGGGGGTCCCGAACTGTGTGCCTCGGATCGATGGTAACAGGAGACGGGGGACACAATGTTTACCCAGGTTCGGGCCCTCTCTATGGAGGTAATACCCTACTTCCTGCTTGATTGATCTTGATGAATATGAGTGTTACAAGAGTTGATCTACCAAGAGATCGTAATGGCTAAACCCTAGAAGTCTAGCCTGTATGACTATGGTAATGAGTATATCCTTTCCGGACTACACCCTCCGGTTTATATAGACACCGGGGGGATCTAGGGTTACATAGAGTCGGTTACATAATAAGGAATCTTCATAGTTGGTCGCCAAGCTTGCCTTCCACGCCAAGGAGAGTCCAATCTGGACACGGGTACAGTCTTCGGCCTTCGTGTCTTCACAGCCCATCAGTCCGGCCCATGGATAACAGGCCGGACGCCCGAGGACCCCTTAGTCCAGGACTCCCTCAGTTACTGCGACTTTCCCCGCTTCGTTCAAATTTTTGCAGAGAAAGAGTGCACGTTTACCGTGCCAACTCAATTCGAATCCAGTTTTATTCTATTTGTTTTCGGGCAGGATCCATTTTCGATTGGAATAAAATTCTATATACATCATTTTTTATATATACTTTCAAAAGCACAACAGCCTTTATACATAAATATGGTTTACAAATGGCATGATCTCAGATTCATAAGGCTGGATCCATCTTAATTTGGATTTTCAAATATTTGAAACCACTTTATGTTGAAATCCAATGTATGCATTCCTCGCTAGCTGTCTCCAATTAATGTGTGTTTCATGCGGTTTTTTTACTTCTCAAACATGTATAATGTGTTTCACACACGCAACATATAGTGTAATCCCGTTTGGACATTAATTGCATATAAACCATGCATTGTCTCTAATTAAAGAATCTATGGATCACTAAAAATTGATAAACTATATAACATTACACGTGTCCCCAAATTCAAATGAATATGCATGTTTGATATACCAATTTTCATTATGATATTATCGATGTCGTGATCTCTAGTTTAAATATTTGAATCCCCTTTAGTCCAGATATTCGTCTCATATAGCTATCACTCATGCTTATATCTCTCTCTAGACCTATACGCCTTCATCGTCTCTCGGGTATCTCTCGTGCTACTTGTATGTCGACAATGATCTTTTATCTTCGTAACACACTGACGGTACTCTCTCCCTCGACCTTCACTCTATCTCTCTCTAAGTATATCTCGCTCCCTTCTATGTGTCTCTAACTATGATCCCCCCTATGAAATCTCTTTCTCTCACACAAACACAAACTTCATCTCCCAGGGTCTCATATCTCTCTACTATTCCCCGGTGTGCCACTCGCACACCCCCTCTCACACAGAGATGTCTTGCGCTCCTTAGGTATGAGAAGCTACGACTCTTCCTCTTAAATATCTGTTTCTCACACACAAAGACAAACTCTGTCTCCCAGGGTCTCATATCTCTCCATAATTCTCTTGTATGTCGCTCACACACATGCTCTCTCCCTAAAGATATCTCGCGTTCCCTAATATGTCTCTCTAGCTATCACTCTCGTTGTGAAATATCTTTCTCTCTCGCAAACACAAAACTCCGTCTCTCGGGATCTCATTTCTCTCTGATATTTGTTTGTATGTGACTCACATGCACCCTCTCTCTATCTCTCTCACACCCACACAGATAACTCAGCCTTCTGATCCACTAGACTCTTATCTCTAACACACACACTAGCTAGCATCTTTATCTTTCTATTTATCTGTTTCTCCATCAACCTTCTTTCTCGCCCTCACTCTTGATTCCTATCACGCACACTATATATGTTTCTCTCTACATGCAGTCATGCGCCCTTTTTTATCTTTCTCTCACACACACATAACTTCACCCTCTGAACCACTCGGCGGTCATCTCCAACACTCAAACTAGCCGGTGTCCCTCTAGCTAGCATCTCTATCTCTCTATCTATCTGTAGTTTCGCCGTCAACATTTCTTTCTTGCATGCACTCTTGCTTCCTATCACGCACACTATATATGTCTCTCCATACATGCATCTATATGTTGATCTCTTTTGCACAATCGTTGTGTCTCGCTCCCTCTGCTCGCCATAGATGCATGCTCCAGCCCACACCACTATCTCTTAAAGACAAAAACACATGGTATCGGGCCTTCTTCCCTGCACTCTCACATGCATGCATATTGTCATACCGATCCGTCTCTTCCATGTCGTTGATCTTATGACTTATGTCTTCTTTCTTTTATCTCAATCATGCGCGCGCGCACACACACACACATCCCACGTATACATGTATACCTCTCGCACATGCATGTTCAAGGTCTCCTATGTCTCCATACGTAGTTAATTACCCTCAGCCCTAACCCCACATCGAATCGTTCTCTTCTTGTGTGCACATAACTTCCGCCTGGATGGGTAAAACACACACTCACACTTAACAATCTCCTTCTAGCTACCCCTCTCCCACTCTTCACCTATATCCCCGAAACCAATAAGACCATCCGTTCATTTAATTCCCGCCTACATGCACCATCGATATATAGTAGTCTTCCTCGGTGTCTCTCGAACAAACACATTCTCTCGATGTCGACTCCTCTCACGCGGACACGACTTCTCTTCCCGCTCTATGGGCCTCTTCTCTCTCGCACCCCCTCTTTGGTGGCCTCTGCCATACACATCACATCTCTACGATGAAGCCACACACACTTAAATTACTTTCGCCACCGAAGACTCCGCTTCACACACACACACACGCGCGCACGCGCGCACACACCCATCTACCCACCCACCCACACGCACACGCACTAAGACTCCATCTCACACACAGATGCTCTAGGCGGAGCATTTGTTCCTACCACCCTTCGTCCAACCTTACCTGTATGATAAACAATCACCTTAACTTACTTGTATAACATGGACAAATTCCACCTTACTTTAGTAGTTAGCAAACTTCTCATAATTATATAACGCAAATCACGAGCAGGAAGTGACATTTTTTTACACAACCATGTTAACATGGCCACGTAAATCACTAGCTAAAGTGTAATACCATTATACTTATATCCCGATGCAAAAGGTTGATTACATGCCCGAAGAGTAGAGTCGCACACATGCACTCTGTCTCTCCGAATCTCACGCACATACTAGTTACGCGACGCCCCCTTAAGCAGACCCGTATGTTACAATTTGTGCACCCGTGGGTACACGTGATGGTCACATTTATTTAAGACAGACGGCGAACCCAAACAATACCTGCATTCATTCCTCTCTCGTCGCCTCTTCTCTGGTCACCGTCGCCCGATAGCCATGGCCCGACCGAAGGTAATGACATACGCCATACTCCCGTCGGAGCGATGCTTTAATCTGGAGGCGGCGCGAAGCCCGGATTGCAGCCACCCTGCCTCCAGACTCCGGACTAGCCAGAGCCGGACGAGGAGGCATTGGAGGCAGGGCAGCACGCGGAGCCGGAGGAGGAGAATGACGACGCGGAGCCAGAACAGGAGGACGATGACGCAGGCGAAGCGGAGCTGGAGGAGGACGATTATTTCCATTATATACTCAGGCTTAAAGGGCTTTGAGTTTCACACCACATTTATTTCATAGAGATAAGAGAAAGGAAATTTTAGTGGTCATGCATGCATCCTTTTGTGCTAGCACTCCTATATAAGGGTTGACCGGTCGCTTCCAGCGGACATGCGCGGGCGGTGGAAGAGGAAGAAGAAGGGAAGCGGGCTGTGGAGTACACCAGTTGCAGTACGAGCTCCAAGGAACGTTCGTGCCAAACAATGCATAGTTGTACAGTATAGTCCAGCGGAGATGAATTGGCCTTTAGGTTTCGTGTGGATGACATGGCTGCAACATGCAGGCTGCAGTTCAAAAACCTACCACTAAGCTTTACACGGTTTGGTCACGCAAGATTTACATGCACGCATGTCACACACGTACTTGTCGAAGGCATGCTCGAAAAAGGGCGACCAGGTCCGCTAGTCCGCGTTGGTCCATGCGCCCGAAAAACAACTAATCCCAGTCGTTGTAAATGTCGTGCGTGCTTTAATTCCGGGCTAGTGGATGGACGCGAACGTGCCGTACAACAAACCGCCCACCAGCTCCCTAATCTCTATCTCTACTCTTATAATGACAATCTATCTATCTATCTATCTCTATCTCTCTTCTACTACTCCTATAAAAACAGAGTTGGTGATGATGGTGTGCCTGCCATCCTGCAATATAGGCCGTCTGATTTATATCTGACGGATAGGAAGAAAACTATGGCAATTTTGCAAAAAGATACCCACACCCCTCTCCACATTTGCAAATAAGACCTTCCCTCGTTCATCCTTTTCTCTCACAAGATATACTACTCATACAAATGCATCTTGATGTTACGTGCAACGCACGAGGATGTTTCCATGAGGGGTCTCTCCAGCGCAGTGTGGCCGTAGTTGCAAGTTGACGCCCCTTGATATGCCAACGGCGAGGGGCACTCGGATTTTGTCCGATGAGCAGGTAAGTGATGAGTTTGATCACGTAGTAAATGCATTCTAAAGACTACTTCCGTGTCCATTTCCTAATTCCCCCGTTGCCCACTTCACGGGTTAGGCTTGGTGCTAGTGGAGATTGGTTTGCATATGTACGGGAGGGTACCAACATCAATCTGCACAACGTTTACAACGGTGACACCATTCCCATAGAACCTTTGTCCAACATTGGGATCAACCATGCAACGAGCCACCGCTTGAATTGGTACGATGGAACCACGGTGAGATTGAAGAATATAGCAATCCCGAAAGCCCCAATAAGGTCGTTCATCAACCAAAATTACACTCTCATCGCAGTGTTCGACATTGCGATTGCTTTCACGAACCCTGCACATGGCGGTCAAAGGCGGACCATGCTGTCCGCGGCCGATTTGTTGTTGTACGAGTACGAAGATGCTGTGCTCCTTTCTAACTGCATCTTAGCGGTGACAAACTGGGGGATTTGTTTCGTATGGGACACATCCTACGGTATACTCCCTCTCTTCCAGTTTATTTGTTTTGAATTTTTTCGTTTTATAAGTTTCATATTCAAATTTAGAGCTCCCCATCACATGTTGAGATTACAATGTCCATTAAATTGCGGCGTGCATGTACTAGTTTTTTATTGGTCATTTATATTGGTCACACATGCATGCATTGCAAGTAACGTTTTTTACCACAATTTCATAGGAAACTGAGTGCAATAATTGAGTAGTTTTGTAGACTACCAGTACTAAACCTGAAACGGTTCAAAATCAATACCACCACCAAGCCCGCGTCTGACCGCCCTGGCCAACCCAAACCCCCTCCCTTGCCGGCACGCGCTTCCCGCGTGAAACGGTTAGCGTCGCTCCAGAGCGTCAGTGCCGCATTAATGCCCGGCCAGAGCGGAAGCGACCTCTCACTAGCGCCGGCTTTGAAGTAGCGCGACGACCGAGAGAGCACTGCTTCCCGGTGCACTCGACTGCTCCGTGTCGAGGTTGGCCATAGTTTGGATGAGTCTCCATCGTGGGGAGCCACACTAAGAAGCTGCGATGATATGGACTCCCATTGCCCACCGTTATGGATCGTTCCATCTATGAAGAACACGTGGGACTGGAACAACGAGACGGACATGTACCTAGGAGTGGATGTATGAAGCTAAGTAATGTAGCACAGTAAGTGAAGTAGAAAGACACAGATAGTATGAACATGCGTGGCATATAGGCATTTGTGTCTTACTACCACTAAATGTTGTACGTGCAATGCACGGTGATGTTATGATGTACGTGCCTAGGTACTCTACTACTATATTAATTGGAGGCACATATTAGGTTTTATATTTGTTTACGTGTATGGATCGAGACCTTCCAACTAGACGTGTCTTTCTCTCCGGGTCGCACTTTGGATCGTTCATACCACTAGTACTACCACGTGTGGTCTCCGACCTAGAAGTGGAAGAAGTGAAGACGCTCTACCACGATGTTCATGTCCCACTCCTTTCACTAACGTGTGGGACATCCAGCACGTGCCGTGTTTGGCACTCCTTCGTCGTAAGAGTTGAAACGCTAGCTTTCATCAAAAATAAAAACTAAATATAAATCAGTAGGTATACTATACCACGCGGTTTCCTTGCTCCTCGATATCGGAAAGAATACTTCCGTTCGCCGACATGTGGGACGTCGACCATCGTGGTCCACTTGCCATGCATGCAGAACTCCAAGGGAGAGTCACCCCGGTCGTCGCGCCGCAGTAAGAATGACTAATGAGCCATCAAATCACAGGCCCAACCTTTCCCACTGTGAAGTTGCTCGGACAAAGGAACCATCATGACTTCGTTGAATTCCGCTTCTTGAAGAAAACTACTATACCAGCAATACTGCTAGCTACAGTAGTACTGTACTCCAGCAGAGGCCTCCTTTGGTTCATAGGATAGGAATTTTATTGGAATATGAAAATCATAGGAAGTGAGATGACATGCATCTCAATTCCTATAGAGAAAGAGATGCCATTTGATGCATAGGATAGGAATTTTTCCATTGAGTCTAGGCTAATGTACTGGTAATTTGCTCTAAAAACTATAGTAGTAAGTAGTACTGATACATGCTTGTAATTAATTAAACAAACGTACGGGCGACACAGAGACACACACACACACACACTAACTACTAGAACTACTACTTCTCACATGCTGGCCAGACGTCGTCGTTCTCCTTCCCGGCATTGTCGGCGACACCCCACCGTGCTTGGATCTCCGCGGAGCTCTCTGCAGCAGTGTGTGCGTCCTCTTCTTTCTTGCGGCGGCGGACCTCTCTTTTCTTGAGTGCCTTTTGCCTTTTCCGCTCCTTCTGTGCGGCTTTGGGTGCCTCTTGCTCTACCGCCCATTCGGCCTT
Source organism: Triticum aestivum (assembly GCF_018294505.1). Classification (NCBI taxonomy): domain Eukaryota; kingdom Viridiplantae; phylum Streptophyta; class Magnoliopsida; order Poales; family Poaceae; genus Triticum; species Triticum aestivum. The sequence continues at coordinate 204,115,866 of NC_057796.1, read as the reverse complement.
GGCAGCTTCAAAGTCCGCCCACGTAGGTGTGAGGTCGCGAGCGGTGATGAACTCGGCATGGCGGGATGCCATCGCTACCCTACCATTTTGTGTGCGATCGTGGGCGGCGAGGAACTCGGCCCGGCGGGATGCCATCGCTTCCTTACCGGTTAGTGTGCGGCGCGGTGGCATGAACGATGCTTGGTGAGAGCTCTGGGGTGGAGTTGCCGGACAACCGTATAGTGCATTGGTTTGTCAAGAGCTCAAGGACAAAAGACGAAGGAAATTTGGATTCCCCTTCAATCCTGGTCATTTATGAAGGATCTTGGGTAGGGGGTCCCGAACTGTGCGTCTAAGGTCAATGGTTACAAGAGACAGGGGACACGATGTTTACCCAGGTTCGGGCCCTCTCTATGGAGGTAATACCCTACTTCCTGCTTGATTGATCTTGATGAATATGAGTGTTACAAGAGTTGATCTACCAAGAGATCGTAATGGCTAAACCCTAGAAGTCTAGCCTGTATGACTATGGTAATGAGTATATCCTTTCCGGACTACACCCTCCGGTTTATATAGACACCGGGGGGATCTAGGGTTACATAGAGTCGGTTACATAATAAGGAATCTTCATAGTTGGTCGCCAAGCTTGCCTTCCACGCCAAGGAGAGTCCAATCTGGACACGGGTACAGTCTTCGGCCTTCGTGTCTTCACAGCCCATCAGTCCGGCCCATGGATAACAGGCCGGACGCCCGAGGACCCCTTAGTCCAGGACTCCCTCAGTTACTGCGACTTTCCCCGCTTCGTTCAAATTTTTGCAGAGAAAGAGTGCACGTTTACCGTGCCAACTCAATTCGAATCCAGTTTTATTCTATTTGTTTTCGGGCAGGATCCATTTTCGATTGGAATAAAATTCTATATACATCATTTTTTATATATACTTTCAAAAGCACAACAGCCTTTATACATAAATATGGTTTACAAATGGCATGATCTCAGATTCATAAGGCTGGATCCATCTTAATTTGGATTTTCAAATATTTGAAACCACTTTATGTTGAAATCCAATGTATGCATTCCTCGCTAGCTGTCTCCAATTAATGTGTGTTTCATGCGATTTTTTTACTTCTCAAACATGTATAATGTGTTTCACACACGCAACATATAGTGTAATCCCGTTTGGACATTAATTGCATATAAACCATGCATTGTCTCTAATTAAAGAATCTATGGATCACTAAAAATTGATAAACTATATAACATTACACGTGTCCCCAAATTCAAATGAATATGCATGTTTGATATACCAATTTTCATTATGATATTATCGATGTCGTGATCTCTAGTTTAAATATTTGAATCCCCTTTAGTCCAGATATTCGTCTCATATAGCTATCACTCATGCTTATATCTCTCTCTAGACCTATACGCCTTCATCGTCTCTCGGGTATCTCTCGTGCTACTTGTATGTCGACAATGATCTTTTATCTTCGTAACACACTGACGGTACTCTCTCCCTCGACCTTCACTCTATCTCTCTCTAAGTATATCTCGCTCCCTTCTATGTGTCTCTAACTATGATCCCCCCTATGAAATCTCTTTCTCTCACACAAACACAAACTTCATCTCCCAGGGTCTCATATCTCTCTACTATTCCCCGGTGTGCCACTCGCACACCCCCTCTCACACAGAGATGTCTTGCGCTCCTTAGGTATGAGAAGCTACGACTCTTCCTCTTAAATATCTGTTTCTCACACACAAAGACAAACTCTGTCTCCCAGGGTCTCATATCTCTCCATAATTCTCTTGTATGTCGCTCACACACATGCTCTCTCCCTAAAGATATCTCGCGTTCCCTAATATGTCTCTCTAGCTATCACTCTCGTTGTGAAATATCTTTCTCTCTCGCAAACACAAAACTCCGTCTCTCGGGATCTCATTTCTCTCTGATATTTGTTTGTATGTGACTCACATGCACCCTCTCTCTATCTCTCTCACACCCACACAGATAACTCAGCCTTCTGATCCACTAGACTCTTATCTCTAACACACACACTAGCTAGCATCTTTATCTTTCTATTTATCTGTTTCTCCATCAACCTTCTTTCTCGCCCTCACTCTTGATTCCTATCACGCACACTATATATGTTTCTCTCTACATGCAGTCATGCGCCCTTTTTTATCTTTCTCTCACACACACATAACTTCACCCTCTGAACCACTCGGCGGTCATCTCCAACACTCAAACTAGCCGGTGTCCCTCTAGCTAGCATCTCTATCTCTCTATCTATCTGTAGTTTCGCCGTCAACATTTCTTTCTTGCATGCACTCTTGCTTCCTATCACGCACACTATATATGTCTCTCCATACATGCATCTATATGTTGATCTCTTTTGCACAATCGTTGTGTCTCGCTCCCTCTGCTCGCCATAGATGCATGCTCCAGCCCACACCACTATCTCTTAAAGACAAAAACACATGGTATCGGGCCTTCTTCCCCGCACTCTCACATGCATGCATATTGTCATACCGATCCGTCTCTTCCATGTCGTTGATCTTATGACTTATGTCTTCTTTCTTTTATCTCAATCATGCGCGCGCGCACACACACACACACCCCACGTATACATGTATACCTCTCGCACATGCATGTTCAAGGTCTCCTATGTCTCCATACGTAGTTAATTACCCTCAGCCCTAACCCCACATCGAATCGTTCTCTTCTTGTGTGCACATAACTTCCGCCTGGATGGGTAAAACACACACTCACACTTAACAATCTCCTTCTAGCTACCCCTCTCCCACTCTTCACCTATATCCCCGAAACCAATAAGACCATCCGTTCATTTAATTCCCGCCTACATGCACCATCGATATATAGTAGTCTTCCTCGGTGTCTCTCGAACAAACACATTCTCTCGATGTCGACTCCTCTCACGCGGACACGACTTCTCTTCCCGCTCTATGGGCCTCTTCTCTCTCGCACCCCCTCTTTGGTGGCCTCTGCCATACACATCACATCTCTACGATGAAGCCACACACACTTAAATTACTTTCGCCACCGAAGACTCCGCTTCACACACACACACACGTGCGCACGCGCGCACACACCCATCTACCCACCCACCCACACGCACACGCACTAAGACTCCATCTCACACACAGATGCTCTAGGCGGAGCATTTGTTCCTACCACCCTTCGTCCAACCTTACCTGTATGATAAACAATCACCTTAACTTACTTGTATAACATGGACAAATTCCACCTTACTTTAGTAGTTAGCAAACTTCTCATAATTATATAACGCAAATCACGAGCAGGAAGTGACATTTTTTTACACAACCATGTTAACATGGCCACGTAAATCACTAGCTAAAGTGTAATACCATTATACTTATATCCCGATGCAAAAGGTTGATTACATGCCCGAAGAGTAGAGTCGCACACATGCACTCTGTCTCTCCGAATCTCACGCACATACTAGTTACGCGACGCCCCCTTAAGCAGACCCGTATGTTACAATTTGTGCACCCGTGGGTACACGTGATGGTCACATTTATTTAAGACAGACGGCGAACCCAAACAATACCTGCATTCATTCCTCTCTCGTCGCCTCTTCTCTGGTCACCGTCGCCCGATAGCCATGGCCCGACCGAAGGTAATGACATACGCCATACTCCCGTCGGAGCGATGCTTTAATCTGGAGGCGGCGCGAAGCCCGGATTGCAGCCACCCTGCCTCCAGACTCCGGACTAGCCGGAGCCGGACGAGGAGGCATTGGAGGCAGGGCAGCACGCGGAGCCGGAGGAGGAGAATGACGACGCGGAGCCAGAACAGGAGGACGATGACGCAGGCGAAGCGGAGCTGGAGGAGGACGATTATTTCCATTATATACTCAGGCTTAAAGGGCTTTGAGTTTCACACCACATTTATTTCATAGAGATAAGAGAAAGGAAATTTTAGTGGTCATGCATGCATCCTTTTGTGCTAGCACTCCTATATAAGGGTTGACCGGTCGCTTCCAGCGGACATGCGCGGGCGGTGGAAGAGGAAGAAGAAGGGAAGCGGGCTGTGGAGTACACCAGTTGCAGTACGAGCTCCAAGGAACGTTCGTGCCAAACAATGCATAGTTGTACAGTATAGTCCAGCGGAGATGAATTGGCCTTTAGGTTTCGTGTGGATGACATGGCTGCAACATGCAGGCTGCAGTTCAAAAACCTACCACTAAGCTTTACACGGTTTGGTCACGCAAGATTTACATGCACGCATGTCACACACGTACTTGTCGAAGGCATGCTCGAAAAAGGGCGACCAGGTCCGCTAGTCCGCGTTGGTCCATGCGCCCGAAAAACAACTAATCCCAGTCGTTGTAAATGTCGTGCGTGCTTTAATTCCGGGCTAGTGGATGGACGCGAACGTGCCGTACAACAAACCGCCCACCAGCTCCCTAATCTCTATCTCTACTCTTATAATGACAATCTATCTATCTATCTATCTCTATCTCTCTTCTACTACTCCTATAAAAACAGAGTTGGTGATGATGGTGTGCCTGCCATCCTGCAATATAGGCCGTCTGATTTATATCTGACGGATAGGAAGAAAACTATGGCAATTTTGCAAAAAGATACCCACACCCCTCTCCACATTTGCAAATAAGACCTTCCCTCGTTCATCCTTTTCTCTCACAAGATATACTACTCATACAAATGCATCTTGATGTTACGTGCAACGCACGAGGATGTTTCCATGAGGGGTCTCTCCAGCGCAGTGTGGCCGTAGTTGCAAGTTGACGCCCCTTGATATGCCAACGGCGAGGGGCACTCGGATTTTGTCCGATGAGCAGGTAAGTGATGAGTTTGATCACGTAGTAAATGCATTCTAAAGACTACTTCCGTGTCCATTTCCTAATTCCCCCGTTGCCCACTTCACGGGTTAGGCTTGGTGCTAGTGGAGATTGGTTTGCATATGTACGGGAGGGTACCAACATCAATCTGCACAACGTTTACAACGGTGACACCATTCCCATAGAACCTTTGTCCAACATTGGGATCAACCATGCAACGAGCCACCGCTTGAATTGGTACGATGGAACCATGGTGAGATTGAAGAATATAGCAATCCCGAAAGCCCCAATAAGGTCGTTCATCAACCAAAATTACACTCTCATCGCAGTGTTCGACATTGCGATTGCTTTCACGAACCCTGCACATGGCGGTCAAAGGCGGACCATGCTGTCCGCGGCCGATTTGTTGTTGTACGAGTACGAAGATGCTGTGCTCCTTTCTAACTGCATCTTAGCGGTGACAAACTGGGGGATTTGTTTCGTATGGGACACATCCTACGGTATACTCCCTCTCTTCCAGTTTATTTGTTTTGAATTTTTTCGTTTTATAAGTTTCATATTCAAATTTAGAGCTCCCCATCACATGTTGAGATTACAATGTCCATTAAATTGTGGCGTGCATGTACTAGTTTTTTATTGGTCATTTATATTGGTCACACATGCATGCATTGCAAGTAACGTTTTTTACCACAATTTCATAGGAAACTGAGTGCAATAATTGAGTAGTTTTGTAGACTACCAGTACTAAACCTGAAACGGTTCAAAATCAATACCACCACCAAGCCCGCGTCTGACCGCCCTGGCCAACCCAAACCCCCTCCCTTGCCGGCACGCGCTTCCCGCGTGAAACGGTTAGCGTCGCTCCAGAGCGTCAGTGCCGCATTAATGCCCGGCCAGAGCGGAAGCGACCTCTCACTGGCGCCGGCTTTGAAGTAGCGCGACGACCGAGAGAGCACTGCTTCCCGGTGCACTCGACTGCTCCGTGTCGAGGTTGGCCATAGTTTGGATGAGTCTCCATCGTGGGGAGCCACACTAAGAAGCTGCGATGATATGGACTCCCATTGCCCACCGGTATGGATCGTTCCATCTATGAAGAACACGTGGGACTGGAACAACGAGACGGACATGTACCTAGGAGTGGACGTATGAAGCTAAGTAATGTAGCGCAGTAAGTGAAGTAGAAAGACACAGATAGTATGAACATGCGTGGCATATAGGCATTTGTGTCTTACTACCACTAAATGTTGTACGTGCAATGCACGGTGATGTTATGATGTACGTGCCTAGGTACTCTACTACTATATTAATTGGAGGCACATATTAGGTTTTATATTTGTTTACGTGTATGGATCGAGACCTTCCAACTAGACGTGTCTTTCTCTCCGGGTCGCACTTTGGATCGTTCATACCACTAGTACTACCACGTGTGGTCTCCGACCTAGAAGTGGAAGAAGTGAAGACGCTCTACCACGATGTTCATGTCCCACTCCTTTCACTAACGTGTGGGACATCCAGCACGTGCCGTGTTTGGCACTCCTTCGTCGTAAGAGTTGAAACGCTAGCTTTCATCAAAAATAAAAACTAAATATAAATCAGTAGGTATACTATACCACGCGGTTTCCTTGCTCCTCGATATCGGAAAGAATACTTCCGTTCGCCGACATGTGGGACGTCGACCATCGTGGTCCACTTGCCATGCATGTAGAACTCCAAGGGAGAGTCACCCCGGTCGTCGCGCCGCAGTAAGAATGACTAATGAGCCATCAAATCACAGGCCCAACCTTTCCCACTGTGAAGTTGCTCGGACAAAGGAACCATCATGACTTCGTTGAATTCCGCTTCTTGAAGAAAACTACTATACCAGCAATACTGCTAGCTACAGTAGTACTGTACTCCAGCAGAGGCCTCCTTTGGTTCATAGGATAGGAATTTTATTGGAATATGAAAATCATAGGAAGTGAGATGACATGCATCTCAATTCCTATAGAGAAAGAGATGCCATTTGATGCATAGGATAGGAATTTTTCCATTGAGTCTAGGCTAATGTACTGGTAATTTGCTCTAAAAACTATAGTAGTAAGTAGTACTGATACATGCTTGTAATTAATTAAACAAACGTACGGGCGACACAGAGACACACACACACACACACACTAACTACTAGAACTACTACTTCTTACATGCTGGCCAGACGTCGTCGTTCTCCTTCCCGGCATTGTCGGCGACACCCCACCGTGCTTGGATCTCCGCGGAGCTCTCTGCAGCAGTGTGTGCGTCCTCTTCTTTCTTGCGGCGGCGGACCTCTCTTTTCTTGAGTGCCTTTTGCCTTTTCCGCTCCTTCTGTGCGGCTTTGGGTGCCTCTTGCTCTACCGCCCATTCGGCCTTGGCAGCTTCAAAGTCCGCCCACGTAGGTGTGAGGTCGCGAGCGGTGATGAACTCGGCATGGCGGGATGCCATCGCTACCCTACCATTTTGTGTGCGATCGTGGGCGGCGAGGAACTCGGCCCGGCGGGATGCCATCGCTTCCTTACCGGTTAGTGTGCGGCGCGGTGGCATGAACGATGCTTGGTGAGAGCTCTGGGGTGGAGTTGCCGGACAACCGTATAGTGCATTGGTTTGTCAAGAGCTCAAGGACAAAAGACGAAGGAAATTTGGATTCCCCTTCAATCCTGGTCATTTATGACCGAGTAAATTATGCATTGGCGATCATCGAACTTGTCTTGATAGCTCACATTGATCATTGTATACAAGATATGGTGATTATACGGTCATTGGCTCAGCGTATAGCTCCGTATTTGTCCGGTTGACCAGTCAAACAGTCTGCATGCGCCTCATCAGCTCGTGTTCTGTATCTATCTATCTATGCGGGCCTACCTGTCGGTGGAGAAAGAAATAAAAACCAAAATTATGCGTATGTGAGGAATCAAACCACGGACTTGTCGCTGCAACGCACACTCGTCAACCAAACGAAAATGAAATACTTTGTGTTAAATGCACAAACCGATTTTTTATATTATACGTGATGCACACATTAGCGCACACCGTCCATAGAGGCAAGTAGCACGTACACGTGCAGACACTCACGCTCACGCTGTCAAGTGATGCTAATGCATGCACGTCGCCCTCTCAATCAAAGTCCTGTTCATGGCGCAACGCAAACGGCGAGCCCGTCACCTGCGTGCCCCGGCGGTGCCTGACATTACTGTTTAGACGTTTGCTGGCGGCCTCCGCGAACACCGAGCATGTATTCACCTAGCTCAACACCAACGTCATACTCGTGCTTGGGCGCCAAGTTGCTCGACACTACCCATGGCCCAGCACACGACGTGACGACGTGACTCAGCACCTTGCTCATATATATCATCCATCACAACGACAATCTATAAAATAGCCTAGCTAGAGAGGGTACTATGGTACCTATATATGTATCGTGAGCGACCGATCATAGTGCCACTGCACACGAGTGTGTGTTTGATCGATTCGTCCATTATTCGTAAGTTATGCATGGTTGTGTGGTGTCTAATGGTGGTCGTCAAAGGCTAGCTAGCGACAAGAGCGGTTGCATGGACGCCTGTTGTCTATACATGCTGCATACGCTTCAAAGGCTCATCATCCATGAGTTTACATTTTACCACCACGCCAGCGTCTGACCGCCCTGGCTTGCCAAAACCCCTTCCATCGCTAGCGCGCGCTTCCCACCTGAAACGGTCACCGTCTTTACAGAACGTCAATGCCGCATTCACGGGACTGAGCTTCAGTGACTTAACTCCAGGTGCAGTTGGGTTACTAACATGTGGGCCAGATGCCTGTTGGGCCAACATGCCAGTGACCCAACTGCACCTACAGTTAAGTCATTGAAGCAGCGTTCGCATTCACACCTGATGCGACCTCTCACTGGCGTCGGCATTGCAGCAGCGCGACGACCGAGAGAGCACCACCCGTGCGGCATCCCGGTGCAAGCAACTGCTCCGCGTTAACGACACCACGGCCATCCGTCCATCCGCCGCCCACATTAATGACACGTGGCTACCGACGAACCTACTCCGGCGCCAGCCGTCCATTCGTCTGCCGTGGCTCATTGCCATTCGCCTGCTATATTAACTTTAGCCCCAGCTCCCAGCCATAGCCAAAGACCCACAGTCATTCTCCTCCCGTCCCTTCCTTCTGTTGGCACCACTCCAACCATGGCCTCCTGGCGCTCCAAAGCTCTCTTGGACGTACTGTCGCAGGAGCAGACGAAGGACATCGGCGGCTCCGCTCTGGACGCGCTCCAAAGCTCGCTTGGACGTACTATAGTAGGAGCAGACGAAGGACATCGCTGGCTCCCCCCCGGCCGCCCTCCACCGCCACGACCATGAAGCCGGCGCGCATGCTTGGGCGCAGACGACAGCGAGGAAGAGTAGTACATGGTAGGTCACCGCCGCTCTGGTCCCAGGAAGGCCACCGTTCCTCCACTCAGTCGACGCCAAGCTTGGTGGGGTAAACATCGGCGGCCGATTAGCCGCTTGACGGCGACATGGAGGCAGAAATCTTCAGAACCTTGTGCTCCGGAGGAGGAGGTTATCAAGGCGGAGCTGGACAAAGCCGAGGCGGATGAGGAGGAGGCAAAGGCAATAGCTGGAGCGTCAGTTTTCCGGGCTCATGGCCGGACATGGTGGTCGGGCGCCGGCGATCGTTTAGATTAGGTTTACAGTAGGTTTTAGTATGGTTTGTGCGAAACATGTAATGAATTTCGTCCAGTTTATAGGAAAAGTTTTCAAAATGTAATGAATTTCATCCGGTTAATTTGAAATTTTCTTTGTTTGCACGAATTTCGTCCGATTATTTCATATAGTTGTCGAAAGGTATGCAGGCGGCATTGGATGGCATCCTCTGGCATCGGTGTCCTCGGACAGATGCCGGTGTAAATTTGTGGGTCGGCGTTGGAGATGCCCTAACTATCATGCTATAATCGCTAACAGTGCACCATTATTTCTCAGGGAACAGTTATCCCTCAATCGAAATCAGATCTGTCGTGTTTTGCACTCCTCCCAGTTAAGAGTGTAGACTCTTGCTTACATAAAAATGGAGCAAGTGGATGGCACTGTAGCACGTCATATCACTCAAACTAGCCCGCCTAACGCACGGGAAAGCCCCTCCCTCGTCCTTTTGTTCTGGATTTCTATCGATCGATCACACGAAAATGTTACACTTTGCAAGTTCAAAAGGAAAAGGCGGCACACTTAAAGCACGCCTGTCACGTTCGCGTCGCACCCCTGACAGTCCGGCTCGCATGCCTCTCACCAGAGGGGACACGCGTTGTCTTGCATTTTCACTAACAAGTGGGACTGCAATTGAATAAACCGTCGATAGCCGAAATCTAATCGCTTGGCCGGCGTCGGCTGAGAAGAGAGAGACGGGGGAGGGAGAAGAGATCGCTCACCCGCCGCGCACGAACTCCAAGAAATATGGTGATAATGTGAGGTGGGCCATGCGGGAGTCCGGACCGCTTCCAAGCCCGCTTCTGACAGCCTTGGCCCACCTGAAAACCCCTCCCCCTCCCGCGCGCGCTCCCCCTTCAGACGCCAGCTGCTCGCATTCATAGCAAGTAGTACTAGTACAATACTGGGCTATAAGCCCACTTATGTGGAGGAGAGAGAGGCATTGACAAAGTCAAGGAGTAGGCTCTGCAAGAGCCCGTCTCTACACGTGCTCTTAGGTATAAAAAAACTAATTCTAAAAAAAGAGGTATAAAAAACAATTGTGTCTAAAAAAAGAAGGTAAAAAATATTTGAGAGGAAATAGATAGAGAGAAAGTGAGAAAAAGTTGTAACCTTAAAGCCAACCTTATAGTCAACACTATGGTACATGAGGAAGGAGGGAGTTGTGCACAACTGCACATGCCAAGTTCACTGGGCTGCCGTGTTTCACACTCCTCTGTCGTAACAGTGGAGACAATAGCTTTCATCAAAAATAAAAAATGAATACTCATTGCTCGTCCTCGATATCGGAAAGAATACTTTCATTCGTCGACATGTGGGACGTCGACCATCCTGGTCCACCTACCATGCACAAAATTATCCTGGTCCACCCCGGTGGAAGCGCAGGCCCAACCTTTCCCACTGTAAGTTGGCCGGATGAAGGAACCATCATGACTTCGTTGAATTCCGCTTCTTCAAGAAAACTTACTGTACCCGCAATACTGCTACCACACATGAAGACTAGACGACACTGTAGCACGTCATATCTCTAAAACCCACTAGGCCAAACTAGCCCGCCTAGGATTTGTACTCCCTCCGTTTCAAAGTTAGTACAAAGTTGAGTCATCTATTTTGGAACGGAGGGAGTACGTTGATACGTCCCCGTCGTATCTATAATTTTTGATTGTTCCATGCCAATATTATGCAACTTTCATATACTTTTTGGCAACTTTTTATACTATTTTTGGGACTAACATATTGATCCAGTGCCCAGTGCCAGTTCCTGTTTGTTCCATGTTTTTATTTCGCAGAATATCCATATCAAACGGAATCCAAATGGGATAAAAACCGACGGAGGATATTTTTGGAATATTTGGAGAATTCCGGAAGAAAAATCCACGCGAGACGGTGCCTGAGGTGGCCACGAGGCACGGGGCGCGCCCCTGACCCTCGTGGGCCACCCATAAGGCGGGTGCTGCTCAACGCAAGAAAGCTAATTTTTGGTAAAAAAATCACGGTGAAGGTTTCAGGCCAATCGGAGTTACAGATCTCCATATATATACGAAACGGTAAAAGGGCAGTAGAGGAGAGCGCAGAAACAGAGAGAGACAGAGAGACAGATCCAATCTCGGAGGGGCTCTCGCCCCTCCCACGCCATGGAGACCATGGGCCAGAGGGGAAACCCTTCTCCCATCTAGGGAGAAGGTCAAGGAAGAAGAAGGAGGGGGGCTCTCTCCCCCTCGCTTCCGGTGGCGCCGGAACACCGCCGGGGGCCATCATCATCACCACGATCTTCACCAACACCTCCGCCATCTTCACCAACATCTACATCACCTTCCCCCCTCTATCTACAGCGGTCCACTCTCCCACAACCCGTTGTACCCTCTACTTGAACATGGTGCCTTATGCTTCATATTATTATCCAATGATGTGTTGCCATCCTATGATGTCTGAGTAGATTTTTGTTGTCCTATCGGTGGTTGATGAATTTCTATGATTGATTTAGTTTGCTTGTGGTTATGTTGCTGTCCTTTGGTGCCCATCATATGAGCGCGTGCGTGGATCACACCATAGGGTTAGTTGTATGTTGATAGGACTATGTATTGGAGGGCAAGGGTGACAGAAGCTTCAACCTAGCATAGAAATTGATGCATACGGAATTGAAGGGGGACCAATATATCTTAATGCTATGGTTGGGTTTTACCTTAATGAACGTTAGTAGTTGCAGACGCTTGCTAATAGTTCCAATAATAAGTGCATAGAATTCCAAGTAAGGGATGACATGCTAGCAGTGGCCTCTCCCACATAAAACTTGTTATCGGTCTAGTAAAGTAGTCAATTGCTTAGGGACAATTTCGCAACTCCTACCACCACTTTTCCACACTCGCTATATTTACTTTATTGTGTTTTTATCTAAACAGCCCCTAGTTTTTATTTACGTCCTCTTTATATTCTTGCAACCCTATCCAAAAACACCTACAAAGTACTTCTAGTTTTATACTTGTTTTAGGTAAAGCGAATGTTAAGCGTGCGTAGAGTTGTATCGGTGGTCGATAGAACTTTAGGGAATATTTGTTCTACCTTTAGCTCCTCGTTGGGTTCGACACTCTTACTTATCGAAAGAGGCTACAATTGATCCCCTATACTTGTGGGTTATCAAGACCTTTTTCTGGCGCCGTTGCCGGGGAGCAATAGCGTGGGGTGAATATTCTCGTGTGTGCTTGTTTGCTTTATCACTAAGTAATTTTTATTTGCTGTTCTTAGTTGTTCTGTATCTTTAGTTATGGATATGGAACACGAAATACCAAAAAAAATAGGTGTACTTGCTACTCATGGAGATGAGGAACCTCCTAAAACCCTCGATGCTCGTTATGTGACAGATATTATGTACTACTTTGATAATCCAGAGAAAACCCCATTCAATTTGGTAATGGGAGTAACATTGGATCAACTTGAATACTTTAGGGATTATCACTTGGCACAAAAAGGGAAACTATTATGGGATCAAATTTATATATTGAAGTGGTATGCTCGGCAAGTATGCTTGAGTTATGATTATACTTGTTGCTCTAGGATGAAGGCTCCACACCTTCCCTTTTCATGCAAATTTAATGATAATGAACCTTAGCTTCTTATGCTAGAGGTATATATGATTACTATGATGTGGAACAAACAGAAGAATTTGTTGCTTTTAAGGGTGCTTATGAAATTGAATCTTTGTTTGAAAAGTATGAAGCTTTTGATGATGATGTTTATAGGCCTGAAAATTTTGCTATATTGAAATATTGCTATGACAATTATGAATATAATTCCTATATTAATGCACTTATTGAGAAAGTCTCCGCTGTCCAAGAAGATACTAATATTTTGCAGCAATCTATGGAAGAAGAAATTGATGAAACTGTGAGCTCATTGGATGAAAAAGATGACGAGAAGAGCGAAGAACAAAAGGAGGAAGAGCGGATTAGCTACCCGTGCCCACCTTCTAATGAGAGTAACTCTTCAACTCATACATTGTTTAATTTCCCTTCGTGCTTACCGAAGGATGATTGCTATGATGACTGTTATGATCCCGTTGATTCTCTTGAAATATCCCTTTTTGATGATTCTTGCTATGCTTGTGGCCAAAGATGCCAATATGAATTATGCTTATGGAGATGAACTTGCTATAGTTCCTTGTGTTAAACATGAAATTGTTGCTATTGCACCCACACATGATAGTCCTATTATCTTTTTGAATTCTCCAAACTACACTATATCGGAGAAGTTTGCTTTTATGAAGGATTATATTGATGGGTTGCCTTTTACCGTTGCACATGATGATTTTGATGAATATAATATGCATGTGCTTGGTGCTCCTACTTGCAATAATTATGAGAGAGGAACTATATCTCCACCTCTCTATGTTTCCAACACAATAAAATTGCAAGAAACTGTTTATACTATGCATTGTCCTTTACTAGGTGTGCATGAATTGTTCTTTTATGACATGCCGATGCATAGGAAGAGAGTTAGACTTCGTCATTACATGATATATGTTGCTTTTTGCTCACTACTAAATTACAAATCATTGCTAATTAAAATTGGCTTTGATATACCTTGGGATCAGGGTGGCTTCACTACTTGAGCACTATATGCCTAGCTTGATGGCTTTAAAGAAAGCGCTGCCAGGGAGACAACCCGGAAGTTTTAGAGAGTCATTTATTTCTGTTGTGTGCTTTTATAAAGTTTAGAAATAAAAATAATGTGCCAAGGTTTGCCTTTAGGATGTTTACAATGCTTGTTGGTTTGTACGGTGCAGTACAGAAACTTTGGCTGTAGTGTGAGATTTTTCATTTTTTACTGGAACGTCATATGGTTCTGATTTTTTTTGTACTGTCTTTCTATACAAATTGTTTATTTTTTCTAATTTTGGCAGAATTGTTCAAGTATCAGAAGTATGGTGAATCTTCAGATTGTTACAGACTGTTCTGTTTTAGACAGATTCTGTTTTTGATGCATAGTTTGCTTGTTTTGATTAAACTATCAATTTATATCAGTGGATTAAGCCATGAAAAAGTTATATTACAGTAGACACAATGCGAAAACAAAATATGAACTGGTTTGCAACAGTACTTAGAGTAGTGATTTGCTTTATTATACTAACATATCTTACCGAGTTTTCTGTTGAAGTTTTGTGTGGATGAAGTGTTCGAAGATCGAGGATGTTTCGATATGAGGATAAGGAGGAGAGGCAAGAGCTCAAGCTTGGGGATGCCCAAGGCACCCCAATTAAATATTCAAGGAGACTCAAGCGTCTAAGCTTGGGGATGCCCCGGAAGGCATTCCCTCTTTCTTCAACAAGTATCGGTATGTTTTCGGATTCGTTTCGTTCATGCGATATGTGCAAATCTTGGAGCGTCTTTTGCTTTAATTCTAATTTTTCTTTTATGCACCATGCTGGTATGAGATAGTCCTTGGTTGATTTATAGAATGCTCATTGCACTTCACTTATATCTTTTGAGTATGGCTTTATAGAATGCTTCATGTGCTTCACTTATATCATTTGAAGTTTGGATTGCCTGTTTCTCTTCACTTAGACAACCGCCATTTGTAGAATGCTCTTTTGCTTCACTTATATTTGTTAGAGCGTGGTCATATCTTTTGTAGAAAGAATTTAACTCTCTTGCTTCACTTATATCTATTTAGAGAGATGACAGGAACTGGTCATTCACATGGTTAGTCATAAAATCCTACATAAAACTTGTAGATCACTAAATATGATATGTTTGATTCCTTGCAATAGTTTTGCGATATAAAGATGGTAATATTAGAGTCATGCTAGTGGGTAGTTGTGGATTTTAGAAATACTTGTGTTGAGGTTTGTGATTCCCGTAGCATGCACGTATGGTGAACCTTTATGTAACGAAGTTGGAGCATGAGGTATTTATTGATTGTCTTCCTTATGAGTGGCGGTCGGGGACGAGCGATGGTCTTTTCCTACCAATCTATCCCCCTAGGAGCATGCGCGCAGTACTTTGTTTCGATGACTAATAGATTTTTGCAATAAGTATATGAGTTCTTTATGACTAATGTTGAGTCCATGGATTATACGCACTCTCACCCTTCCATCATTGCTAGCCTCTTCGGTACCGTGCATTGCCCTTTCTCACCTCGAGAGTTGGTGCAAACTTCCCTGGTGCATCCAAACCCCGTGATACGATACGCTCTATCACACATAAACCTCATTATATCTTCCTCAAAACAGCCATATCATGGCATTTCCATAGCCATTCCGAGATATATTGCCATGTAACTTCCATCATCATCATATACATGACTTGAGCATTTATTGTCATATTGATTTGCATGATTGTAAGATAGCTAGCATGATGTTTTCATGGCTTGTCCGTTTTTTGATGTCATTGCTACGCTAGATCATTGCACATCGCGGTACACCGCCGGAGGCATTCATATAGAGTCATATTTTTGTTCTAGATATCGAGTTGTAATATTGAGTTGTAAGTAAATAGAAGTGTGATGATCATCATTATTAGAGCATTGCCCCAGTGAGGAAAGGATGATGGAGACTATGATTCCCCCACAAGTCGGGATGAGACTTCGGACGAAAAAATATAAAAATAAAAATAAAAAATAAAGGCAAAAAAAAGAGAAGGTCAAAAAAAGAAGAAAAAAACAAAAAAATGAGAGAAAAAGAGAGAAGGGGCAATGTTACTATCCTTTTACCACACTTGTGCTTCAAAGTAGCACCATGTTCTTCATATAGAGAGTCTCTTGAGTTATCACTTTCATATACTAGTGGGAATTTTCATTATAGAACTTGGCTTGTATATTCCAATGATGGGCTTCCTCAAATGCCCTAGGTCTTCATGAGCAAGCAAGTTGGATGCACACCCACTTAGTTTCAGTTTGAGCTTTCGCTTATAGCTCGAGTGCATCCGTTGCATGGCAATCCCTACTCCTCACACTGACATCAATTGATGGGCATCTCCATAGCCCGTTGATTAGCCGCGTCGATGTGAGACTTTCTCCTTTTTTGTGTTCTCCATACAACCTCCACCATCATATTCTATTCCACCTATAGTGCTATGTCCATGGCTCACGCTCATGTATTGCGTGAAAGTTGAAAAGGTTTGAGAACATCAAAAGTATGAAACAATTGCTTGGCTTGTCATCAGGGTTGTGCATGATGTGAATATTTTGTGTGGTGAAGATGGAGCATAGCCAGACTATATGATTTTGTAGGGATAACTTTCTTTGGCCATGTTATTTTGAAAAGACATGATTGCTTTATTAGTAGGCTTGAAGTATTATTGTTTTTATGTCAAATGATAGACTATTGCTTTGAATCACTCGTATCTTAATATTCATGCCATGATTAGATACATGATCAAGATTATGCTAGGTAGCATTGCACATCACAAATTATCTTTTTTATCATTTACCTACTCGAGGACGAGCAGGAATTAAGCTTGGGGATGCTGATACGTCTCCGTCGTATCTATAATTTTTGATTGTTCCATGCCAATATTATGCAACTTTCATATACTTTTTGGCAACTTTTTATACTATGTTTGGGACTAACATATTGATCCAGTGCCCAGTGCCAGTTCCTGTTTGTTGCATGTTTTTGTTTCGCAGAATATCCATATCAAACGGAATCCAAACGGGATAAAAACGGACGGAGAATATTTTTGGAATATTTGCAGAATTCCGGAAGAAAAATCCACGGGAGACGGTGCCCGAGGTGGCCACGAGGCAGGGGGCGCGCCTGCCCCCCTAGGCGCGCCCCTGACCCTCGTGGGCCACCTGTAAGGCGGTTGATGCTCAACTTCGGACGCAAGAAAGCTAATTTTTGGTAAAAAAATCACGGTGAAGGTTTCAGGCCAATCGGAGTTACGGATCTCCAAATATATACGAAATGGTGAAAGGGCAGCAGAGGAGAGCGCAGAAACAGAGAGAGACAGATCCAATCTCGGAGGGGCTCTCGCCCCTCCCACGCCATGGAGACCATGGACCAGAGGGGAAACCCTTCTCCCATCTAGGGAGAAGGTCAAGGAAGAAGAAGAAGGAGGGGTGCTCTCTCCCCCTCGCTTCCGGTGGCGCCGGAACGCCGCCGGGGGCCATCATCATCACCGCGATCTTCACCAACACCTCCGCCATCTTCACCAACATCTCCATCACCTTCCCCCCTCTATCTACAGCGGTCCACTCTCTCGCAACCCGCTGTACCCTCTACTTGAACATGGTGCTTTATGCTTCATATTATTATCCAATGATGTGTTGCCATCCTATGATGTCTGAGTAGATTTTTGTTGTCCTATCGGTGGTTGATGAATTGCTATGATTGATTTAATTTGCTTATGGTTATGTTGCTGTCCTTTGGTGCCCATCATATGAGCGCGCACGTGGATCGCACCATAGGGTTAGTTGTATGTTGATAGGACTATGTATTGGAGGGCAAGGGTGACAGAAGCTTCAGCCTAGCATAGAAATTGATGCATACGGGATTGATGGGGGACCAATATATCTTAATGCTATGGTTGGGTTTTACCTTAATGAACGTTAGTAGTTGCGGACGCTTTCTAATAGTTCCAATCATAAGTGCATAGAATTGCAAGTAAGGGATGACATGCTAGTAGTGGCCTCTCCCACATAAAACTTGCTATCGGTCTAGTAAAGTAGTCCATTGCTTAGGGACAATTTCGCAACTCCTACCACCACTTTTCCACACTCGCTATATTTACTTTATTGTGTTTTTATCTAAACAGCCCCTAGTTTTTATTTACGTCCTCTTTATATTCTTGCAAACCTATCCAAAAACACCTACAAAGTACTTCTATTTTATACTTGTTTTAGGTAAAGGGAACGTTAAGCGTGCGTAGAGTTGTATCGGTGGTCGATAGAACTTTAGGGAATATTTGTTCTACCTTTAGCTCCTCGTTGGGTTCGACACTCTTACTTATCGAAAGAGGCTACAATTGATCCCCTATACTTGTGGGTTATCATACGTCTCTATACTGCTATGATTTTGTGTTCTCAAAAAATATCCTTTGTCAATCTAATGATTAGGAGTAGAAAGAGGGTCTTTCTCTCTCTCTAGATCTCTCTCCATCCCACAACTCCTCTAGCACACGTACACACTCTCTGTAGCCACTCCAAAAGTACGGTGTCACTACACATTCACGCTTCCAACAAAAAAATACACATTCACGCATGTTACAAGTACGTGCCAATTTTGCTTGCTATTAATGTGAGGCCTCCTTTGGTTTAGAGGAATCTTGTAGGAATTTCATAGGATAGGATTTCTATAGGAAAAATTTCTGTAGAGCCCTTTGGTTTATAGGAATGGAGTCATATTCCTATGGAGGAATTCTTCCTATCCTCCACATTTCATAGGAAAATAAACATTAGCCTAGACTCAATGGAAAAAATCCTATGATGTGAATCAAAGGGCATCTCCTTTCCTATTCCTACTCATAGGATTTAAGATACATGTCATCTCATTTCCTATGACTTTCCTATTGCTACGATTTTTCTACCCTATGAACCAAATGAGGCCTGAATGTATGTGTGAACCAACTCTTTGAGTTTATGTGAATTAATGTATAATTGTGGACTATTGTCTGATCGATCGCTAAGCCTACAATTTTAGAAGCTTTGGCTATTGGCCAATCGACGACGGACCAGACCTATAAGCATACCACGAGCTCATCAGCCCCAACGTTTCTCTTCGGTGAGTGTTTTGCAGGTACTATAGCTCGCACAGTAGCTAGCCTACGAACACCAAGAATCATCAAATAAGACCTGCTGATATGATAAACAGTTCAAACTTACATCTAAGCATGCCATATATTACATCAAAAGTTGGTGAGGATACATCTGTTTCCATAACTCGGAGAGGGTTCGCATGATTCACTAGCAAACAAAAGTAGCAAGTACCGCCCACACAAGACAGTGCAGTAGCCCTAAGATGGTTTGATAACACGCATCATTCTAGTAATTAAACACAATGCAAACTACCTTTAGGATTAGCGCGACCAACTATTTCTTGTCATCGATCTCTCGGGCAATGACCACAACACAAACAGTGGCATGGGAATCAATCTCTGGGGCGATATCCACAGGACGGACTGCGACATCGGAATCGATCTCTGGGGCGATGTCCACAGGACGGACAGCGGCAACGGAATCGATCTCTGGGGCGATGTCCACAAGATGGACCGCGACATCGAAAACGATCTCTGGGCGTTGTCCACGGGACGGACCGCGACATCAGAATCATCAAGGAGATCCACCGGCACCTGCACAACCCTAACATATTAGCAAGCACATTGCAAATAATCAAAAGCCACAACTATGGTAAGCCATTTTTTACCTTGTGCAGCTCACCGGGGGATCCCATCCCTCCTGGGGCCATCGCCTTGCCAGGGAAATACTACTTCTCAACGGCGACTATCTCCTCAAACTCGGCCTTGAGCCTCTCATAGGTGGCCAATAGAGTTTTTGGGGTAGGCACGGTGGGGCCCTTGCTGTTCTTTCAGTTTTCTTTGAGGAGTTCGTCCACCAACGTTGTCAACTCTTTGGCCAGTACTTGTCTCTTGGAGTTCTTCGTCTCCATGGGTTGGCCCGCCAACATGGCCAACTCGTTGGTCGGTGCTCGCTTCCTGGAGATCTCTGTCTCGAGTGGGTTGTCCGCCGACAACTCTTTGCCTAGTGCTCCAGGATCCATCAATAAACTGACAAACAAAAAGCAATCGAAAGGAAACCACAATTGCAATGAAAACGGGAAAAGAATAGGCTCTGAGAATTGGTCGGTGCTTCGCAAAAAGAAGATTCTTGGAATGAAAATATAGTAGCATCACTGATTCGCCCACTTTTCCTTCGTCGGTACAGAAGAAAAATAGCTGAAGTGAGTAGCCTGGAGTGAGGTTTTCCTCAAGGGCAGAAAGGGCTTCAACGAGCGTTCCAGTGAAATTATGGTTGCTTCATGATTTGGTGGATTTTGTGATATGAAGGGTCATGATGACCGGGGTGACCAGTGAGTCTCGACTGTAGCACCTCGCTGTGATTTGGTGGATGGCACACAAGCCTGGATGCTTTGATGTCCCGCATGTAGATAGAGCGGCTAGTCATATACAGAGTAGTTTGGACGACAGACGAGGAGCTCCATCCTGGTTTATTGGTCCCTATGATAATCTGTGCCATTTTTGACTATAAATTTAACTAACCAAATGTTCATACATGTCACAAACAATTACATCATTAAAACTATGTTCAAATACGAATCAAAGGATATAATTTTTGTTAACATGCACTAACATTTTGTCAGTTAAATCTTTGGTCAAAATTTAGCACAAATTACAAAGGGGCCCAATAAAGATTGTACTCTCACATTTTGTTTTGAGGATACTCCCACATAGAAAATATAAATAATAAGCTATCTACTTTTATTGTCTTGCATTTTACTCGCAGTTTTATTCTCGCAACGTACTTCTTGTTTTATTCTTGCAAACTTATCCTTTCACCTACCAAATAGTTTTATACTTGTTCTATGTAAAGCAAACGTAAAGGGTGCGTAGAGTTGTATCGGTGGTCGATAGAACTTGAGGGAATTTTGTTCTACCTTTAGCTCCTCTGTAAGTGCATCTAGTGCCCCTTAGTGATTTTGGTGTATTGAAGACTTATAGGTTAAGGGACTAATGTGTTTATGAGTGTACACAGGTCTATAAGTCTATGAGGAGTTTGATATTTACAGAGAAAGTCGGCCCCTAGAAATGAAGTTCTTCGACTGAAGACTTTGGATTTGTGAAGACTTTCTGAAGACTTTGAAAATGAAGAAATTGGTGTGACCTTGAAGACTTGGTATTCATTTGAGGAACATGAAGCGTGAAGACTTTTTTTTCGTAGTTTCATTTTCTCTTTCTTGAGTCATAGGAAACACCGTACTGTTAAAGGGGGTCGAGGAAATACTAAGGAAAAATTTCCATGTGATGCTCAACTCAAAATCCTACACCTACCAATCCCTTCGAGTGAAGCCATTGGAAATCTCATACAGTTCAGTCAATTTCTTCAGTGACAGAGACGAAGTTCTTCTGGTCGCTGAGGAATTTGGTCTGACTGAGGAGTTAGGAATTTGCCAGTGCGGATTGCCTACACAGTGAGGAACATGATAGCCCTGAGGAATTTGATATTCAAATTTCCGACCGTTGCTGTGCTACGCGCCAGCTGTCCCAAAATATCTTATCCACCTAACGGTCATATCATTGAAGGGCATTTATGTCTTATCATGTTGGGTTGCTCCCTAGGCTATAAATAGTCGCCCCCTACAACCACTAGCTGGTTGGTTGCTCCGAGAGAAACTGACACTTGTCATTTGAGAGCATCCCATCCTCCGAGGACTTTGAGCGAAAATCATCGAGTGAGGAAAACCCAAACCCAAACACCTACAAACCCAAACACCTACAAACCCAAAGTGATTGAGCATCACTGAAGACATTGATCCTGCGGGGATCCGACGCTTGTTACCTTTGAAGACTGTGCTTCTTCCAAACGGTTAGGCGTCATGGTCTAGAGCATCCAAGAGGAATTATGGATCGCTGAGTGACCGAGTTTGTGAAGGTTCGGAAGTCACCTGAAGACTTACCACGAGTGATTGGACGAGGTCTGTGTGACCTTAGTTCAAGGAGAATACGGTGAGGACTGTGTGTCCTCAGGTTTAAATACCTAGCCGCTCCAACCAGATGTACAACTGAGACAGCAGTTGGAACTAGTCTACCAAATCATTGTCTTCACCAAGCCAACTGGTTCTATTTCCTCAACTCTTTCATTTCCTCATTACCGTGTTGTGTGCTTGTCATATTTGTGTTTGAAGACTTTGACTGAAGACTTTCTCAATTTCCTCAGTTCAATTTCTTCAGTCTGTTTGTCTTCATCCTGTGTTATCCTGTGTTTACGCTTTCTGTACTATGTGCCTGTCTTCATTTCATCATGACGACCATGCTTGTATCCTGTTATGTTTACTTCTGAGTACTTATTCCGCTGCAAGTAGTTCTTCGCTAAGGAATTTCCTCACCCGCAAATTCCTCAGTGAAGAATTCATAAAAATCGCCTATTCACCCCCCCTCTAGTCGATATAACACACTTTCAATTGGTATCAGAGCAAGGTACTCCCTTGTTATGTGTGATTTTGGTTTAACCGCCTGGAGTTTTAGTTATGTTGACCGCAGGTATGATCAAGGTCTCTGCTGGGTGTCCTTCCTTCGATGGGACGGACTACCCCTACTGGAAGAATAAGATGCGAATGCATCTTGAGGCAATTGATAACGATCTTTGGTATGTTGTGGAAAATGGTGTTCCCTCTATCTCACCCTCACTGAACGCTACCGATGTGAAGAGACTCAAGCAACTCGATTCTCAAGTGAAGAATATCATATGTGGCCATCTGAGCAAAGGACGGTATGGAAGAGTGAGTGCTTTGGAAACTGCTAAGCTTATCTGGGATAGGCTGTCCAAAGTGAATGAAGGAGTCTCAACTCAGCGTGACTCTCGAGTTGATGTTCTTCGCAATCTCTTCAACCGCTTCAAAAGACTCGACAATGAAAATGTTCAACAAACCTTCGATCGCCTCACTGACATCTCAAATGAGCTTCAAGCGCTTGGTGCCACTGACATCACCGACCATGAGGTGGTGAAGAAATTGTTGAGATCGCTTGATTCCTCATTTGATACTCTGGCATTGATGATACAAGAACGTGCTGATTACAAGTCACTTGATCCCGCTGATATCCTCGAAAGGCTAAATACTCATGAGTTCCAGCTTGCTGAAAAGAGAGACCCCTATGGTTCGAGCTATGGCAGATCACGTGCACTGAAGGCCAAGGCAGTTTCTGAGTCTGAAGATGAAGAATCTGGCAGCAGCCTTGGTGATCCTGAAGAACTGAGCCAGGAACTAGCACTGCTCATGAAGAAATTTCAAAAGTTCTCAAGACGTGGTCGCTTTGGAAGATCCTCAAGGAGCAATGATTCCTCATCCAGTGACTACAAGAAGAGGCTTTGTCACAAATGCAAGAAACCTGGACACTACATTTAAGATTGTCCTCAGTGGGAAAAGGAATCAAAGAAGAAGAAATACAAGGATTACAGTTCTGATGATGCGAAGAAAAAGAAGAAATCCTCAAAATCTTCATCATCAAAATCCTCAAAGTCTTCATCTCACAAGAAGAGCAGCTCCAAGAAGGCTCGGGCATTCATTGGAAAGGAAATGGACTCTGAAGCTGAATCTGAGGAACATGAGGAAGAGGAGGCATCTGAGGAGTCCGAGTCTGGAGTAGCGAGTCTAGCTCTCGCTACTGCATTCGTCAGCAAGTCTATCTTCATCTAAAGAAAATGGCTTCACCAACAAGGCTGATGAAGGCAATGATGACTACGCTCCCACCTATTGCTTCATGGCAAAGGGTGCCAAGGTACTCAAATATACCTCCTCTGAATCTAGTGAGAATGAATCTGATGAAAACCTCAAGCCCAGCTACTCTAAACTTGCTAAGATTGCTGTGAAACAACAAAGGGCTTTTGAAAAGGTTCAAAACATGCTAGACAAAAGTGATGATATGTTGGGTGAAGAAATGGATCGCACTAAAACCTTGACTGAAAATCTTCAGAGACTTCAGACTAGGTTTGACAACCTTCAAGGTCATCATAACACTCTCTTATCTGATCATGAGAAGCTTTCTTATGAATTTCTTCAAAGAAAGCAAGATCTTGAGAAGCTAAGAGTGAGTTATGAAGATCTTCAGAAGGAGCGTGATTCATTACTTTCTCAACAAATCAGCACTGCTCAGGAAGAATTTGTTCCTCCATGTTTGAAATGCATTGAACATGAATCTGCTAATTCTTCACCTGAATGTTCAAATGCTTCTAATGCTACAAATTCTTCAACTGTCTCTGCTATCACTAATTCCTCATCTGAGGACATTGCTAGTATCACTAACGATGCAGGGCTGAAGGAATTCTACATGACAGGCATGTACAAAAGCCTCAAAGGGCATCAGACTCTTTGTGATGTGCTTAAAAAGCAGATCCTCAACAGGAACCCTAGGAAAGAGGGTATTGCCTTTGAGAGGAAACTCAATGCTGATGGTACATATTGGAAGCCTGAGTAGTACCCCAAAACCTCATGGGTTGCTGCAAAGGGACCTCCAGTTGATCCATCTAATTTATCCGGCTTTACATGTGAATCTTTTCATTCTTCTGATGAGTCATTTGACTCCAACTATAAACTGTTTAAAAATCAGAATGGTGAAGTATTTGCTAGACATGTTGGCACTAACTGTAGGAATGGTTCTCCTATGAAGAAAATCTGGGTTCCCAAAAGGTGCCTTGAAAGTCTTCAGGTGAATGTCCTCATGACACCACCTGTGAAGAATAGGAACCCCAGTTCAAATTCTTCATATGGATCCAAGTCCTCATACGGATCAAATTCCTCCCGTGGATCATATTCCTCAAAAGGATCAAAGTCCTCATATGAACATCATCGTGCTAACAACTCTGTTTCGCAGGGAAGAGCTAAGGGCTATGAATATGAGCATTATTCTTCTAATCATTATGTTCATAAGTCCTCGAAGAATTTCTCTGCTTATTCATATGCTTACCCTAACTCCTCTTATGTGAAACAAAATGGATTGGCTTCTATGCCACCTTTCTCGTATGGAGCTCGCAGAGTGATGAACTCTTTGCCACCCCTTCAGATGTGGGTGGTGAAGAAAAATAACTAATCTCTTATGCAGGGTCAGGTCTCCAGACGTGCTCAAACGTCTGAAGAATTTGCTGGAGACCTGAAAAGTGCCTGAAAGGACGCATGCTAATCATGAAGAAATGAACTTTCATTTCTCACGTCCTCATACTGTTTTAACTATTGCATTGCTTGATGAAATTGGTCTGATGAATTGTGATGTCATATTCTTCACTGAGGAAGTATATGAAGTTCGTAAGCTGCACTAATTCATCTGCAGGATGATCAACCCAAAGCCACTGAGTGGGTCGTCGATAGTGAATGTACAAATCACATGAATGGTGACAAGAATATATTGATGGATGCTCCCTTATCACCATCGCATCTGAAACATATCATCTTCGCTGACAAAGGCAAAAGTCAGGTATTGGGTCTAGGTAAGGTTGCGATCACAAAGGATCGACACATGGACAAAGTCATGCTTGTCGAGTCCTTAGGATACAACCTCATGTTTGTCTCAATGCTTTGTGATCTTGATATGGTTGTTGTCTTTGGCAAGTATCGTTGTGTTGTGGTTATGGAAGCTGACAATTCCAAAGTCTTCAAAGGCTTTAGGAGAGGAGACTTGTATATTGTTGATTTCTCTACAGGACCGCAACCAGCCGTGTGCCTACTTGCAAAAGCTTCAGAAGGCTGGCTATGGCATCGACGACTTGGTCATGCAGGCATGAGGAATTTGCACACGCTTGCGAAGAAGAAGCGCGTCATTGGCATTGAGAATGTCAAATTCCTCAAGGATCACTTATGCGGAGCCTGTGAAGCTGGAAAGATGACCAAGGCTAAGCATCCAGCGAAGACTATCATGACCACTACTCGACCATTCGAATTGCTTCACATGGACCTCTTTGGTCCTAATCATTACTCAGCTGTCACAAATGATGCATCTCTCTATGGCTTTGTTATTGTTGATGATTACTCTCGTTACACTTGGGTACATATCGTCACTTACAAACATGAAGTGCAGGAAGTCTTCAAACGATTTTCCTCGAGGGCTTCAACCAACTTCGGTGTGGAAATCAAGCACATCAGAAGTGACAATGGAACTGAGTTCAAGAATTCTGGTCTTGATGACTATCTTGATGGACTTGGTATTACTCATGAGTTATCTGCTCCTTACACTCCTCAGCAGAATGGCGTCGTGGAGCGCAAGAACAGAACTCTTGTTGAGATGGCTCGCACTATGCTTGATGAGTACAAGACGCCTCGTCACTTCTGGATTGAGGCAATTTATACTGCGTGCCACATCATCAGCAGGGTATATCTTCACAAATTCTTCAAGAAGACTGCCTATGAACTCCTCACTGACAAGAAACCCAATGTGAGTTATTTCAAAGTCTTCGGTGCTAAATGTTGGATTAGAGATCCTCATCACAATGCTAAATTTGCACCGAAAGCACATGAAGGTTTTATGCTTGGTTACGGAAAGGACTCGCACACCTACAGAGTCTTCAACAACGTTCTTCACAAGGTTGTTGAAACTGTAGATGTGCGGTTCGATGAAACTAATGGCTCGCAAAGAGAGCACCTACCCTCTGTGATAGATGAACCAGCACCTGAGGAAACTATCAAGTTCAAGGCTACTGAGGATGTCATTCCTACCGAAGAATCTGCTGAAGAATTCATTCCAGAACGTGAAGAACGTCGAGCTAATGCACCTGAACAAAATGCTGAAGAAAATGGTGCTGAAGAAAATGCTGATCAAATTCCTTGACGACAACCTACTCATCCTCGCGTTGCAAAAGAAGTGCAAGTTGAAAAGATCATCGATGACATTGAAGCACCAGGTCCTCTCACACGCTCAAAAGCTTCACACTTATCTAACTTTTGTGGGCACTATGCTTTTGTCTCTATCACAGAGCCCACTAAGGTAGATGAAGCATTTCTGGAGCCTGAGTGGATTCAGGCCATGCAAGAAGAATTACATCAATTCGAGCTCAACAACGTCTGGGAACTGGTTAAACGTCCAGATCCTCGCAAGCACAATATCATTGGCACAAAGTGGATCTACCGCAACAAGCAAGATGAAAATGGCCTTGTGGTGAGGAATAAGGCACGGCTTGTAGCTCAAGGCTACACACAGGTTGAAGGAATTGATTTCGATGAAACTTTTGCACCTGTAGCTAGACTTGAGGCTATTCGCATATTACTTGCTTATGCTAACCATCATGATATCACTTTATATCAAATGGATGTGAAAAGTGCATTCCTCAATGGTAAGCTTGAGGAAGAAGTATATGTTGCTCAATCCCCAGGTTTTGAAGATCCAAAGCATCCTGACAAAGTCTTCAGACTCAATAAGGCCCTCTATGGCCTCAAGCAGGCCCCTCGGGCATGGTATGATACTTTGAAGGAATTCCTCATGAAGAAAGGCTTCAAACCCGGTTCACTCGACCCTACTCTTTTCACTAAATCTTATGATGGTGAATTGTTTGTGTGCCAAATATATGTTGATGATATTATCTTTGGCTGTACTGACCAACGTTATAGTGATGAATTTGCCTATATGATGAGTGAAGAATATCAAATGTCTATGATGGGAGAATTGAAATTCTTCTTAGGTCTTCAAATTCGTCAACAGTGCAATGGCATATTCATATCTCAGGAGAAATACCTCAAGGATGTACTGAGGAAATTCGGCATGCAAGATTGCAAAGGCGTCAAAATTCCGATGCCCACAAATGGCCATCTGTGCACTGATGAAAATGGTATTGACTTCGATCAAAAGGTATACCGCTCCATGATTGGTTCTTTATTGTATTTATGTGCATCTAGGCCAGATATTATGCTTAGTGTTTGCATGTGTGCCCGATTTCAAGCTACACCGAAGGAATCACACCATAAGGCTGTGAAGCATATTCTTCGATATCTAGCTCACACACCAACACTTGGATTATGGTACCCCAAGGGCTCGGCTTTTGATCTCATTGAATATTCTGACTCTGACTATGCTGATGATCGTGTGGACCGCAAGTCAACATCTGGCACATGTCATTTCCTCGGACGATCTTTGGTCTGTTGGTCCTCGAAGAAACAGAACCGCGTATCACTGTCTACTGCTGAAGCTGAGTACATTGCTGCTGGTTCTTGCTGTGCTCAATTGCTGTGGATGAAGCAAACTCTCAAGGACTACGGCGTCAACATGAAGAATGTGCCTCTCTACTGTGACAATGAGAGTGCCATCAAGATGGCTCACAACCCAGTTCAGCACTCGAAGACAAAGCACATTCAGATTCGTCATCATTTTCTTCGTGATCATGTGTTGAAGGGCGACATTTCTATTGAGCATGTGAAGACTGAAGAACAGCTAGCCGATATCTTCACAAAGCCCTTGGATGAGAAGAGATTTAGCAAGTTGCGGTGTGAGCTAAATATCTTAGAATCTTCGAATGTTATTTGAAAAGGACACTCATCCTAACACTTATGCAAAATTGATGACTTAGATGTGCAACACATGAAGAAACGTTTTTCTTCAATCAATGAAGAATAACACTCTAAGTGTGAAGAAATTAACGAAGAATTTGATTCTCAGAACCCTACGACAATTGTACGCGGTGTCTGAAAACATCATTCTTATACGGTGGGTCACGCCACCACCAAAAGTTGAAAATCTTCAATTTGAGTTTTTCCTCAGTGAAATTCCTCAGTTGTTCATTTTCTTCAACTTTGCATTGTCTTCACTATTCCCGTCGTTTTACTTCATTGGCTATATATATATATATATATATATATATATATATATATGTTTATGTCCTCTACATCATTCACTTATGGCTAATTCTTCAAGTTGGTTTTTCTACTAAGTGAATGTGATCGGACCCTTCGCCCTCTATGCTATACTCAACCCAATCTATTCACAAATTCTTCATGTGCGTTCTATCTGAAACTCGTTCAAAATCTTCACTGTGTCCTTGTCAGCTGAAGAATTTGCGAACGGAACTTTTAACTTATCTTATCCAAATTTTTGGCTTTGCCGCTCAAACCGTTCTGCATCCCACGAAATACTTATCTATTCACCCACGATCTAACACGATCTCCACTTCTCAGTATGTGGGTGACACATGTCAAGCGAATGAGAAGGGTCAGGGGCACGTTCGTCCAAAATCTTCGAGCGAACAGTTTTTCACCGTGGCTATAAATACCCCCTCTCCCCTTCCTCACTTCCTTTACTCCGCTCGACCTATCTCCAGCTTGAGCTTCTCAAACCCTAGCGCCGCCGCTACTCCATCGTCGCCGGTGAGGAAGAGCTTCACTGCCTCGACCTCGTCGCCGCCGTACTCGCGCCGGCCGCGGAAATCTTCACTCCGCCGCCGCCGTAGCTGTCTTCCTCCGCCAAGTTAGGGCATGGAAGATCTGCACAGACGAACTTCTCATCTCTACCTCACAGTTCGTCGTGTTCTTCGTCCAGGGTAAATAAAGTTACTTTTACTGCCCTCTCTGATTCAAATGATTTCTACAAAATCTTCAAAGGTGTTTATTCTTCAAATTCTTCACACACTAAACACCTCACATGTCATCTGTTCTTGATTCGTTTCTCTAAGCAATAATTTTTCTTCAAGATTCCTCAATTGTGTGGATCTTCGATCTATACAACTCTGGAACCTAAGACAAAGAACGCTTAGTGAAATTCTTCAAGACTCATCTGGTCAAATTCCTAAAACTTGTTCTTTTTGAAAAACCTTCTGAGAACGCATATGACCTCTCCAAATTCCTCGCAACTATACTTTGTTCACAGGTACTCATGTCCGCTGCTGAATCTCTAGGTTCTCATCAACTTAACTCATTTGCAGCGTTCCTCGAAGAAAAGTTGCATACTTCTTCAGAGAATTCAATTGTTCAAATTCCTCATCTGAAGAAAATGGCTGATGGAAAGAAGCCACAGAAAGGAGGAAAGAGGCATGAGGTCAACACTGCATTTGAAATCCCTGAGGACATCTATGCTGGGTACTGCACACCCCCTGAGGAAGATAAAAATCAGCGCAAGGTGCGCATCTAGAAGATAGAGATGAGATGGGCAAGAGAGTGGAGGGAGTACAGGTATGTGACTCCCAAATACATGAAGAAATTCGCACTCAATCCTCCATGCCTAAGACCTCCGTTGGCACCTGGCCAAGAAGCTGATCTCACCAGCCTCAAGCGTGGTGAGGATTATCCTGATGAATGGGCCAAGCGCCAGGCCAAGCTGGCTAGACAAGCCAGAGAAGCAGTGAGGAAATTCAGTGAAGACTCTGCTGCTGCTGCTGGCGCTGAGGCCTCTGTCAAGCCGAAGAAATCCATGGCAAAGAAGCCTGTGCGTAAGCCAAGTGCTTCACCTTCAATGCCCTCAAGGCCAAGTTCCTCATCTGCTCCAAATTCTTCAACAGGACCCTCTCTGCTGAAGACAAAGACCACTGCTGGACGAGGCTCTCGCCCAAGTCCTCACAAGAAGCAGGTCGCCTTCCAAGTGCCATCTAAAAAAGATGAAGCTGATGATGAAGAACTTGCTGAAATCATCAGAGATAGGCAAGTCAGGGCCGCTAGAGCCAAGGGCACAAATGTGCCTCTACTTTTGGATCCAAAGTTGATCCTCGATTACATTGATCTCTGGCACAAGGACCCAAACACTCTTATGCCTGATTTCAAGTTGACTCCTGGTCAAAGTCATATGCTGACTGCCTTCATCCAAGAAGAGAAATGAAAATTTGAGAAGGCCAGGCAGATCAAGAAAGTGCAGTACAGGAAAGAGAAATTCCTGAAGAACAACGTTGTCTCTATGACAACTGATGATCTTGTGAAGATCCAGTCTGAAATCAAAGTCCTCGGCGATGATTTCAATGCTTACTATGGTGATTGGCAAGGAGCCAAGGTCAGGTTTGTTAAACTGACTGAGAAGTTCACCTCCAATGTTGCAGCCCCATCGCAACAAGAAATTCCTCAGACTGAAGCATCTGCTCAGCCAACTGAAGAACATGCCAGCACCGCTGATGACATTCAGGCTGCTGAAGAAAATGTGAGTTCCAGGGCTGATGACTACATTCCGGCCGCTGATGAAATAGCCAGGGCATCCACTAGTGGTGCGCCTGAAGAAAATGAAGAGGTCAGGGCAACTGCATCAGTTGTGCCTGAAGAAAATCAACCACATTCCTCTGTTCCTCCTGCGCCTACCCCAACTCCAATTCTTCCATCTGCATTAGATGTGAAGAAGACCAAGGCTGCAGAGCATGCAGCAGTGAAGAAAAGGAAAGCATCAGATTCTTCAGCTCCGAAGAAGATGAAGAAATTGACCAGCTCAGTTGCAAACCCCATTGATGTTGTTCCTATCTCAACTATGCCATCAAAGGACCTTGTTCCTTTTGATGAAGATTATGTGATTCCAAGTGAATCCGATGAAGACATTCCCTCTGCTACTTCCTCAGAGCAGATGGATGAAGAAATTGAAGCGGATGCAATCCCTTCAACTCCAATTGTCTCCTCGCCCATGCCTCAGTTCACTGCCAATTGAGGAATTGGATGAACAACATTCTGACGTGGACATTGGGAGTACTACACCAGTGATGAATGATGATTTTTGGGATAGTCAGCATCCAAACTCCCCTCTGTTCACGCCATTGCAACAAATCCCTCAGTCCCCAGCACAAACTGTTCAAATGGGCTCTGAAGAACATCAACCCACTGCATCTGTCCATGAAGAAATTCCGGCCACTAGTGCTGAAGAAAATGTACATGAAGAATTGAAGACCCAGGCTGCCACTGAAGAGGAACCAGAAATTCCTCAGCCTGAAGAACCTGAGATTGCGATTCCTGAGGTTGTAATGCAACTGACTAACACTCCTCTGCCCAAACCAAAGGATCCATTCTCAAGGAAGCAAAAATTTAAGGCTAATGGTTTCTTCGGCGAGCACGTATTCTTCACTGATTACAACCCCTATGACTCTGCTCGCATTAGGAAGAGGCGTTTCTGGACTGCCAGCCAGGCAAATTTTTATTCCTCAGTGCTGTTCAACAAAGACAAAGTCTTCGATCATGAGCACATTCCTCACGTGGATATGGAATCTCTGCCGTGCTTCGTGCCAGTCCTCAGTGTTCTTCACGACGCTGGGCTGTTAAATTTCTGCACTGATATATGTGATTGGAATGAAGAGCTCATTCTTCAATTTTATGCAACTCTGCACATCACCGGAGACTCTGAAGACGTGAATTCATGGGTGCTGGACTGGATGTCTGAAAATACTCACTACAAGGCACCAGCTACTGAATTGCTTCATGCTTTGCCTCTCAATCCTCCCCTTGAAGCTGCTCGTTGCGTCTACAATGAAACTGAGCTTACAGATCATTATATGCAAGTGTTGATGAAGCCATTGAAGCCAGGTCAGGCCCCAAGAACAAAATTCCTTGTGAAGGAATTGTTATATGTGCCTCGGACTGTCTATCGCATTCTGACGAAGACATTGAGTCCTATCAAGGGCCACGACTCGAATGAAGAAGAAGTCGTTGGCATCATGAAGAATCTGCTTTTCAATATCATTCATGGCGTTCCCGTCAACTTCCATGATTTCTTCATGAGGACTCTGGCCAACGTCGCAATGTCACAATTTGAGTTGAAGCCTTATGCACCATGGATTATGAGATTCATCAGAACAAGGTCTTCACTCAACTACAAAGCTGATACACTGAACCATTGCAGCTTCTTGCCCCCGATTGAAGTCCTCAAATGGACATTTTCCTCAGCTGATGAAAAAGGCAAGGCTACGGCTGTAATTGATGAAGGCATTCGTCCATTGGATGGTCAATTTCGCAAGGCTGCATCCTACTCCACCAATGATGACTCTGCCACCCATGACTCTGCCGCAAATGCACCCCAGCAAACTCCTCAAGGCACAACACCCAGGGTGATGACTGACCGTGAGCTTCTCCTCAGTCTTCACCAGAAGGTTGATCGCAATCACAAATGGGTCAAGCGTCAGTTTGGTTCAGTTCTTCACAACATGACTGCTGCCCACAATGCAGTGAAGAAAAACCATTACTACCTCCATGAAACCTTCAACCATACCTGGGTTGTTCTGTCTCACATTTATAGCGCAGAAGATCTGAAGAAAATGGGTCTCAAGGAGGACTTTGACTGGTCTGCACCTCCACCGAAGAAATACAAGAAGGTCAAGGTTCCTTCCTTGGTGGCTAGCTCCTATTCGTCATCGTGTGACACCGACGAGCATGAAGACTTGGACGACACTGCGGCAGGCCCTACATCAACAAACGACCCCAACAACGCTGGCGCTCCTTCATCAACTTGATATTCTTCAGGGGCGTTAGTCCTCATTTTCGAACCTTTTGGTCATTCGATGACAAAGGGGGAGAAATTTGAGTTAGTCTTCAAGCGGGTCTATCTTTTATGGACGTTTTTTTCTAAGTTACAACTCTCGTTCTTCTGATGACTTTGTTGGATCGAGTTGTAAACTTAAAACTCTATGGTGGCCTGATACTTTTGCTGTTTCTTCTGCATGCTTATTCCTCGTTAATGTTATTGCACGCATGTTGAATTACATCAGCCACCATATTTCATCATGCATTTCAAATTCTTCATATATTATGTCAAATGCGTGTATGAATTACAAGATATAGGGGGGATCTCCATGATTCAACTCTTCAAGTGTGCATTGCTTCAAAAGCAAATTTATCACTATGCACATCTTCAGGGGGAGTTCTTCTATATCTTGCAATCAAATTCCTCAATATTAGTATTTACACTTCATATGTTTATCCCCGTTGAAAACTTAACCTATATTGTCATCAATCACCAAAAAGGGGGAGATTGTAAGTGCATCTAGTGCCCCTTAGTGATTTTGGTGTATTGAAGACTTATAGGTTAAGGGACTAATGTGTTTATGAGTGTACACAGGTCTATAAGTCTATGAGGAGTTTGATATTTACAGAGAAAGTCGACCCCTAAAAATGAAGTTCTTCGACTAAAGACTTTGGATTTCTGAAGACTTTCTGAAGACTTTGAAAATGAAGAAATTGGTGTGACCTTGAAGACTTGGTATTCATTTGAGGAACATGAAGCGTGAAGACTTTTGTTTTCGTAGTTTCATTTTCTCTTTCTTGAGTCATAGGAAACACCGTACTGTTAAAGGGGCTCGAGGAAATACTAAGGAAAAATTTCCATGTGATGCTCAACTCAAAATCCTACACCTACCAATCCCTTCGAGTGAAGCCATTGGAAATCTCATCCAGTTCAGTCAATTTCTTCAGTGACAGAGACGAAGTTCTTCTGGTTGCTGAGGAATTTGGTCTGACTGAGGAGTTAGGAATTCGCCAGTGCGGATTGCCTACATAGTGAGGAACATGATAGCCCTGAGGAATTTGATACTCAAATTTCCGACCGTTGTTGTGCTAC
This sequence comes from Triticum aestivum, assembly GCF_018294505.1. NCBI lineage: Eukaryota > Viridiplantae > Streptophyta > Magnoliopsida > Poales > Poaceae > Triticum > Triticum aestivum. The sequence continues at coordinate 204,081,206 of NC_057796.1, read as the reverse complement.
GCGCCAGCTGTCCCAAAATATCTTATCCACCTAACGGTCATATCATTGAAGGGCATTTATGTCTTATCATGTCGGGCTGCTCCCTAGGCTATAAATAGCCGCCCCCTACAACCACTAGCTGGTTGGCTGCTCCGAGAGAAACTGACACTTGTCATTTGAGAGCATCCCATCCTCCAAGGACTTTGAGCGAAAATCATCGAGTGAGGAAAACCCAAACCCAAACACCTACAAACCCAAAGTGATTGAGCATCACTGAAGAGATTGATCCTGCGTGGATCCGACGCTTGTTACCTTTGAAGACTGTGCTTCTTCCAGACGGTTAGGCGTCATGGTCTAGAGCATCCAAGAGGAATTGTGGATCGCCGAGTGACCGAGTTTGTGAAGGTTCGGAAGTCACCTGAAGACTTACCATGAGTGATTGGACGAGGTCTGTGTGACCTTAGTTCAAGGAGAATATGGTGAGGACTATGTGTCCGGGACTGTGTGTCCTCAGATTTAAATACCTAGCCGCTCCAACCAGTTGTACAACTGAGACATCAGTTGGCACTGGTCTACCAAATCATTGTCTTCACCAAGCCAACTGGTTCTATTTCCTCAACTCTTTCATTTCCTCATTACTGTGTTGTGTGCTTGTCATATCTGTGTTTGAAGACTTTGACTGAAGACTTTCTCAATTTCCTCAGTTCAATTTCTTCAGTATGTTTGTCTTCATCCTGTGTTTACGCTTTCTGTATTCTGTGCCTGTCTTCATTTCATCATGACGACCATGCTTGTATCCTGTTATGTTTACTTCTGAGTACTTATTCCGCTGCAAGTAGTTCTTCGCTAAGGAATTTACTCACCCGCAAATTCCTCAGTGAAGAATTCATAAAAATCGCCTATTCACCCCCTCTAGTCGATATAACGCACTTTCATCCTCGTTGGGTTCGACACTCTTATTTATCGAAAAAGGCTACAAACGATCCCCTATACTTGTGGGTTATCACCTACACTACTGCAGGATGCTGCTAACGCGACACTACGATCAGAGACCCTTCGACGAAACTGTGTGCGATGCCATAATCGCAAACGGCGGTGTAAAAAACTGTCAAAAAAGGTGCAAAACATTTGCGATGGAGGATGCATCAAACACAGTTCAGATTTTAGTTGCGTGTGCGATGCAGGGCATACGGTTCAGCTCAATTAACCGTTTGCGATGAGGAGGAACAAAAGGAACGGGTAGCCAGATGAAGGTGTGTGCGATGTACGGCATACAGTTCACTCAGATGAACTGTTTGTGATTAGGCAACACAAAAGAAACGGTCAGCCAGACCAAAGGTGTGTGCGATATACGGCATGCGGTTCACTCGGATGAACTGTTTGCGTTGAAACATGAGAACAGAAACAGTTCAAATGAACAAGATGTGTGTGATACGAGGCAAACAGGTGTGTAGTCGGAAATGTGTGCGAAGACCGATAACAACATAGACGATTACTGCTAACAAGCCGTGTGTGTTGTGAGCAAACGATTGCTGGTATACAATTGTGAGGGATTGATGAAAACATCACCGACGGGTTCCATTGTTTAGTCCGTGTGCGATGTGATTTTCTTTGTCCGCACAACATCTACGCTCTGTCTACAGAGCATCAACATATATACTTAAAAAGACAGCATTGCATAACCAAATTAAGCATACAATTACACAAGTGACTACACACATAACATTTCCACACACCAAAGAAAGCAATTACATGCATACTAAAGTAGGAGAAACGAGGATCTAATCATCTACTTATTGTTGCGACGATGCTTGCCATTGCTCTGCTTCCGGCTGGATCCCTGGCCGTTTTGGGGAAGGAGGCAGTTCCTCATGTCAACGATCCGCCTGTACATGTCGTAGCTCGTGTACGCCTCCTTGGCCGCGTACACGACGTGAGCTATGTCGAGTTTCTCCATCCAGGCCGAGTGCCAGGCACGCTTGTCCTTGTTGCACAAATCCTTCATGTCTCTGTAGTAGGGGTCGATGATGGCATCGGCAAGGTGAACCACTGAGTCCTCATGCTCCTTGCTGCCCCAGATCTTGTATTGGCCCTGGATGTCGACAAGATTCTGGCAGGCGATGCCCGAATTCTCGATCGCCTTTACATCGTTGGTGATGTCCACCGTAGCGAACATGTAGTGGGGGATGTTGACAAATCTGGCGAAACACTCGCAAGGCCTTGTGGCCAGGCAGTAGTGGTAGACGAGGACGTGGTGGCGCACGCACATCTGGGCAACGGCGACCTTGGGACGAGACCCGGCACGAGCGCGGGTGTACTCGAGGTCGAACCCGACCACCTTGTACTTCTCCTCGGCAAGCAACAGCTCCATGATGTGGATGGAGTGCTCCACCCAGACCAAGTCGTTGGTGTACACCACCGAGAGGTCCATGAACCTTCTGTGGGTGTCCACCACGGCACGCATGGTGAACTACTGCTCATCGTCGGCACCCGCTCGGAGCGCCATTGGAGCCGCGCAGGATACCCTCTAAGAATTTCTTGTGGTGGGTGTGCTTCTTGCAATGGTGGGGTGTGATCGAAAGGTTGAAGAGACACAAGGGTAGGTTAAATGGCCGCTGTAATAAATGGGGGCTGGCCGGCCTGTAATCGTCATGTCTTGTCACAACGTTCATAGCGGAGGATTCCAGTGCATGCTTGACAACACCGCACCGCACGCGTGGGCTCGAAGAGGCACCAAATGTATCGTCGGTGAGCCTGTTCCCGCGCTACCGCGCTGTTTACGGTGCAAGCTTCCCGCCCAGCTAGTTTGGCCACGCGTCGACTAGAAGAGGGACAAATCGTGGGTGTTTATTGGCAAAAAGCTTTGTAAAAATGAAGTGTGTGGAATGACTTCAGTCATAAGTTTACCCTTGGGTGATGAGGTCAAAGTTACACAGAAGGATGATGAGATAATTAATTCTGCACTCTACAGTGCACACGGTGGAAGAAACCAACTGTGTGCAATAATGTCGAAGATCGCAGTCGAGTTAGCTATACAGATCGTGTGCTGTGAGATCGACAAGGTAAACTGATTCGAGAATGGTTAATAAAATCTAAGACCATTGCATATTAAGGTCAAAATAGTGCTAGCAGTATACGAGTCTCATACGATGCCATTTCAACGATTGTACCACAAAAGCTCGAAATGTTACAAGGTTCAAATTCCAGAGTTATATGGCTCAAATTCGAAGATTACAAGGTTCAAACTGATATTAGAAATGAAATTCATCTCATCAGCTGCAAACGCTCGCGCTGATCCGCTGAACATGGATATCAAAGAGGTTCAAACTAATATCACCGCTTCTTAGTCTGGCTTCAAAACCTCACAATTTTTGCAAAGGGGTCAGCCACTGAGAAGTCATGTATGGGGTTGACACGATGACTTCCGATTACTCTGTCATCTAAAGTTCCAGAATGAAATTCAGCATTTTTGGAGCCTACTCCATTCTGCTGCAGGCGCCGGCGCTGATCAACAAACCATTCATTTTTGCGAAATAAATGTAGGGCAAACATCATTTCCTTCAGCACCCTTGCTCCGAGAACAAAGAACCTGGCGAATATAATCTCCGGTAAGGTCCCTCGGTAGGAGTTCAAAGTAATTTCTGAGAGATGCAGATCTAGGCATTCGACGTGATTGTTATATTGTATCACATTATCCACCACTGGGCCTAATCTTATCTGCAAAAGAAGAAAACGTGTTAGTGCCTACATACAATTTTGAACATTAGTACATGCCTAGCTATTTGGTTTGTAGGCTTTGTAAAATGCAATCTGACATGATTAACATGGGCATTTGATTACATTCTAGAAAAATGTAGCCTTCTTCACAAGAGGTTGGAGTGGATGAAAAGTTCCCTAAGAAAAGTAGTACATATGAATCCAAAGGAGAAATGCTTATTGATTGTAACCATATGAATCAAGCAACCAATATGGGGGGGCATGTATGTACTAAAATCCTCCAAAAGAACCTTCAGAAATCATAGTACATTGTCATGGTAAACTTGGAAAAAGGTGTCACAAATTGAACTCCCTTATGGTTAACATTTAAGAGGAAAGGAACATCACCTCGATATATAGCTTCTCCACACACGAAAAGCATCTCAGGAAACTGACAACTTGCTCCAGGTCAGGCCGGATAGATTCTAGTGCCAAGACCTTCACTTTGCGCAGTTTCGGGGTCAAGCTTGTCAGAATCATTTTCTGCATAACAGACGAACAAACATCTTCAAAATTAGAAATAATGTTAATTTGTAGAAGGAGAGATAGAAGGTGGCTATTGTACCTGAACGGGTGTGGATCCAATAACAAGTTTGGAGTATTTGTCAGACGAGTAGCCCACCACTTTCAATTTCGGTGCAGAAATGACATTGATTCTTGTTTGACCTTCTTGATCAACTACAAGTAATCTCTCAAGTGCAGGTGTGTCCTGGATGACCATACCATGGTACATATCTTGTGATGTCTTCTTGCCGCACCAGCAACACACATAAATAATCCGGAGAGTCATGGAGGTGATGTGGAAGCTACTCAACCCGTTGATCGCCTGAAGACGAAGGTACTCGAGTGCAGTACAGCCACGGAGCAGGCGCTCCATGTCACCCTTTGAGAGGCAGACGACGACGAGCTCGAGGTGCTTTAGTCGTGGTAGAATAAGAGTGGGCGTGTCATTAAGGGGCAGGAAATGGCAGTTCCTGAACTTGGCGATGCGCAGCGTGGGCGCGAGGCGGAGTGCGGACGTTGGCAGCGACCTCATATGCCCATCATCAAAAGTGAGCTCCTCGAGCTGATCTAGGGCGGGGGATCGGAACCAGTCATCAGGCTTGGCTCGGTCCTTGCCGTTGGAACAGAACTTGCCCATTCTAAGGCCTTTGGTTGGGCCAAGGTGACTGCCGAGGATCTTGGAGAACGCATCCAAGCTTTTGCGATAGCCATGGCAAAGCTCGTGGGTGTCGATGAGGTCGAGAGGGCTGGAGTTCCATAGGGGGCGCCACCGCCGAGAAAGGAGGGTCGTCCGCACCCCATATTTGATTGGGAGGAGGGAGATGATGACTGTCAACATATCATCGGGGAGGCTGCTGATTAAGTCTAGGCCTGCTGGAGTCACTTGCGGTTCTAGCTCGCCCTGCCTCCACTTGTTGGCAGCCCTATTCTCCACCTCCAGAGTCTCCTTGTCGGCGGCGCATTTTGATAGAAATGGGAGTACAGGGAATATTTAGTTAAAATAGGGCAATAGAAAAGTGTATTGGTAACTAGAAGTTATTAGGTAGGAATATAGTAAGAAAAGGGAATAACAATTGGTTGCTTAAATACTACACAATTCATTTGACAATGTTGGGTGAGTCAACATATGCAGATAGTTGAAAAGAAAACTTACTTCGAACAAAGGCTGGACGGATGATTTTGTCGGGGAAGTTAGCATATATCTCATGACCAGGCCCTTATATGTACAGTGCAATTTTAGTGCCAGCTTTCAGTACATAAAACTTTGCAATTTCATTCTAAAATCCAGTGCCAAAATAGGAGTCACCACTTTCATCAAGTCTTACAGTAGCAACGATTGTAAATCCATGGTTTGTGTGCAGTATGACATCCGTGGAGCCTTGATCTATGTAAAGGGAAAAATTGTGCACTACATAATCTGTTGCATAGCGAGGGATGTTCTGCAGAAAATGCTAGGATTGTTAAAGAAAATATGGTAACATGCAAATATGGGCCCAAATTGAAAGAACTGTACAGCAGTTGAAATTGAAGGACAAAAATCTATAATTAAACAGATAGGGTAAACATGATGTCATGGAAAAATGAGAGTAATCGAAAGAACAATACATCATTAATTTGCCTAATATAGAAAGAAGAGGGGGGAAAATCCCCTTTGACATATATGGTGCATGTGGCACCTTTTATCCAAATGTAGCAATATTTAGAACATGTTCAAGAAAGTAGGCCATGCCAACAGATTTAGGGTGAGATTGAACATATCGCGCGCGTCCTCAAGTTATCTGGTACGGTGAGATGGAATCTCTGGCGGCGGTCGCAAATTCCTGAAGTGTCGGCGCACTCTATGAATGAAAGAAAACCCTAAAATCAGCTCGAATATAAATGAATTCACGGCGATTTCAGCCGGGTGATTAAAGGAGGCAGATGAACTGGGATAAGAGATGAGATAATATCTCATTAAATTAGTTACCTTGTCATCCATGAGAAAGAACCATCAGTATGGCAGATTCCCCAACTGAGCGGAGCTGGGTCGACCGCGAGCAGCGCCGAGAAAGTCGATGGCGATAGGCGGCGGCAAGCAGAAGTGGCGAAATGCGATGGGCTTTGCCGGCAGGCGTCGAGCTAAGTGTTTACCGCCGCGATAGGCGGTGCCATGGCATAGACGCGGAGGGGCTTGTGCATGTGTGAATGGGGAACGTACCGGAGGGGCCGCGGGGGGTGGCGGGCGGGGTGAGGGTTTTTGTGACGTGGGGATGGTGAGGGTTTTCTTTTTCTTTTTTGAATTGGGTGGTGAGGGTTTTCTGTCCCACAAAGAATTTTGGGGCGACGGTTTGCTAGAGCGAACCGTGTGTGATTGACGCAGCAGGCAAAATGAAAGTCATTGCACACGGTTCCAATTTTGGGAACCGTGTGTGATTGACGTACTACCTCCGTTCTGGTTTATTGGTCCCCCGTTGTAATTTTTACCAAAATTTGGCAAAATATTTAACATACTCAGACATAGATAATAAGCGTACACGTACATAAGCATAGTTCAACCATAAGTACATAGTTCAACCGTCATTAAGCATACTCAAGCGTACATAGTTTGATCCATCCCACATCTCATCTCACATGCGGACGACACGATCCTGAAGCTTCTCCAGGTACTCGGCGTACGCGCCGTGCACCACCCTGCGGGAATACTTCTGCTTGAAGGAGCCAACGGCCCGTCCTCTTGCATGCGCCAGAACACTTAGATACGCGTCATGAAGCTTCTAGTTGCAAAATGGGCACCATATCCGGCATTCCAGGTCCTAATACGCCTGTTATGCATTCCCGCATAAAGCTCCCTCAGGATTTGCCTCTTGTACCTCCTCTGGCCATCTTCATCCTCGCTGTCCACATCGTCAAACAACACCTATACAAATAGTAAAACAAATTTGGCATCAAATCAATGATTACATGCCGTGAAGTAGGATTAGGAATTTATGGCTATTTATTTATACATATCCAGAGATTATGGTTCAATTTTGAAGCACACTCGTCTATGTACATACCAATCTTGAAGAAAATAATGGCACAAACATATGTAGGTCATTCAAAATCAATTGTCAAGCCCTGGCTAGGAATTATTAGCGCGAACACTAATCCTAGTCGGATTACTAGCAGAAATCATTTGCATAGATGAAACAACTAATCACTTATCACCTGTACCATTCAAACAATAAATATACTACACCGATCTAACAAAATTTACTCAGATTTCATGGATTGGGAGAACATAACCATAGGATTTCTATTCTAAAAAGGGGGAGGCAGGAGTACCAGAGAAACCCTATGATCTATTTCACACATAAATGGGTATAGATGACTAACCAGCTGTCTGTCGGAGTCGGAGTCGTCGCCGGAGTGGTGGTTGGAGTCGTCGCCGGAGTGGTGGTTGGAGTCATCGCCGGAGTGGTCGTCGGAGTCGGTGTGGAACTCCACCTTCGACTGTGGAAGCTCGACGCCGTCGACGACGTCCGGGTGCAGCGATAACTCACCGGCGGTGATGATAACCTCTATCTCCATCTCCACGCCGTGCTCTGGTGCTTTAGCAGCCCCGGCGTTGCCACTCCCTCCGATGGGGCGCTTCAGCGGCATCCTCATACATTGACGGCTTTGAGGACTGAGAGCGGCGTCAAGGATGCAAGCGGAGAGAGAGAGAGGATTGTGTGTGCGTAGCGAGGATGGGGGGTGCTGCCGCTCGGGCGCACCATTAATATGGAGTAGTGGGAGTTGTGGGAGAGAGGCGGGCGGCGGTCAAACCGATGGCTCGCCTCCCGGTGAGCCTGCACACCGGACTGCTGGCAAGCCTACCAAAGTTTCACACAGCTACTCGCACGCCTCCCGATGACATTGCACGGCGAGCACGCCTCCGTCAATTCACACACCTGCACGCACGCCTCCCCGTCTGCCTGCGCGGCGGACTGCTCGCATGCGTCCCGTCAACTCACGCTTGCTCGCACGCCACACAGGTTGCACGGCGGCACGTATATTGTTTTTCTATTTGGATGATTAATGATGCCGCTTTATTGCTTAGCCGAAGCATGGCACGTATCCATTGTTGGTCTAATGCTCACGGTTCGAATAAATAATCCGTTTGGGATATTGGTTCCCAATTATTAATAATCTCCCGTCTGTAATTAGATAAAGATTACATCAAAACTGGTCTCAAATTTGACAAAAAAAGTACAATGCCACTTTGTATTGGTGTCCATATGACAACACGATAAGTTTCATGAACTTCAAATAAGTTTTGGATTACTAGAATTTAAAAGTCAAGATTCTCAATGTTTGAAATTTGTTGCATGGGGAGTAAACATGCACCCAGTGAGACACATGTGTTTTTGCAATCCATTTAGGTGCACTCTCACGTGTGCATGTAGCTCAAATTTGATTTTTTTCACATTATACCCGTAGAAAATCAATCAATCAATGTACTAAAACGTCTTAATGATCTCTGTGATTTTTTTGAAATTAAAACGTCCCTCCTTTGGTAACATGTAAGTTCACCGCGGGATAATTAATTTAACATGCATCGTAGTTGCGGTGGATTCGCGGTTTGTGTGTGGGTGTGTGCGTCTGGGGGTGGCGGGTGGCTCGCAGTACACTACGAGTTGTGAGCCACCGTGTGGGTTGGCCGTTTTGTTAGGCAGGCCGGTGCCACATCAGAGTCGTGAAATTGTTATTTAAAACATTACACAACCCTTTCATAGATAAATGTTTTGGCCACATGCAGTCGATGGTTGTCCTACACGACATTCGATACTCGCGTGTGACGCTTTCTATGGGCCTGCGAGGTCGTCCCATCACTTTGACGAACAGCCGGCAGTGAGGTTAATTTGACCAGCAAGGTAGAATATTTTTTGTTTGTGTTATGGTGGTATAGTACGCGTCGAAGAGGTGGGAGGGGACTAGCATATATACTATACGTACGCGTCCGTGAACAAGTACACCTCACTCAGTGTCGGGACTTTTTGGTTACCGAGGCACGTGCCAGATCAAAATTGTGAAATTGGTTATTCAAGCATCACACAACACCTTTTTGTGCCACATGCATATCCTAGCTAGGACACTGACGTGTGACGCTTCCATCTGTGGGCCCACGAGGCCATCGTCGATGCATGCATGCATCACTTTGACCTACATTGAGAGAGGTTAATTAATTTCACCATCGATGAGGATTCTTTTGGGTTGTACATATATTACGGCAGGATCATATAGTATGCGGTGAAGAGGGGGGAAGGGGACCATCATATGTAGTGCGCTTGATGAACCTCACTCTGTGTGGGTGCATGGTTTACGATTTTTGAGGCATGTGGCACATCAAAGTTGTGCGTTTTGGGTATTCAACATATATATGTTTGGCCCACATGCAAAGCGGTGGTGGTTGTCCACTCGCACCCACTTAAGCGGTTATCAGGGATATCGATGCTTTCCATCTGTGGGCTCGCTTGGTCCATCACTACTTTTTGCCTGACAACAAGAGAGGTTAATTTGACTTAGGGCGGATTATTATTTTTACTCCGGGATGACATGCATGACACAATTTGAGCACACACACATGCATGTGTATGCATGAATCCCTCCCATCGAGTCGAAGTGGCTAGTACAACGACACATCATGAACCGATCTCGCTCTATGTGGGGAGCTAGTGTATGATTTTTGACACACGCACACGCACCACATCAATGTTGTGTATTCAAACATGCATGCATGCATCACCTCCGTACATATGCATGTAGTGGTTGCCTTCGAATGATACACTCCCTCGCGTGGTTATCGGCGACAAGCCTATATATTCGTGGGCCCGCATGGACATCCATGATCACCTTGACCAACAACAAGATAGGTTACCATGGCGGATTCTTCATTTGGTTCGTGTTATCATAGTATAGGTCTTGGTGAGATTCAGACCTAATTAAGTTTGATTGCATATACTATGCACGCATGCATGCATGCACGAACCCCCGTCGTTGGCTTGAAGTGTGGTGTAACATACATATGCATCGTCAACCTAACCCTCACTCAGTGTGGGGATTTCTAGTTCGAAATCACTGTGCCACATCAAAGTTGTTCCATTGTTACTCAAAAACACACCTCTCCATACATATGTTTGGGCCACACGCATGCAGTGGTTGCCTTCGGGGACTAGCTACTTGCGTGATTATTGGCGAGCTAGCCCATCTCCGGGGTCGCATGGACGGCCATCACTTTGACCAACAACAAGAGAGAGGTTGTACGACCAAGGTGGATTATTATTGGTCCGTTTTACGATCCATCTTGGTGAGATATATGCCTCTCTGGCCCGCTAACTGAAAGTGTG